>NC_065451.1:187981932-188596575 GCF_917563875.1 Diabrotica virgifera virgifera
CAGAAATGGAATTGGGCATGTCACGTAGCTAACTAAAAGTCTCAAAATGGAGCAGTAAACTAATTGACTAGCGCCCAAGAGAACAAAAACGCAGCAGAGGACGACCACCATCACGCTGGGTTGACGACATTAAACGAATGTCCAAGAAATGGCAACAAGACACAAAGAATCGTGTAGAGCGGCGAAAAATGGGAGATGCCTATGTTTAGCAGTGGACGAAAGAGGTTGCATGATGATGATGATGATGTGCCCAAGCGGTAAGTATCACCTCTTCTCGGGAGTGAAAAAACTGCGTTCAAAATGAGTCCGGAAATGGAAAAAATGACTAATTCTAAGCAACTTTGGTTCTATAGAATTTTTTCACTTAGTCAATACTTTTCGAGTTATTTGCGAGTGAACATGTTCATTTTTCAACAAAAAAAAACACGTTTGTAGACGGCTTTTCGCAGATAACTCAAAAACTAAGTATTTTATTGCAAAAAGCATTTTTAGCAAAAATACAGCTTACAAAAAAGTAAAAAATAGTTAAAAAATCATACAGAAGTAAAAACTTCGTTTGTACAATGGTATAAAAAAGTTTATTAAAAACGACTAAAAGTCATCCAAAAGGATTCGCAAAACGTTTTCGATCTAGATCAGATCATCTTCAGTGCCTAGAACGAAGTATTTCTACGTTAGAATGAATGCAAGAGGTTAAAATTATTAAGACTAGTTGAAAAAAAAATGTGGTAATACTTACGTTCTGCTTAGTACATAAAACTAGCAACCTTATGAAATTGGTAATATCGAGAAATATGGTTTACATGATAACTATATAATATTTACAGCCACTCCAAGTCGATGTTAAAAGATTAAATGTGTTAGGAGTGCTCAAAGGGCAACATGGTTCCCTGCTCGATAAAAACTTGTGGTTCTTGCCTGTTCAATGGACACAGACCAACAAAGGTGAAGGATATGACAATCCAATTATTAGACAGAAGCGGCATGACAAGACAGGGGGTCAATTTTTGGTTATGAATTTAAGAATAGTGTTGTTTAGAATTTAGACTATTAGTTAAACTGAATGTAGATTAATAACTGTATTAAAGTGAAATTTAAATTAAAATAAATTAGATTTTAACGAAAAAGTAGGAAAGGCTACTCTCTATTACAGAAAGAACTGTTATTAATGTTAAATTGATAAAAATATTCTAGGGAACTTCCTAGGGATATCAATATACCTAGGGAACTTCCCTTTTAGTTGATAAAAATATTATTCATAGTAGTGTCAGTGACGTCACTGATAACAGTTTTGAGAAGAAGACGAAAGTTTAATTTAGTTTGAAATAAAAAGTGAAAGAAAAATAATAATTAAATGTGAACAACTTAAAGACCTCTAAAGGTAAGGTACATAGTAATGTTGTAAAAATAAAAGGGTAATGATGTAAAAATAAAAAGAGTATTGTTGGTTGCCTATTATTGTGGTTGTAATGGTTGTTAACGAATTGAAAAAAATATTTTAATTGAATTTATTATCTGAATTAGGGAACTGATAATTTAAAATCTATAGAGGTAATGGAATAAACAGATTGAAATGGATGAAATATATATTACTGTAAAAGTTTCAACGAGAGCAGAGTGATTGGCAGAAGCAGATTGGAAACAAGAAAAGGTGGTTGCCTGATATGATAGTTTGAAAAATATAATTTTAATTAAAATACTGAAAGAATAGTATGTATTTAATGATAATGACCTAAAAGATGTTAAACCAGTCAGATAAACTAAAATTATGATTAACAATAATCTAGATAAAGAGGGAATAACATGATTGTTAATATCAGAAATGTAAAGTGAATTATGTGTCAAATAATTGTAATTTTGAAACGGGATAGATGAAGTTAATGAGTTATAACATAGGAGGCAACCAAACAAAATCGTTAGCGTGTGAGTGTACATTGGAATGATAGTTATATAATCCAGGTTGAAAGTTGGGGTTATTGTCGATATGAAGCAAAAATCTAGATGAACTGATTCACTGAATTGGTAAACTGAAAATTTGAAATTGTATAGTTAGTAATGGAGTAACAGATTAAAATATTGTCGAGGGAAATTAATGAATAATGTTGAAAAAAGAAAAGAATAACTAGAGCAAGAAATGCAAGGGGAACCGAAAAAACCAGAGACACGAGGCATGGCAATATAACTCTGTGGTTGGGAAAATTTATGAAGGAGGTTTGGAAAAGAAAGAAGGTAAACTGTGTTAGGGATGGCAATATAACTTTGTGTTTGGGAAAATGTATGACGGATTTTCTTCAACTAGTCACAATTTTAACCTTTTGCATTCATTCTAACGTGGAAATACTTCGTTCTAGGCACTGAAGATGATCTGATCTAGATCGAAAACGTTTTGCGAATCCTTTTGGATGCCTTTTAATAGTTTTTAATAAACTTTTTTATACCATTGTACAAACGAAGTTTTTACTTCTGTATGATTTTTTAATTATGGTATACAGCTACTGGATATTTTCCCATTGATTTTGTTAAAAAATAGTTAATGTGTGAGGTCTCTAGACCCAGTATAGGCAGAGTTATATGTAGCTAATAAAAAATAGGCTCTCGTAAATTTTGGATTGGTTGCATAGTAGTGTTATACCTCTGCAGTTATTACATTCGCCCCTATCTCCCTGTTGAAAATGAGTAGACTAACTCCCACTTACCAATCTTTCTCTCACTCCACGCCTTATTAAAATTTTGGTTAGCAATTCATAGCCGATTCAAATTAATCTTTATCCACCCAACATAAACGTCAAACGAAATATATAAAGATCTTCTTCTTCTTCTTCCTCTTTATAAGCAATTCTGCTTGTTCATTGGCGGATTGATACCTCTATGGAAGGTAGTCACTCCATCTTTTGCGCGGTCGGCCGATACTTCTTTTACCGATTGATGATTTATCTCGTGCTATTCTGACCACACGTGTCTCCCCCATTCTGGTAATGTGGTTGTTCCATCTTTTTTTCTATTTAGTGTCCATTCGTTAATACACTATACGTTACATTGTCTTCTAATATCTTCGTTCCTCTTTCGATCTCTCAGTGTATTTCCTGTAATTCTTCTCAGTACTCTCATCTCTGCCGTTTCCAGTAGTCTTTGTGTTGTGGCTGTATCGGGTTTTGTTTCTGATGCATATCTCATTATTAGTCTTACACTGGCTTTACAAATCCTTGACTTCATCTCAGTGTTAATATGTCGGCTTCGCCATATAGTGTTATTAAGGCATCCTGCCAATTTATTTGCTTTTTGTACTTGATTTCTCACTTCTTTGCCTAGGTCTCCGTAACTTGACAATGTAATTCCAAGGTATTTTACTTCCATTACTGATACCATCAATTTCTATTTTGCATCTGATTGGTTCTTTACTGATTACTGTTGTTTTGGATTTCTGAGAAGAAATTGTCATATTGAATTCATTTGCTCTTATGTTAAACCTGTGGACTAATCTTTGCAGACTATCTTCATCTTGGGCTATCAATATTGCGTCGTCTGCGTAGCAGAGTATTTTTACTTCTTTGTTTCCCATTCTATATCCTCTTCCGTTGTTGACGTTATTGATGATTTCATCCATGATTAAATTAAAAAGCATGGGACTCAATTAGTCTCCCTGTCTTTTTCCGCTGCCTATATCTATAGGTTCTGTAAGTTGTCCATCTATTCAGACTTCCATTTTGTTATTTTGGTAGATGTTCTCAATAGTATCTAGAGGGACTTCTCTATTATACAGAAGATGGATTACATCTTTGAGTCTTACTCTGTCAAATGCTTTCTTTAAGTCAATCAGACATAGAAATGCTTGTCTATTATCCTCTAGTGATTTCTCAGTAATTTGCTTTATAACGAATATTGCATCTGTACAAGATCTTCCAGTATGAAAACCCTGTTGTTCATCTGCTAAACTTATCTTTTGATTCATTACGTCTTGTAAGATTTTAGTTGTAAGTTTTAGGGTAGTATTTAACAAGTTGATACTTCTGTAGTTTTCTGGCTGCTTTTTATCTCCTTTTTTGAATAGTAGAATTAGTTCGCTCGTTCTCCATTCTTCCGGTATTTTATTGTGTTTTATGATTTTGTTAATTAAAGTTGTTAATTGTTCTGTCATTGCTGCTCCACAATATATCAGTAATTCGTTTGGTATTCCATCCTTACCTGCAGCTTTTATCTTCTTCAGCTCTTCGAGTGTTTTCGAACTTCCTGTGTACTTATATTAACATCTTCATTTGTGGTAATTTCTGATGTTTCCGGTTCTAGCATTATTTGTTCTTAATCTGCATAGAGCTTTTTAAGATAGTCAATCCATGTATCTTTTTCTACGTGTTTTGGTTCTATTAGTTCCTTTACCTCCATTTTTTGACCTCTTATAAAGCGCCATATTTCCATTTGGAGACCATAAGAATCATATTCCCTTTCTTTCCAAAAACGTTCCCAGTGATCATTTTTTATTCTTCTTACTACTGAAAGAGTATATATAAAGTTACTTTTTGAAATTTAAAGTCTTTAAACTCGCGGATATATTTATAAGCCTGTAAAAATCGATATTTAAAACAAACTCAGGGTGTTTTAAGTGTTGATTTTAAACGATTTACACTAAAGCCCCATAGAGGCTTGAACTCTGCGAACACATTTCTCGCAGAATTGAGCACGTCCTAGTGTCTGCTCGTCGATCGACCGATTTCCTGCTATTCCTGCTAGGAAGTAAATCCCAGATAACTAGATAAGTGTTTAATACCATTTTAATTGTTTGGATTTTCTATTATTCATGCCAAAACAAAATCAATAAGTACTTGTTTAGGTATAAATTGAAGACAGAAGGCGTAAATTCAGATTAAATACAAATTTGTTTAATTTTTCAATATTTTTTTGTGTAATCGCAATTTAAAAACGGAGATAGTGCAGAAGTGTATAGAGTTATACAGGGTGTTTTACTACGTGCACACAATATTTATATATAGGAAACTTAAATTTGGAAAGACAGATCTATCTTACAAAAAATTAAGATGAAATCGTTGAATGCATTTTTACTGTGGGCTAATTAGCACAATACAAGAAAAAGTTATTTACCAGCAATTTTGTTGCTGGAATCGAATCCAATGATTGTATATATTAATAACATAGTTATGCAAAGTTCGCAGATAGTGCCCTACTTTTTTTATAAACAAAATGGCGCCCGAACTTTACACCAAAAAAACCCAAATAAAAATTCACCGTAATTAAATTATGCATAGAGACGTGTTTTTTTCGATTTACTGCGACAAAAATTTTCCCCGGAAAATGCGGGTTTTTCCAACAAAATCTTTAATTTTCAACTAAAATTTTAGATAAGTAATTGTTTATCTATAAATAAATAATTGGTAATTTAAAAGATCTTTTCTTATAGATTATAATACCAGAAGGCGGTGAAAATTAAATGAACAGTTTAGCAACAATTGAATTGTTAATTAAAATTTTACGGTCGCTATATTAACCACAATAATTATGATACATAATAATAGCTATGATTTTTGTATAAAAAGACACTGTACCTATCTAATACACCTTACAAGATTGAAATTGGACTATTTAAGAGGTTTCAGGAATATTTTAAAATTATAAACAATATTTTGGTTTATAATCAAACAGATTACCTCTAGAAATATTAAACTAAATTAAATCATGAAAACTATATTGAAAAGAAGTGACAGGACGCTTCTTTTGCAAGAAAAAACATTTAATTGTGATGAGTGGTTCCTGAGATACAACCGGTCAAAGTTGACCAGGATTTACGGCAAAGATATAAACAATAGGATCATAATTTTCAAACTATCACCTTTTTATTTTGTCCTCTTTCTCCACACCAATTTTCATATCTTTGAAATGCTCATAGCATATATTATTATAATAAAAACTATCGATATTACGAGTAAAAATTGCCAAAAATAGCAGAAGTTCAATCAACAATTAGGTTAGAGAAAATGCAATCTCAAAGTTCAAAATCGGTATACGTTAAAAAATGCATTTTCTCGGCTTCCAATGGCAATTGTCTTCATTCTTTTTTATTCCCCAGTAACTCGAGTAGAGCCATCTAACTAACGCATTATTAAATGTCAAACTTGCTTTTGTTTTGTTATAATAGATTAATTTTTTTATAAGAAAAGAAAACTGCATATTTTTTTCAGTTGTAAACTTTTTTTAGATAAACTTAATACAAGTGTACCTTTTAACGTTAAAAACACAAATATACTCATTTGAAAGCTGTATCATTATTTAAACAATCTTTATTTAAACAAATTAAAAATGCATTTTTTTAACGTACACCGATTTTGAACTTTGAGATTACATTTTCTCCAACATATTTTTGATTGGAATTTTGCTATTTTTGGCAATTTTCACTCGTAATATCGATAGTTTTTATTATAGTAATATATGTTATGAGTATTTTCAAGATATGAAAATTGGTGTGAAGAAAGAGGACCGAAATAAAAAGGTGATGGTTTAAAAATTATGATCATATTGTTTATATCTTTGCCGTAAATGCCGATCAAATTTGACCGATTGTATCTCAGGAACCACTATTCACAATTAAACGTTTTTTCTTTTAGAAGAAGCGTCCTGCCGCTTTTTTTCCAATACCGTTTTCATGACTTAATTAAGTTTAATATTTCCCGAGAAATTCTATTTGATTATAAGCCAAAAATTTGTTTATAATTTTAAAATATTCTTGAGGCCGTCTAAATAGCCCTATTTCAATTCTGCCAAGTACATTAGATAGGTACAGTGTATTTATATACATAAATTGAAGTTATTATTATGTATTACATATAATTATTGTGGTTATTATATATAGCGACCGTACATTTTTAATTAACAATTCAATTGCTGCTAAACTGTTCATTCAATTTCCATCTGCTTCTGGAATTATAATTTATACGAAAAGAGATTTCTTACTTCCAAGTTATTTAAATATAGAAAATGCATTGTTTTTATTATTACTTATCTAAAATTTTAGTTAAAAATTAAAGATTTTGTTGGAAAAACCCGGATTTTTCGGGGAAAGTTGTCGTCGAAAAAATCGAGAAAAACATGTCTCTATTCAGAATTTAATTACGGTGAATTTTTATTTGAGGGCTTTTGGTGTAAAAGTAAAATCTTTAGAGTTATAGAGCAAAAATTGAAAAAGACGATTTTTGGGCGCAACTTTGTTTTTAAAAAATGTAGCAAACTATCTGCGGACTTTGCATACCTATATTATTAATATATACAGTCATAAGATTCTATTCCAGCAATAAAATTGCTGGTAAATAACATTTCCTTCCATTTTCCTAATTAGCCCACAGTATAAGAAAATATTTTCAAAACGATATTTATCGTCCAATATTTTATGTAAATGACTAGTACGTATTTTCTGATAAACTTATTCTACTTTTCACAACTTATGAATAAATTATTTTAACAATATAAGCTCATTTAATAGAAAATTGAATATTGTCACGTCTCAACCCAGTTGCTGTCCTTTATTAACTGCAAAAGAAAATTGCTCGCGCTCCCTGACACGCTTTTCACAATTTAACCATCTCTTTATTTCCATTTTCCATCGAGATCGGCGTTAGTGAACTCCAGATTTTCCAACAGGGAAATCAGTTATTCACAAAAGAAAGGAGAAAAATACTGCTCGTGTGTGATACACACGAAATAAACAAGGGCCCTGAAGTTGTTTTTGATACGTTTTTTAGGATTTTATATTTTATTTGAATTAGATATTTTTCAGTTTTTTATATTTTCCAAGTCTCGTTCAAAGACGTCTTCGATTGAACATTTCTGGACTTAAAGTTAATCAGTCTTTCAAAGTTGTTGAGAAGGCACAAATTTTCATATATTTGTGAATAAACAAAAATGGTAGAAAGTTCAATAGTATGGTTTAACAGTGTATATTTTTCGTCCGCTATAACTTTTCCCATGCGTCACCATTCATTTTCAAACAAATTAAGTCAAAACATAAAGTGAAACAAACGTCGATGTGTATATACTATTGTGTTTGCATTTTATCAATCAAAAGCAAAATAAAAATTAAATTAATTTTTTTTAATAACGCGGGCACATAAATTTGATACACCCTGTATATTGAGCTGTTTTAAAATTTATTAGAATTTAGTTAGGATGTAAATAGATTTCTCTTTTAACGAGCTTTCCGCGGAACCATTAAAGACTTTTGTGAATAATTAAAGTGAAAAGAACTATGTATTTAGATTTAAAATGGAAAAAAATTGTTTAATGTATAGGTAATTATCAATATTTCTCGAAATTGATAATTGAAAAGAAAGTTGGAATTTTAATATCTTCATTTCAATACGAGTATATGTGGGAGAGTTTCTCCGAAGGTAATTAGGATTGTCGGAACAAATTTGAGGGTGACTGTTGTTTGTCAAATGGAAGAGTCAATGTTTTGATTCTTGGAATGTGGAAGGGGAAAAGATGGATTGGATGATGGAGAGAGGTTGAAAAATTAGGCATTATGTTGTTGGCAGCGAGAAGAAGCGGTTTTCGACGTGTTAAGTGGAGTAGATAGTTAGCATATATCAGTGGCTGGTTGATAGTGGAGAATAGTGTTGAAAAGTGGAACGAGAGACAGATCAAATCGAGACGAAATACCTCTTTGATTCTGTATTATTGTGAGAAGGAGAGCAGAGAATTTTTGGAGTTTTGTTTGAATCGAGAACGGGTCAAAGAGACACGGTTTGTTGGAGAATAGTGCTGGTATGCTGATAGTTTTGAAGCTGGACAACGGAGAGAGGCTTTGATGAGTAGCCTTTAACATAATCAACGAGGGAGAGCTGTTTGGTGTCACGAGAAGACATCCGAGTGAGGGAAGCAAAAAGGTCAGTCAATTTATGTGAAAGAGATTTTTATGTTCGGGAAATAGATTTTTGAGTAAAAAGCATATGAATTAAAATTCCAATATTTCAAAATATAAATAGTAAATATAGGTAATCTTGCGAAGACATAATTTGTTTGGTTTAGTTTGTTTTACCAAAATCATCGGGAACAAACCGATAAATTGTTTTTTTTTGTAACGATAATAAATTTAGGTAGTATAAATTTCATTCGGACATCTGTGTCCACAGGTTTTTAGATTCGATAGATTTCATAGTATTAATTTTGATAAATAAAAGACAATTCTGTATTTTTATTTTAATATTTTGCTTTATTTCTTTTCCCTATTTTATCCCGATTAGGATCAACTCAGAGATACTGAACCCACGAGAGAAGATAAGTATAACGTGAGATAATTTGGATTTTTTTTAATAGTATAAAAAAACACCCTGAGATTTTTTATTCAATTTTGATGTATGATTTGCGACAATTAAATAATTAATCAAATAAATAATAATTAATATAAATTAAATTAGAAGCAGATCACAACAATACATTTTGTATACTGTATACTATATACTACACACATCGGCGTACGTTCCACTTTATGTTTTGACTTAATTTGTTTGAAAATGAATCGTGACGCATGGTAAAAGTTATAGCAGACGAACAATGCTATTGATCGCCTAGTTTATACGTATTAAGAGAATTTTTACTATATAAATTTTAAAAAAATCAATTTTTTGTTTGTTTAAGTAAAAAAATTCTTAGTGTCACAGAATTGAATTTCTGTCTTATAATTTGTCCTAGAATTTTATTAAGAAATTTGAAATAAAAACAAAGTAACGGTATCTATCTGCGCTAAAACTCGTTTTTAGACAACAACTCGTGCGACGCGTGACCTGTGTAGCTGCAACTCGATAGCTGGGTTATAAAACTTTTAATGTGAGCACTTGTTTTATATTATTGAAAATTTATTTTTCGGCAATTGGAAGAAATGTTTAGATCTGGTGGTCATTTAAAAGGCAATCGAAGTAAGGACTATCTATCTATAAGTGTGGTTCCTACAGCCTCTGCCGCTGCTCGCATTTAGACCGCCATTTTTTCTGTCCATCCATTCGTCTTCATTAATGGCTCTATCTCTCATGATGTGCTGTACATTTTCTTCCCAAGCAACTGTAGGCCTCCCCTTCTTCTTCTTTGTTGTAGTATGTAATTTAAAGCTTTCTTTGGCCATCTATCTTCATTCATTAGTTTCACGTGACCATACCACACTAGTTGTCTCGATTCAATTCTATCTACACTGTAATATATAGGGTGAGGCAAATAACTGGCCTATTAGAAATATCTCAAGAACTAAAGGCAACAGAATCATGAAAATTGGCATAAAGGGGTTTTGAAGGATGATTTATTAAATGAAAATATTTTCATCTCTTTGCAACTTCCGGTTATAACTACGTTTTTTTAAATGGGACACCCTGTATATTTTTACATTTTTGGATTCTATTCGATGTCTTCTTTCTTAAAATATGAGGTTTTTTAATATAATACAGGGTATTTTAAAAGATAATTACGATTTTTTTATTATTTTCGTAGCAAAATAAACACCCTGTAGAATTGTAGTAGTTTGACATCTAAAACTCTACTTACGTTCAAATAATTTTTAATATACTCTACTATTGTTAAGAATCATTAGTATAGCTAAATTTTTAATTTTAGTATACAGAGTTGGTCGAAACTCGGAATGAGTATTTTCTGAGTTTTCTTAAATGAAACACCCTGTATTTTTTTATTTAATGAAATGAAAGTTTATAGTTATTTTTTAATTCTTAAGCATTCCCTATACCTAACTGCTTTAATTTGTGAGTTATTGATGGTTTAAACTAAACATTAATAATTGCAACAAAAAATACGTAAAATTTTATTAGGTTGGCCGTGAAAATACTCAGTCCCAAATAATTTTTCAGAAATAAATACCTATTAATCCAGACTGGTCCTTAAAATTACCAATAATGGTTTAGCTATCAAAATACCTACGTAGTTAAGATTGTTGGTGCGATTAACAATTAAGCACAAATTAAAGCAGTTAGGTATAGGGAATGCTCAAGAAACAAAAAAGTACCATAAAATATTATTTCATTACAATACTAAAATACAGGATGTTCCATTAAAGAAAACTCAGAAAATACTCATTCCGAGTTTCGACCAACCCTGTATACTAAAATTAAAAATTTAGCTATACTAATGATTCTTAACAATAGTAGAGTATATTAGAAATCATTTGAACGTAAGTAGAGTTTTAGATGTCAAACTACTACAATTCTACAGGGTGTTAATTTTGCTACGAAATTAATAAAAGAACGTAATTATCTTTTAAAACACCTTGTATAATATTACAAAACTTCATATTTTAAGAAAGAAGACATCGAAGAGAATCCAAAAATGTAAAAATATACAGGGTGTCCCATTTAAAAAAACGAAGTTATAAGCAACTTTCGGTATAACCGGAGGTTGTAAAGAAATGAAAATATTTTCATTTAATAGACCATCCTTCAAAACCCCTTTATTCCAATTTTCATGATTCTGTTGCCTTTAGTTCTCGAGATATTTCTAATAGGCCCTTTATTTGCCTCACCCTGTACAGTATTTGTCGTCCTTATAATATCTTCGTTCCTGATGTGTTCTTTTTTGGATAAACCACACGCTTTCCTTGGATAATCCATTTCTAAATACTACTTCTATTATTTTTCTATCTTTTTTCGTGATCTGTTAAATTTCTGCCGAAGTAAGGAGACACACCGAAATAAGCATAATACTAAAATAGGATAATATCCAACGTCAACACTCGATATATCCACGACTTACGTATCGTGGTACCTGAGTTTGTATCTGTCGTTGCTGGGTGAAGCTGTATTTTACTTTTACTCGGTCACCAAACTTACCGAAGAAAGAAGAAACGAAGCAAAGTATGATAATACGCCACATTAATAAAAAAGAATGTGTGTACTTTGTACGCACTTAAGAAGTTATACTTCTATTATATGATTTCAACGAAATCAATATACTTTAAACAGGTTATTTATATTTAATTTATTTAAAAAATTTTATTAAAACAATACCAAAAATTAAAAAAAAAAATAAAAGAATAAAACACACACAATTACATTGAAAAATGCCACAAAGAAATTATTTCGGAACAATAATTGTTGCCAACAATTTTAACTAAATACGTATTTCAGAAAAAAATTATATAATAATATACTTACAATCATAAAATATATAAAAAAATAAAAAATAGTAACTTACATAGGGGATCGAACCCGCTTCCCGTCGATCCCGCCGATCGAAAATCAAAGTGCTTTTCCATTGCGCCACCTTCGCATATCTGTTATGTGGGAATATACACCAACTGAGCGTTTACAGCATAAACTCTTGACAGTTGTTTATTGCTTATATGAATTCAATCAAATTGTGGAATTAAAGGAATATTTTGTAGAATAACAATATATTAGGTAAATATTGGTAGAAATTTTGATGGTAATCAAATTCATAAGCGTAAATCAAAGCATTACATACTATTTTGGTAGGTTCATTTTAAATTTTTCAAATAGGTAAGTACCTATGTAATTTTTTATTAGGATACTGAAACATTTATAATTATTACGTACCTGTTGCTTTTAAAAACTATTTAAAAAGTCACTATAATTATAGACTTGCTTTTTTTTCTGCCATCACAACAATAAAAACTAATATACTAATTTGTTTATCCATAATCTCCATATTGAACAATTATTGACAGATGATTTTAACACCCAATCAGATCCCGTATAACGTTTGAGCGACTAATACCATACTGTCGGTGTGCGCATGCGCCCAGGAAAATAAAAACTCACCCTCGTGCCTAAAGAAGTATAACTTCAAAAATAACAAAAATTTAAGAATTAAAATGCGGAAAGTATAGAGAGAGACAGAAGATCCTGACAAGTTGATTTGGAAAGCAATAAAGTTGGACTTAAATTTAATTAAATAATTAAAATTAATAATAATATTATATAATCCAAGTTATTTGGAATAAATAATTTAATTTTAATATTGTACATGTATTTAAGATAAAATAGATATATAACTTTAATTAGGTCAATGCACCTAATAATTATCATAGATAATAATAATTGTGATTTACCAGCAGGATTATAGGGGTAATAGGGCACTGGATTACAGTCCTGCAAACGGTTTCAATAATTGTAAACGGGTCGTATTAATCACAAGTAATTAATTGTGCATCATAGTAGTGTAGGAAACAAAGGTTGAACCTTGCAAAATGGACACAAGTCCGGTTTTATTTTTTTTTCTGGTATATCAAGGGGTGTTTATTATAAGACTAACTTTTTCTAAAAAAATTTCGCCCCGGAACCTCCCTTTTCACCCCTTTAAAGGGGGTAATTTGTGGTTTTTGCGGAACGTAGCCCTTCCTGTAACTTTTACAAAAAATTTCTTTTATAGAAATATGAAGAGGACTATATTTTCTACGATTTACTTCCAACACCATCTTTCTATCATCCACCGTTTAGCGGGGGTGGCGCCCTAAAGTTGACAAGTTTTTAAAAAAGATGTTTTAAAAAAAATATATTTTTCCCTAACTGTAACGGAAATTAAGAAGAAATCCTGCGACAATTATTCACAAATAATTGACTGATTTTTTAGTATAGGTTTCACTTAACGGTAATGGCCCTTTTTTTAATTACAGGGTGTTACATTTTAAAAAACCTCTTTTTATACCATCTGAACCGTCTATGCTAGAGTAAAAAGACTTTCAGCGATTACCCATGTACTGGTGCTATTTACAAATTTGTATAATGCACCCCCATTTTTTCCCCGGAACCACCCAAAAAAAAGAAGAATTAATAAATAAATTGATTTTCTTGGAATCCTTCACACACAATGCCCTTTATTAATATGCTTCATATATCACTTTGTGCACGTTATTATTACCCATGCATGGACACCAAAAGCAATTTCCTAGTGCAACCCCTGTAGCAAAAAAAAATAAAATGGGGGGTTGAAATTTTTTTTTTGTTTTTTGCTTTTTGAGCCCTATGGGCATATGCTTCATCAATAGTGCTTTTTAAAAATATATATGGTTATTGCACCATCTCTGCGAAAACCACCCCTATCCTTGAAAATATACTGCCGAAACTACCCCTATCCCTTGGCGAGCATGTTTTTACGATTTTCTCATTACCACCCTTGGGGGCGCCACCCTTGCTAAACGGTGGATGATAGAGAGATGCTGTTGAAAATAAATCTTAGAAAATATAGTCCTCTTCATATTTCTATAAAATTTTTGTAAAAGGTACAGGAAGGGCTACGTTCTGCAAAAACCATAAATTACCCCCTTTAAAGGGGTGAAAAGGAGGGTTCCGGGGCGAAATTTTTTCAGAAAGTTAGTCTTATAATAAGCACCCCTTGATATGCCAGAAAAAAAAATAAAACCGGACTTGTGTCCATTTTTCAAGGTTCAACCTCTGTTTCCTACACTATAGTGTTAGTCCAGTAGATAGCACTCCAAAAAATTTCTAAATTGTAGACAAAATACTACGAGGTGAAACAGAAAATTTTTTTTTTGCATTAGCATATTTTCCCATAAGTCTACACTAAGTGTATTTATCGTTTTTGAAACATTTAATATTATGTGGCTTTTTGGCATACTGCACAATTTTTATGATCTAGCACACATAATGACTTTGTTGTTATTTTTCTATTTGCAAATTCTGTGAGTGTTGCTCTAATGTCTACTGCAACTTTTTCGGACCTATGGTTGTCTTTCAACCCTAGATTTTATTCTCTAGCCTGACCATTTTAAAAGAACTAATAATTTTGAGTCCTAACCTTTCCTGCAGCTCTTTTTCGGTGGCTTTTATTTGCCTAATGTAAACTAACGCATATTTTCCCGGCTGTCACATTGACAAAAATGAGCTCTGGTGTTTTTTCTCTAGATGATAGAATCTGAATAAGGCATCATGTACCAATTTTATCAGCTTCGACTGCCTATTCAAGTTAATTACAGTGTCCTGTTAGAAGATCTTTGCTTATTAGGTCTACCGTAAATTTTTGGCGAATGTTCTGTAATAAGCTGTCTCGCCACTTCGCCAGCCTTTGTTCTGGTGATATCCTCCACCATTCCAGAGATTTGTGAGCTATCCGTTTTCTAGTACCAGTTCTTGTTACTTCTTTTGCAACGCCGTAAAAGGGTTCAGAAAAAATAAATGGCATTAATGAGCCTTATGACGTTGCGAAGGTTTTCTAGCTTTTTTAGGGTACCCATAGTTCCACACAAGTTTAGAATTGACTTCTACAGGGTTGAGTTCCTTAAGGACTCTGATGTATTAATTTTATTTCCGAAAATACAGTGGTGGCGTCCTTAGATAGACTTACCAGGAAATGTATCCCTTAATTTGTCCGTACTATACCGGCTCGTACATCCTTTGATATTTTGAGGCCAATGTATCAGTGTACACAACCCCCTCCAGGACAAAACCAAATTTATTGAGTAGTATGGACATCTATAATAACAACCTATATGTCCTGCAGCCAACTTTAATGATATACATAGTTATAAACAAATGAAGATAAAAAATGGTAAATTTTCGCTTTTTTCGTCTATTACCAAAAAGTTAAGCATTTTAAACAGATTTGAGAGTAAGAAACTCATAAATCGTATAAAAAATTTCAATATGGCGTTCGCTGAATATGTCTATTCTTATCGGTTGCTTAGAAAATTGCAAAATAACTCGTAAATTTTGAATTTTTATAAATAAATATTTATAACTTATGTAAAATTAACTTAAAATATTATTATTACACGGATTTCTGAGACTTCTGGTGTTTAAATCTTACCCTAAATTTCAAAGCAATTGTTCAAATAGTTTAAAATTTATTTAATTTGTTTATCCCAAATTAATATTTTTGCAACACTGTAAGTCAGAAAATGATGAAGTTACAGTAAGACTTTGGATAGTTTATGAAAGAAGAAAATTTAGGAAAATTGCAAAAAGAAAATATTGCAAAATTATTTTGCAAAAACATGTGAATTAAGAAAAGGGGGGCTAACGTCGTCCCTAATTATCCCAGGACAATTGTTTTCCTTTCTAAATGTGTATAAAATGTCAGTCTTTATAAAAATTATTTTTCTACGGGGAACGGATAAAAAGTTATTCTAATTGTTTATAAGTAAGCAAAAAATCGACATGCTTTTAGAAAATAATTTTACTGTTTAAAATTACTTTTGTCATTTTTTTAATTAAGTTAATAGTATAAATGTTCTTCTTTCATAAACTGTCCGAGGTATTATTGTTACCTCATAATTTTCTGACTTATAGTGTTGCAAAAAAATGAATTTGGGATAAACAAATTAAATTACTTTTAAACTATTTGACTAATTGCTTTGAAGATATTTATTTTGACCAAAATATAATTTAAGCACAAGAAGTCTCAGCATTGCTTGTAATAAGAAAGGTCTAACTTAATTTTTACATAAGTTATGAACATTTATAAAATAAGGATAGACATATTCAGCGAATGCCGCATCGAATTTGTTATATAATTTATGAGTTTCTTATTCTCAAATTTGTTTAGAATCCTTCACTTTTTAGGAATAGACGAAAAAAGCAAACATTTACCGTTTTTTGATTTTCATTTGTTTATAACTATGTATATCATTGAAATCGGCTACAGGAAACATATAGGTTATTAATATAGATATCTATACTACTTAAAAAATTTGGTTTCGGTCTGGAGAGAGATGTGTCACGAGAAAAATCTTATGTCTCTGGACTACAGATGAGTACACCTTCCTTCCAGTGTTAGCCGCCTGGTATATTTATTTTGAATTGATTGTCAAAGCTATATCTCATAGTTTTGCATCGATAGGTTGCCCCCTTACGATAACTGCTTTTATCTCCTCGATTAGCTTTCTATTGTCAGCACTATATGCTTGGCTTATGTGTTGCTAACTATGTGCATCACAAGTGTGGTTTGACCCTGTATAAATCTGTAAAGTAGTGGTGTTCACATAAACAATAGCGTATTTGGCCCTGTAGCTGTATACACTTCTGTATACGTCTAAACATTGGCAAAATGGGATGATCGATGTATGTTTGTGGCTCCTTTTCCAAGCAACTTGAACTTCAGTGCCAGTGAATTGACTGTGCCAGAGTCTATGGAGGATGGTGCAAAGTGGACAGTCTCCTTCACATCATATGCCACACATGTTCGACAGGATTTAAATCCGATGAACCGGGTGGCCCCGTGGAGAAAATTTACTCCGGCTTCTTGTAGAATTTCCATAGTTTGTCGAGCAATATGGGGACTCACGTTTTCTTATACTTGCAGGTGATATAAACATAATGAGCAGAACAATGAATGCAGCGGAAGAAACCTATGTTGAGTTGAAACAGAGTGCAGAAGCAGTAGGGCTAGCAATAAATACAAATAAAACAAAACTACTCATACAAACCAGCTCAAATAGACCGGCGCAACAACACTTTATTGACGATATAGAACATGAGAATAGATTCACGTACCTAGGAATGAATCTGGTTGCAAGCAATGAAGAAGAACCGTAAATAAATAGAAGGCATGTGCTGGCAAATAAAGCCTATAATCAAGTATATTCAAATGGGAAATAAGCCACAATTTTACCTAAAAATGATTTTATTAACGTTTCGACGCCCAAGTCGGGTGTCGTTGTCAAAATACAAAATAATACTAAATAAACAAAAATGTTGTTGCTTAGTAAAAAATTCTTCTAATAATTTATTTAATCTGACTCATTTATATCGGCAATTCAGACACGTATTATACATTTTAAAGTAGACGACTTTAAAATGATATTGCCAATATTGATGAGTTGCGTTCCTGGGACGACTTTACTAAAAGATAGTTCATTCGATTACATGAAATCAATCCCAACTCAAGAATATCCGCCACAAAAAATTATAGCATGTGATCTGTCTTTAAAAAACAACCAAATGCAACGGTGGCACTGAAATTCTCGCGTTAGAGATTCCATAGTAAGTCACGAGGGAAAACCAGGAAAAACCTCGTGATACTATCCGGACATCGTAAGTATTTGGGTTTACATTTAGTTTACTCTCAAAACTAATACCAAATTCTGACTTGATATTTTAAATTTTAAATAATACTAAAATACTAAATATGTACTAACTCGATATGTTACTGATTTACTAATTGTGGTATTTTCTTTCTATTGACTTCCTCCTTTAATATGGGTAACCACATCCTACTGCATTTTACTGAGGAATTTGCGACACAATTGGTTTCATTTAGCATAATTAGAGCCGCTTCTTTGATTTTTCTCTTTTTACTATCTGCTTCTTTTAGGACTATACTTGAATCTCTCCACTGAACTCTATGTTCATTATCCCATGCGTGTTGACATATTTGAGATCTGTCAAATTCTCTATTTTTTATATAAGACTGATGTTCATTTACTCTAACGTATAATGGTCTTGACGTTTCACCTATATAAAATTGTTTGCATTCACAAGGTATTTTATAAATACAATTCTTTGTTCTTTCTTGTTCACTGTTAGGTTTAGTTTTAGATAGAATAGATCTCAATGTGTTTGTTGTTTTGAATGTTGTTGATATGTTGAATTTATTTCCTATTGTTTTAAGTTTCTCGGATAGTCCTTTTACATATGGTATTGATATTTTCCTCGTATTATTTCTTGTGAATGTTGTAGGATCCCGTTCTAAATTGTTCTGTTCCATTCGATCCAATCTTGACAATTCCTTATTTATAAACGATATGGGATAATCATTTTTTAATAAAACAGATGTTAACAATTGTTTTTCTTCTAAAAATGAATTTTCGGTAGAACAAGTAATTTTGGCTCTATCATATAAGGATTTAATGATTCCCTTTTTAACGTTGATGTTATGATTTGATTTGTAATTGAGATATCTGTTGGTGTGTGTTGGTTTTCTATACACTTGAGTCTCATATCCAGTATCCTTCTTTGAGACCAAAACATGATTTTCCCTCGTGATTTACTATGGAATCTCTAACGCGAGAATTTCAGTGCCACCGTTGCATTTGGTTGTCTTTTTAAAGACAGATCACATGCTATAATTTTTTGTGGCGGATATTCTTGAGTTGGGATTGATTTCATGTAATCGAATGAACTATCTTTTAGTAAAGTCGTCCCAGGAACGCAACTCATCAATATTGGCAATATCATTTTAAAGTCGTCTACTTTAAAATGTATAATACGTGTCTGAATTGCCGATATAAATGAGTCAGATTAAATAAATTATTAGAAGAGTTTTTTACTAAGCAACAACATTTTTGTTTATTTAGTATTATTTTGTATTTTGACAACGACACCCGACTTGGGCGTCGAAACGTTAATAAAATCATTTTTAGGTAAAATTGTGGCTTATTTCCCATTTGAATATACTTGATTATAAAAATGCCACAAGAAAATAGCTTCAGAACAACAAATAAAGCCTATTTTGCGATGGGCCACATATTCAACTCGCGAGACGTACACCGGAAAACAAAACTCCGGGTATATAAAACAATAATCAGACCCATAGTAAGTTATGGCTGCGAAATATGTGTGGTGACACAGAAATCTGCCAATGCATTAGATGTGTTTGAAAGAAAAATATTACGTAGGATACTGGGCCCAATAAGTGAAAATAACAACTGGCGAATTAGGTATAATAGAGAAATATACGAGCAATATAGCGAACCAAATCTAGCACAATACACTAAACTGCAGAGATTACGGTGGGCAGGGCACGCGGTCCGCATGCATGAGAATAGAATCCCCAGAAAATTGCTAAATGCAAGAATGCAGGGAAAAAGACCTGTTGGAAGACATAAAAAGAGATGGGAAGACGAAGTCGATGAGGATGCCAGGAACTTCCTGGAAACGCGTTCATGGAAAATAACAGCGGTAAATCGAAATGATTGGAGAAGCTTTTTGAAGGAGGCCAAGGCTCGATTTGGGCTGTAGTACCATTGGATGGATGGATGCTGTCTTACTTGTCTTACAGAGCAATTTCTTGTAGGCTTATAGCCAACGTTCAGTAATGGAGAAGGCACCTTAAGAAGAAGAAGAACCTATTTTAAGTAATCTAAAGTGCCTATTTTGACGCTCTGTTGTTTCTTATTTGTTTTATTTTAATGAATATTATTTTAGAGCCTTAATGTGCCATTTCCATCTCAACTTTTAATAGTCTTGCGGTAGTGTAAACTATATGTAAATTATAGTGTACTACACGTGTCTCAACACGTAGTGTAAAATATAAATAAATATAAAATGTTCCTTGGAAATGAGAATTTTAAACAATAATTTTGTTTATAAATATTTATTAGCCAATATTGTCTTACTACTGTAATCAATGGAAACCATCATATTTTAATATTTCAGTATTACGTTATAATTTCTCGTCTACAATACACCTAATGCAATTTTAATGGTCAACTTCCTTTGATCTGTCTTAATACCCAAACCGGTTCTAAGTCTAATCCCCAGCCAAGAAACGTTCAGGGATTTGCTTAGTAAATTGTATTGTCAGCAATTCCTGTCGGTGTATTTGCGCGTAAGAAGGACATTATTCTACGACAAGGCGACTAATGGACAGTCGACATGCTAAAGCGATCGAAGGGCCATTTATTCAGGACGAGAGGAGTCACAGGAGGTTCACTCGGATAAGTTTATAACAATTTGTGAGCTAAAGGAAGAGTACATTGCTAATAAAATAAAATAAATTTTAAACAGCGATATGAAACGTTATCACTTAATATTTAAGACAAATTGATTCATTTAAAAAAATATTTTACACTAGTCTTAAAGTACTTCTATTCCCAATAAATACCTCTAACACAAGGATTTTAAAAATCTTAGTTTTCATCTAGAATTCGAGCACTGGTCGTCATATTTATTAGTTTAGAGTTAGTACTCTCGCATATTTGCGTCAAAAGTATCCACTTGCAATCCAGCAAATCTTCTACCATTTTTTTAGTAACAAAAATAGTAGAAGATTTGTACAAAATCCAGTTCGAAGATGGCCAACAGTAGTGGCAGAATATGTTCAACATATTCTGCATTAAGAAAATATAAGAAGATGAACAATAAATTAAAATGGCGATCTTACTACCAATTAGAGAGTAGTGACTAATGTAATAAATACAATTCGAAGGATCAACAACTAACGTGAGAATAAAAGAATACAATCATCAACAAAAATGTAATTTTAATGACTAACTTTGTTCTTCTTCTTTTTCTTCTTCCTATTTTATAAATAGGCTTAATACCTGTTTTACTTCGGTTTTTAGCCTCAATTGACCATATTTTCCTCGGTCGTCCCAATGACCTTCTTCCAATGGGCGATTTGGTCTAGCTACGCTGGATTACAAGTTGATACTAACTGCTTAGTGACTACATTGAAATTATCACTGCCTCGTCCATCAGGAATTTAGAGGAAATTTCTTTTAGGCAGGTAAAACCACATTTTGAACCCATTTGTACCCAGGCTTTTCTGGGTGCAAATTTTTGATGGGTAAAACCATCTTTTGCAGGTAAAAAGTATAATATAATAATAATAATAATAATAATAATAATACCACCAGAGGCATAACAACACAATAAAGGTGGTTAAATTTCTTACAGAAATGTATCCATCTGCCGGTGTATTTGCGCCTAAGAAGGACATTATTCTACGACAAGGCGACGAATGGACAGTCGACATGCTAAAGCGATCGAAGGGCCATTTATTCAGGATGAGAGGAGTCACAGAAGGTTCATTCGGATAAGTTTATAACAATCCATGAGCTAGCCGAAGAGTACATTGTTAAATCCATAAATAAAAGAAATGCTTAACACTGATTCTGCACTATTTATTTGTTATGCCGGAAAATAAAAATTGGTATTTTGGTGCAAAATCTAAGATACACTAAGAGCCGGTATAGGTGAAATTTGCTAATCATTTTAGGCACGATAAGAGCCTATAACTTAAATAGTAGAACCTAAAAGAAAACGTATAAACACTGTGCCGTCACTTTTTAGTGGC
This sequence comes from Diabrotica virgifera virgifera, assembly GCF_917563875.1. Lineage (NCBI taxonomy): Eukaryota > Metazoa > Arthropoda > Insecta > Coleoptera > Chrysomelidae > Diabrotica > Diabrotica virgifera. Next base: position 188,003,920 of record NC_065451.1, read on the forward strand.
ACATGCGTCGACCGTGGCGCATCAAACTTTCTACTTACGGACGGGATAAATCAATTAAAAGGTAGGTACCCTCCCTCACTACCAGAATTCAATTTTTTTTCATTTTTTAAGTTCTATGTGATTAACAAATAAGAAGTAATTTTAACCTACCACACCCTTCTTCCTTTCCCACCATCAAAAACTTCATTTTTCGTTTTATTTCTTTTAGGTGGAATGCAATCAATTTTAAAATTTCAAAAAATTCACACGCATTGTTGAGGCTTCTACAAAACACGTCTATTTTTATGGACCCGTAGGTTGAATATACATAACTACAAAAAAAAATTCGGAGAAAAGCTTATACCTATTTTTTTTAGACAGCAAATCTATTTTTTTAGTCTTATATAATTTATCATTATATCAAACACTATATTTCAAATTTTTTTCAGATTTTTTTGTAAGGTTCGTCACATTCAAAAATCCAAAAAACTGTTTTTAGGGGGTTTTGAGAAATTTGAACGTATTTCTCATATTTTTAGATGTTCTAAGGAACTCAGTTACTTCAATTTTCATATAACCTATAAAAACATTTATTTGGTCTATTTTGAAGACTACAAAATGAGGAAATTCTCCAAAAAAACCTATAAAAAATAGTTTGTCGGATTTTTTAAGGTAGCATACGGAAAAATCTGGTAAAAATTAGAAACATAGTGTTTGATGAAATAAACAAGATTAAAAAAATTAGACCTGCAGCCATCCCCAAAAAACAGTTATATGCTTTTTTCCGAAAAAAAAATTAAATAATTTTTTTGAGGTTATATACACCCAACTTACAGGTCCATAGAAAAAAGACATGTTTTTTAAAAGTCACACTATGCGTGTGAATTTTTTGAAATGTGAAAATTGATTGCATCCCACCTAAAAAAAAAATAAAAACAAAAAATTAAGTTTTTCATGCTGGGAGAAGAGCAAAGGGGTGGTGGGTTAAAATTACGCTAAGTCTTATTTGTTAATCAAGTAAAACTTAAAAAAAAATGAAAACAAAATTGAATTTATAAGTGGAAAGTTTGATGCGCCACTGATGATTAGCAAATTTCACCTATACCAGCTATTAGTCATTAATGGCGGAGGAGCTGTAATGATCTTATGTCTCATCAAAAAATACCATGTGACGATAATATAATTTTATCGTCTAGAGTACGCCAATGAGTTAAGTAAAACAAATTTTTGTACTGTTTCGAACGGTATAAAAATCGGATCGAAAAGCCTAGTTGATTATTATTCTTGGAGCGTTGATCGAAGAATAATAGACAACAGCGAGGTACAAGAGGCGAGTTTATGTAGGTAGTATTTCCCGATTATTTTCCGCTGTCATTTTGGCGTGCTGAGCGAATCCGACAGTTTTCTTCTTACCTATCCTTTTACCTATCCTTATATGAGCGGTGATCATACAGTACGTAAATCGTTCAGCTGGACATAGGGAACATACATTGTATATATTTAGATACATAAATACATGCATTGTATTATATTGAGATGATTGTGGCAACTGAGCTCTCTCGATGACAATAATATGGTTGTTAGCATTAACGGGCATGAATTTTACAACTGACTCATTTCGTCTGACACAAATAAACGTCAAAAGATGACAATGTAGCAGCTAGATATTTTGGGCCTAAGGGAATAAGAAAACTATTTAGTTTTGAAATTATTTTTCAAATAAAAAATATTTTAAAAATTAAAGTAAAATTCAGCAATCATAAACTTTGTTTTTGATTTATTTATGGACAGCCTTGCTTCAAAACTCACTCATCCTATTCGTTCTAGAAGCTCTACTACACCAAAAACTCGTACTTGAACACAGGTTAGCGCAGTTACCACAATTCTCTCAATGTATATTCCCTATGTCCAGCTGAACGATTTACGTACTGTATATCCTTTATATGTCTTTTCAATCCGGCGAGGTGAGCGGGATCTCCTTTCTCCCCTTTCCTTATACATCCATGTCGTATTAATAAAAGCAATTCCTATTTTGCGCGATCGTGAGAATCATTCATTTATGTACAAAAATATCGTCACATCGGCCCGAACAATAAGCTCGATGCGTAGAAATTATAAATATATTTTATTAACAAACTTAATGAGTAATTAAGGCTAATTATGGTATCTTCTGTTTATTTTGATTCCGAATAAAAATAAAAATGTTTTAAAAAGCGAACTCTTTTTCTTCGACTGATAGTTATCTGGAGCAACGAAACGCAACGACCTCGTTACATTGGCGCCCTATCAGATATTTTAAAAGGGTTTAAGACATTTAAACGGATTATACGAATTTATAGTAAAATATGGCGGAATCAGACGGCACGGTGGGTTTAGAAATAGCGGATGAGACGGTAGGCTGGATATATAAACTAAATAAAGAGGAATTAATCAACGTTTTGGCAGAATTTAACTTAGATACAACAGGTAAATTAGACGATCTTCGATCAAGAATGGTCTTACACTTACGCTCAAAAAAGACCGGCACAGTTACCAATATCGAAACTGAGGATTCTAAAACAGACAACACACAAACGGAAAATAAACACAGTCAAATAATGGACACAGTTAGAAAATGGGGCTTACATTTTTACAGATCCAAAGACCCCACAGAATTTTTGGAGAGGCTATACGAACTTAAAAGATGTTCCGGATTCGAGACGATGCTTTATTGAAAGCACTACCAGAAGTATTCAGGGGAAAAACGATACTATGGTTCCAAAAAAACGTAGACTCCTGGGAAAACTGGAACAATTTTACGAAGGACTTTAATTTGGCTTTCAAATCAGCAAACTGGTTAGACGATTTGGAAGACCAAATCAGAACGAGAACGCAGAAAACAAACGAACAGTTTAAAGATTTTCTATTAGAGCTTCAAACACTAATCAGAAGGTATGGCAAAATGGACAAAACACAACAATTAAAAAGAAAAAATGTATAAACATTCTCAATTTCTTTGCAAAACGAAAATGCAGCAGTTGCATAATACTCTGGTTAAAGCGGAGAGTGCAGGAAGAGTCTATACCGGTTTCGGAGATCTTTTTCCCCTCATCAGTAAACCCATATCCTCTTCTCTCCACTTTAACCATTTACCATAGCTTAGGGCCTTCCCAAATTGCAAAGAAAGAAATGTCACGGATGAACTAGGGCCATCTACCGGAAAACAAACTAAGTTATCAATCGAAGAAGCGCAGAAAACGACAATAAATATCGCCTCCGTACCACCAGATTGACAACAGGTGGAATACTTTCTTTGGTTACACCTCCTGAGAATTTTACAATTTATAAGTCATACAGGTGCCGAGAAAATTAAGATGAGAGAATTTTAAATAATTCACAACTCATCTACTCAGCATGGTAAAGCTCCAACAAGAAAGATTCCTTAATACTCAAAAGAGCAAATGAATTAAAAATGTATAAACATTCTCAATTTCTTTGCAAAACGAAAATGCAGCAGCTGCATAATACTCTGGTTAAAGCGGAGAGTGCAGGAAGAGTCTATACCGGTTTCGGAGATCTTTTTCCCCTCATCAGTAAACCCATATCCTCTTCTCTCCGCTTTAACCATTTACCATAGCTTAGGGCCTTCCCGAATTGCAAAGAAAGAAATGTCACGGATGAACTAGGGCCATCTACCGGAAAACAAACTAAGTTATCAATCGAAGCAGCGCAGAAAACGACAATAAATATCGCCTCCGTACCACCAGATTGACAACAGGTGGAATACTTTCTTTGGTTGCACCTCCTGAGACTTTTACAATTTATAAGTCATACAGGTGCCGAGAAAATTAAGATGAGAGAATTTTAAAAATTAAAAAGAATTTACAAAAACATGCACCCCAATTACAAATTATACATCAAGGAAAAGATGTCATGTCCATTAAAGACCTTATACGCCAGACTGAAGAATACGAAACGATTTAAAGCAACATTAGAAAAATAGAGGTAGACAACACTTCACAAAGGAGAAGCTCCCGTTTTAATAGAATGTCCCAGAAAACATCAACAAACAAACTATTCAACTTCGATAGACGAACTTGCTGCTGGAATTGTAGAAGAAAGGGCCACAATCGTGATATATGCCATTCAACGCCGATACTTTTCTGCAGTAGATGCGGAACATTAAATATCTCACACAAACATTGCAGTTGCCCAAATCCGGGAAACGACACAAGGGTCGAGACACCCAGAGGCATCTCGAACCCAAACCAGAATTAAGGTCCTCTGTCACATCTTGCCGTAATCAAACAACCAATTTCGACAACAGACCGCATTGTTCACTGACGTTCACAAACGGAGAAACGTTTCTAGCACTGTTAGATACTGGATCACAGAAATCTTTCATCGGGGAAACAGCTCGAAAGACACTGCTAGAAGATAACATAACCAAAGAAGAGAAAAGAACACATATTAGGCTTGCAGATGGTAGCACTCAAGGAATAAGGCACAGCTGTCATACCATATGCCTAATCAATGATGAATGGCGTCAAATTAAGTTTTATTACATGCCAAATCTCTCCTCACAAGCGATACTAGGCATCGATGACCTACGGAAATGTGGATTCTGCATGGATTTTTCGAAAATCTTCAACGGCAGTAAAGACAATAGAGACGTCAACACCGAATTTGCAACACAAGTCGATGAATTGGTTCCCGCAATATAAGAACGAGATACTAGTGACTTCACAGAAAGTACTTACAGCGACGGCTTACAAAGACACTGTTAGAAGATAACATAACCAAAGAAGAGAAAAGAACACATATTAGGCTTGCAGATGGTAGCACTCAAGGAATAAGGCACAGCTGTCATACTATGTGCCTAATCAATGACAAATGGCGTCAAATTAAGTTTTGTTACATGCCAAATCTCTCCTCACATGCGATACTAGGCATCGATGACCTACGGAAATGTGGATTCTGCATGGATTTTTCGAAAAACTTCAACGGCAGTAAAGACAATAAAGACGTCAACACCGAATTTGCAACACAAGTCGATGAATTGGTTCCCGCAATACAAGAACGAGATACTAGTGACTTCACAGAAAGTACTTACAACGACGGCGTCGCAAAAAGCCAATTCAACATTAAACCCACTTTAACGCAAGAACAACAAAACTATTGGAACATTTCTTAAAAAGAGAAGTGACCAGATTTGAAAAAGATCGCAGGAGTAACCCCATTAATCAAACACACGATTAAACTGACACACCACACTCCAATAAAACAAAGATACAGACCGAGGAACCCCGGCATACAACAGATCATAAACGACGAGATAGACACCTTGTTGAGAGAAGGAGTAATAGAAGAGTCTAACAGCCCCTACAGCTCACCAATTGTCTTAGTAAAGAAGAAAAACGGTAGTTACCGATTATGTGCGATTGCTGGGATCGATTACGATCCCAACATGGAAAGTATCTGGTCTTAAATCTAGTTTACTCTCAAAATTAACGCCGAACTGTGATTTTATATGTTTGTTATAGAGTAAATAACATTATATTGATTTACTAATCGTGATATTTCCTTTCTATTGGTTTTTTTGAGTCCTAGTTCTAGTTTTTAAACCAACATGACCGAAATTAGAATCAGAAATCAATATTTGAACTATTCGTGTAATTTATCATTCTTTGTATTATTTAATATTCGATTTCACTAATTTTGAGTTATTTTTGCCAAATTTCCGGTTGACCATAACCTTTTGCCTGGAAATGATATCAAAACCGGAACAAAATACTCGAGCTCGCCTTTTCAACACGTGTCGATTGATATATTATATGTAGTATAGGAATGGCGGTTTTTGACAAAACACCGGTTTTCGGTTATACCGTTTTTTTGCTTACGGTATAACTTGGCGGTTAACGTTGGCGGCTTTTGCAAAAACCGGGTTTCGGTTTTTTTTAATCCAATAGGTTACAATGTTACATTTTTACAATGCACTTTAGTTTGCGATACTCCACTTGACTCGATACTCGATATCAATATGATCAAAATTAGTACTATCAAAATTACATCAACATCAATATAAATAAAATACAATTTTTAATAAAACCATTTTATTCTATTAATTGTTATATTTATTTATTATTTTATTAATATTATATATTTATTGATTATTATTAAATATAATATAGCGTAAGATTAATATATACATATTGCAATAATATACAATTTAACCCAACCATTTCAACTTATAAAAAATTTCCCAGACTCTTTCAATTGGGATTTAAAAAAAAATATTATCAACATAAATATTTTACTTAAAACATTGGATAATGCAATTTATCTTTTATTTTTACTACCATCAAAAAAAAATTATCATGTATTTCTGTTAAGCCCGCGTTTGTATATATAATTTCTATAATACGTACCTACATTTTAACTCATTTAATACTTCCTGTATGGGTGTATCGTTTTGAAAACGTAGGGAAATCCTTGGAGATTCGTATTCGTAATCGGTAATTCGATATTCATAGTCAGAACATTATTTTTGGTAATCAGAAAAAGTCATTCTCCCACTTTCAATGTCAAGAGTCAAGTGTGAAAAATAGATGATGTTTGCGTCTACTTCAACCAGATCACTTCTAATGTAAATATTATGATTACAAATACATTTTCAAGGAAATATTATAATAAAACTTAATTGTTTATGGCTGATGTGAGTTTGCACTTTCAGTTTGCTTCTGTATTTATAAAATAAAATTTGAATTATGGTTTTGTTTGGAATAATTACTTGAGAATAATAATTATGATTGGGATCCAAAATAATACCTAACCTAATCCTAATCACCGTAAAAACCTAATTAAAATAAAAACCGGTTATAACCGGGACAAAAAACAACCGGTAAAACCGGTTGTTGCGAAGTAAAAAAACAGGTTTTAGATTAAAACCGGCAGGTTTTTCCCATTCCTAATGTAGTATGTCCGCAATTATAATTTGAACCTCCGGGTACAACTATTAACCGGGAATTATATAAAAGCCGGAAGTAGATCTTTATTCGAGTCTTCCTAAGGTGAGACTAATAATATATCGCTTGTACTATACAGTGACTTTAGAACAGTATCTCCAGTTGCAACTCTGCAATAGGTAGTACGAGGTCAAATTTTTCAGCTTCATAACCACCTATGTGTTATAAATATGTATATAGGCTTTCATTCGACACCTTATTTGTCATTCTATCTGTTGTAATAACGGAGAAGTGTTTACGGACGTACATACAGGCATTGATAATTCAAAGCTTTCACATGTTAATGTTGTAAAATGGGTGAAAACAATATCTGAAACTGGAAGAGATTGTACATTATTTAGAATGTAATAGGTACATCACCAGTGGAAAACATTTGTTTAATCAATCTAGTAGTGTAATTACATCACAACTTATTAAAACCACTTCTGACAATTTATTGTCGAATTGTTTTCATCGCTAATACTTTATTAATAGCAAACTGATTTCTGACAGATGTTTGCTTACAGATGAAAATTCCCTAGAGTACTTTAACATTTAAAAATTTAGAGCAATTAGGTTCAATTTTTGATGAGAATTTTGGAAATAAATAAGTGGGTAAACATCATTAATAAAAGCAGATTAAATAATGGAAACTGAATTAAAAGAGGAACACCAGACAACAATTACTAGCAGATAATAGAGTGTTAACAAGATAGAATAATTCAGGGGAAACTGAAAGCTCTGTGCAGAAAAGAAAAGAGATTCCATAATGAGTTGAAATTAAAAGAGATAGAAGAAAAGTTCAAAAACAAAGAGGTGAGGTCGTTACATCAAGGAGCTAAGAAGATCTGAAAACTTTACCAAAATCACTGTAGTTATATGAAAGGCAAAGACTGAAATTTAATTAGAGATCTGGTAGAAACAATGACGGATAGTCTGGGCTGATTATCGGAGAATAGGCCATTTTTGGGAAAAGTTATTTACCAGCAATTTTATTGCTGGAATCGAATCTTATGATTGTATATATTAATAATATAGATATGCAAACTTCGCAGATAATGTGCTACTTTTTTTATAAACAAAATGACGCCCGAAAATCGTGTTTTTTTTCAATTTTTGCTCTATAACTCCAAAGATTTTAACTTTAGACCAAAAACACTCAAATAAAAATTCACCACAATTAAATTCTGCATAGAGACGTGTTTTTTCCGATTTACTTCGACGAAAACTTTCCCCGGAAAAAGCGGGGTTTTCCAACAAAATCTATAATTTTCAACTAAACCTTTAGATAAGTAGTTGTTAATCGATAATTAAATAACTTGGCAACATAAAAGCCCTTTCCGTATATATTATAATTCCAGAAGCCGATGGAAACTGAATGAACAGTTTAGCAACAATTGAAATGTTAATTAAAAATTTACGGTCGCTATAATAACGACAATAATTATGCTGCATAAGAATAACTATAATTTTTTCATAAAAAGATACTGTGCCTATCTAATATACTATACAGAATTGAAATTGGACTATTTAAGCGGCCTCAGGAATATTTTAAAATTATAAACAATTTTTTGGCTTAAAAACAAATAGAATATCTCGGGAAATGTTAAACTAAATTAAATTGTGAAAACAGTATTCGAAAGACAGCGGCAGGACACTTCTTTTAAAAGAAAAAACGTTTAAATATGACAAGTGGTTCCTGAGATACAACCAGTCAAAGTTAACCGAAATTTACGGCAAAGATATAAAGAATAGGATCATAATTTTTAAACCATCACCTTTTTATTTTTGTCCTCTTTCTCCTACCAATTTTCATATCTTTAAAATGCTCATAACATATATTATTATAATAAAAACTATCGATAATACGTGTGAAAATTGCCAAAAATAGCAAAATTCCAATCAAAATTAGGTTGGAGAAAATGTAACCCTCAAAGTTCAAAATCGGTATACGTTAGAAAAATGCATTTTCTCGGCTTCCCATCGAGTAATTTCCTTCATTCTTTTTTTATTTCCAAGTAACTCGAGTAGAGCCATCGAACTAACGCATTATTAAATGTCAAATTTGCTTTTGTTTTGTTATAATAAATTAATTTATTTATTATAACACAATACTTTAATTTGTTTAAATAAAAATTGTTTAAATAATTATACAGCTTTCAAATGAGAATATTTATGTTTTTAACTTTAAAAGGTACACTTGTAGTAAGTTTATCTAAAAAAAAGCCTACAACTGGAAAAAATATGTAATTTTCTGTTCTTATAAATAAATTAATCTATTATATCAAAACAAAAGCAAGTTTGACATTTAATAATGCGTTAGTTCGATAGCTCTACTCAGGTTATTAGGGAACAAAAAAAGAATGAAGGAAATTGCTCCATGGGAAGCCGAGAAAATGCATTTTGTTAACGTATACCGATTTTGAACTTTGAGGGTTACATTTTCTCCAACCTAATATTTGATTGGAATTTTGCTATTTTTGGCAATTTTCACACGTATTATCGATAGTTTCTATTATAATAATATATGTTATGAGGATTTTAAAGATATCAAAATTGGTGTGGAGAAAGAGGACAAAAATAAAAAGGTGATGGTTTGAAAATTATGATCCTCTTCTTTATATCTTTGCCGTAACTTCCGGTCAACTTTGACCGGTTGTATCTCAGGAACCACTCGTTATAATTAAACGTTTTTTCTTTTAAAAGAAGCATCCTGCCGCTGTCTTTCGAATACCGCTTTCACAATTTAATTTAGTTTAATATTTCCCGAGATATTCTACTTGATTATAAGCCAAAAAATTGTTTATAATTTTAAAATATTCCTGAGGCCGCTTAAATAGTCCAATTTCAATTCTGTATAGTACATTAGATAGATATAGTGTCTTTTTATGAAAAAATCATAGTTATTCTTATGCATCATAATTATTGTCGTTATTATAGCGACCGTAAATTTTTAATTAACATTTTAATTGTTGCTAAACTGTTTATTCAATGTCGATAGACTTCTGGAATTATAACACATACGGAAAGGGCTTTTACATAACCAAGTTATTTAATTATTAATTAAAAACTACTTATCTATAAGTTTAGTTGAAAATTAAAGATTTTGTTGGAAAAACCCGCTTTTTTCGGGGAAAGTTTTCGTCGAATTAAATCGGAAAAAAACACGTTTCTATGCAGAATTTAATTTCGGTGAATTTTTATTTGAGTGTTTTTGGTCTAAAGTTAAAATATTTGGAGTTATACAGCAAAAATTGAAAAAAATACGATTTTCGGGCGCCATTTTGTTTATAAAAAAGTAGCACATTATCTGCGGACTTTGCATATATATATTATTAATACATACAATAATAAGATTCGATTCCAGCAATAAAATTGTTGGTAAATAACTTTTCCTTGTATTTTGCTAATTAGCCCAGAGCAGGAGTGGAAAAAACACTTCAAAAATTATTGAATGGTGAGAAGGAGCGTGAAGTAGTAGACACCTGGACACTTGGAGGAGATAAGATAGTTGAAAGGCAGCCTACAGATATAAAGGTGGTGAAGCCAACACAAGAAATAAAAAATAATCCTGAGAAAAATGACATACAGTATGGTGCAAATGTCTGGAATAAATAGTTCATTATTTCGGAAGCCAGCGACTGTAAGGAGAACCCCTGAAACAGGTCGATTTTAAATTATGATTTTTTGACATATCATCATCATTCTCTTTGCCTTATCCCTATGCGGGGTCGGCTTCCCTAATTGCATTTCTCCACACAATTCTATCTTGAGCCATATCAATGTTAATCCCCTTACCAACATATCCTGCCTTATCGTCTCCCGCAGGTCTTCTTTGGTCTTCCTCTCCTACTCCTTCCAGGAATCTGCACTTCAGCTATTCTTCGTATTGGGTGGTTAACGTCTCGACGTTGAACATGACCAAACCAACTTAACCTATGCTCTCTCATTTTGGCATCAATTGTTGCCACACCTAGACTTCCCCTAATATACTCATTTCTAATTTTATCCTTCTTTGTCACTCCACTCATCCATCTAAGCATTCTCATTTCCGCCACATGCATTCGCTGTTCCTCTTTCTTTTTCAATGCCCAACATTCAGTTCCGTACATCATAGCTGGTCTTATGGCTGTTTTATAGAATTTTCCCTTCAGCTTCATTGGGATTTTTCTGTCACACAACACACCACTCGTTTCTTTCCACTTCATCCATCCAGCCCTAATTCTACTGCAAGCATCTCCATCTATTTCTCCATTACTCTGTAATACCGATCCTAGGTACTTAAAACTATTCCTTTTGCAATCATTTCACCATCCAAAAATACCATTTTATTTGTAGTAGCTCCATCTTTAAATGAACATTCAAAATACTCTGTTTTTGTCCTACTAAGTTTTAAACCCTTTTCCTCCAGAGCTTGTCTCCACTGTTCCAGTTTTTGTTCTAAGTCTCTTTCACTATTTCCTACTAACACGACATCATCAGCATACATTAACCACCATGGAATGTTACCCTGTATTTTCGCTGTTATTTGGTCCAAAACTAATGAGAATAAATACGGACTAAGCACAGAACCTTGATGCCATCCTACTTTCACATGAAATTTATCAGTCTCTCCCACACCTGTCCTAACACTAGTCGTTACTCCCTCATACATATCCCTCACAATCTTTACATATTCACCAGGGACTCCTTTCTTATTGAGTGCCCACCACAGAATCTCTCGAGGAACTGTATCATATGCTTTCTTAAGATCAATGAATAGCATATGAGCGTTTGTTTCTTTACTCCTGTATTTTTCCATCAACTGCCTTATAATGAAAATTGCATCTGTTGTTGATCTACCCTGCATAAAGCCAAATTGATTCTCGGATATTTCGGTCTCTTCACGTATCCGTCTATCAATTACTCTTTCCCATATTTTCATGGTGTGGCTAAGCAGTTTTATAGCCCTGTAGTTTGTACATTGTTGTATATCTCCCTTGTTTTTGTAAACAGGTGCCAGTATACTGCTTCTCCATTCATCTGGCATTTGTCCAACTTCCATAATTCTATTAAATAAATCTGCTAGCCACCTTGTTCCTGTCTCTCCCAATGCTCTCCATACTTCCCCAGGAATATCATCTGGTCCTACCGCTTTTCCATTCTTTATTTTTTGAAGCGCTTGAGCCACTTCCTCGTTGGTTATTTTTGGTGACCATTGCTGCTACTGTCTCCGTTGACTCTACAGGCTGTCTGTCAAATTCTTCATTTAATAAGCTGTCAAAGTACTTTCTCCATCTCTTTTTGACATCCCTTTCGTGAACTAGTATTTTATTATTTTCATCTCGGATACATCTAATCTGATTAAAATCTTTTGCTTTCTTTGCTCTCTGTTTGGCTATTTTATATATCTTCGTTTCGCCTTCCCTGGCATCAAATTGATTTTTTGACATATATTAGACGATTTAAAAGGTTATTCAATTCTATATTCAGTAATATAAATAATAACATAATTATTTATACAGGGTGTCCAAGAAAAATGTTTTTGAATTAAATCAATTGACACAAAAAGACGAATGTATGTAATTTATTTAATTCAAAATACACTCTACAGCTGTCAGAAAACAGAAAAAATTTTTTTTTGATAAATAAACATTGCTTTTCGCTTAATTTCAATGTTCAAGCAAGTCTGGAAAAGTCAAGTAAAGAGCTAACCTTGTCCTTAAAATAGATATAGACAACTTGTTACGAAAGTGTAGTTACTCTGCATGTTTTTTTTGTGGATTTTAGATAAGCATATGATAGACAATAAAATTGATCAGACTAGTAAGATTAACACTAAATGGTAAAACGAACATATATTTCAGATGAATTTAACGCTGAAAAAGGCTTGAGACTGGGAAACCGTTTATCCAGTACATTATTTAACTTAGTGTTGAATCTGAAACTGTAGATAATAAGCAAATGCAGCATGAACCCATTAACGCTGAGAAAAGAAACTTTTGTTTTCGACGAAATTTATTAAAAATCGTTAAATGTAACAGTATTCTGTACAAATCGTAACAAGAAATTTTTTTGTAAATGAAATATTTATTGAGAAAAAAACTGTTCCCATATGGGACCACTAGGCGTGAACCCGGTAGATGTTCGTTAAGGTTTACTTAAGGGTTAGCACATTGTTCTTTCTCGGCTTAAAAATCCAATGCGTGCGCATCTTCTTCTTTTGTTGTCTGGTACCTAACCACAAAATAATTTAATCCCTTCTTACCGAATATCTCCAATTCGAGAGTCATTTCTTGCAGCTGCTGACACTTTTCCTGGTGCTTGGTGCTTTCGGTGGGATTTTATATCTTATTGGATACATTTGGATAATATCCCGTGTAAATTTTAATCGGCTAATATTATGACCAGATTTTCTATACAACTTGCATGCATTTTTAATGTTCACGTCCACTAGGTATGTAAAAATAGGCCAATACCATTTTTTGGAACGGATTCCAATTCGATAGCAAGATATATGGCTCCATCAAATCGGTACGACCTATATTATTATTGTATTTTGAAACAATATTTTTGGCCTCGTAACAACAATGTATTTCTTTCTCCTGTCTTGAAACCTTTTAACAGCTCTAGTTGCTGTAATCAAAAAGGTTTTGAAGGGCTTGAACCAGCATACTTTGAGTAATCAGACTCCAGAAAATTTTAAACTGTAGAAACCAAATCCCTTTCTTTGCAAAAACCTGCATTTTGCTGCAGCGTGAACATAATTTAGATCGCCATCAGTTGGAAGAGATGGAATTGCTCTGCTAGTACGGGGTGGATCTAAGTGGTTTTTTCTACGATCGTGTCTTCAGCAGTGCCTTTGATTCTAGTATCATTCGAAAATCCAATTTCCGCGCTTAAAGACAGCTGGGTACGATTTCGATTATCAATAAAACCCGCGTCATTTTCATCTGCCGAATTTTCGTCTCTCAAAATTTTAGTATCTGGAGATTCTATGTAAACGGCAGAAACATTATTATTATTTTTGTTTTCCTCAAAAGCTATATCGAGACCTTTTTTCAACGACATTTCTCTAAAAATAAGAAAAGTAAAAAAATAATAGTGAAAACAACATATTCAGCAAACCGCCTAGCGGTTCCATTTGGGAACACCCATATTTTGGCCTATTTATGAAAAAACCAAAGATAACATATTGTACAAGTTATTTATTAAAGTTTGTAGAACAGTTTTTTGAAAACAAAAACGGGGATAATGCAAAAAAATATTAAAGAAAACACACGAAACGAATGTCCATATTTTGGCACATACAAAACCAACCGTAAATTCAAAAATGCATTACATTGGAAAATATGTATAAAACTAAATTTGGGTTGTTTATTCAATAAGAGGTAACCCTGAACTACAAATAGGCCGAATCTTTTCTGCCAAATTTTACCTAATAATATGGTAAATAGACTCCGATGCGTACGCAATTTATTGGCTCCATATGGTACCCGTAAGCGTTAATGGGTTAATGTGGAAGAAACAATCACGAAAAATGAGCACTCGTGCAATTAACGATTTTAGCAACGACCACGAAAAAAATTAAGAAAAGTAGTCAAGAAAATTATTATTAAAGAAGCACAGAGATTCAGATTGGACCTAAATGAAGAGCAACTGTATTGTTTAAAATAGTTGCAATCAGTTAATCTTCTGATTGTGTTTTAAAAAAATGCCCTATATCATAAAGGCCTGTTGTGCGTAAAAATAAATAACATAATAAATACAAAGAGAAAACCCAATCGATGGTAATATCCAGGAACCCAATTAGATGTAAGATAGTAGTGGACGACCATATAATCAAACAGGTAATGGATTGCAGATACTTAGGTGTGGAAATATCTAGCGACAGGCATCTGTGGCAAGAATCAAAACAGCAGGCAATGAAAGCAGCGAGAATATCTGGTTTCCTGAGGGATATAATCTGGCGGAATAAATATATGAGCACCAAAAGCAAAGGCCGCATTTATAAGACATGTGTTAGACCCGTACTGACATACGCAGCTGAGACAAGGGCCGAGACAACAAAGACCAAACAGATAATGAAAACAACAGAGATGAAAACCCTAAGATCCATAAGAGGTATCACACTCAGAGATAGAGTACGAAACGAAGACACATTGAGAGAGCTAGGCGTTCAGGACGTAGTGAGATGGACAAGAGCGCGACGACGCATGTGGAGGGACCACGTAGGTCGGATGGACCCTGAACGTATGGCGCATTGGGCGAAAACACAGAAGCCCAACACCAAGCGACCCATAGGAAGACCCAAAAACGATGGTACGAGAGTTGGAGCTCCGGATCGCAGCAAAGACTGTAACAGAAGAAACAGGACATAGTCCTATTACAGGAAAAAGAAGAAGAAGATAATAAATACATATAATAATGTGGAGATAAAAACCCTTATATACTACTTGAGTGCGTGTTAACATTCATCTTAACCTATAAAATATTTATATCCATACTCTGTACGATACGCCTATGAATTCCATCCGTCTAGAGTCTGGGGATTCCAGGATTGATGATATACGCACCAACGACTGAATTAGAATATTTTTCCAGGCAGTTGTATGTATTGCTGTGTGTAATATGGGCACAGTGTGAGAGTGGGTAAATTATTCACTTCATACCGCAAATGCAATACGCTGAAATGATTAAGTAGAGAGGTAGAGTGGAGGAGAGAATGACAACAACATTGCAACAAGCAAGGAGACGTTTCTGAGGAAATTAAATCATATCAGAATAATACTTCTTGTCGTAAATAAATCATATCGCTTGCCAACATTTTACATTACAATTGCTGTTTTGAAGAACGCTAATTTATGTTAATTTAGTTAGTAGAACGTTAGAAGCGAGGAAAGGCCCGTATCTACTGGGATGTGGCAAAACGAGTGGGATGCAACGGAGAATGTGACACAGTAGAAGAAGTCGCTGATAACGAATCTGTGGAGCTGACTGGACAGTACAGGTGCTCATGTAACCCTTATAGTAGGGTTATATTTTTTTTTTGGTACTAAAATTTAATTGATGAAGAGAAAGGAGTAGTGAGAAACGGCTTAACAAGTTAAAATTAGAATGAAGATAACAAATTAATTATGAGGATGAGGATGAGACGTAAAAGCTCAGGAAGTGGAGATCGGCTTATTTTCGTGCTGTTGTTTAGGGGAGAAAGAGATAGTGATAAAGGAAGAAA
The DNA here is from genome assembly GCF_917563875.1 of Diabrotica virgifera virgifera. Lineage (NCBI taxonomy): Eukaryota > Metazoa > Arthropoda > Insecta > Coleoptera > Chrysomelidae > Diabrotica > Diabrotica virgifera. The sequence continues at coordinate 188,020,096 of NC_065451.1, forward strand.
CCAGAAAAATTAAAAAGTAATGAAATACTTAAAAGAAAAGAACTGACCTATGATCAATAAACCAAAGATGGGCGCCAGAAGTAAATGCCTTTTAGAGCCTTTACTTCGTTGATAGAACAGTGTGGGAGACTAGAAAAGAGAGAGAGAGAGAGATATAGAGAGAGAGATATATAGAGAGAGAGATATAGAGAGAGATATATATATATAGAGAGAGAGAGAGCGGGGGAAAGAGAGAGAGAGAGAAAGAGAGAGAGAGAGAAATAAGGAGAAAGATATAAACAATCCAAATAACTTAATCCTGAAATAAAATATTATATGAACACATATAGTTGAGAGATATCAGGTGCAGGTGAAATGATACAAACCCAATAGGTATACCTTATTTTTATTGTGTAAAAAAATACCTAGATATATGTAAAGTAAGATTTTGGTAACTAATGTATATATATATAATGTAAAATTTCTAGCTAAAAATATAAATAATGTATAATAATGTAAAACATTGGCTTGCAAGATGAATATATAATAGTAAAATTTAATTAATAATATAAATAATGAATATGAGTAATGTTAAAATTTTGGTTGCCAAAATATAAGCAGATAACGTAAAAGTTTCCGACTATTAAATGATTTCTATGAGTTTACGTTTCTTTCAGATACAAACAATAAAGAGACAGAAAAACAATAGTGAGTGCTAGTCAACAGAACCAGATGATATTCTTCATAATACCGTATTAATATACTTGTATATTATCTACCACAATACCTAAGTTATTATGTAATGAACCCTATAGAGACCAATGCTCTAGGTCTATAAGTACTTATGTTCCCTTACATGCATTGAGATTTAGATAAAAAATTGACAAAATATTATTTGTTGTGTAGACACAACCGATAGTAAAAGATATGATAAGGGAAGTTAAAAAATAATCTAATGCTTAACAACAAATGTAGAATAAATATATAATATATTGCGGAACACAATTCGGTCTATAAATGAGAACATTAATTAAGTACACTTATCTTTGTTCCAATCTAGATGAAATTCCTTCAGCTCTAATTCCAAGTGTTGGCTTATGGACGTGCCGGTTTATCAGACGGTAAGCGGCTCTATGAGTATACACATCTTAGGGAAGATTTACGTTCCAGATAATTAATAGGAATGTTATTCTTAGTGCATTTTCCATATAAGTTGTCTTTGTGGGATATTAAAAGCTTGGTTCTATTTTATAATTCTCTAGGTACGGCTAAAAAGAGAGGTTCTCATTAGGTATCTAGAAATTTTTTCCTGGATACAAGGTGAGACAGACCGGTTACAAAAGATAACCGAACATATTCTTCCACATAAATGGGAAGGTCATTTATCCAAAATGAAATTACATTATTACTTAAGTAATATATTTCTAAAAGTAGCTTTGCTAGATTTGACTTTTTAAGGTATAAAATTATTCATTTTGATATATGTGTTTCCTAAATTTCCAAAAGAAATTTTAAAATAAAATCACTTACCAGACGTTCATTTTAGGAATATTATATCTTTACAGATATATTTAGCTTGCTTTGTAATTGCAATTCCAAAATAGATTTATTGAATATCTCCTATTCTTTTATGTATGACATCTGCCGTTTTTTCTCCAACACATATTTGTCTGTATTTGACCTTCTTAAGTCGTTGGTTAGCTAGCACTAATTCTGTTTTCATTTTCCTACCTCGATCGTAAGGTAACTTTTTGTTATTCGATGTTAATTATTACGGTTGTCGGGAGTGGCTACTCGTAAACGTAGCGGAACGCTACATTCCCCCTCCACTCGATATAATTTTCCTTCAGAAAATTATTCTGGCAAAAACCAAAACGAAGTTTATTCTTGGCAGGGTTAGTACTTTAATATGGGTCAGGAGTAGTAGCTCCTAGCAGTTGTAGCTGTAGTTACAGTCACAACCACTCCACAAAGTTAAAGATAGGATTAGTACATCAACTAACTAATCTAATCTAACCTAAAACATTAATTTTGAATTTGGCTCAAAGTGGGTAAACATCCACATTATACCACATATTTACACAAGGGAAATAAAAGGCAACACTTCTCATGCTTCCGAGCATGGAAGAGTGCGGGCACAAAAGTATGACACACTTGTGTGGATCCAACACAAGAGTGCATCAAGGTAAGTTCCCAAGATTCCGGAACCGGTATGGTTTACGGAGATCGCGAGAAAGGAACTTTTCCTTCCTTAACGTAGACAAGGACTAGTCTGATGATCTGCATCCAGACTTTATTTACGAATGAACCGTATACTAGGTATCTTAAAGTTTACTAATAGTTATTCTTGTTGTACCATTACTTACATCAATTAAACTTATTAAATCGTTCACATTAAAGGCTTAGATTACACGTAACCCCAAATTGTGATCAACGTGAACTAAAGGTACTAGAAAAAAATATTCCTGACTAAAACAAAGTATCCACCCAACTACATAAAGAACCATTAAATTTGGCCTTACTCACTATCGGACTCACTATCGATTTGGATATTAGCACCTAAGTTAATCCAAAGATGAACACAAAATTTATTGTTGACATATTCAACCGAGAGTAACCAGGATATTCTCCAACCGATTCAAAACATGGTATCAAAGATAACTTAAGGTAAGGAAATAGAGATGTAACATAACTCTCTTAGGTAAGATAAGATAAGATAAGATAAAGTGAAGTACGATATGCTAAGTTAAATATATTATATATCCAATGCAGATATAAACCAGGTAGTTAAGAATGCACAGCAAAACAAAAAATGGACAAACAAAACAGTTCCACAAATGGATAGCCATTATCGTATCCATCCAAATATGGTTCCGTCAGTATAATTCATAATCCATTCCCGAATTGACTTAATATAATCACAGGTAATAATCATTGAAAGGTAACCTAAAGATAACCTAACTTAATATCTGTATCCGATAAATCTATAGCCTAAGGCTACAGCTGATTTCAGTGTACGATATACCAAAACGTTTGATAATCAGTGTATTTTTATACTAACACATGTATAAGCATCAACACAAGTAAGTTCTTAACTACAATTTCTCAAAGGTAAAACTAAAATTTAAGAACCAAAATCAAACAATTTCATCTGAAACCGTATATTTATAGATCAGTTCCTAAAATCAATGACAGAAGAGGTCCGAACTGGACTACTATAGTGGACCAATGCGTAAGAAAACGAAAACCAAATATTAGAGTAGTCACTAAACAACAGCTAATGAATGTATTTTCCAAAATTATTGATATAACAACCATCAACGAAATTAATATTAAAGGTATTGGGTTATCGCCTTGTACAAGAAAAAAATCCATTGTATAACTTGATGAAGACTTAATCTATGCTACAGAACCGAAGATGGTCAACGCCCATATTCGCCACATAGCGACTCCAGGTAAAAGTACATCCATCACAAAATATAGCATGGATTACGAAATCCGCTAACGATCTAGTCCGGAATTTGATCAACGAATTCGAACCCACGTATTATGCTTAGATACACCTATATACCCATATACAACAAAATTTACTAATAAAAGTGAAAAGACAATATTTAAAAGCAATTTACCTATAACAGTCTAATATTTTGAGAAGTGATAATAATGGAATACCCTGTATAATGCATTTATTACACCAGACAAATGTTATGACATTCCCTGTGCAAACGCTGAGTCCATAATATATGTGAACACTTAACTATCAAGGTAAAATCAAGAGCAGAGGTAAAAATAATAATTACCAAATAGCAAAAATAAGAGTTTTTTTAGGAAACTAGCAAATTGCAGACTGCGATAAAAGGTTCCAAAATTAATGCAGAACGCAAGTTAATACCTAATCATCCTCTGAGGTCGAGGACTCAGAATCCATGACTGTTTTATCAGGTAGGAGATCTTTGACATGAAAACGACCAATTCGTTTATTGGACGAATTGTCTTTTAGTTCATAGACAAGAGGCGATATGACTTTTAAAACCGTACATTGAATATACTTCTGACAAAATTTCGCCGCTATGGCATCATTTTTACTTGATTTCACAAAATTTCGTTTTAGGACTCGGTCTCCAGGATAAAAACGTAACGGTCTTTTCCTTAAATTATAATATTTCTGGGAACGTAAATAAGAAGATTTCAATCTCTTCCGAATATCGGCAAATATAGGGGGTAGGTTTTGGAGATCCTCTAGTCGATGAAGATTCTCAGAAACTTGTGGTAAAGTAGTTGCATTATCGGAAATTAAACCAAAATAATCGCCTGAGAGAGGAACATTTCGACCAAAGTTAAGATACGCGGAAGAACATTTAGTGACCTCGTGAGTGGAAGTCCTTATGGCTTGGGCAACAGAATGAATGTATTGATCCCACGACCTATGGTCCTCAAATGTATAAGACCTTAAAGCGGTAACAATACTACGATTTACACGTTCTGAGTGGTTCGCTTGAGGGTGATATGCAGCATTATAGAAAATCTTCTGCACCCTATATTTGGACATAAGAGTCTTGAAAGCGTTCGAGATAAATTGGGGCCCATTGTCACAGGAGACAATTTGAGGAACACCAAATACTAAAAATACTTGTTCTTCCAAATACTTAATAATTGCTGGGACTGTGGCTTTCCGAAGAGGGCAAACCAAAGGAAATTTGGTGAAATAGTCCACTACTACGAGACAATAAGTATTTCCTGTATAGCTACGAGGGTATGGACCAATTAAATCGAGAGAAATCATCTGCCAAGGGAAATTAATATTTCTAAAAGAACCCATAAGACCAGCTTGTGGTAAGTTACTTGGTTTACAAGTAGCACAAACTATGCATTTAGAGATGTACCTTTTAATGGATTTGCGCATGCCAGGCCAATAATATAACTCAGCAATACGGTGGTAAGTTTTATAGAAACCAAAATGGCCAGCAGTAACTTCGTCATGACACATACGCAAAATATTTTCCCTGTTTGGCGTAGGTACAACTATTTTCCATTCGGTCATATTCGATAATACCTCAACAGGACTTAAAATGTGTTTGTACAGCACATTGTTCTCCACCTTAAAATCGGGATATCTTTGTGGGTCTTGAGTAACCTTATCGACCATATTTTGATACCACGCATCAGGAGTTAATGAAGATAGATCTAAAACATTAATATCAAAAACACGGGAAAGAGCATCAGCAACCACTACTCCGGCTGCCTTTCGATGGACAATCTTATACGAATAGGCAGTCAGTTTACATATCCATCGGGAAAGTCTCTGAGAAGGGTTTTTCATGCTGTGAAGCCATACCAAAGAACTATGGTCCGTAATTATCGTGAAATTACGACCCTCTAAATAATAACGAAAAGCTTCTAAACCCTGAATAATAGCTAATAGTTCTTTCTCCGTAGTCGAATAGTTTTTCTGCGCCTTATTCAGTTTCTTACTTGTATAAGCTATTGGGTGTTCAGAGCCATCTTTCACCTGAAATAGCACGCCACCAGAAGCGGTGTTAGAACAATCGGTCATCAGATAAAAATGTTCGTTAAAATTAGGTGAGATCATGACTGGAGCGCTCGTTAGTGCATCTTTAACGCGCCTAAACGCTTCATCGGCCTCAGGAGTCCAAATAATCGTTTGGCCTTTTTTCCTATCCTTCAGAAGATCAGTAAGGGGTGATAGTAAGGTAGAATAAGACGGAACAAACCGACGATAATATCCACACATGCCTAAAATTCTGCGAACTTGGGTGGTAGTTTTTGGGATGGGAAAATCTCTTATAGCGGCGACCTTTTCAGGGTCTGTCCTAAGACCCTGGTTATCAACCATATAGCCTAAAAACTTCAAACTTGGTCGACAAAATTGACATTTATCAAGATTAACCGTTAAATTGGCCTCTTTTAACCGGACAAATAATTTATTCAAAATTTCGATATGAGTAGAAAAATCCGGGGTGACTACCAAGATATCATCAAGATAATAAAACACGTAGGGCTCTAACTGAGGACCTATTACTATATCCATGAGACGACTCATAGTTTGGGGAGCAGATACTAACCCAAAAGGCATTGTTACAAATTGAAACAATCCTTTACCATTGACGGCAAAAGCGGTATATTTCCTACTTTCAGTACTAAGAGGTATTTGTAAAAAAGCTTTTGAAAGATCTATAGACGATATGAACTTCGAGTTTTGAAGTTTGCTCAAGATAATATCAATTCGAGGGATCGGGTAAGCATCCCGATTTACTGTGATGCTGTTTAACTTACGTCCATCAAAACAGACCCTAAATGATCCATTCTTTTTTTTCGTGAGCCATAATGGACTACTATAGGAAGAGGTAGACCGTTCGATGATATTAAGTTTAAGCATTTCATCAATCTCTTGGTCTAAATCTTTTTGCCACGCTTGGGGTATCGGATATTGGTATTGCCTAAATGGTGTGGGATTATTCACTTCAATAGAATGGGAAAGCAAGGTAGTACGGCCTAACTTATCCGTAGAGGAGATAGAATTAAACTTGGAGATAGTTTCTTGTAACTGATTTTGTTCCTCATTTGATAAACTAGAAAAATCTTGTACGGCATTCAAGCTCGAAATATTAAATGAAGATATAGACATAGAAAAATCAGAGCAGTTAAGTGTGCTATTAAAAACATTAAGAAAGTCCATTCCAAGGATAACTGAATTTTGCACTGAGGGGATAACATAAAAAGTAACATTTCTGCGTATATTCGCTACAGAGACTTCTGTTACGAATTTTCCCGTGATGGGTTGTACAGTGCCATCAGCAGTCGATACTTGAAGAGAAGAAATCGGGTTAACTTTGACTTTATCGTTGTCTATTAAACGAAGAGATAAAGAACCTAGTAAAGATATGTTTGAACCACTGTCTAGAAGTGCTAAACAAGATTGACCTAATACTTCGATAGGGAGATACGGACGATTATCGTTATGTTTCCTAACTAATAGAGAATTTAAATCTAAGGTTGTTTTATCAATCACTATGGTGTTGCCAGAAAATTGAGATAAAGGTAGACAGGTATCTCCTTCCTTAATTTTTCTGGAAGAAGAAGGTAAAGGTAACGGAATTAACGCAGAGTTAAGTTCTTGCTCGAGACAAGGAGATGGGAGATTTAATGAAGATACTGAGAAAGAAACACTATCATTATCTGATTCGACATTAAAGGGTGTCTGCTTCAGATAACTTAATCTTGAGATAGGTTGTTGTTTGAAGTTGTTGTCTTTTTGGACGAAATACCTTTCCCTTTTCGACTGGTAGAAGGTACGGGAGGGCTTGACGTGTTGAGTCCTGTATTGTTTATGGAAGTTACGGAATTCCCTGATGGAGAGACTGTCAGAGGAGGGCTCAGGGTACAATCCTCTAAACGACCGTTTCCCTGACAATTCCTACACCTGGGTTTAGTGGTATTTTCAAGGCCACACCCAAAACAAAAGGGACGCAATCTGGGGTTTGGGCATGCAGAGAAGGCATGTCCCTGAGTATAACAATTCCAACATACGATCGTGGAGGTAACGGTAGATACATTGTGTTTCGGTACTTTATTTTGCCATGATCGATTTCGTGAAAAGGAATTCTGACTAGAAGACGGGAAAGGACGAGACGAAACTACAGTTGAGGGTTGATTAGACCAAGAAAATGTTTCTTCTAACCGCTTACATTTTTCCGTAAGTTCGTCGATACTACGGATTTCTACAAGAGCTAGTTGAGAGTGATATGAGGGTAACAAAGATTTCATGATGATTCTTACCTTTTCGGATTCCGTGAGAGGAATGTCAAGACGACTACACAACCCAAGGATGTTGTTGATAAACATAGTAACGGGTTCATTCTGGAGTTGTTTCCGCTTTTTAATGTCATCCAAAAGATCATCTTGGTAGGAATATGGTAGGAAATCAGCTTTAAGTTTTTGCACCAGATCTTTCCAGCAAGAAAGGTTAGAGCGATTATTCATAAACCAAGTGAACGCAGGACCGGTAAACAACTCAGCGGAGGCTGCAAATAAGTCATCCTCTGGAATACATCTAGAGATTCGTAAACATTCAACTTTCTCTAAGAAAGCGACAACAGTATCACGATCACCTGTACCAGAAAAAGAAATACCCCATTTATGAACTTGGGCAGATTTAGAAAATGGGAAGGGTGACGCATTGTGTATGGGTGCATTTGGAGTGGAGGTAGCAGCTGGGTTTCCCCGAGCATCGAGGTCACCTTCAATATCCAAGATTTTGACTGCGACGGTTTTCTGGTATAATTCCTGTTCATCGGTATCACACTCTAAGCGACTTACTCGTTCAGATAAATGAGCTACTCTAGACGACAATCTAGCAAAGGTAGGATCCAGTATTGTACCCCTGAATATCCCGATTTTCTGGGTAAGGTCTTTCAGTGTGTCCTCAATCTCCTCCTTATGTTTGTCAAAGGGAATACAGGAGGAAGAAATTTGCCGAAAACTCCTATTTTCCTTCTCCTGTCGCAGAGCTCCACGCAATATTTTGCGTTTAGCCTCGACGGTAGGATATTCAGTAACATCAATACTTCGGATTTTAAGCTCGTAATCTAACTCTTTTACCAGTAAATGATCAACTTTGAAAGTGGACATTTTAAAAAAGAAACTTTCAGTATCAAGACAAAACACCCCAATGAAGTTTAGATGGATAAACTCAATAAAAAAATTTTACAACTGGCACAATACCCGCAAATTTAATCGCATACAGTAATCTAAAATTGAGATAGAAATCAGAACCTAATAAACATATACCTATAACCCAAAATATATAATTGTGTGGATACAAGTGCCAGTACAGGATATCATAATAATTATAAGATACCAAAAAATATGTAACGTATAAAAATGTAAAAATTCAGTTTATTAAATATTAACGTCACCTTCAATAACATTTATATATTACCTTTTAACTTATGTTCGTATACCACCCAACAATTAATGCTATATCCTCAATTCTAAAATAATTTCCCTTACACCTGTATACTCTCTCAAAAAAAACAAACTGATACACTGCTACTATCAACTTTTTCTGTTTTTTTTATTCCAAAACAACAAACAAACTGTAAGTGATAATTCGCAATAACCAAATTGAATAAGAGAATGTAGTGTAACTGACACTAAATCACCACCTAAATGAAAAACAACAGCCCCACGTTGGGCGCCACTTTGTAACCCTTATAGTAGGGTTATATTTTTTTTTGGTACTAAAATTTAATTGATGAAGAGAAAGGAGTAGTGAGAAACGGCTTAACAAGTTAAAATTAGAATGAAGATAACAAATTAATTATGAGGATGAGGATGAGACGTAAAAGCTCAGGAAGTGGAGATCGGCTTATTTTCGTGCTGTTGTTTAGGGGAGAAAGAGATAGTGATAAAGGAAGAAACCAGAAAAATTAAAAAGTAATGAAATACTTAAAAGAAAAGAACTGACCTATGATCAATAAACCAAAGATGGGCGCCAGAAGTAAATGCCTTTTAGAGCCTTTACTTCGTTGATAGAACAGTGTGGGAGACTAGAAAAGAGAGAGAGAGAGAGATATAGAGAGAGAGATATATAGAGAGAGAGATATAGAGAGAGATATATATATATATAGAGAGAGAGAGCGGGGGAAAGAGAGAGAGAGAGAAAGAGAGAGAGAGAGAAATAAGGAGAAAGATATAAACAATCCAAATAACTTAATCCTGAAATAAAATATTATATGAACACATATAGTTGAGAGATATCAGGTGCAGGTGAAATGATACAAACCCAATAGGTATACCTTATTTTTATTGTGTAAAAAAAATACCTAGATATATGTAAAGTAAGATTTTGGTAACTAATGTATATATATATAATGTAAAATTTCTAGCTAAAAATATAAATAATGTATAATAATGTAAAACATTGGCTTGCAAGATGAATATATAATAGTAAAATTTAATTAATAATATAAATAATGAATATGAGTAATGTTAAAATTTTGGTTGCCAAAATATAAGCAGATAACGTAAAAGTTTCCGACTATTAAATGATTTCTATGAGTTTACGTTTCTTTCAGATACAAACAATAAAGAGACAGAAAAACAATAGTGAGTGCTAGTCAACAGAACCAGATGATATTCTTCATAATACCGTATTAATATACTTGTATATTATCTACCACAATACCTAAGTTATTATGTAATGAACCCTATAGAGACCAATGCTCTAGGTCTATAAGTACTTATGTTCCCTTACATGCATTGAGATTTAGATAAAAAATTGACAAAATATTATTTGTTGTGTAGACACAACCGATAGTAAAAGATATGATAAGGGAAGTTAAAAAATAATCTAATGCTTAACAACAAATGTAGAATAAATATATAATATATTGCGGAACACAATTCGGTCTATAAATGAGAACATTAATTAAGTACACTTATCTTTGTTCCAATCTAGATGAAATTCCTTCAGCTCTAATTCCAAGTGTTGGCTTATGGACGTGCCGGTTTATCAGACGGTAAGCGGCTCTATGAGTATACACATCTTAGGGAAGATTTACGTTCCAGATAATTAATAGGAATGTTATTCTTAGTGCATTTTCCATATAAGTTGTCTTTGTGGGATATTAAAAGCTTGGTTCTATTTTATAATTCTCTAGGTACGGCTAAAAAGAGAGGTTCTCATTAGGTATCTAGAAATTTTTTCCTGGATACAAGGTGAGACAGACCGGTTACAAAAGATAACCGAACATATTCTTCCACATAAATGGGAAGGTCATTTATCCAAAATGAAATTACATTATTACTTAAGTAATATATTTCTAAAAGTAGCTTTGCTAGATTTGACTTTTTAAGGTATAAAATTATTCATTTTGATATATGTGTTTCCTAAATTTCCAAAAGAAATTTTAAAATAAAATCACTTACCAGACGTTCATTTTAGGAATATTATATCTTTACAGATATATTTAGCTTGCTTTGTAATTGCAATTCCAAAATAGATTTATTGAATATCTCCTATTCTTTTATGTATGACATCTGCCGTTTTTTCTCCAACACATATTTGTCTGTATTTGACCTTCTTAAGTCGTTGGTTAGCTAGCACTAATTCTGTTTTCATTTTCCTACCTCGATCGTAAGGTAACTTTTTGTTATTCGATGTTAATTATTACGGTTGTCGGGAGTGGCTACTCGTAAACGTAGCGGAACGCTACACTCAGACTACTCTCTGACGTACGTGCCACCGAGAGAATAATTTCTTTTCTCCTAAAACACTGATTTCTTTGAGCCATTTTTCTTAAAATTAATATATCATATTAAATTAAACATATCGGTTCACATATAAAGAAACGAGTTTTTTAAACACAACTCAATAATTTCTTACAGGTAATTTCTTCAATAATAAGAAATGCATTAATGGTTACATTTAATTTTCTTATCCTAAAGTTTTTGTTTCTTAAATTGAAAACTGCAAATATTTTGCAGATAAGAAATATATGATAAGTTAATCCATATTTATATTTGTGAACAAGAAATTTTCTTGCAATCAAATAAATATTTTAAACCACAAGAAATAATTCTTCAGAAATACCCTCTGTAGTAACTGTGGTTATAAAATAAAAACTTTATCATTAAGCCGAAATGTTACTTTCAAAGAGATTTTCTTCCACAAAAGAATTGCGCAGATTAACTATTTATGATTTAGTCGTCAGTGTTTATCAAGGTGGCGTGATATTAGTTCATGTTCATATAGAAGGATTTTTGATTTGTTGGTGTTCTTTAAAAATTAAAGGATATTTTGAAGGTACGTACCGGGTGTCCCAATAAGAATGGCTCTCGGCCATATCTCAGAAACCGTTTATAGTAGAGCTTTGAAATAAAAATTTTTATAACAAAAGTTACCTCAGGAAAAGCCTGGAAATTATTTTCATAATTGTGGGACCACCGCTAGAGGGCGTAATTGAATATCAAAAATTAAAAAATCTAAATTTTACAAAATTTTCCTAATGAAGAGGCACTGGAAATCCGATCGTCGTATTCTTCATAAAATTCTACGCATATTTGATTTGACAAGTTTAGGTCTACCTTTGGAAATAAGAGGTGGGGGTGAGAGGGATCCTTGTTATGAAAAACTGGCTGTGAGTCCGGTTCTTTTTAATCAAATTTTGCAAACTTGGTCTTGTTGAAGACAGATCTTTTTCGTCAATGTAAAAGTTATGATTTCGAACCAACTTACTGAGTAATATGCCAGCTAGAAGGCGTTATTTAATTTTTTTCAGAAATCTAGTGTTTCTTGGAAAATATTAAATACAAACATGCATTTTTAATACCATATTACAAAATTAGACAAAATTAGCAATAGAATGGCGAAAACCGCATGTTAATACCTTTTTTCTATCTCGAGATATCTTACAAAACGTGTAAATTTAAAAACATAACTGTTACTATCACCGGTAAACGAAATTCATTAAAAGTAGTGTGCTATGGAAACAACAAAGAAACATTTTCCAGCTGTCAACGTATATTAGGTCTTTTCAACGCTTCTCATTTGTTTCGAGCCTCGTTCATATCTCGTATATTAATATTATACACATTTTATACGGCATATGACAGAGGCTCGAAACAAATGAGAAGCGTTGAAAAGCCATATTAAAAAGAAATAAAAACAACTATTTAGTGATGACATAAACGTTCAAAATTTTGCCCATCATGTTCGTTGCAAACATTTACTCTTTCAAGATTACATTGAACAGCAGTCTCAATTTCTGCTCTCGATATGCTTTGAATGGAGTTTAGTATTCTCTGGATAACGTATTCTAGAGTAGTGTATGATGGGCAACAATTTGAATATTTAGGTCGTCACTAAGTAGTTCTTTTTGTTCTGTGTTATATTTAATTTTAATAGTATTGTTTCTCTTTATATTGTTGTTTTAATTAATTATATTTTTATACGTTGACATCTGGAAAATGTTATTTTGTTTTTTTCCACAGCACACTACTTTTCATTAACTTAGTTTACCGGTGATAGTAACAGTTACGTATAAAATTTACACGTTTCTCGAGATATCTTGAGATAGAGAAAAAGTGTCGACATGCGGTTTTCGCTATTCTATTGCTAATTTAATCTAATTTTATAAAGTATGATTAAAAATGCATACTTGTATTAATATTTTCCAAAGAAAACTAGATTTTTGAAAAAAAAATTAAATAACGCCTCCCAGCTGGCTTATTACTTATTGGGATGGTTCAAAATTATCACGCTTACATTGAAAAAAAAAACATCTGCCTTCAACAAGACCCAGTTTTCAAAATTTGATTTAGCAGAACCGGACTTACAGCCATTTTTTCATAACAAGGTTCCCACTCACCCCTACCTCTTATTTGCAAAGGTAGAGTTAAACTTGGTTAAATCAAATATGCGCAGAATTTGATGAAGAATACAATAATCGGATTTCCAGTGTCCCTTCATTAGGAAAATTTTGTAAAATTTAGATTTTTTTATTTTTGATATTCAATTACGCCCTCTAGCGGTGGACCCACAATTATGAAAATAATTTCCAGCCTTTTCCTGAGGCAACTTTTGTTATAAAATTTTTTATTTCAAAGCTCTACTATAAACGGTTCCTGAGATATGGCCGAGAGCCATTCTTATTGGGACACCCGGTACATAATATATAGGTATTAAATAAAAGTAAATTGAGTAGTTTAAGATGTAATAATAATATTGTTGCGTATCCGAATGGTTATAAAAGAAACGTAATAGTATCTTTATATGCTTTTTAATTATAATGATGGACAACTCTGAAAGAAAGGGGCTTATTATTCTAACTGGGAAATAAGCCACAATAATTTAAAGCTGAGACAGAATGATAATATAATATATAGCTTCAGAACAATATTAAGAAAGGAGCTATTAACCAACTGAGGGGCCTTCCAGAAATTGTAGAACTTTATACATGTAAGTACCTTTTTAAAAATGTGGATACTTATATATTAACTATAATAGGTTTCTTGAATGTATCGTCTTCTATAAAAATATACAATACAACGCTATATCAAACATGGCGAGTGCAACGCTGAGGATGTTTCTGTTCATTTATTTGTGATAAAGAAATCAGTTAGCCTGAAAGAAATATTTTAATGGTTAATAAATTTTATTGCCGAAAACTGTGAATTAGTTAATATGTATTAAATAACTTAAAATGTAAACTAATAAGACTTTCCCGTAATAAAATTTCTTAATGATTAGGTAAGCTGTCTCTTTTAGATTATAAAAACAAAGAAAATTACATGTTATGTCTGCTTCAATGTTTTACATTGGTTGTATTTTCCCTCTTGTTTTAGCTAAACAATGTTTACTGTGTGACTTAATATTAAACAGATAAATAATTAATATTTCATTAACAAAAAGAAAAAAATAAACAAAGATGTGTAGGTTAAATAATGCCATGTTTAAACTAAATATGATTGATTATTATTAGTATTAATAGTTCTTTTGTGGGGCCGTGTATTTGTTTTTTTTTTGTATTTCCTTTTGTCAAAATAAATATCTATGTCTTTATAAAAAAAATTATTAAAATAAGATACAAAGTGCTATTAACAAAAGAAGGAAAAATTGAAGAAGTTGGATTTGCCTCTCCATCCTTTTATTGTTGTGTAGAAGCCAGTGGTTTAAGAGTGGAGAAAATATTTATGTGTAATAATAACGTTTTATATCTTGTTTTTATTAATGAATAATGATTTTACCTTAACACAATGATTTATTGCGCCGTATGTAATGTCACTTTATTTTCAACAAATATTAACTTAATTCTAAATATACGATTATATCTGCGAAATATATCTTAACATTAAATATATTAATTATTAATAGTAAGATTTCTTACTAAGAAATATTATTCCTCATAAAGAATAGTTTTGTAATGTCAAGAAAATATATTCTTATGACTAATAAAATCAATTAACATCAAGTGTAATTTATTTCTGATAAATGGGTTTGAAGTTTGCCAGAAAGTGATAGTTCAATCATGTTTAAGGTATATTTCTTTAACTATATTAAAATTTATTTGAAATATTTTAAAAAATTATATATTACCTACAAAGATATATTTTTTAGACAATATGCCAAGTCGATATTTCTTAAATATACATAAAATTTCTTTATGTCAAGAATTTTTTCTCTCGTTGTGCTCACAGGACACGGGAGTTTTCGTAGCTATTTGCCCATATTCAAAAAGGCTGAATCGGATAATTGTCTGTATTGTGGAGCTTCTTACATGGTGTCACATGCCCTTTTGCAGTGTGTCAGGTGGGCAAGACAAAGAAATGAACTACAGAGAGTGGTTAAGTCGGTGAGGGAAATGGTAGAAAAGATGGTGATGGATGAGCGATGGTGGACCAAAATCCACAACAATGTGATAAAGGTGCAGTCGATAAAAGAGAAGGAAGAGCAGGAGCTTGATGCAGTTCTAGCAGGAATCGAGGAGACAGAACTGGGCCCACTGAGGTAGGAAGAAGGAGAGTTTGACAGCATAGGTGTAAAGGCAAGCACGAATAATAGAATGGGAATGGTGGAAATGGCGGCAGGCATGAGAGAGCGACAGGGCAAGTGAAATGAGGTAAAACTCGACTGAGGTCCAAACGGAAGATGATAAAAACCATACGGGACAGCTTATTGCAGCTCTGGGATCCGCTTGGAGGTAGAACCACGCTGACATTGAAATAACGATGGGAGGTATGTATGTATGTGTAGGAAGGATAGCCAAGGACAAATCTAGTTAGGCAGAGTCGCAGACGTGATGGTCGTATGAGTCCGAGAGACGGAAGCTGATGTGTGATGGCAAGAGACTTTAATTGAGCAAAAGAAGGACGTTATGCTTTAACTAGCGATTCCTTCTCGATTCCATAGTATGAGAGGGGTGGAATTTAGCGGGTACCGAACACATCGGAGTTAGGGAGGGCAGGGAAGTCAGACTTAGGGCCCAGCTGGTCGACGTGACTGAGGTTTTAGTTTAGGAAACCAGCACTTTCGGAAATGTTTACTTCCGGCATCTGTCACCTAGTTATGGAAAAAAGGATTGATGACATTCGCACTAACGCAATGACTAAATTAGAATATTTTTCAGACAATTTTATGTATATCTCTGTGTGTATAAGTATATGGGCACAGTGCGAGAGTGGGTAAATTATTCACTTCATACCGCAAATGCAATACGCTGAAATGATTAAGTAGAGAGGTAGAGTGGAGCAGAATGACAACAGACAACATTGAAACAAGCAAGAAGACGTTTGTGAGTAAATTAAATCAAAACTCGCTTACATGAAACTAAAACAATAATACTTCTCGTCGTAAATAAATCATATCTCTTGCCGACATTTTACCTTACAATTGCTGTTTTCAAGAGCGCTAATTTATGTTAGTTTTAAATGTGTTGTTGCTCTTTGTTATTTTCGTTTCGGGATGATGTAACAGCGCTAATGAATTTTAAGTGCTTTCACTGGCGAAATGAATAATTTCTAAAGTTTGCATTTGCGTTTATTAGTGGATCTCGTATTCCTTTTATTTTAGTCGTTGGTTTTTCGAGATTTTCCTTTTGATTGTCCCTGTAATCACTTTAATTTGTTCAAGGAGGATTGTAATTGTTCCGTCCCTCCACAAGTATTTTCTATTACAAGAATAAAAAACCACTAAGCTCAGTAAAATGAGTGGCGCCCACAATATTCCAGCTACAAAAGAGCTCATATGACTATTATGTAGCTCAAAAATGTATGTTCAGTTTGAAGTAAAATAAAACACAAGATTTTTCCATGATATTTGTTAAATTTGAAGTAAAAAGCACCACAAAAGAGCACATTCGATAAATTTTACAGTTTGAGGCTCTTTTGTAGCGTAGTTTACTTCAAATTTAGCAAATACTATGGAAAAGTCTTTCAAAATAAAATTATAATTTTATTTTGCTTCAAACTGAGTATACATACGGGTAAAATTACCAGTATGCACGAAAATGGTGAATATAAAATTCTTAATTGCATATCAAAAAATGCGAAATAACTATCTACCTCTTAAAACCTTCCAAATTTCATTTGCATACCTCAACCGGTTTTAGAGCAATAAATAAATCGTCAGTTTGTAAGAAAAAATTGAACATCGCGTATTTCGGAAACGAAGCATTTGCGGACATACGTGTATCAAGCAAACGGTCTTTATTTTTTCATGCCGAATTAATCCATAAAGTTTTTCCCACGTTTAGAAACACCCTGAATTGATGAAGAAAATGGCTAGTTGTTAAATTACCTAACTTTTTTATTATCCAATATAAACGAATGAAGCAAAAAACACAATGTTAAGAAAGCCTGAGGATGTAGTTGGGTTTTAATTTCAGTATTTTATAAATGCTATAATATTCCACAGGGTGTGGTGAACTTTGAGAAAAAACACAGTTAGATTGCTACACCCGGTATACAATGACAGTTTACCAGTCTAGCAACAATATTATTACAGAGATATTGTTTCGGGTTTAAAGAAACCCGAAAGGGCTTAAATAAGCTGAAAAATCACAAAGCGCCGGGTACGGACGAGATACCAGCAGAATTTCTGAAATATGGCGGAGAAACACTACATCGCCAAATCCACCAATTAATAACACAAATATGGTTATATTTATTATTTATTAAGCTCAACAGGCCGTGAAGGCCTAGGGCTGAAAGATTTAATTTTTCCTTACAATTACTATTACATATTTATATATAATGCTATATCCTATACTACTATAATATATACAATATTACATTTGTTTGTATAAAACACTTAATACTACACTTAACATTATAGTCTTTCCATACATTTCTTCACCACTTCCTTCCATTGTTTTCTGTCCAAAGCTTTTTCTTTCCAGTTTACAATATTACTTTGTTTTAAGTCTTCATATACGCTGTCCTTCCATCTCCTTCTTGGTCTTCCTAATTCTTCTTTTTTGTATTGGCTTACGTAATAGAACCATTTTTGGCATTCTCGCCTTTCCCATTCTTTCTATGTGTCCTAAGTATCGGATTCTCTGTGCTTTGATTGCCGTCGTTATTTTTGGTTCATTATATAGTTCTTCAAGTTCCTTATTATTTCTTCTTCTCCATTGACCGTCTATTTTCACGCCTCCATATTTTGCTCGTTGTATTTTCCTCTCCCATCTTTCTAAAAGGTCTATTTCTGATTTTTTAAGCACCCATGTTTCACATGCATATGTAGCTGTAGGTCTGATAACTGTTTTGTAGATTCTTATTTTTGTTTTTCTTGACACATCTTTGGATTTCATTAATGGACGCAATGCTCCATACTTTTCGTTTGCTTTTGCTATTCTTGCTTTTATTTCCCCTTCCCCATGTCCCTTTTCATCTACTTTTACACCCAGGTATGTAAATTCTGAAACTCTTTTAAATGCGCATACATTTTCTCCTTCTATCTCCAATGTGAAATTGTCTTCATTTTCTTTATCTGTTTCTCCCATTATCATGTATTTTGTCTTTTCCTTATTTATGAGAAGACCAAAAGGTTTGGCTTGTTTTATTATATTGCTCATTAATTTTGTTAGCTCTTTCTTACTTGTCGATAATAATGTTAGATCATCTGCGAATGCAATACATTGGTGGCCATTTTTAAAAATCGTTTCCTGTGTGCTTATTTTACTTTTCCTGATTATTCCTTCCAGTATTACATTAAAAAGAGTCGTTGATAGTGGGTCTCCTTGTCTTAATCCTTCCTTTGTTTCAAAATTATTTGATTTATGTCCCTTCCATGCTATTTCGTTTGTGGAGTTATCCATAGTCATCTTTACCATCCTGACGATTTTACTTGGTATGCCCATTTCTTTCATTAGTGCGTACATCTGTTGCCGCTTTACCGTATCATAGGCCTGTTTAAAGTCGACGAACAGGACGTATACTGCTATTTTATGTTCGTAGCACGTAGTTTGGATTTCTTTTAACGCAAATATTTGGTCTGTCGTCGACCTATTACTTCTGAATCCTGCCTGATATTCGCCCAATATCTTTTCCGTGTATTGATTCAGCTTTTTTCTTAAGATGTTTGTCAATATTTTGTACACGACTTCTAGCAACGCGATACCTCTATAATTTTCACATCTCATTTTATCACCTTTTTTATGTATGGGGCATATCCTTGCCCTGGTCCATTCTCCTGGCATTCTTTCTGTTTCCCATATACTTTTTATCAGGCTATGTATCTCCTTGTGTAGTCTTTTTCCTCCTGCCTTTATCATTTCCGCCGATATTTCCGTTATTCCTGGGCTTTTATTGTTTTTTAGCCCTCTTATTTCATTTTCTATTTCTTCCCTCGTAGGTGTTTCTATTACTATATGGTCATCTTCAATTTCCTGGATTGTTCCCCTTTCTTCTTCGTTTTTGTTTAAAAGTTGTGTAAAATAAGTTTGCCAATTTCTCATTATTTCCCCGGGTTCATTTATTAATATTCCTTCCTCATTTTTCATATATGGGTTATGTTTCTGATATCCCCTTTCCATTTTTCTTGTTTCCTGGTAAAAGGATCTTATTTCCTTTTTTTGGAATTTTTCCTCTATCACTTTGAGTTTTTCTTCGTTGTATTTTCTTTTTTTATTTCTGCATGTTCTCTTCATAATTCTCTTCAATTCTCTATATTCTTGTGTGCTAATGTCACTATTATTTCTTAAGTTTTTTATTCTTATTTTTCTAATTTCTTCTGCTATTTTTTGACATTCCTCATCATACCATTCTTTTGCTTTTTGTTTTCTATTACCTTTAATTAATATTTCTTTACTGGTGTTTAAAACTGCTTCTTTTATGCTTTCCCACTTTTCTTCCGGGTCTAGTGTTTCTGGTTCTTCGTTTAGTCTGCTGGTTATTTGTTGTTCGTACTTCTTCTGTGTCATATTATCTTTTAGCATTGCTGTGTTGAATTGTTTTTTGATTTCTTTGTCCCTTTGATTGTCTTTCTTTATATTAGCATTTATTCTATAGGCTGCTCTTACCAAAAAGTGATCTGAGTCACATTCCGCTCCTCTCATACTTTTTATATTTATTATATTATGGGCGTGCTTCTTCTCTATTAATATGTGGTCTATTTGATTTATTGTCCTTTTGTCAGGGGAAATCCACGTTCCTTTATGTATATCTTTTCTGCGTTGGTATGTGCTTTTTATTACCATTTGTCTTTCTGTGGCAAAACCTATAATTCGTTGACCATTATCATTTGATACATCGTGTTTACTGTATTTTCCTGTTATATTTTCATATATATCCTCTTTTCCCACTTTAGCATTGCAGTCTCCCATTACTATTTTGATATCAAATGCTGGTAATCTGTCATATTCTCTCTCTAGTTGCTCATAGTATGCATCTTTGTCTTCTTCGGTGGCGTCTTCTATTGGTGCATGTACATTTATTATGCTTATGTTTCGTTGATTCCCTTTTAACCTGATTGTGCACATTCTATCTGATATCGGCTTGAAATTCATCACTCTGGTTTTCCATCTTTTCTGTATGATAAAGCCTGTTCCTAGCAATCTGTTATTCCCCCCACTTTTAAAAAATACTATATCATCTATTTCTACTATTTCTGTGTCTAATTGTTTTGTTTCTTGTAAAGCTAATATATCTATTTCATATCTTTTTGTTTCTCTAATTAATTCTTTAAGTTTTCCCGTTTCATAAGTGCCTCTTACGTTCCATGTTCCCAAATTAGTTTTCATTTTCTTGTTTTTAATCCCAATCGTCTCCTTGTCCATTGCCGTTGTTGCTACCGTTTCATTTACGTCGTTTAGTTTTTTTGGTTTCTGTTTTGGTTTTCTATTTTTAAGAGTTGTTGCTGATGTTTATTCCATGTCCATACCTCCTCATTTATTTTTATTTTTTGAAATCCTACCTTGACGTTTTTTCCTTCCAATTTAGCCTCTTTTGCCTTCGTTCTGATTTTACCCTGTATCATCCGTTCATTTTTGTCCATGTCGTCATTAATATATATTTCTTTTCCCTTTATGTCTCTCAATTTGCCTTTATTTTTCATAATTTCTTCTTTGTCCGTTGCATTTTCGAGCTCAATCAAGCAGGATTTACTTCCAATTTTTCTTGCGCTTTTTATTTTTGTCTCAACTTTTAGTGCATTGCATAAAAAATCTTGGACGTTATCTTTTGTTATGTTTTGATCGTAGGTATCCATATCTACTCCCTGCAGTATTATATTATTTCGTCTTTTGTCCTTTTCCATTCTGTCTATTTTATTTTCCAATTCTTCCATTTTTTGTTGGGTTTCTCTGTTTTCCTGTTTCAGCTTTTCATTTTCTTGTCTGAGTTCCTTCATTTCCGCTCTGTACTCTTTTTGTTCTTCTCTTAGTTCCCTTATTTCCATTGTGATAATATTTAGGCTCTCCAATATTTTTTCTAGTTGCCTATCATTCCCAGGCGACCGATGTACTTTTTTACTTCTGCTATCGTCTGCCTCATCTTCCGATTCATCTCCTCTTTTTCTTGTCTTTTCGTCCACACTATACTCGTTCTCAGCCATTTTGTACGTAGCGTTAACTGGGCACACCCGTTTCAACCACGCGGAGGTATGCCCAATTATCCACGCACCAAAATTGCTTTTGTTTTTCGGCAGGTGTTTCTATTTTTTTTAAATCCGGCAACACCGCTTGAAATTTGACCAGCGTTCGCCAGTGTTTATAAGCTTATCTGTTAGCTGTTAACCTCACTTTTATTTGTCCGTTTAGTATTTTATACTATTTTTTACCGTTTTTACTTATATTATTCTTGCATTAGGTAGGGCACAGTTTATACCTTTCCTTTTTCACTCACTCAGCATTCAATGTTCGCTGCACCACGCGAAAATCGGGTAAAATGCAGGCGAAAATTAAAACACTTTGTTTTCTATCTAATGCCACGTTGCCATTCTTCAAATATGGTTAGAAGAAAGAATACCAGTAAGCTGGAAGGAAAACATCATAGTGCCCATCTACAAAAAAAGGGGACAAAACAAAATGCGCGAATTACAGAGTAATTTCACTCTTAAACACGGCATATAAAATCCTCTCAAACATCATTTATGTAGACTAACACCTTATGCTGAAAATGTCCTAGGAGAATATCAAGCCGGTTTTAGGGCAAACAGATTCACAATAAAAATAGAAAAATATACGGTTTCGTTTTGATTTAAATCTGTCTCCCGCCATCCCCGATAGCGCTATTTCTAGATCTACCTGTTGTCAAGGAGGCTATGCAAGAAGACAAATTTAAATCAAAACTTTCGTATTTCTCAGTATACAATAAAACTATTTATACCGGAGTAAAGTTAGGACGCACTCTAACGGGGAATAAGTGAAATGAATGTCGACTCGATTCAAGTTTTCTGTTAACCCAGATATGAAAATATCAAAAGGCATCGCTAGGAAAATATTCCAAAATGCGATTCAGAGAACCTATATGAAACCTGAAACCTGAGACAGCTTCTATAAAAGGGATGTGAGTATAACAGACCCATACACAATCTCTTCATAGACTTTTGACAGGCATATGACAGCGTAGAAAGAAGCCAAGTATAGAATGCAATGGCGGAGTTCTCAATACCAAAGAAACTCATTCGGATGACTAAAGTCTGTATGGAGGGTGGTATCAAAAGTACGTGTAAATAATAAACTGTCTGGCAGCTTCGAAATCAACAGTGGGTTCAAATAGGGTGATGCGTTATTTCCACTAATTTTTAACCTTGTATTAGAGAAAGCCATGAGGTCGGCCGAAATAAAAACAGAACTGCTATCGGTTCAAGGTCCCAAGTTATTACTATGTAACATTCTTGTTTTCTTTGAGAAAAATTTCTCACGTATGTTCAAAATTTTTCTGATGGGTGAGAGGAGTGTGTAACGTTACAAACGTCACATCTTTGATATTTTATTTTGAAATAATTATTTTGCCTTATTTTCTTTAATATTTCATTAATCATTATCTTCTTCTATTTGGTTTACCCATTTTCCCCTTTAAAAATCGGTTGGCGCTCTCTTTTTTTACCCTCTTTTATTATCTTCAATTAATATATCTCTTTCATTTAAATCATCTTACTGAACATACCTCGTATATTCATACTCTCCAAATATCTGTATTTTCAATACGGAACATGCCGCTACTTCATAGTACTTGGTTGTCATTTTAAATGTCGTTTTCAATGACATTGTCACTTCATAGACTTGACCCCTACTCCCTGACATACACTGGAAGGGAAAAATTAATCCTTAAAAAGGCATGTAATTCCAAAATTAAATCATTTTCATTTCAACAAATCTTCCTCTTGGGGTAAAGATATATTATATTGTAATTATATTTCTCCGTCTAACAGTTTTTCTAATGTTTTTTATCTAACCTCTTTCTGACGATTAATGCTACTCTTTCTGACGATTAGAACGGCAGATGGCACACGTTGGTTTTTCTTCTTGATGATTGATATGTGTCTTTATCTTATAGTTTTTGGGAATAAAATCTACTTTCTCTTTTCGGGAGTATGAAGCCCATCGCCGGCGATGCACCAGATGGCTGACAACGTGAGACCATGACACGTAGACTGCATAACCACCATCTCTAGCTGCAGGGGCCTAGGGCCGAAGATCCGTCCAGGCCTACGAGAAGTCTACAACAGCAGTACCATTCGACATCAAAAAGATACCATCAGCTACCAAAAGCCATAAGTATAATCCAGAATTGTTAGTTTTTGGCAAGAATTTGAATACATTTGTTAATGCAATTTACTAAGTCATTTTATTTATTATATCTTTATGAACAATAAACATGATTGGTTAAAATATATTGTTTTGTTTGCTACCATTCTAAATTTTCAGAGTTCATATCTAAGGTTAGGACAAGACGAACACACACCTGAGTGACTGAGCTAAGCTAAGGGTGTAACGATGGCTATCTTAGTTGATTGGGGTAATATTTTCGAATGTTATTTCAATTAGATGGGTAGTCAATCGCTTACTCGTTTCAACTAGCATACGCAGATGACATTGGTCTCGTTGGAGACTCCATCCTATCCACAAAAGCCATTTTCAACAAGGTGTAAGGAGCAACAAGCGAAGTAGGGCTGAGGATTAATGAAGAGAAGATGAAATATATGTGTATAAATAGAACGACACGAAGAGACAGGATAGGACAAAATGTGACGGTCAACACCTTCAATTTCGAAAGAGTACAACGTTTTAAGTATCTGGGGGCCGTAATCACCGCTGACAACGGTGTTACTGAAGAAATAAAAGACAGAATCCAATCAGCAAGTCGCTGTTTATTCGCACTGGATAAGCTTATAAAATCAAAAAATCTTACAAGAAGTTCCAAGATCAAAATCTATAAACACATCGTCAGACCTGTACTAACATATGGTTGCGAAACGTGGACCATGACCAAATCAAATGAAGAAAAGCTCAGACGTTCTGAACGAAAAATACTTAAAAAAATTTTCAGACCTCACCACGACATTGACACAAACCAGTATAGGATCAGAACCAACTTAGAATTAAAAGCACTCTACAATAACACCGATATTGTCTAAGAAATATCACAGCGACTAAGATGGGCAGGACACGTGCACAGACTTCTTAACGAGAGACTTGTAAGACTGGTATGGGAGGAGATTCCTACAGGCAAAAGAAAACTCGGACTTCCCAGAATGCGATGGAGAGATAACATCCAAGCAGATCTCCGAAAAATGAACATTCCATTTGACCCTAAGTTGATGGAACACCGAACAAATTGGAAGAAAGTTGTACAGTCAGCCAGGATCCACCCAGGGTTGTAGCGCTACGTGATGATGATGATGATATTGTTAACGAATAAAGCTAAATTAAAAAATCACTTAAATAGGACAACAGGTTTAGGAAATTCAAGACATAAAAAATGACCTATTTTATGGGTGAACCGCTTTCTCTGAATCGCAGTGTACTTAGGTGCATAATTACATAAGAAGCAATGAGTAATACATCCATCCATCATTTTTTTCATTTTTTCACACATACGATTGAGACCTGAATTTAAAACTCAGCCATAATAAAAACTTTCATTGGAGAGATATAGCACGACAGCGTTGTTCAAGATTCTAAGCCACCTCATCTTCACAAACTACCACAATCCATACTACCAAACAAACCACTCTTGTTAAGATGACATATTATTTTATGGAATTAAAATAAAATATTTTTCGACGTCAAACCTATAATTATGACTGAAGTCAACTAGCCACGTATAAGAACTAGCTCTATTACTAGCATATTTATTTTCTATTATTTGCGGTATTTTGGTTCTTAGCGCACTCATCACTGTATAAATAGAAACGGATAATATAGCTAGATGAAATTACATCATTTTCTGGTGTTGTTACGTTAAAAATAATTTAATCACAGTATCTACAATTTCTACGCATTTTGAACATTTAATTAATTATCGCTTCATGAGCTTGTAAGGTAAAGCTGAGATATTCGGCTTAATTAATTATATTATGGTTAAACATTCCTCTCAAGTATACAACCCACATGGATACTAGCACGTGCTACAATACTGTAACATAAGGCAAGTGACATCTACGTACGTATACTTGTGGTACGGCAAGATGTGCGTACAAGCCACATCGTCTTATGTGCTAACACCCAAAAAGAAATTACCTAAAGCCGTTTAGACAGTAATTCATTATACTGTACGAGTAAATAACGAAATTTCCTTGATTCAAACTTTGAATTATATCTCAAGAAACGAAGCCGAAAAAGCACTGAAAATCGAAAAACTACTGGGCGCTATTTTTTAACTGGAATATCTGGAGGAAGTTAATAGAAAAGGCGTACCATCTGTTGGGTACTGAACTTTTTACTGCGTCACGGCTTTTTTATTCAAATTTAAGCAAAAACAACTTTTTTAAATACATTTCAGTATTGTGAAAAATCTGCGCATTGCTTATAGATCAAAATATTCAACACAATACATTCTTGAAATAACTTGCTCTTTAAAAGTAGATTTTATACATTAAAAATGCTTATAAATAAAAAAGTGGATGCACATTAAACCAAAGTTTTTTTTTGAAACCTTTATTCAGCAATCTGTTAGTTATAAAAATTCTAACAATAAGCGTCTTTGGGGTTTGAACTAAAAAAGAATTGACGTTAGAGAGGTCAGTCCAATGACTGGACCTCTAGTATGGAACAAACATGACATTCCGATAATATGCTACATACAAACATACATTTTACATTTACAATCAATACATATATCTAAAATATAAACACAATTACGGTGAGGTATAAAACTTATTTATAAATAAGGTCCAGTGGATTTTTACGTTTTAGTCTGTGAGTTTGTTGACTATTATCAAGCAAGTTTATTGCCAGGGTATTTGGATGGCTTTCTAGGCATTTTATGTACCGAACACTACACTGAACTATCACTTCACTGATCGTAGGTACTTCTAGATCACAATAAATGTCTTTGTTTGACACGAACCATGGGGCGTCTCTTATAGAGCGTAACACTTTGGATTGTAATCTTTCCATTATGGATATGTTGGATTTTGCTGCTGTACCCCATAGCTGGATCCCATAGGTCCAGACCGGTTTGAATATTGTATTGTATACCAACAGTTTGTTACGCATAGACAACTTCGATGTTCTGTCCAGTATCCAATAATGTTTACGAAATTTTAAATTTAACTCTTGGCGCTTTTTTCATATATGTGTTCTCATGTCAAAGTTTTGTCCAGGTACATAACAAGGTATTTAACGCTTTCGGCTTGTGGAATTGCTTTGTTATTTATTTCTATATTAGGTGATATTTTACGACATTTTGTAAATGTGATATGTTGTGATATTGATTAATTTATCTTTATTCGCCATTTCTTTGTCCACTTTTCAGTGTTCCTAATATGCCTTTGAAGAGATTCGGTAGCTGTTGCGGGATTTTCATCTGTGACTAACATAGCTGTGTCATCTGCGAATGTTGTAGTCGTTACATTTTCGTTTGTTGGTATGTAGTGTTTAAATATTAAATATAATATAGGACCCAGAACACTACCTTGAGGGACTCCAGATCGTATAGGGTAGATTTTTGATGTATCTGCTTCATGCTTGACACGGTAGTACCTTTCTTCTAAATATGATTTTAGTATAGTAAACATTGAATCAGGAACGTTCATTTTTATCTTGAAGAGCAACCCTTCATGCCAGACTTTATCAAAAGCCTGACTGACGTCAAGAAAAAGTGCAGAACAGTACTTTTTTTCTTCAAAAGTTTTATTTACTATATCAACGACTCTATGAACTTGTTCTATTGTTGAATGCTTCTCTCTGAAACCAAACTGGTGATCCGGAAAAAGATTATTATCAGTTATTATCTTCATTAGCCTGGTCGCTAATAGCTTCTCAAATAGTATAGCTAGTACCGGTAAGAGATTAATAGGACGACAAGAGGTATGTTCGTGAGGTGGTTTACCATGTTTATGGATCATTATTATATCAGCAATTTTCCATTGCGTTGGTACAATTTTCAGCCTTATTGCGGCGTTGAATAGTTGGGTTATCATAACTACACCTTTATCTGGTAACTCTTTTAAGATAGTTCCTGTTATAAAGTCACAGCCAGGAGCTTTTTTGGTTTTTAATCTATATTGAATAGTATTTTTTACATCTCTTTTTGTTACTGGTTTAATTTGCTCACTTGGCTGTTGGATTGTTGCTAGACTTTCATAGATAGCCTCATCTTCTTCAGCACTGACAGAGGGCAGAAGTTGAAAAACTTCTTCAAGATATTTTCCAAATGCCTCTGCTTTTCCTTGATCTGTTCTCGACCATGAGCCATCTGGATTTCTTAATGCTGGTATGTGTTTACTGGGTTGTTTTAATTTCCTGGTTGCCTTCCAAAGTGAATAATCGGTATCTGCTGTTGGTGTTAAATTTTGAAGATAATTTTCGATGTAGGAGTTTTTATGCTGTAGTGTTGTATTTTTCAGCTGTCTTGTAAACATGTTTTTCAATTGTTTATAATTATTAAAATAAACAATAAAAGTACTCAAATCACACTTCACAATATTAGTTTTTATGTAGTGTGCAAATGATTAACTCAATCGGTCGAGTCGAATAGTTTTTAGACAGTTTTATTTGTTTTTTTATCATTTGAGAAAAAAACGCCATTTTCAAATTGCCATCTTATACTTTTTGTCTTTTTTTAAATTGTTTGTCCAACCTCACGAAAAATGACATCAATATAGTAAAATTGGCGTTTTTCGACACTTCTAATTGATTATTATTTGCATTTTACGAATAAAATAGTTATTTTCCTAACAAGTGCAGAAAGTCATACTTTTCCGCACGCGACTGAAGTTTGCCGAACGACGCGAAGCGGGAGTTCAGCAAGCAGTCGAGTGCGGAAAAGAGACTTTCTGCAAGAGTTAGGAACAATATTTTTTCTACGAGTCTTTAAAAAATGACCAAATCTTAATCAATTAATTTAATTAATATGAAACTACATACACAAATTTATTCTTTGACAAGGTTGTCAAAACCAAACTTTCAGCATAATTGGTTAGCATGACGACGATCTTGATTTCCATGACGACGATTCAAAACCACTGTTATTGTCTACTGATTTGACTTTCGAATATTATGTCAAAATAATTTTATTTCATCGAATAATTGTCGCGTAATTTCATTAAAACAGGAACACAATAAGATACATTTGAAATAAAAAAGGAAATAATATCTAAATATTAGTTTATTGCATGTATTATAATTATTTTAAGCCATATTAAAATATCTAAATGCAGTGCGGAAAAGTAAAACTAGACATTTTTGCAGGCTCGTAGAAAAAAGCATTTTACAAAAAAATACAACAATAATTTTCGTCTTAAATAACTCGAATGATCAAAAACCCTAATTTCGAAGCGAAAGAACCCATTTTTTATAAAATATTTAAAAATTGTTAAAAAATATTATTAACACTCTGGGGCAAAATTAACCGCCCACCTTAAAAGTGGGCCATTTTGATGTATCGAATTTCCTAGACTTGTTTTCCGATTTAAGTGATTTGTTAAATACTTTTTATAGCCTTATTCTTTAACAATATCGCTGTAATAATATTGTTGATAAACAGAAACAGGTTTCATTGTATACCGGGTGTACGAATCAAACTGTGTTTTTTCTCAACGTTCGCATCACTCTGTGGAATATTCTTGCATTATTTATAAAATACTGAAGTTAAAACCCAACTATAGCCTCATGTTTTCCCAACATTCTGTTTTTTTATTCATTCGCTTATGTTGGACCGCACAAAAGTTACGTACTTTAACAACTAGCCATGTCTTTCATCAACAGAGGGTGTTTTTCAATAAGTATGGCAAACTTTAAGGGGTAGTTCTGCATGAAAAAATATTGACAGTTTAGTTCATAAACGTACGTCCGCAAATGCTTCGTTTCCGGGATAGGAGTCGTTGAAATTTTTCTTACAAACTGACGATTTATTTATTGCTTTAAAAACGGTTGAAATATGCAAATAAAATTTGGTGGGTAAGACGTAGTTATTGCACATTTTTTGACATACAATTAAGAATTTAATATTCAATATTGGTGCGCCTACGGGTAATATGAGCCGTCATAGATTATAATAATTAATTACTCCACAAATCTTATGCAGGTATTTTTCTTATAGATAATAAAGGACAACGACTTAAGCTCTAATCGGTTTAGCTCATGCTGAGTTTAAACGGTTTTGAATAGCACCTAGACTAATAGTATTTATGATTTTATGAATGACATTTTTATGTAGTTCAAAAATGTGATTTCGATAAATTTTAATTAGAATTTGCGCCGTTATTAATCAAAACTCAGACTTGAAGCAAGGATATGAGATGACTGTAATTTTGGGACGAATCTATTCATGTAAATTTGATTGAATTTGAGTGACATTATATTGTCCACAAGATGTGTGCGGTGTCCTTTGGTAGACGTATGTACACATAACCACCCGAGTAGCAATTTGTCGACGCGACAACGTTGTCTACCGCGTGGCAAAAGTGTGTGACCAGTGTCAAAAGTGTAGCATTCTCCTTAACAGCGTTGCCACATTTAGGAGATTTCTACTTTTTTGGTAGATTTTTGATATTTTTTAAAATACTCTAGTAGGTAATATTCTTTAGTAGATTTTTGGTATATTTCAACATTTTGTTATGACTAAAATAAAATTTGCTTTTTAATAGTATTTACCCCATTTCTAAATTAATTTTCACACATTTGGTTACAATTTCCCAATCCGAAAATAAGACCGAAAATAAGATTCAGAATAAATAGGTCATTACCGAAAATAAGATTCAGGACGTAGATAATGAATATTACAGAGAAATGAAACTGGATTCTTGTGTAACAAACTTGCAGATTTCAAGTAACAGTGCAAGCAGTATTTCAGGTGTTATTGAAGAGTTCTGGCATTCGGTGAGCCTATTAGAAGCTAACGATGGAAAACTAAAATATCTAAACATATGTAACTTTGCAAAACACAAAATGTTGTGTTCACGTGTTTCTAATGTTAAATGCGAAACAATTGTTTGAAGAATTTGATCCAGACATGCAGCTGTTAGTGCATAAAAATTAGTGGATGACAAAATATTCTAGTTGTTAAATGTACCTATTCATTTTTTTCGAATCATGAGGAAACTATAATAAGTATTTTTGAAAAATTTAAACGCAGAATGAAAGACTGCATTATTTAGAAAAACCAAAACGTTTCTTTTGAATGAGATATTTGGAATTAAAATGACACTACATTTTGTCTTTTTTTACATTTTGTCTTTTTTTCACCCCTGTAACTTATTAAAATAAACATTATAGAAGTTTTCAGAAACTTTCAGTCCTCGGAATAACGTAATCTTTCTTTCTGCGTTTAAATTTTTCAAAATACTTATTAGTTTGAAATATATTGAACATTTTAACGGGCGACATTTTGCGCCTTAAGTTAGCTGTTGTTTTTTTTTATCAAAAATCCCAAATATATCCCAAAAATCCGTAAGTATATTTTAGTTTTTGATTTAGTAGATTTTAGCTAAAAAATGGTAATTAAGTACCAGTTGTTGTTCTGGAATAATTAGGTTTCCAATTTTTTGGAATTCCTCTTGGGACAGTTAAGACGGATATGCAGATTACTGTATAAGTATACTGTATTTACATGGCCTAAAAAGAATCTACTGATTTTGTGAAAGCAAAACTACTGAAAAAGTAAAAACTGACCTGGCAACCCCGTCTAGCAAAGCTGATACAAAGATTGAAAGATTAAGGTTATCAAATCTACTGATAAAACACTGGACAATGGAATGGAAACCAGCTATTAAAAAAACAAACAAACAGATTGTTAAATAAATCGAAAATTTCCAGCAAAATAAAACATAATAATAAGACAAAAATAAGGTGATAAAGTAAATTCTTTTTCTCCTTCTGAAGTTGCCGCAAAGGTGTCACACACCTAGAACAACACCTAGGATCGTGACAGACAACTTCAGAGTCGGCCAGGGCGTAAATTAGTTTAGCATTATAAAGTTTTTAAGTCGTTGCGATTGTTGAAAAAACTGAACTGTGATATGTAGTTGTCACAATGGTAATAAATTAGTTGCCCGTATAACTAAAGGTATTACTTAAAGTTGTAACATCGTAATGTCAGTCGGGATAGGGGACGTTGGCCGAAACAACTGAAAATGCTATCGGGCAACGTTATATACACTGCATTTGTTTGTACTGACAACCAATGTGTCGAAAAATTGCTACTTGGGCAAACTTATAAGGAATCACCATTTATTTTAAAGCAATATTTATTTCTTTTCACAATAAAAACAAATCGAAAAGACAATCAGATAGTACAGCTCGGTACGGTATAGGTTATTTGCTTGAGTTGCAAATTGAACGAAAATAAATAAACTAACTTTTGCGCCCAAAAACGAAAATATGCCTCATGTGGGGTTATAGAACTTACAACGGGGAAATATATTGCTGTTGTGGAGAAAGTAATGTGCACAGAGGTACATAGCTGTAGAGCTATGCCTAACATAAGGCGTTCTGTCCAAAACCTATGCTAGATAACAGAAACTAGGAAATATTAAAAATAAAGCAAGAGAAAGTCGCCAAAAAGTAATGATTGCTCGCCACGATCGTTTAGTTGGCCAATCAGCTGGAAAACACCCAACCATTTCTCACCTGCAGCTCCAAAGGCAGCTTTTGGAAACTACAAGTGTAACTTTTTTAGTTGAAACGATAAGAAGAAGAGATCGTGCCAAGAAGTATACAGCAGGAGACAGTTATGAATTCCAGAGTTATCCAGGCAGCACAAGATTGATCGCCTAAATTGGTGTCTTCATCGCCAAAACTGGAATATTGGGAATTGGCCAAATGTGCTATTTTCAGAAAACGTAAGGATTGGTGTGAAATCAGATGACCCACGAAATCGTGTACTTAGAGGTCGAAGAAGACAAGCAAGAACGAAAACTGCCAGAACTGTTCACAAATATACTAGGGGAAGTATAATATTCTGGAGAGAAATTGTGATCCGTAAAAAAACTCCTTTAATTTTCATCCAATCAACTTTAACTGCTCACAGGTATGTTGATAACCTGTAGTTAGGCTCTAGAGAGATGCAACAGGAGAAAATTTAATTTTCATGCATGATAATGGACCTCCACATACCACTAGAGTGACTAGAGACATCATTGAAGCAGAAGGTATCCCTTGTTTGGAGTGGACTGCTTGCTCACCCGAGCTTAACCCTATAGAGTATTTGTGGGATATGCTTAAAAGAAAAATTAGAGCTCGCCGGGATAATCCACAAAACTTCACACGGCTAGTATAAGCTGCTCTTGAAGATTGGAGCAACCTACCACATGTTGAAATTTGATTAGGAGCGTGCCCACGCAAACTGAAGCTTGCATAAGACTAAAGATAATACCACTGACTACCAAAAAAAATAAAAAGAAAATAAATAAAAATAATTTAAACATTATTATAGACCTGGATCCCGCGTGCCAAAAAAAGGTGATAAATAGCAAGCTGAAAATTTGTTAATAGCTTAACGGTGTCTAGTCGGACAAACTTTGATGTATGGGAACACTGCAACAGGGTAAGTTTTAATTGTGGAGCAGGTTAAAAATTTTTAACGTCAGACTACGAAAACGTTCCATGTATTTTGTCAAACAGAACTTCCCATTGATTTCCCATTTCATTAAACTCTTATGCAAAAATCAGACTGTTGTTTATCACCAACTGGGCATTTTAATGAGTGGAACACGAAGAACATATCAAATGACAGGATACATGTTGGTTAGTAATTGCAATCAGATTTTTGCATGAGAGTTTAATGAGAGGGTAACAAATCAATTGGATGTTCCGTCCGACAAAATACGTGGGACGTTTTCGTAATCTGGCTTTCCAAATTTTTAAACTGTTCCACAATTAAAACTTTCTCTGTTCCAGTGTTCTCGTACATCAAAGTTTGTCCGACTAGATACGGTTAAGCTATTAACAAATTTTCAGCTTGCTATTAATAAAATTTTTTTGATACGCGGGATCCAGGTTTATTAATTTTACATTGAAATTTATTTTTCTATTTACTTTAAAACAACTAGTTTCAATAATTTGTTTGTTAAATACTTTATTGTTTTATTTAGTTGTTATGTATTTGTTATTAAATTGCTTTTAAATAAAAATATTGTTTGACGTCGTGTGTTCGTTTTTATAAATTCGCACGAAATAATAAGAAATATTAGATGATTCCATATAAGTTTGGTTATGTGTATACTAAAATTGACGTTCGATAAACTGCACAACGATGGCTTAGTGTGAAAACCTCGTATCTCATTAAATGACAATTTTACAGGAGAGGCAAAAACTGATTTTCAGCATAATATAACATAAAAACAAAAATTACGTTACGTATTTTTAAGTTGAGCACATTGAGACAAATATCTGATATTGGCCCAGAGCTAAAAGTGTTAAATATCGCTATTAAATTGGAAATACAAATATTAACTATGAAAAACACGTAAATATCCTTGCAGTATATAGAGCCTTTGCCCAAGTAACTATGATAACCTCGTATATCTTGATATACATGTTTTTCATCTCAAATGAGGTTGTGTTTATTATTATTTACGAGGTATTCATTTTTCATAGCTTATTGCACACCTCCAAATACTAGGTCGATACAATACAAATCTTTTGATTTAAGATTCATAAAATGTTTCTACATGCCGGACTACATTTTGTTGTTCACAAAAAAAACACTTCTCCAAGTAGAATCTCTCAAACAAACACTTCAAATTAAGTACCAAATTCTTGGTTATATATACGTGGTATTCATACTAAATCAAGAGAGCAATTGATACACGTGGTTTCTTTTTTCGGCTGTAGAAAATAGTCTACTGTATTTGGATTTTTTCTAACAGTTGTAAATTGTGAGATACAAGGTTTTCAAACTAAAAGCACCAAAACGTCATTTTCGAAAAAAATTGAGATACGAGGTTTTCACACTAAGCCATCGACAAACGAACTGCGTGGTCACATCGTTACGATAAATCGTTGTACTGTATACCGGGCATTAAAATAAATTTCCTAAAACCTTTTAGACAGTAATTCATTAAGAATACGAGTAAATAACGGAACTTTCGTGCTTGAAACTTTTGAATAATGGATATACAGTAAACAAAGTGCTCGATCCAACAATAATGTTATTTAATTTTAGATGCCATTGTCTGGAGTTGGACGCCGGTATTTTATTCAGATAATGTAAACAGGGAAATTTTTGTTGTTTTTACAGAAATAAATCTAGGATATCCTCGTCATATCATTTTTCTTAAACAGTTTTTTTTTTTATTTTTGATGGAGTTGATCGATGTTTCATGAAAATTCATGTTATACACAAACCATTATTGTACGTATTATTTATTCATTTTAATCGATAAAAAGGTTGTCCATGCCTCTATCCTGGTGGGATATTAAGCAAATGTTTTAATAAATTTGTATACTGCATAAGGTTTTGAAATATAATCACATGTATGAGTCTCAGAAATTTTAGTCTGTTAGTTCATTAAATTTTACACAACTATACGAACTGATTTTAACTAACAAGTCTGAAACTGAAAAAAAAAATTATTTTGATTTATTATGATATAAATGAATGCGATACCTATCGCAATTGATTTATTAATCAAAAAGCATTGCCAAAAAAAAATTCATAGCAAAATTCTGGTTTGATTTATCATCTGATCATTTTCCAGTGATCATATATATACTGTTGTAGAATTGTTTTTTTTTTTGTAAAGAAATTCAGAAAAAAATTAAATTTATATCAACGACCATGAAATCATAGTTTTTCATCACCCTGTATATCACCAAAATTTTTTAGAATTTAATTTTGCTATTAAGCAAATGTTTCGGGAAAAAGTGTAACGACTAATAAGTGATTCGACGAAATGCACGGGACATGAACAAACATTGCGGTGATTAGAGAGTTGGACATCGTGGTCGAAAACAAAGACGGTTTTAAGATCCTTCCGGGAAGGTATTTTAATGTGGTAAACAAACTGTATTAGTTTTTAGTTGTAAAAGTAGAAAGTAGTAAAGAACTAATTATGATATTCTTTGAAATTTGACAAATTGGGAAAGTTATATGGAAGGATATTTGGTTTCTTAAGAAATAAATGGTTTGAGAGAGGTTGTTGTTTATTGGATGGAAAATATCAGGAGAAGGGATAATGAATGTGAGAATATGGATTTGAGAGGAAAAGAAAGACACTGTGTAATTGACATCTGAAGAAGGCAGTCGAGTTTTAAAAGTGTATAATCAGTGTAGAGTGGTGTGATCGGCCTTTGCGAGCAGAATCAAGTTGAAACCAAATCGTCGACCGGTTGAAGAGTTAATTTTCCTGGTCCGAGGGAGTTTCCTTTGTTTTGTCTAGAACGAGTAGCTGATTATTATCCGTTTGTGCACAAGATATTCGAGCAAGCCCTGTGTGTTGTTCTTGAAAGCAGTTTTGACGAGAGGGACTTTTTCGCAACAACCAGAGAGTACGTGTTGAGAGAATCAAGGACGGCGCAATACAGAAAACGAGGGAGTGAAGAATAAAAGGTTAGTCAAATCATTTGTCTGAATGGAGAAAATTTATTTATATCAAAACCATATTTGTTTATTTGTTTATTGAACAATTTTAACGCAGTTAGTCATTTCAAATTTGAGAAATCAATTCAAAAAAGAAAAGTAAAATTCATTCAATTTAGTATGAGTAAATAAGAAATTAATTAAATAAATATTTTTGTCAAAACAAGGAGGTATCAGAGTTAGAGTTTAAATTTATTAAGTTAGAGATTGTTGAAACAAAATTAAATTTTAGTATTTTTTGAATCATATGTACACGGCTTAATTGATAAAAACAATAGATTACATTTATATGATTTTGAGTGTTTTCAATTTCCCTGTTTCTACCCTGGAAGAAGTAAGCAACTAGAAATACTAGAAGCCACAGATCACAGGTATTGTATCAAATACTAAATTAGCCCTGAGAATAAAATTGATTGGAAAATTTATTTGGAATTTAGATGTGTTTTTACATAGGCAATAAATAAAATAATTGGATAATCAATTAATTAAGAATTTGCTAATTAATCTAAATAAATAGAAAAAGTAGAGCAATAATAATACATACTATACTAAATTTACAATCAAGATGCAGTAGAAATAAATAAACCAAGACACGTTAAATGCTACCAGGAGCAATCCCGAATCATAATTTACAATGTATAAATTTTGGAAACCATGATTTGGGATTTACAATGTATATACATTGGAAATTACGATTTGGGAGTGATCCTAGTAGCATTTAACTTGTCTTGGTTTGTTTATTTCTGCTGCGTCTTGATTGTAAATTTAGTATAAGTCAAAGCAGCGATCCCAGCATAACAATAAAACCGACTGAAAAGTATTTAAGCAAAACTAGATCATTTAATCACTTTAGATCTGCCATTAAACAGTTAAGTGCTACCACTAATTATTATAAAAGGCGTCGAGGGACAAATAAAAAAGCACCCCCTCTGTGGCTCAGAGGCAAGGCCTACTTTTGGATCGAAAGGTCCGAATAGTCGTGAGTTCGAATCTCACCAGGGTCAGAGATTTTTCGTTTTTTATAAATTAATAAATGAAAACAGTTTCTGTCCTTGTGGGATCGGTACTCACCGGAGGGACCGCAGACGTTTGGATACAATTAGCGTCTCTTTGCAAAGACAATGACGTCGACTTTGCAAAGTAACAAGACACTTACTTAACACACACACATGACACTATGTGCCTAACTGCAAAAATTCACCGTACCTACCATGCCAATGGCCATTAGTTGTCGAGGCATTAGCTAAATAAAAAATAAAAAAAAATAGAAAAGCTCCTTTAATCAGAGAAAATATTACAATAAAAAACAATTGCGAAAATAATTGCATAGAAATAAAAGAAAATTATTATTAATCATAGAAGACCAAATCAGGGAATCCAGAATGTGAAAAGCCTCACACCAACGGAAGCTACACATTACTCGCTGTGGAAAGCAACACGAAAGCTCAAACGGTCTTCTAGCTCTAAGTCAAAAATAATAAAAAAACCTTGACCAGAAACGACAAATCATGTTTTGACGTCCTTTCATAAGAATTATAAAGATGACTAGCTGACCCGGTGAACTTCGTTGCACCTTAGATAATGGGTCATAATTAGATAATGTGGCATAATTTTAATTCTAGATCAATTGGTCGAACGCAATTGCTAGAGATCAATAACTCAAAATCAACTGCTCGAAAATGAATTGCTCGATATAAAAATTGATCGAAATACAAATTGCTCGAATAAAAAAGAAAATTATATGTCCGAATATTTATTCAAAATAATGCAAAATTTGTAGGTATATAAGAGAGGTAAATTTAATAGGACAAATTATGTGATATTCCACGTATATAATCACAGATATTAATTTGTGGTTCATAATAATTGTTTATTAAACGCAATAACCTATCAACACTATCTCTATATCTTCTATGACCATTTTGAGGTTGTTTGCCACTTATTGATATGTACTCGTTCTCAGAGGCATCTTTCAGTGCATCACAGTTTTTCGATTTCTTTCTAACGCATTAAGTTGTAAGTGACAGAAAAAAGATACGTCCGTGATTACAGTTTGTTATAACATTTATTCTAATTGTTGATAGATGGCGCTATAATCGAACAAAAAGTGATTTACGAATTATATATACGAATATAATCTGTACAATTTATAAGACTATGCAAATCAAAGAAAATACCATTTAGTAAATGCAATAAACACAATTGATTTGTTTTTATACCAAATTGCGAATTAAATGGTTAAACTGCAATACCCTTTTTATATTTGGCTGATTACGATTCTGACAACTGTCACATTTAACTTAAATGTCAGATTATAATAAATGTTATAAATGTGTATTATCACGGACTTGCCTTTTTTGCGGTCACTTGTGACATACTGAAAAATGCCTCTGAGAAGGACCACACTGTTCAATTTTTAGTTCATTTAAACTTTGTTCTTGCTCTAGAGCCCGCCGTTATTTTTATTATATTTCCAATAATAAAGATGTTTTCAGCATAAATTAATATACGATTATATACGTGGAATATCATATAATTTGTCCTATTATACTATCTTTCTTATGTCTATATTTTGTACTATTGTGAATAAATATTTTAGATATACAATTTTCTTTTTTATTCGAGCAATTGAATTCGAGTAAATGTGGCCTTTTGGCAGTTGCTTTTCTCTAGAATAATTGTATAAACTCTAAAAAACGTAGGTGTTCTACAAAATATTTTATAGAAAAATTTTGTGATTAACAATAGGCTTTGATTTTATGCTTCTGTATAAAAAGTGAAAATTTAGGATTGTATGTATATTTTGGTTCTACATCGTATAAAATTAAAAAAAAAGAGTTTGTTCAAAAAAATTTCGGGGGGCAAGCCCCCTTCTCACTTAGGTAGGTAGTACCACTCCAGAAACCATCCCAGGTTCATGCACAACAACTTTGATGAAGGTCATTTTACGATCAAATGCATGGTTTGTGAGTCTATAGGGTACATACATACATTCAAACATTCATTTTTATTTATATAGATGTAAAATATTTAAATGGCTATTAAAAAATAACGGTTAAAGGAAAAAAAGTGAAAATTAAATTTAGGATTGTATGTATATTTTGGTTCTACATCGTATAAAATTAAGGAAAAAGAGTTTGTTCAAAAAAATTTTAAAAAATTTCGGGGGGGCAAGCCCCCTTCTCGCTTAGGTAGATAGTACCACTCCAGAAACCATCCCGGGTTCATGCACAACAACTTTGATTAAGGTCATTTTACGATCAAATGCATGGTTTGTGAGTCTATAGGGTATCTATATACATACATACAAACATTCATTTTTATTTATATAGATGATGAAGAACAAGATATCACCACAGTTAAGCAAACAATTAGATTAACGTAAAAAGAGTTCTGACTTGATCCCTGGAAAATTACTTCAAGAACTATCCGAAAAATATTATAATCTTATATCTTACACATTCAATGCCGTACTACGGATCAATGAAAATTGACTAGATTGTTATGATACTGAAGTCCTACAGATCAATAGGCTTGTTACCAGTTCTTTCAAAGATATTTGAGAACCTGTATGTGAAAAGGCTACAAACTGTAATATACGAAAACAAGATAATCCCAGATCACCAATTCGGCTTCTATATAAAGCAAATATATAGAGCGGTAAGTAAATAACAATTTAAATAGAGATATCTTGTTGCTCTGTAGCCTTTCTTGATGTATCCAAAGACTTCATATTTAACTGACATTGACACTTCTAGTAAAGAAAATATTCGAGAACATTCAAGAAGACTGGCTTTAGGTTTGGTGCGAGGTGTCTTCAGATGTTAAGGTAAACTCCAAGATAAGTTTCTCTTTTTTTTTTGACTAGAAAAATATTCTGTTATTCGAACAAATACATACAGAATATATCAAAACATTAGGTCGATGCAACATGGTATCGAGCATAGAATATAGCACCTATTTCGAACTGTTATTGGAAACAAATAATGACATCGATTAAAGTAAAAGATTTTATAGAAGCACACATGTCCATAAAAATCGGGTAGCATCAAACGTATGTATTTTTTCTATTTTGGTACACATAAATGGTATGTCCTCGTTTTTACCTTCAATAAGAATTATATTATACGAATATGCTAAATTTTCTAATATCTGCAACACATTTTTATTCATAGGTAAGTTAATCGGACTTACATTCTGATTTCTCTGCATATTAAAATTCATTACCTGAAAAAAAAAAGAAAAATATATTAGTAGGTATTAAGCATAATTATAGCGGAAATCATATTTTTATCTAGTTTCATAAGAACAAGAACCCTCACTGTGCAATCAAATACAATAGAACTCTTTGTTTTCCGTGGAAGTACTGGTCTATTTGTTTTGAGAAATTTTTACCCTGTTCTTTTTTATTTGTCTGACTAAATTATTTTTTATATGTCACATTCGTTTATAGTAGTTGTATGTTTCTTGTGTTTGTTGTATTGTCTATTGTAAAAAGTCTTCTTTATTTTCTTCACATTTTGTCCACTTTATCTCTAAACCATGGGATTTTCTTTTTTGATTTGTTAGTGTTTGTTTTAGTCATAGGTCTGGATCCTGCGTATGAAAAAAAAGTTGATGAATAGCAAGCTGAAAATTTGTTAATAGCTTAAGGGTGTCTAGTCGGACAAACTTTGATATATGGGAACACTGGAAAAGGGGCAGTTTTAATTGTGTAACAGGTTAAAAATTTGGA
The DNA here is from genome assembly GCF_917563875.1 of Diabrotica virgifera virgifera. Classification (NCBI taxonomy): domain Eukaryota; kingdom Metazoa; phylum Arthropoda; class Insecta; order Coleoptera; family Chrysomelidae; genus Diabrotica; species Diabrotica virgifera. The sequence continues at coordinate 188,061,020 of NC_065451.1, forward strand.
ACGTTCAGACCACGGAAACGGCACATTTATTTTGTCCGACAGAATAGACTTAAACTCTCCGAACAGAGATTAAACTCTCATGCAAAAATCAGACTGCTATTTATCACCAAATGGGCGTTTTAATGAGTGGAACATGTAGAATATGTCAAATGACCGGAATTATGACAGGTAATAAATGGCAGTCTGATTTTTGCATGAGAGTTTAATCTCTGTTCGGAGAGTTTAAGTCTATTCTGTCGGACAAAATAAATGTGCCGTTTTCGTGGTCTGACCGTTCCAAATTTTTACACAATTAAAACTGCCCCTGTTGCAGTGTTCCCATATATCAAAGTTTATCCGACTAGACACCCTTAAGCTATTAACAAATTTTCAGCTTGCTATTAATCAACTTTTTTTTTCATATGCGGGATCCAGACCTATCAATATTCCCACTGGCCACTGACTTTTACATATGTTTGGCAGTAACATTTGTTAATTCTTACGTCTTGCTATATTAATACAATATCTACATTTTCTTAACAAGAATTAAAAAAAGTTGTACAATAATCTGCACTATAGACTAGCGCGAGACTTCACACTGTGTGTTCTGTATTTTCAAAATTTAAATAATATTTTCAAAATTGAATAAATAATTTCGTTTTTATTTATTACGTTTTTTACAGATTTTAATAAAATTGAAAGAGTTTAAGTGTTGTATAATGAACTCCCCTCGTCGCGTAAAGGAATTCTTCCAACTCTTTAATTAAACTTTATATTGAAAATGCCAAGTCGCAAATGTAACAAGTTATAAAATGTCAATTGCATAGCCAATACTGTTTCAATGTAATGATATATTTATAACTGATATTATATTTTTTACGCTTACAAAATAAGCAACTAGTATAAGTCTTAACTAACTGTCACCAAAAGCATTGTCATCCGAAGCTAAAACAAACCATTTTAGTTGTCTCTTTGTGTAAAGATCCGGCCTACTCATTTTATTCCACACTTTAATCCAGCTCACATATTCGTCTCTGCTTGGCTACAACTTTTAGTGCATACACACACTTATGTATCCCCAGCTTTGATTAGGGTCTACTAAGGGTTAAAGCAATAAAACACGTTTTTACCCAGATTTATACACTGCGGTTAAAACGACGTGAAGTGTACGCAGAGAACAAAGAAAGATTATTTTTATTCTATTATGCGGTACCACATTATAAAGTGGTGTTTGGCTAAGCCACTTTTTCTGTCGAGGTCAGAGAGAGAAGTTACCAAGTTTGAGTGCATAGGTGTATCTTTGCTTATTAAGGGTTTATACGAGTTTTTAGAAAATTTTGTTAGATAATACATTATAAAGTTTTGTAAAATAAAATGTTCATTGTACTATATTCTTTCTAGTTTTGTGCTATTTGTCAAATTTTGACTTCGACACAAAATGTAGGAAATCTTTATACAACCAAAAACAGCAATAGTTTAGTAAAGAAACTTCATTTTTTCTGTCCATGCCAGCAGTTTTCCAACTTGCTATCCCGATTGTTTCAAGGTCTTTCTTACACGCCTCTAGCCATTTTTTCCGTGATCGTCATCTTCTCTTCTTTACTTTTCCTCACAGCAACGAGTCCTTTACTCAACTTCTGTCAGCCATTCTCGCAAGATGACCTAACCTTCTACGTCTCTTTGTTCTGTTATTCTGGCTAATATCTGTTTTCCGATCCGATTTATCTGATCTCTGCGTTTGTTGGTCTCTTCCAAACGTCTTCATCGTCTTTTACTCCGCAGAATATCTTCTTTAGAAAACTCCGCTCCCAGATATTCAGCATATTTTCTTGATTTTTGTTCATAACCCATGTTTCGCTTCCGTAAAAAATGTGAGTTGAATCACTGTTCGGTATAGTCTAAATTTTGCTTCTCTAGAGATGTTTGTATCTTCAGAGAAGCAAAAGATGGAGATAGAGAAGCAATAAAACATGTTTTTACCCAAATTTATGCAATGCGCTTAAAATGACGTGAAGTGTATGTGGAAAACAAAGAAAGATTATTTTTATTCTTTTATGCGGTACTACATTATAAAGTGATGTTTGGCAAAGCCACTTTTTCTGTCGAGGTCAGAAAAGTTGCGAAGTTTGGGTGCATATGTGTGTCTTTGATAATTAATGGTTTATACGAGCTTTTAGAAAATTTTGTTCCGTAATACATTATAAAGTTTTGTAAAATAAAATGTTCATTTTACTCTGTGCACTGAGCTCACCTCCAACTGTCTAGTAAATTTAGCAATTAGTTTTGTGCTATGTTTGTCAAATTTTGACTTCGACAGAAAATAGTTGGACAACGTAGAATGAAGTAAACACTTCTGTTGTATGTAGGTATATAATTTATTAAAAAATTCTTAAAATTTATTCACAAGGGAGTGGAAGTACAACAAAACGTTTTCGGTCAAACTGATCATCCTCAGTGTAAACCTGGAAATAAGTGAACCACTTAGATTGAAATGCAAAAGGGTGAAATTTTGACAGTTAAAAAAAGAAAATGTGGTTACTTACGTCCAGTGTACAAGTAATTGAAACTAGCCACTTGAATAGGTGTAAAACCTCAAAATAACATTATTGCTACATTATGAGCTGTGTAGTAATCGACAATAAGTCGATGTCTTAAGATTAAAAATATATCACATGTGGATGTATGTCTTGCTCGGAATTTACACAAGGTTGTGATCAGGTGAGAGGTTAACAACCAACTGATTAGACAGATTGGTGCCTGAAAATTCATGACAAGATGAATCTTTGACATCTTGTCATGAATTTTCAGGCTCCAATCTGTCTAATCAGTTGGTTGTTAACCTCTCACCTGATCACAACCTTGTGTAAATTCCGAGCAAGGATGACATACATCCACATGTGATATATTTTTAATCTTAAGACATCGACTTATTGTCGATTACTACACAGCTCATAATGTAGCAATAATGTTATTTTGAGGTTTTACACCTATTCAAGTGGCTAGTTTCAATTACTTGTACACTGGACGTAAGTAACCACATTTTCTTTATTTAACTGTCAAAATTTCACCCTTTTGCATTTCAATCTAAGTGGTTCACTTATTTCCAGGTTTACACTGAGGATGGTCAGTTTGACCGAAAACGTTTTGTTGTACTTCCACTCCCTTGTGGATAAATTTTAAGAGTTTTTTAATAAATTATATACCTACATACAACAGAAGTGTTTACTTCATTCTACGTTGTCTTAACAAAGGTATACAGCCAACTACAGGGTTTACCCTTTTAAAGTTTTAAAATAGTTGGAAATCTGGATACAACCAATAACAGCAATGGTTTAGTAAAGAAACTTCATTTTCTTCTATCCATGGCAGCAGTTTTCCAATTCGTTATCCCGATTGGTTCTAGGTCTTCCTTACACGCTTCTAGCCATTTTTCGTGATCGTTTTCTTCCCTTCTTTACTTTTCCTCTCAGCAGCGAGTCGTTTACCCACCTTCCGTCAGCCATTCTCGCAAGATAAGAACCATAATCTATGTCTCTTTGTTCTGTTATTCTCGCTAATTTTTGATTTCCGATCCGATTTCTCTGATCTCTGCATCTATTCGTCTCTTCCAAACGTCTTCATCGCCTTTTACTCCGCAGAATATCTTTTTTAGAACACTTCGCTCCCAGATGTTCAACATATTCTTGATTTTTGTTCATAACCCATGATCCGCTTTCGTAAAGGACTGTGGTTTGGATCACGGTATAGTTTCAATTTCGCTTCTCTTAAGATGTTTGCATCTCCAGAGAAGCAAAATATGGAGATGGAGAAGCAATAAATCGTTAATTGGGAAGAATAGTATGATATTTCAAAAACATTAAGTTTGCAGAAAAGACAATTAAAGATTGAGATGGGTTACGAGATCGGATTACTTAAGCAATACAATATTAAATATCCTTTTCATCAGAATAATTAAAACTTACAGTATTAACTGACAATATGGGTTTTACATCCAATCCATATACCATCCCCAACTCATATTTTTCATCCCCATTTTGAGTTATAATACTTTTCTTTATAAAAATTTTGTACTATTTCACAATTATAAGGTTATTAGGGACAATAAAACGGAACAGTTTAGATGTTTTATTAGAGTTTAAACAACAATTAATGAAAAAATCGCAGTTATAGTACAATACCAATATAAAAAAACAACAAATTTGGGCTCCCATTAAAAAAAATGAAAGTTTCTACAAGTTTCCGTCTCTACAAGTGTAAAAATCCCTATAGTATTGTGGCATAACCGCTACATTCTTTTTTCTTTTCAAAAAGAGAGAGCAGGCCCGCTTTCTTTTTTTCACTTATTCCCACTTTCTTCTTGTAAGCTTGTTTTAGAGTAACGTCACGTGCTGATGGAAGTCGTCGTTTGCTTTGAAGAACATTTATGGTTTTAAATTCCTGTTCTTTGTACGACATTTTATATAGCATATGACTAGGATTTTCTCTGATAACTTTTAAAACGCATATTCCTGAGAGAGGGACTGACCCATCTTCTTCCGTCTTAAAAGAATCCTTTATGCCCATATCACTTGATAGTTGTTTTAGATCAAAAAAATTCTCATGACCCATTTCATGTACGTTGAATGGATTTCCATGCTTCTTTGCTTGTCTAACCAATGTTACATATTTATCTGGTACGTAAACGTTCTATAACATTATATGTTCTATAAATTGAACGTTCTAATAACAGAATGAACGTGGTCTCCCTGGTTCTGAGTACGACCACTAATTAAAAATTTATGGGTGATGGACCTAATATTTTCCAGAATAGAAACTCCATAGACGTATAAAGCAAATACGAAGCAGTTCTTATTTTGTCTGAAGCAGTTGTCAGTATAAAATACAACATCTATCATTTCACTATTTTTGTCGTTCACAGACTTCAAATAATTCCAAACGCACGAACCCACTTCATTTGCACCTCTGTGAGCAAGACCTTCGTGCCACATAAAGCACATTTCGTCCGTACTTTTAAGCTCGTACAATGTTAAATTATACATACTTAGTTTTGACACATAATAAAAAGAAGACGAGTCCCCTTGTGGACATGGCAATGCTGCCTGCATATCATAAACAGCGTCAATTTTATCCGGAGAACTTTTATCCTTGTCCTTCTCTTTTCTTGCCAGTTCTTTGTCTTCAATATGGTTATTGTACTGTTCCTGAAGTTCTTGTTTTTCTACCTCGGAGGCATTAATAAAACCCTGGCAAAAATCACACTTATCTTTTTTTTTTTTGGAATAAAAAAAGATAAATTAAACTCTCCTTTGAATATATTGGAGTACATCAAGTAGTTTACGTTAGGTTTCCCGAGTTCTTTACAACGCTGCTTATAATCTCTGTGCAGGTCGGCAATAGTTTTTCCTCCTTCAATGTATTCTTTCTTTGATTGAGATCGGCAGTAGTGGCTCTCCATTCAAGGAATAGATCGAATATGACTACGCACTTCTTCTTTCAACTCCTCAGGAACACTACGTTTTTCAGGGTCTAGGACATTTCGGCGTCGCCGTTTCGGCGTGGCCATTTCGGCGTGGCCGTTTGGGCGTAGAGCCGTTTCGGCGTAGGCCGTTTCGGCGTCGGCCATTTCGGCGTCAGAGATTTTATTTTAGTTGACTAAATACCTACATTGGAGTCTATTAGTAAGACATTAGATTATACCTACGTTACTTTTTTAGAAATTTAAGAGGCTCTTGATTTATATCTATACCACACTAAAAAAATATATTAAATGTTATTTTTTCCAACTTTTGTAAATGTAAGCTATTTAATTGCACATAATTAATTAAAAAATTAATATATTATATATATATTATATATTATACAGTACAATTTTCAAAGGAGGAAGACCTAACCCTTCGGTCCAAACCTAACTTTCGGGTATTATTTTACATCTTCTAAAATTAAAATGTCGAAAATTGTTCTCCTGACTCTACATTTTTTGTTAAAGAAAATTTCAGACTATCATACATTAACAACTATTTTTTTTCTCTCTCACTTTGCCAAAGTATCTGTCGCCGAATCAGCCGGCGCCGAATCGGCGGGCGCCGAATCGGCGGGCGCCGAACCGGCAGGCGCCGAAACGCCGACGCCGAATCGCTGGCGCCGAATCGCCGGCGCCGAAACGGGCCATCCCCATGTAGGGTTATAAAAATATACATTCTGCAAATATTTTTGCTTAAAAAAGATATTTTAACAATATTAAAATTCTCCGTCTATATACCATATAATGTATGTCTAATTAAAGTTGAAAAATGTCAGTTATCATCTAATTAGCTCTGGGACAATTAAGAGAACAGCAATTATTATTAATATGCATTAATAAAAAATCCAATATAGGTATTTGCAGAATAAAATATAACAAAATGTTTATAAAAGAAATATATTTAGTTTATTTTTCTACTTGACCATTAATGTTAAAATTGTGTGACCAATGAACTCCAATGTATTTAAATAACTATATTAAAAGATTTTTTTCCAAAAAATTGCCTGACCAATAAACTTCAATGTAGGTATTTAGTCAACTAAAATAAAATTTCTGACGCCGAAATGGCCGACGCCGAAACGGCCTACGCCGAAACGGCCTACGCCGAAACGGCTCTACGCCCAAACGGCCACGCCGAAATGGCCACGCCGAAACGGCGACGCCGAAACGTCCCATTCCGCGTTTTTCATGTCTACCTCGATTATCTGCCTGTATTATTCCATTTACTTCATTATTTTGTTTGCGTAAAATGGTCTCAATTACTTGAGAGTTAATGCAAAGAGTTGCCATAAAGAAGGATTTGCAAACACGAATTTTTTCTCCTGCGTATGTGAAAAAAAATGCGTTATTAAGTATCTAGTAAGAAAAAAATATTTTAAGGAATAGAATGATAAAACGAAATAATTTCTTGGATTTGAGTGAAATTATGTTGAAGACAATGTTAACTAAAAATATCACGTTATACTTATGGCAAAATTATATTCAAAACTATGTAAACTCAAAATGAAATAAAAATAAAATGCCCACAGGTGTAGTTATTTTATTCAAGAGTATCATATTATTTGTAATCATCATACTGACCAAAATTATAATAAAAATAAATACTAATCTGTTAAAGAAGAGTATGATATCTTGAAATGTAATTCTCTTGTTCCAAAAATATTCACTAATAAGATGCAAGAAGAAAAAAAAAAGATGCAAGCAGTGTTAATATTTTGACTTATAATAGTATTGATTAAATAAAAATGACCTAAGCTTAGCACGAACTGTAGACAACTGAGTTACCCGAGTCTCCTCCGCACTGGTTGTGTGGAAGTGGGAGATGCCATACTTGGTCACAGAGCTCTCTAGTGCTTGTCCTTTAAAATGCACTTACAATACTTTTCTCCATAATAGATCCATTCATTCTGAGTAGTTTGTTGATATAAACTAAAAATGAACGATTTTTGACTTATCATACTATTCTTCCCAATCAACGATATTTAACCAAACCTAACCTAACCTAGATTTATACAATGTGGTTAAAACCACGGGAAGTGTATGCAGAGTTCTGTGCAGCCATGCATAAATGTTCACAACCACGTTTTCGGCATTTGGAACCAGAATGCGTCGTCACAATGCATAATATGGCAAGATTCAATGTCTTTTATCCTGCCAACTACAACATTTCAAACATGGTAAGTGCGTTTCGTTTTAATTAATAATAATCATTTTTGAGTTATGTCAATAGATTTTTAATTAAACGCTGTTCTATACTTCAATAGTTTGCATCAAATCTTTAGACGTTAATTTGACTGACTTTTCTTCAATGCAAATGAATGAAAATTTGCAGACATATGCATTCGCGGGAACAATACACGAATAGACAATAAAAAATTTTTTATGTTTATTAATCTTTTAAATAAAAAAAAAACGATTTTATTGGAAAATGCTTAAATTCTTTTGTTTTTTACAATGTAGAGACTAGAAACTTTTACGGATTGTAGCTAATGTTATAAACTATACATAATTTCACTTTTTACGATAATTCTTTGCGTTATGCTTAATAAATAAACAATAAAGTTTCAAATTTTGAACGCTCATGTATTTGCTTATATATAAATCGGCGTTTATTCGTGTCAAATTTCAATACGATACGAAACAAAACTTCAACCAAAACTCGAAAACAAAAAATTCGTGTTTTTATCGTAGTCTTAGAAAAACCCCGGTAGAGACGTTTTGTGCTACAATTAACATTAGAATTCGTTTTTTCGTATTAATTAATTAATAGCCCAATAAATGACCGTTTTGGAGTGTAATTTCCAGGGGCAACTCCGAATTGCATGAAAATTTGGATTTAGGTTCTACATACCCTCCACTTCAAAGTTGCATTTGTGCCGTTGGTTGATTTTACTTGGGGGTGACATTTACCCCTTCTTAGGTGGTGAAAAATGCGTGTTTAAAATAAGGCCGGAAAACGATAAATTTACTTATTTTAAGCACCTTTTGTTCTATAAAGTTTTTTACGTAAGTCAATACTTTTTGAGTTATTCGCTATTAAAATGTTGATTTTTCGACAAAAAAACTACGTTTTCAGACCGTTTTTCCCAAATAACTCAAAAAGTAAATATTTGATCGAAAAAAATATTTTTAACAAAAGTGTAGCCTATAAAAAACGAAAAAAATTGTGTACAAGTAAAGTCTACAAATTAAGTAGAAGCAAAGTTGTAGCTCATGAAAAATACGTTCTTATTCGTCTAATTCCAAATCGAATAATTCAACGCCAATTCACCGAAGAAAGAAGCGTTTTCGGGAAAACCTTATTAACATTTTTAAAGTATCGAAAAAAGCTTATTATTTGTTTTTTACAAAAGTTTGCAGCATCAAAAATAAACGAGTTACGCTGAAAAAAAAGTTGGACCCATTTTTTGGTAAAAAAAATCGTGAAAACCTCCCTCTATTTAGCACCCTAAATGAAATTAATCGTTTGGCTTTACCATCTATTTTAACGGTATGTGTATTGTTTATATGATCTATAAGTTTGATTGGTTTGAAGTGCTTATTTTTGAAAACATTTGGTTTTATAGTAAAAAAAAATTTTCTAAAAATTTTTTAAAAATTTTATTTTTTCAAAATAACTTAAAAAATATTAGTGATAAGAAAAATCTTAAAGAGTAAAAAAATGTAGGTTTTGCTATTATAAATATGCTAGTTTTATTTTGTTTCTCCGTAAGACAAAAATTGGTTAAGATATGGCTGTTCAAAATTTGCATACACTCGTAATTAGTGACCCATTCAAGCTTTCTTAATTATAACCCTTCCAAAAATAAACACTTTAAACCTGTGAGACTGACAGATCATATAAAAAATAGATAGGTAAGTAAATTATTTGTAAAGCGGTAGCGATTAATTTCATTTGGGTAGCTAAACATGGCGAGATTTTCATGATTTGTTACAAAAAAGAGAGGGCCAACTTTATTTTGAGCGTAACTCGCTTATTTTTAATGCTAAAACTTTTGTTAACAATTAAAACAAAGCTTTTTATAAACACTGTAAAAAAGTTTAAGTGGGTTTTTCCCGAATAGTGTTTAATTTTTCGGTGATTTCACCTTGAAATATTCGATTTGGAATTAGACGAATAAGAACGTATTTTTCATGAGCTACAACTTTGTTTTTATTTAATTGATAGACTTTACTGATACACCATTTTTGGGGTTTTCATAAGCTACATTTTTGCTAAGAATATTTTTTTCGATAAAATATTTACTTTTTGAGTTATTTGCGAAGAACCGTCTAAAAACGTAGTTTTTTTTGTCGAAAAATCAACATTTTCAATGACAAATAACTGGAAAAGTATTGACTTACGTAAAAAACTCTATAGAACAAAAGTTGCTTAAAATCAGTCAATTTATCCATTTCCGGTCTTATCTTGAACGTATGTTTTTTCACCCCCGAGAAGGGGTGACTGTCACCCCCCAAGTAAAAGCAACCAACGGCACAATTTCAACTTTGAAGTGGAGGGTAAGTAGAACCTAAATCCAAATTTTTATGCAATTCGGAATTGCCCCTGAAAATTACACGGAATCGCCGAATTTCCCGTTCATTTACTGGGCTATAAACGCTTTTCTTTAGTTCAATCGTTTGGGTTAAATTTTTGGACGTTAATTTGACTGCCTTTTCTTCAATGCAAATGACTAAAAATTTGCGGACATATGCATTCGCGGGGACAATACACGAATAGTCAATAAAATTTTTTTTGTTTATTAATTGCTTAAATAAAAAAACGATTTTAACGGAAAATGCTTAAATTCTCTTGTTTTTTACAATGAAGAAACTTGAAACTTTTACAGATTGTAGTTAATTATATGAACTATACATAATTTCACTTTTTACGTTAATTGTTTACGTTATGCTTCATAAATAAACAATAAAGTTTCAAATTTTTTGCCGATTCCGACTACTTTTCATGTTTGTGCATCATTCATATGTTTTATACATATTTTAATAAACATGACGATATATTTTAATGTTTGAAAAGTGTAAGACTAAAAAGTAGAAAATAAAAAAATATGAAAAAAATATTTATAAGAAACGCTTTTCTTTAGTTACGAGTGACTACAATTAAACATATTATAAAAAAATCAACTAAAAAGCAAAAAAATAAAAAAAAATTGACAAAATCTAACACATTCGTTAAAGAAAAGTGTGGTGCGAAAACCGTTTATTCGATGAAGACGCGCCACACTTTTCTTTGATGAATGTGTTAGATTTTGTCAATTTTTTTATTTTTTGCTTTTTAGTTGATTTTTTTATAATATGTTTAATTGTAGTCATTCGTAACTAAAGGAAAGCGTTTCTTAAAAATATTTTTTTCATATTTTTTTATTTTAATTTACAATCATATTTGGCATTTTTTTCCAGCATTAATTCATTAATCAACTATTTCTAATATTGATATACAGTGCTAGTCAAAAGTCCGTACCCCCCCTCGTATCTTTTGAACGGTTATACCTATAATAGTGAAATTTGGAGGGATGAAACAAACGGACGTAAGCTTCTTAACTAGTCATGACAGGTGACGTAATAGTGACAGATGACGTTACAGAGCCACTGTGACCGATAATTTGAAATGGGACCTTATGGCAAATGATACCTCGTTTGAAAGGTATTTAAAATACCTATTCAGTCATACTAACTTTTTTGGATTTTAGTTGATTTTGATTTTGGTGAATGAATTAAATAAATATAATATTATAGTTTCGCATTTAATTAATAAAAATTCAAATGTCCGCCTATGGTTTTTTTGTCAAAAAAATTGAGGTTTTTCAATTCTCTAGTAGTTTTTACGTCAACGTCAACCTTTTTGACAATTAATTATCTGCGGAATTTTGAATTTTTATTAGTTAAATGCGAAACTACAATTTTATATTTATTTTATTTATTCACCAAAATTAGCTTAAACTCAAACAAAATTAGTAGGACTGAATAGGTATTTTCAATACCTTTCAAACGAGGTATCACTTGCCATAAGGTCCCATTTAAAATTATCTGTCACAGTGGCGCTGTAAAGTCATCTGTCATAATTACGTCACCTGTCATGACTAGTTAAGAAGCTTATGTCCGTTTATTTCCTCCCTTTAAATTTCACTATTATATTTAAAACCGTTCAAAAGATACGAGGCGGGGTACGGACTTTTGACTAGCACTGTATAGGTCATTCCATTTCAAATCATTTAATTTTGGAGCAAAAAAAATTTTGGACCTCCGATTTGTCTGAAAATTGGTATATAGCTTCTGCGGGACGTACAAATAAGATATTTAAGGTCAAAAAATCTTCTTCTTCTTTTTTTTCTCAAAATGTTATTTTATGCGATTTTACAGTGATTTGGTGTTTATTTATACAAATTTTCATTTTCTATCGTAATGTATCAATGAAAATCATAATATTTTAATAGAAAGGACTCAAAAATGTCATTATATGGCATTATAACAAGTTACTTTGATTCAAAACAAGCTTTTGATCAAATTTTATAGTGTAGAAAACGTTAAAATACCGTTTTTTACATTTTTCTCCATTCCCAAAATACATCACAATCGACTTGGCTGAAAATTTGTCCACAGATAGATAAAACATAGGACTTTAAGTGGTGAAAAGGATTTGAATTATATTACAATACCAAAAAAGTTACATGCAATATTATAGTCAAAAATATAGGCGTCTACTGTAAGTAAAATTAACTCGAAAATATCGACCTCACGACAAAAATTGTTAAAAAGAAATTGTAATAATTGTAAATACGATTTATTTGGAACAATTTCAGTTCCTATCATTTTTGTCGAAAAGTTAAAAATGGGGAGATATTGAGCCAAACAGGTTCTCCTTTAAAATCAAGATGGCGGCTAACGTAACGGAGGAATTCATTCGTGATTTTAAATTTAGGCTACTATTGACTCCCTTAAAGATCAGAAAAATAAAATTTTGGGCAGCTCGGCGTTCAAGGTCAAATGCTATCCCGACTGGACTAATACATACTTTTGAGTCTGATATTACTGCATGCAACTTTTTTGGTATTGTAATATAATTCAAATCCTTCTAACCACTTAAAGTTCTATCTTTTGGATATCTGTGGGAAAATTTTCAGCCAAATCGATGATGATGTATTTTGGGAATGGAGGAAAATGTAAAAAACGGTATTTTAACGTTTTTTACACTATAAAATTTGATCAAAAACTCGTTTTGATTCAAAATAACTGATTATATAATGCCATGTTATAATGCCATATAATGACATTTTTGAGTCCTTTCATGATTAAAATATTATGTTTTTCATTGATACTTTACGACAGAAAATGCAAATTTGTTTAAATAAACACCAAATCACTGTAAAATCGCATAAAATCACATTTTGAGGAAAAAAGAAGAAGAAGATTTTTTGACCTTAAATATCTTATTTTTACGTCCCGCAGAAGCTATATACAAATTTTCAGACAAATCGGATATCCAAAATTTTTTACCTGAGTGATTTGACATGGAATGTACCATATACACATCATCCGTAAAGTATTTGTAATAAAAATGTATTAGCTGAAGAAAGAATTTCAGCACATCGTATAGTTTTAGTTTTAGCTGTTTAAAAAATACACTTTTAGCTAAAGCTATAAAATTCCCTTTAGTATTGGCCTATAACATAAGGGTAGAAATAAAATTTATATGACAAAGTGAATTAGAAACTAATGGTTTCGCCGAAACCACTGTTGAAATTTTATCGTAGAAATTACGACTGGCAACTGCTATAAAACAAAAAACATCTGCTGTAAATTTCTTGATTAAATGACCCTAATAAAACTGGAACGGTCTTGATAGGTCGGGGATATTTTACGTACTTATTGTTTTTATGGCCAATACTTCGCGTTTGTGTTAACCGATTCAAATCTAGTGTGTGCGGAATTCCCTTAGATCCAAAACTGCCGTTCTTAGACCCAAAAAAGTTAGACCCATAGAGAAATTAAACAGAAAAAAAGCAGTAAAACCCTTCTGTACGAGCACAAAATATTGAATATCTAGCCTAACAACAACTTTTATACAGAAACTCTTTTCTTAGAGCTTGCGTAAGTTATAGTCTAAGAGCTAGTGAACCCTCCGACTAACGGTCGTCCTGTAAGGCTAGAAATTTGTCTAGTGATAATTCATAGCACACCAAGGCTAAAAACCATGACCTGGCATGCATCTGCCGTGCACGTGTATCTACCAGGTGAATCGAAAAGTGCACATTAAATTTAATTATGTGTTTGAGTAAGTCATTTAGAAGAAATGTGTACAATGACAGGCTATTCTGAAGAGCATAAGACCTTGCCAGGCGAGGGGAAAGATTAGGGGTTTTTCCTAAAATTATTCTTTTTGCATCGTACAATTTTTTTTAGGTTTTTTGAATCATTCCAAACAGAAAAGATCTTAGTGATTTTTCTCTTAAGTTAATAGTTTTTGTTATATAAGCGATTGAAAATTTTGAAAATTGCGAAATCGGCCATTTTTAACCCTAAATCGGACATTTATCTAAAAATTTCAATGTTGCCAAGGTACGTAGATATTCTTTAAACATTGATTCATGAAATCCCGAAGAGTTTTTTGCAATACAATATCGAAAACCCTTCTGTACTTTCTTTCTTTAAACCCTTTCTTTAATTGCTAATCAAGCGGGATCGACAATGTAGTATAAGTGAGGACGTTTGAGTTTGCATAAATTCATTATCTCGAGAAAGGGCAAATTTCAGGAAAAATCTTCAGACAGGTCGATTTTTATTTTTAAATTAGGAGTTTTTGCATATATACTAGTGACGTCATCCATCTGGGCGTCATGACGTAATCGATGATTTTTTTAAATAAGAGTAGGGATTGTGTGATAGCTCATTTGAAAGGTTATTTAATTCTCTATTTAGTAGTATAAACATTAACATAATTATTTATACAGGGTGTACAAAAAATTTTTTCTTCTCTTTGTCAAATTGAATCAAAGTTAATTTAATACCAAAAAATGTTTTGTACACCCTGTATAAATAATTATGTTAATGTTTATATTAGTCAATAGAGAATTAAATAACCTTTCAAATGAGCTATCACACAACCCCTATTCTCATTTAAAAAATCATCGATTACGTCATCACGCTCAGATGGATCACGTCACTAGTATTATATATATGCCAAAAAGCCCAAATTTAAAAAAAAATCGACCTGTCTGAGGATTTCTCTTGAAATTTGCCCAGTCTCGAGATAATGAATTTATGCCAACTCAAACGTCCTCACTTATACTACAGTGTCGCGACCGCTTGAATAGCAATTAAAAACAAAGGGGTTTCCGATATTGTATTGCAAAAAACTCTTTGGGATTTCATCAATCAATGTTTAAAGAATATCTACCTACCTTGGCAACTTTGAAATTTTTAGATAAATGTCCGATTTAGGGTTAAAAATGGCCGATTTCGCAATTTTCAAAATTTTCAATCGCTTATATAACAAAAGCTGTTAACTTAAGAGAAAAATCACTAAAGACCTTTTCTGTTTGGAATGATTTAAAAAACCTAAAAAGAAATTGTTCGAGGCAAAAAGAATAATTTTAGGAAAAACCCCTAATCTTTCCCCTCGCCTGGCAAAGTCTTATGCTCTTCAGAATCGCCTGTAATTGTACACATTTCTCCTAAATGACTTACTCAAACACATACTTAAATTTAAACCTTACAGGAGAAAGTTTATTTTACCCCCTAAATTTGCACTTTTCGATTCACCTGGTAGATACACGTGCACCGCTGATGCCTGCCAGGTCACGGTTTTTAGCCTTGGTGTGCTATGAATTATCACTAGACAAATTTCTAGCCTTAAAGGACGACCGTTAGTCGGAGGGTTCACTAGCTCTTAGACTATTAAACATTATATTATATGCGAATAAACCAGAATTGAAGTATAGTAAGAATTACATTTTACATTTTTTTTTCAAAAATCACAAAAATCGTTTTTAAAAAATTTTATGCATATCAAGAAGTTATTAAATGTGTGGCAGTATAATTTTCTAACCCCTAAGGCTCAATGCACATTTGCGTGTATTCAAGTTGCGTGCACGCTGCAAGCAAGCTGCTTGTTTTAAGGTTTCCCGTCAATATACATTTGACCGGTTTCTTTGCGTCAATACAAGGAAGAAATAAACCTCTGTATCTACGTTGAAATCCATCGCGCGCTCAACGTGTATTCACTGATTGCCCAGCACAGACTGGCAAACCCCTGACTTGTTTTCAAACCCCGTGCACGTGGCGGCGTACCAGAAACTGGCGTACACTCGATCCTAAAACTTTTTGTCAGCGCTGTACTAAACGTCATTATCTTTTGAGTGTTCATATCATTATTATGTTGTGTGGCATGTGTTTAGTCCAATTAGAAAAATATGTAAGATTATGTGAACACAAGTTCTACTACTTCTACAAGACTAATAATGTTATATAAGGGGAGGAAGGTATGCTTAAAGTGGAACTTTCAATTTTTTAATTTAATTTTCCATTTCCAATAATTGTTTTTTCCGATTATAGCTTTATCTATCCATATTTCGAAAAAATGTTTCGAATGAAAGTTACATATTTTTAGGTAAATAATCAAAATCTGCAATAAAAAATGGAGGCTCCTATTTAAGATTTAAAGGTAACCCCCCACCCCACCTCCGTAGGGGTCGTGTTTGGTGTCATTCGATAGACGTTTCAAAAATATTGAATACGTGCGTTTTGCAGTTTTTCGACCTAATGTTAATTTCGCGAAATATTCCTATTCTCTATTCCTAATTAAAAGTTCCTATTTAAAATCTTAAATTTACCCCCACCCCTCTTCATGGGGGGTCGTGATTGGTATCATTGATAGATTTTTGAAAAATATTGAACACGTATTTTTAGTTTTTCGATCTGACGTCTATTTCACGAAATATTTGCTTTTTTCTTGTGAAATTTTGTGACTCACCCATTTCCTTAGGCCCCGCTTAAACCGTCAGATTTTTTAAATATACACTGTTCTGTATATGTATACTTAACTTACCTTCTCTTAATCTGACGATTTCGAGTTTTTCAAAGGATAATTATTTTTGGACCACCCTAACGAACCCCTCTGTATTAAGAGCCAATATATGGTAGAGGTACATTTACAGGATACCAAGTTCCTCCCCTTGTGATAATTTGACGCGCTCTAGCAACTGCAATAATCCCCTCTTGGGCTCCCCTATCATTAGCAATTAATTTTTAATTTAACAGGTCTTCAGGTGAACGAATCTAAACCTCACCATTCTAGCCTTTCCTCTCGTAAGCTCGTAAGCGAAAATGTTAGCAAATACGGTAATAAAACAGAAAAATAACTTAGCAGATTCTCAAGAAAATTTTGAAATACCTTCGTAACAGAGAAATTGAAAAGTCAGCTGTTCACTCTAAATGTAGGTCAAACGGAGAAAACTAAACCAAACAAAATGGTCGATACCAAAAATATTGATAGAAGCAAGGAAATTTAGAACGAAAGCTTAGAGGTTGGGCGTGATAAAAATAGTCTGACAAAACCCCACGTTGGGCGCCATAAATGAGTAACACCTAAGTAAAACTCAGGTATGTAACACGGTACTTTCCGAAAAACCACTGTTAAAATTTTGTCGTAGAAATTTCTTGATTAAATGAACTTAATAAAACTGGAACGGTCTTGATAGGTCGGGGATATTTTACGTATTTATTGTTTTTATGGCCAATACTTCGCGTTTTTGTTAATCGATTCAAATCTAGTGTGTGTTGAATTCCTTTATATCTAAAACTGCCATTCTTAGACCCAAAAAAAAACCCTTCTGCAAGAGGACAAAATATTGAAAATCTAGCCTAATAATAAACTGAAACTATTTTCTTGTAGCTTGTCTAAGTTAAATATTATAATAAGCGACTTAATCAAAATTGAATATAGTGAGAATTAGATTTTACGTTTTATTTTTTCAGAAATTACAAAATACGTTTTAAAAAAAAAATTTAATTTATGTCATTATAATTTCCTAGCCTTTAAAACTTTTGGTTGGCGCTATATAAGTGACATTAAATTTTGAGTGTTCATATCTGGCATGTAGGTTAAACGGAAAAAACTGAACCAGACAATGGTCGCTGCCAAGAATATTTAGAGAGCCATGGAAACAACAAGGAATAACGAAAGCTTAGACGTTGGGTGTCATAAAATGTTACAATAAATTGTCAGACAACGTGAATAAGGAGAAGAAAGAAACCCCCACGTTGGGCGCCATAAATGTGTAACACTCAAGTGTGCAACACAAATATGGGTGTCTGAGACAATATTTTTCAAGGTTTGCCGCTCACACCATTTTTTGGGTCATTTTCCGTTTATTCTTGTGCTATAACTTTTTTCTACTCATTTTTAGGTACATAAATGCAATTTAATAAACAGGAACACCCAAAAATAGTTAACATCAAACTCTTAATTGAGTTGGCAGACCAAGACAAAAATATAATTACATACCACTGATGGTCTTTGCGGTTATTAGCGCAAGCACTTCAAAGTTCACTAAAGATGGACTGATAAGTCCGAAAACGTTCGACTTGAACAACTATTGTAATTCATTTTCATTTTTAATTTAGTTGAACGACTGATAAGTTTGTACACACTTAAATGAATAAATTTTTATGTGTTTGTGCAACGTGCATGTGGCCGTTTTTCCTGTTTTTTACTGTTTGGTGTTGTACGGAGGATAAAGCGGTTAGCATTTGCAATCAAAATTCATATTTATATTCATAAGATGCACATGATTACACCTCAATGTGGCGGTACTTTTTTACTATTTGACCATTAGCTCCGATGATGACGTTTATGTCGAAAGCGCTCAGCTAAAGAAATAAATTATTTACACACTTTGACATACTACATCTTCATTTCCTTTGTTTTTAATTTAATTTAGTTTTACTAAATATGTCTACCAATTACAACACAAGTTTTTTACTTCGATGTTAGACCAGGGCATTTAGCACTAAAAACACCCGAATAAATAATTTTTTAAATACAGCACCTAGAGACCTGCAGTTTTTTGCATTGCGTTCAGGATGAAGCCAGGAAAAAAGTCTACTATTCAAAAATGGGTGGAAATGCATAGTTGCACTGTAAAGTGTATAAAATGCATCCAAAATTGCATAAATACAAAAATAAAGTCAAAATCAATATACAAAGGAACAAAATTTACTATTTGGGGGGTTTTTGGGGTCACTGAATACGATTACGCCATCAGAACTGACCTCCGGATCACCTGGTGCCCAAGGTCACGGTAAGATACGTCATCTTCTGGAGTTTCGATGGTTTTTTTTTACATTAAATCGATGCAAACGCGTTACTTGCCGGTTTTAGGGGTCGCTAAGTACGAATATGCCATCAGAATTGACCTCCGGAGTACCTGGTGTCCAGAGTCCCTACTAAGGCACGTCATCTTCTGGAGTTTCAAGGGATTTCGGCATTAGATTGATGCAACTGGACTATTCTGTGGTTTTTAAGGTGGTTAAACACGAATCTGCCATCAGAACAGACCACTGGATCACCTGGTGCCCAAGGTTACGGCAAGAGACGTCATCTTCTGGGGTTTCGAGAGTTTTCGGTATCAAATTGGTGCAAACGGATTACTCGGGGGGTTTTTGAGGTTGTTAAACACGAATATACCATCAGAATAGACCACCGGATTACCTGGTGCGCAATGTCACTGCAAGGGACGTCATCTTCTGGAGTTTCGAGGGCTTTTGGTGTTAAATTAATGCAAATGGATTAGTTACGGGTTTTTGGGGTCGCTAAACACGAAAATGCGATCAGAATTGAACTCAGGAGAACCTGGTGCCCAAGATCGCTACTAAGGCACGTAATCTTTTGGAATTTCGAGTGTTTGCGGCAATAAATTAATGTAAACGGATTACTTACTGGTTTTTTGGGGTCGGTAAACACGAATATGTCATCAAAACTGAGCTCCGGTGTACCTGGTGTCGAGGGTCGCTACTAGGATACGTCATCTTCTGGGATTTAGAAGATTTTCGGCATTTATTTGATGCAAATGGATTGCTGGAGGGTTTTTGAGGTTACTAAACACGAATATGCCATCAGAATCGAGACCTTGTGCACCTGGTGCCCGCTGTCACTGGAAGGGGCGTCATCGTCTGGGCGAGGTTTTTCGGTACTATATTGACGCAAACCGATTACTTATAGGTTTTTGGGGTTGCTGAACACGAATATGCGATCAGAACAGACACCAGACCAGCGGGTACCTAGGGCACGCCATCTTCTTGAGTTTCGAAAGTTTTCGGTACTAAATGAATTCAAACGGATTTCTAATGGCTTTTTGGGGTTGCTGAATACGAATACGCCGTTAGAACACACACTGGAGCACCCGGTGCCCAAGGCACGTTATCTTCTGAAGTTGCGTGAGTTTTCGGTACCAAACTCATACAAACAAATTACTTTTGAGTTTTTGGGGTTGGTGAACACGAGTATGACTTAGATGAAGGATTCTGGAATATCTAGTGATTATGATGATCAATAATAACGCCAACGCATAATAACATTGTCATAATAGAATATAGTAAATCGATCTGGAAATAAATAAAGAAAAAATATTGTCAGATATAAATAAAGTTTATATAAATTTTATATATACATAAGTAAGAAAATTGAATAGCACAGTCAGTCCCTTGCAGTGACCATGATCACCAGGTGCCCCATGGGTCTGTTATAATGGCATATTCGTGTTTGACGACCTCAAAAACCCCCCGAGTAAATCATTTGCACCCATTTTAAGCCGAAAACCCTCGAAAATCCAGAAGATGACGTCCATGGCAGTGACCTTGAGCACCAGGTGATCCGGTGGTCTGTTATGATGGCATATTCGTGTTTAACGACTCAAAAACCCCCCGAGTAATCCATTTTTATCAATTTAATGCCGAAATCTCGCAAACTCTAGAAGAGGGCGCCCCTTGCAGTGAACTTGGACTCCAGGTGCACAGGGAGTCGGTTTTGATGGGATATTCGTGTTTAACGACCTCAAAAACCCGTAATTAATCCGTTTGGATCAATTTGATACCGAAAACCCTCGAAACTCCAGAACATGACGTCCCTTGCAGTAACCTTGGGCACCAGGTGATCAAGAGGTCTGTTCTGATGGCATATTCGTGTTTAACCACCTCAAGAACCCCCTTAATAGTCCAGTTGCATCAATTTAGTGCCGAAATCCCTCGAAACTCCAGAAGATGACGTGCCTTAGTAGCGACCCTAAAATCATCGAAACTCCAGAGGATGACGTCTCTTGCCATGACATTGAGCACCAGGTGATCCAGAGGTCAGTTCTGATGGCGTAATCATATTCAGTGACCTCAAGAACCCACCAGATAATAAATTTTGTTCCTTAGTATACTGATTTTGACTCTATTTTTATATTTATGCAATTTTGGATGTATTTTATACACTTTACAGTGCAGTTATGCATTTCCACCCATTTTTGAATAGTAGACTTTTTTCCTGACGTCATCCTGAATATAATGCAAAAAACTGCAAGTCTCTAGGTGCTGTATTTAAAAAATTATTTATTTTATGCTAAATGCCCTGGTCTATGTTGAAGGTTTTTAAAATCACTAAATGGTTTTTACCAGTACCTATCAAAATTTCAGAAGCATAATAACCATAAATGTCTCACAATTAGAAAAAATCTAATAATGTATTTGTAAATGTCTCCCATGCTGTTTTACAAACAAGATAATTAGTTTTATAAAACCACTTTCGTTCACACGCTAAGGATTTTACAAGCGGCAAAATCAATAAATGTTATTGTGATGAGAAGAGTACTTCTAATAATTGGCAAATTTCAAAATCATAGCGTACAACATCCCTTAATACCCAATTTGGCCTCAATTAAAGATTATTACTCTGTAATCGTAATTTAAAAACAGCTATCCCTGAATTCACCTCCACAACAGTAGACCCACTTTAAAATTAGCAACACTAGAAACGGGAGCGCAGGAAGGGAAAACTTCATTTCCCTTTATTGACTATATCCCTAATGGTCCCGCAGATGGGCAATTTCTGAGCAAATATATGCAAGTGCATTTGACTTCATCGTTAGTTGGTGTTCCCTTTTCTCCTGAAGTTATACACACACCAAAACGTAGAATCAACTTTATAGACAAGGAGGAATAAATTTGTTTGGTTTATCGATTTAAAAGTTTTGGAATTTGCTAAAGGTCGTGCAGAGGCTGTATAAACAACGGAAACAAATTATTTTTAGTAGAGGAACGAAAATGGAAAATGGAGAAATATATGTATAATAAATTACGTCGAAGGTTTATGGACTACAGATGTACACCGCGCGTCATATTTAACCCTTAAGTACTAACATCTTAAATCAATGACGTAAACACTAACTAACCGCCTGACAGACGGGTTCAACATTTTAGTGGTAATTTTTGTTTTTGTTAAATATACTCATGGACAAAAATATTGCATATTTTATCTTTAATCGTTATTATTTGTTAATTTTTTATCTTTGAAATGTTAAGTATTTTATTTATTTATTTATTTATCTATTTACTTTATTTATTTATTTATTTGATGTATTTTAATTTATTAGAGATAAATAAATGGTTGAATATAGTCTTTATAACTGAATATGCAATAATGTAACAAACTAACAATCATTGCGTAGTATGGAAAGTTAGACTGGGAGATATTATACAGAAGTTCAGCCACGATTTTCTAAGTCCTGCCTTTTGCAATACTGGAAGGGTAGACGATGTAATTACAATCTGTGGAAACATCCACAAATTTCCTGTGACATTTTCCTGTAAAAATTAGATTTTCCCAAAAAATAAAAACAGGGTTTTGCGATGAATTTCTAAGTCCTGCCATATCCGTAGATAGACAGGATACTATCGATTTTATGAAGAAAATTTATTGGGCAGGACGGTCGCAAAAGTACTTAGGGAGTATACATATATACAAATATATAATGAAAATAATGAAATTTTCATGATTTTCTAAGTCCTGCCAACTTAATAAACTAAACATATTTATTTCAAAATGATCAAAAAAATATTGGCATGACGTCTCCTAATGTTTAAGTATACTTGTCCCTTGGAAAATTCTGCGGAAAATTCTCACCCTGATTCCGTGATTTTCTAAGTCCTGCTTTTAAAAAGTTATAATACTCAAATACAATCAATACCTTTTCGGTACTCGGCAGGAAGGTTAAACAGTTCTTGTAAGACGGCAGGAGTCCTAGATTTGTAAGAAAATTCGTGAAAAAGTCAACGATTTTCAAGTCATGCCATTTTGCACATGTTTCAAGAATCTTAATATAAGTCTATATACAAAGAGGCAGGATGGTTTTATGGTTATTTTGTATACAGGGTGGGGCATTAGTGTGGGCTAGTCCAATTACTCGTTTGTCGTAAGATATACGAAAAAAGTTATTTAGGTAAAACATGTGCCACAGATAGGACTATAATTTAACAGTATTTTCTAATATACAGGGCTACCCGTTTTCACAGGGTGACAAAAATTTATGTTTTTTTAAATGGAATACCCTGTATATTTTTACATTTTTGGATTCTACTCGATGTTCTCTTTAATAAAATATAGTGTTTTGAAATATTATACGAGGTAGTTTAAAATATAATTACGTTTTTTTTTTATTTTGTAGGAACATTCACACCCTATACATATTGTTAGTGATTTGATATCCAAACTTCTATTAATTTATGTTTAAACGATTTTTAATATAGTCTACTATTGTCAGTTATTAATAGTATACCAAAATGTTTAATTTTAGTATACGGGGTTGGTTGAAACTTGAAACTCGGAATGAGTATTTTTTGAGTTTTCTTAAATGGGACACCCTGTATTTTAGTATTATAATAAAATGATATTTTATGGTACCTTTTTATTTGCTAAGCATTTTCTATACCATATTTATATATTAATTTCGGCAGTAAATTGATACAGACAGATTACTCAGGTGGTTTTTGGGGTTTCTGAACAAGAATGTCACATTAGAACAGATCTTTACCTAGTGCCCGGGGTGACTGATACACACGCCGTATTCTTAAATTTCGAGGCTTTCAGACACTAAAGTGATGCAAGTCGATTTCTCGAAGAGTTTTGTGGTTGCTGAACATGAATACGCCATCAGAATCGACCTCCAAAAATTCTCTTAAATTCGAGATCAGTCACCCTTTGCACCAGGTGCTCCGAGGGTTGGTTGTAATGTCATATTCGTGTTCGGCCATCCCAAAAACCATCGAATATTCTGTTTTTTTTTTTAATTTATTGCCGATATCCCACGAAACTCCAGATGGCGTGCCTTAGCAGCAACTCTGGGCACTAGGTGATTCAGAGGTCGGTTCTGCTTGCGTATTCGTAACTCCATAAACCTCAAAAATAACAAAATTTTGCCCTTCATACACCGATTTTGACAGGTTTATGCACTTTTGGATGCATGCTATGCACTAAAATGCAATTTCTACCCATTTTTATATTATACACCTTTTCCTGATGTTATCCTGAACACAATGCAAAAAGTTGCAAGTAGATAGATGCTGTATTTAAAAATCGTTATTCTGGTGTTGTTAGTGTTAGTAAATTTTGCTATCAAATATAGGAAACAATATCAGGATAATACCTACAATCCTACAATATTAGGAAAACGAGTTGAGTGCGGCAACTCAGCGCCTGTTACATGCGTGTGTATTTTGTGTTCGAACAAGTAAGAAGGCGGGATAAAATTGCTATGCAACAAAATAAATTAATAACAACAAATTGATTTTAAGGCAATTAATAATTTCAATAAAGGCAATTAATAAATTTAATAATTTTACGGCAATTTAACACAATTCAACTAATCTGAAAATGCTTCCTAAGGCAGATTAAAATAACATAAAACGTGAAAGATGAGACGTGAAACATGAAACTTGAAATAAGAAACAAATTAATTGTGAAAAAACATTTGATTTCATGTGATATACTAATCGAAGAAACAAAAATAAAATTTGTATAGTCGACAATGGAAAGTTATGACGAGGTCGTTGCTGTCATGGCAAACCTTTATTACTTTCTAAGGGAGGCCGCAGATCAAAGAAACGTGAAGTAAAACATAAAACGTAAAACATGAAACAAAATGAATTGTGAAGGACGAAACCGTTTCATATTATATACTAATCAAAGAAACAAAATGAAAATTTGTATAGCCAACAATGGAAAGTAATGATGACGAGGTTGTTACTCTTGTGGCAACTTTTTATTACTGCCCAACATCATAATCATAGTACGTATTTGGTTGCAAACGAACTAAGTAATCATCTTCCCAAATTTAAATAATTTTATAGACTGAGTATTCAAACATCTACATTGTTTTATTGTGGGTCCTGGTTTAAAGAAAACTGATATTTTCTTATCATTACCTATTCGAGTACCTCTCCAGGTTATAATAATTGTACAACTCTTCATTCTACTTTACAACAGAAACCAATGCAATATTAAATTCTTGGTTGGAATTCATATTACGCACGTAATTAACTGTCCAAAACAATGAAACTGAAACCGAAAAATACAACACGATCTCTTTCCTGAAACAGATTTCACCAAGATAAAAATGTTTTATGTGCATGAATCACACTCGCTTCTTGTGTGTGCGGACTTCAATTTGTTTAACTGTGTTTTATTTTCATGAAACGTGTCATGTTTTATGTTTCTTTGGTGTGGGGCCTCTCGAAGATAAAAAAGTTTCAGGCACATGAATCACACTCGTTTTATTGGTGGGCGTACTTTTAAATAGACGGAGGCCTATGACCAGTACTAGAAATTCACAATTGATAAAATCGATTCATCTCTGGAAGAGAAATAAACGTAGCAGTTTTCGTTTTTCTAAATAGAATTTTTCTAAATTCTTTTAAACTCAAAAAACCAAAAAGCGAAAAATTTTTCACATCGATTTTTCTAGAACACTGCATTGCGTATTCTTCTGAGTTAAAGCAAAAGTACCTTTTAGTACAAAACTATCCCAGAATTCAATAATCCAGTGTCAGAGATGCTTAAAAGTTAGACAGAAAAGTTATTCGATAATATATCCGTTTCCGTACCCAAACGGACCCCCATGACCGGTACTAAAAATTGACAATTGATAATTGACATTTGACAATTGACCTCTGGAAGATAAATAAGTGTACCAGTTTTCGTTTTTCCAAATAAAAGCGTTCTGCAGCTATTTTAAAGAAACTAATTACAAGACATCGATATGCTTCTTCTAGATCTAGACGAAGCATATCGAAGTAGAGGTCGTCCGCCAACCAGATGGTCTGATGACATTTGTAAAGTTGTAAACGGTTTTAGATTAGTGTTTTTAAGCATACTCGACATGGTATGACTCAAGAAAAATGTGGTGATATGAATATGTTTGTATAACACCCTGAAATAATTTTACAGACAGATAATTTAATTTTTTTATACGAAATAACTATACAACCATCCTGCCTCTTTGAAAATAGATTTATATTAACCTTCTTGAGATATGTGCGAAATGGCATGACTTAGAAAATCGTGTAATTTTCCACGAATTATCTTACAAATTTTTTAACTATATATAGTAAAAAAGGTGTAACTAAACATCCTGCCATTTTGCATAATGTATACTGAAATTATTTATTTTGTAACAAAATTTATTTTATGACTTAGAAAATCACGGAACCAGAGTGAAAATTTTATACAAAATTTTCCAAGAAACAAGTGCAGTTAAACATTAGGTGACGTCATGCCAATATTTTTTTTTGGTCATTTTGAAATAAATATAATTAATTTATTAAGTTGGCAGGACTTAGAAAATCATGAAAATTTCATTATTTTCATTACATATTTGTATATATGTATACTCCCTAAGTACTTTTGCGACCGTCCTGCCCAAAAAATTTTCTTCATAAAATAGATAGTATCCTGTTATTCTATGGATATGGCAGGACTTAAAAATTCATCGCAACTCCCAATTTTTTTATTCATGGAAAATCTAATTTTCACAGAAAAATGTCACGGGAAACCCGTGGATTTTTTCACAAATTGTAAGTACCTTCCCTAACCTTCCAGTATTGCAAAGGGCAGGACTTAGAAAATCGTGGTTGAACTTCTGTTAATATCTCCCGGTTTAAGTGTGCTTTGGCGACTTGACAATTCCTGTTTTGTTGAATGGTTAGTTAGAATATGTCAGTTGGAGAGTTTTATTTTTCGATTCTGCAGTTTTCTTTCTGATTTGCCGCATTTAAGTGAGGTAGTGTGTGCTAGAATTTTTATTTTAGGAAATGACGGTTACAGACAAGAATATATTGCGTGGATAGCGAATATCCATCAGTCGACTGTTTCTCGTATAGTAAAGCGATAAAATGAGACTGGGGAATACAAAAGGCGACCTGGTTAAGGACGAAAAAGATGTACAACGCCAAGAGATGACCAATATTTAAGACTTAAATCTTTGCGAAATAGTACACTTACAGTTTCTTATCTCTAAAATGAGTTATTAATCACAAGACAAGTTAATGTAAGTGCCAAAACTGTGACTCAAAGACTTAAAGAGGTTGGTTTGAATCCAAAACGGCCTTCCAGAGTTCAACTTCTTATACCACGGCATAAAACTCAAAGGTTGCACTTTGCAAGAGCCCACGCTAACTGGAACGAACATCAATGGAGAAGAGTTCTTTTCACAGATGAAACGAGGATACAATTATGGAAGCCAGATGGACGTGATCGAGTATACAGAAGGTCTGGGAAACGTTTCACAGAATGTAATCTTGTACAGCATGTTAGTTATGGTGGCGGTTCCATAATGCTATGGGGTGGTATTAGTTGGGAGAGTCGTACGGAGCTTATTGAGGTGAATATTAGAATGAATGCTGACTGGTACATACGGAACATCCTTGAAGAGCATGTTTTTCTTTATGCCAGCTTCATTGGGTATGATAACTTTGTGCTAATGCATGATAATACCCGTGCACATACCGCAGGAACAGTCATACAATATCTTGAGGATGTTGGAGTTTAGGCTCTAGACTGGCCACCAATGAGTCCTGATGCAAATCCCATAGAACATATATGGGACATCCTAAAAAGACGTATACGAGCAAGAAATCCAGCTCCAAACTCAGTTGCAGAAGTAAGAATTGCTGCACAGGAAGAATGGAATCGACTTCCGCAATCCAAGATATTCTGAGGAGCATTAGAAGGATGCAGGCAATCATTAGAGCTAGAAGGGGAAATACTAGGTACTAAATTGTTACAATGTTGACGTAAAAAATTGTTCTATTGTCGTTATTGTTTCTTTTTCTAATTAAATGTTATAAGCAAAATCAGACTATTTCATTAACTTCTCTACAAATTAGTTGTGACTCTGCAATATGCAAGTTACTTGACAATAACTATACGTAGGATAGTTCAGCTCAACTTATTTAGCAATAAAAAGTACAACATTTTTTAAAAGGAAAAAGATATACTTCAAAAATAAAATATGCAATATTTTTGTCTGTGAGTGTATTTTAATGCAAAAAAAAATGTCTCGATGACATACTGAAAGTATTGATTATCTAGAAAACACAGTAATTAATCTATTTTTTCTGTATTTATTGAAATAAAAAACATTATAACGAGAATGGAAGGATTGTTTGTGTACCTTTTTACTCCTGAAAAAAAGTGTGATAAAAATTAAATAAATTAAAAAATCTTAATAAAAATTTATAATCAAGTTCAAAGACTGAGAAAAATTAAAATAAAAAGGTTTTTAAAAAATGTTAAAACAAAAAAAACTGACAGGTACTATAATTAGTACAGTGTAGCAATGGTAGTCAGTGGCAACATTTTCATCACAAACTGATTCCACTTCGCTTATGTCGTCTTCTACCTCATCAAACAATTTCAAAAGAGTTTCCTTAGGGTCTTTATTCCTACTCCAGAGAAATAAGGCAAAAATATACCATGTTCGGGACACTTGAGCAGCCAGGTTGCAAATTATTTTTTTTGAACTTTATACCTAATACATTATACATACAAAAATGCCCGTCACAGTTCGGACGAGAAATTTAGTTATTAACAAATAAGTGTCAAAAATGGCAGTTTTTTCGTTTAAATCGCTACAGGTAAAAATAGAATAATTGAATATCTTACTTATACTATTATTCCTTTTAGTAGATGAGCAAAGGTTTAAAATGACAGTTTTTGAATTTCGGTTTGATCATTTGTTGCTTCAGAAATTGCAAAACAAAACTAAAATTTAGAAAATAAAAAAATTGCTATAACTTTTGTGAAAATCATCTTAAGACTTTCATATTGCACAAAAAGTTGAGACAAACAGTTCATACTAATGCCCAAAAAATTTTAAGACGATTCGTCAATTAGTTTAAATTTTATTCAATTTGTTTATCCCAATGAGCTTTTCCTTCGCAATATTGTTGTTCAGAAAATAGTAATGTAGTAGCAATTCTGTGAAAACCATATGAAAGAATAAAAGTCATGTTTTCAAAGTATTTTAAAAAAATCTTTAAAAAGTCATTTTTATCATTCCGAAAACATTTTACTACAGTAGGTTCATTTTTATTTCATAAACAATTTGAATAACTTTGTTAATATTGACTGTAGATTAAAACTACTTGGGGATTTGAAAAGCTGGTATTTTTATACGAATTTTCAAAAAAAAAACACTTTTTGCCTAGGTTAATTACAGTCAAAGTCAGCCACTTTTTTTATTTAATTGACTGCTACTTTGTTTATAACAATTAAGCAACCAAACTAGCGCAATTTCGAAGTTGAAGGTATATAGTTTATGTGTAAAAGTTCGGGTAATCTTTAAACTTCAACAGAGTTGTTAATAAAGCTTTAAAAATAACGTTCTAACGAAATCGATTTGTGGTCGGTGGGAATAAATATTAAAATCCGTGCACTCAAAAAATGAAACTGATTCTTCAAACATATGCTGCGATTAATATCTCCAGAGCTTGTTGATGGATTTTAATCATAATTTTTTTAAATTGTATGTACTCGTAGTCTTGTAGAGTACGTTATGTACGTAAATCCCCACCTAACATTTCAAAATGTTAGGGGGAGTTCCCCTTATCACTCAGGGATATGAAAGATAGATTACGACCGATTCTTAGACCTACCGAATATAATATAATTTCATAAAAATCGGTCAAGCGGTCTCGGATGAGTATGACAACTAACACTATGACAGGAGAATTTTATAGAGGTAAATATATAGATGGGTATTAACAAATAGGGGTTGGTGATGGAAAAGTGTAAATTAAAGGTTGTATGTATTTTTAAGCTTACATCATATAAAATTAAGATAGACAATTTTGTCCAAAAAAATTTTTAAAAATGTCAGAATGGCAACCCCCCTTATAAATTATGGGTATGAAAAATAGATTAAAACCTATTCTCAGTCTCATAGGATATACTTGTAAAATTTCATAAAAATCGGCCAAGCCGTTTCGGAGTAGTATGGTAACTAACACTGTTACAGGAGAATTTAATGTATATTGAAGTAACTGTGAATTAAATAATAAAAGTGGCTAACTTTGACCGTAATTAACATAGGCGAAAAGTTTTTTTTGAAAATTTGTGTAAAAATACCAGCTTTTGAAATTCCAAGGTAAATTTACTCTACAGTCAAAATTAACAAAGCTATTCAAATTGTTTTCAAGCCAAAAATGACTCTACTTTAGTAAAATGTTTTCGTAGTGACAAAAATTACTTTTTAATGATTTTCTTCAATAATTTGAAAACAAGACTATTGTTCTTTCATGTGGTTTTCACAGAATTTCTATATAACTATTATTTTCTGAACAATAACATTACAAAAAAAAGCTCTTTGGGATAAACAAATTGAATAAAATTTAAAATAATTGACGAATCGTCTTAAAATTTTTTTGAGCAGTATATGGACTCTTTGACTCAACTTTTTGTGAAATATAAAAGTCGTAAGGTCACTTTCGCGAAAGTTATAGCAAATTTTTTATTTTCGAAATTTTAGTTTTATTTTGCAATTTTCGAAGCAACAAATGATCGGACCAAAATTAAAAAACTGCCGTTTTAAACATTGGCTCATCTACTAAAAGAAGAATACTATAAATATTATATTTAATTATCCTATGTTTAGCTGCAGCGATTTAAACGAAAAAACTGCCATTTTTGACCCTTATTTGTTAATAACTAAAATTCTCGTCCGAACTGTGACGGGCATTTTTGTATGTATAATGTATTAGTTACATAGTACCCAAAAAACCCCTTTGCAACCTGGCTGCTAAGTGTCCCGACAAAAACCTTATTTCCCTGGAGTATCCCTTATTTGATATTTTTCGACGAACTGGGGCACATTATGTGTAATGACGAACTGGGCACAAACACTAACAACCCGTCTATTAGACGGAAATCACACTTTGAGCCTAAATATCTTTCGAATAACAGCCTGCCGTAAATTGCCGAATTCAATACTACTAAAGAACAACCCTACTTGAAAAGTCATAAAGGGGTGACCTTCAAAATTTTCTAGGAAGGGAAATATCCCACTTTCGACAAGCGATGCCGTCTGAGAGACGGGGTGTTAGTACTTAAGGGTTAAAACGGACCATCCACAAAATTTAACAAATTTTTAACTTTTTATTGTAGTCAAATACTTTTGTAGCAGTAGTAAACGTAACTCGACATTGTAATTAGTAACAAATGGAGAGCAGTCTAAAATTTGAGAACATATTAAATGTATTGAAAATTTCATTACAATTAGAATTCTAATAATAATTGAATTATAAAGTCCAAAAGAGGCAAGTAAAACTCGTATCAATAATGTTTGTTATCACCAAGGTTCTGTATGACACTCATCTTTTGATTTGGCCTAGAGCCAACCAAGTTTTGGATCTCCCTTTGGGGAGAAGTGGCCCATTTCTCAATGAGAGCCTTCCGAAGCTCTTCACATGTTGTTGGGGCAGGATAAGCCATCTTACACGCCTTTTGAGAAGGCTCCATATATGCTCAATAGGATTAAGGTCTGGATTTTGAGCAGGTCAGTCAATTTCTGGAATACCAATATCTTAAAAAAATTGTTACATTCCTTGCCATGTCGTCTCGCATTATCTTGCTTTAGCGTAAAATCATTGCCAATAAACCCAGCATATCTTGTCACATAATATTGCAGGATTTTTATTATAATTATACCTCTACGCTGTTAATATGCGATCTCAACCAATAGGAGATCCCTGTCTGCATCAAAAGAAATCCCTGCCCAAACATTAATGAGACACTATAACGTCTCCAGCCCTTTTGTAAACCTTGTTTTGACCATCTTTATCATAAATTATTGATGTTCGACATTTATCAGTAGACAATAGTTTTTTCCAATTTTCCAATTAACATATTATACTGGAAAATTCATTTTATAGCAATTCTAAATTCAAGCAAAAAACTTTCTATATATTTTTTTGATAAAAGTAATAGTTTTCGATTTATTCACTATCGAAAGTGTTAGTTGTATATCGAAAAAATCAATGTTTTTAATAAGTTTTCTGCTAATAACTCCAAAAGTTCTCGTTCTACAAAACAACTTTATTTAACAAAAATGTGCGTTTTAAAAAAATAAACAAAACCGTGTTTTTAAATTTTCTTTAAGACCAATAGTAATCGAGCTACACTTTATTATATGTTAGCTCTTCCTCGTAAAATGCTAAATATTGTAGCTTTAAAGTCAAAAGACGAGAAAACTATGCATTTTTCGAGGGTAACTTGTTCAAACTAATTTAAAATATTTAAAAATATCTATCTCAAGAAATCAAAAAAGTCTCTAGCTCAAAAATTAAGTGACTTATAGTGAAAAGAATGTCAGTCCCTATTTTTTTCAGCGAAAAAGTGATCAGAAGCAACCTCCTAATCACCACCCTAATTTAAATTTGGTAATTGACATTATTTAGTTTTCTATATTTATGTATTATTAATAGGTTCCAGAAGTTTGACTGGCTTAGAATGATTAGTTTAAAAAAAACGGAGTTAAATGCTAATAACGATTTTTTGTAGTTTGGAAAAATGGCTTTTTCTTCAGAACAGAAAGATTAGAAACTGATATACGAAAAAATGTTTAAAAATAAAATTGTAGCCTATTTAATTCCCAAGAGACTGGTTTGCAAAAATTTTTTCTGCGGCAAAAATTGGGTGAGTTATTGACAATTAAAACTTGTAATAACATGCAAAAACCACCCTTACCAACATTTTCCAAGTTACCTCTTTTTGCGACTGAGGATTTTAAAGAGATTTAATATAAACAGGCTTATAGATCTTATAAATACCTACAAAATTCTCTTTTATCAATCCTTCTAAGATAAAAAATAAAAAAGTTACGGTGAAAAAATCAATATATCTTTTAAAAAAAAAAAAGGAAAAATCCAATTATAAGCATAATAATTTTAGTTAGCGATGTTTTTAGTCATTGGCCTTTTTCATTATTCTTTATTTATGTATTATTAATAGATGCTAGAAGTTTGACTGACTAGAATGATTAGTTGTTAAAAAACTGGAGTTAAAAGCGAATAACGAATTTTTGTAGTTTGGCAAAAAATGCCATTTTCTTCAGAATAGAAAGATTATCTTCCGAGATAGGAAAAAATGTTTAAATATGAAATTGTAGGTTACTTAATTCCCAAGAACTTGGTTTGAAAAAAATTTTTCTACGGCAAAAATTGAGTGAATCGTAAATGAGTATTATAGAAAAACATTGATTTTTTTCGATATAAAACTAACACTTTCGATAGCGAATAAATCGAAAACTATTAATTTTCTCAAAAAAGTTTATAGAACATTTTTTGCTAAGAATGAATATTTTTATATTTTCCACCCTCGAGATAAGGTGGCAACCACCCCCATGGCAAAAGAGTCATTCGGCATCATATAGATTTTTATCCTTAAAGTATCCACTACTTATTCTCAAATTCTCAAGCAAATCGATCCATTCTGTAAAAATTGCGAGGTGAAAAGCTTCGGATCCTGGAATATTATCTGAATATCGGTAAGCGTGGAAACAGTGATATTGTTAAGCCTTTTTATAAACTTGATTTTGCTTTTTCTTGTAAAATTCTGTGCTATCATTATTGAACTTATAAATGAGGCCCTCAGAGCAACAATGGCCTAAGCCACAAATTGAGCATTTTTAGATTAATATATCAATAAAAGTAGCAACATTAAGTCTTCAAATTTACAGAGGCCTACACAACATATCTCTATATTTGGCTAGATAGCGCTACATAATTTGAAACGCCATCCCATGAACATAATGGAAATATGTCAGATAATTTTTCCCATGATCTCATGACAGAAAGAAGTTTTTTAATTATTAAATATGACAACTAATAAAAATGAACTTTCTAAGGGAAGACTGACAAAAGAAATCAGACTCAATGTAGGAGTTTGCCAATTTTAGATAGAAGGTATGAGCAGAGCAAAAACCTAGTGGAGGAGTGCCTGATCAGATCCTACCATGGCAGTCCATTGAACAAAATTGTCAACTATGTATTGGTAGGGAGCAAAGTGTGCTAAATGTGCACTCACTCGAGCGCTGTGGGGACCTATTGGGTTGTGATAATTTGGTCCTAAATCCAAAAAAAGTTAAGTGAAATTTTCCATTTTAGTGGGGACTTTCCATTTTTTAATTTAATTTTCCATTTCCAACAATCGTTTTTTCCGATTATAGCGCCATCTATCTATAATTCGAAAAAATGTTTCAAATAAAAGTTACTTATTTTTACGTAAAGAATCCAAATCTGCAATAAAAATTTGGGGCTCCTATTTAAGATTTTAAAGTAACCTCCCACCACAAATCCTTGGGGGGTCGTGTTTGGTACCATTCGATAGATTTTTCAAAAATATTGAATAAGTGTATTCTGCAGTTTTTCGATCTGATTTTGCGAAATATCCCGGGATTTGTAATTAAAATATTAAATTTACCCCCACCCCTCCCGTAGGCGGTCATGTTTGGAATCAATC
Source organism: Diabrotica virgifera virgifera (assembly GCF_917563875.1). Lineage (NCBI taxonomy): Eukaryota > Metazoa > Arthropoda > Insecta > Coleoptera > Chrysomelidae > Diabrotica > Diabrotica virgifera. Next base: position 188,095,564 of record NC_065451.1, read on the forward strand.
GATAGATTTTTGAAACATATTGAAAACGTAGTTTTTAGTTTTTCGATCTGACGTTCATTTCGCAAAATATTCATTTTTTTTGTCAAACTTTTTGGCTCGCCCATTTCCTTACGCCCCGCGCAAATCGTCAGATTTTTGAAATATACAATTTTTTTGCATGTACTTAACTTACCTTATCTTAATCTGACAATTTCGAGTATTTTTAAGGATAGATTTTTTTTTCGGGTCCCCCTTAACGAACTCCCCTGTCTTAAGAGCCAATATGGTAGAGGTACATCTGCTGGGTACCAGGTTTCTTCCCATATGATAATCTCACGCGCTCGAGTAACTGCAACAATCCCCACTTGGGCTCCCCTACCAATATAAATTTTTGTTTGTAAAAGTTAATTATTATTTACAATCTATTGTCCTCTTTATTTATATATAAAAAATTATGACGTAGCCAAACGCTAAATAAATAAAATGAAAATACGAATAAAAATTTTGCATGTATGTCAAAACTTCATTTTTGGGTTTAGGCCACTGTTGCTCTTATAGCCTCAAATATTAATACTACCCCAGCTAATAGGAAATCATGATGGGATCCAAAACCCTTCGTTGGTGTCTACGTTTAAATTTAGACACGACAAAACGGTCACGTCCTATGCTTTCTTTTGTGTGTACATTGTTTGGAAGCAGCGACTTGTAATTTTGGTTTTACAGTTTATTGATTGGTTTTTCGACGATGCTAATCCAAACTCGCTGGAAAATTGAATGATGTTGTCGGTGCCGACGCCAACGGTGTTCCTGCTGTCGATGTTTTATATATTCGTGCTTTTACACGTCTAGATTTGGCCAATTTGTTATTCTTGTTATTAACGAGTGCCCCAATGAGTTCACTTTGAGAAATCTCTTGCAACGAACCTTTGTAGATGCATTTACATATGTATAGATAAATAAGAATTTATATTACACTAAAATCACAATAAAGATGCACTAGAAATAAACATATTAAGACACGTTGAATGTTACAAGAAACACTCCCAAATCATGATTTACAATGTAGGTATATACATTGTACATTATAATTTGGGAGTACTCCTCGTAACATTCAACGTGTCTTGATTTGTTTATTTCTAGTGCATGTTTATTGTGATTGTGGTATAGGTATGGTATGTTAAACAGTAAATGGTTAAGTTCAATTAGTTACCACTATAAACAGCCCGGATTAACCGATAATAGTATAAAAGGCCCGGTTTCAGGTAAAATTTATTTTAGGCTTTATTATGGGAGTACCGTCTACTCAGTGTTAATTGGAAAAGACCAGTTCTGTCTACCTCGGTGGCTTATCGCTCCGGGTGGGTCTTAACAATAGGCCAGGTCAGATAAATTTAATAATATTTACGACCGCACTAATTTAACGCAAACCAATTACTGTTGAACAAACCATACATAAATATAAAGTAATGGTAAATTATTATGCAAAACTATGTTTTTAACTTGGTGATGGGTTATGAATATTTCCTAAAATCACCACAAATAAAGAAAAAATCGTGGATGACAAACGAGATTTCAGATATGTATTAGAAAGGAGAGACGAAAGTTCCAAGAACAGCCTACAGGAGTTGGGTGTTTGACAGATAACCAAGGTATACTACTATTAAGTGTAAAAGAAAAACTAGACACTTCTTATCGGCATTAACAAATTTACAGCACCTTTGTTTTGTGTTCCTCAGAAACTGGTTGAAACAAAAAAATACAAGTAACCTGATAAAATCATTTTAATACATGGTACCTTCAATACAAAAATAAATAGGTACAATTAAATTTACAGAGCAATGTATCGCTTTTTTGTTTTGTAGATGGTGCGTTAATGTCTTGGAGCAGTGTATTAGTCATTTAACTGTGTTTTACCCGCATAAAAGGCTTAACTTCCTTTTAACCTTTAACTACCCGCGCATCAAGTTATATCATAAGTACACGCGTGGCGTACTTTATACGCCACTTAAAAACAGCGGCTTTGTTTTTTTTTGAAAAAATAAACTAAGTTGTTTGTTATAAAATTCACTCGGCATCAGCGAATACTTGGAGTTCCTTCTCAGTAAGTTAATTGGGATTTCTAACCATACCCCGCGCACTCTAATAAAAAACATGTAATCGTATTTATTTTCCTTCCATTTTGTCAGAGGCCCTGATGTCGGCATTGTGATTGGTGGAACATGACTTTTGACAAATCCTGCGCTATCTGTGAATCTGTGTTCAGTGTTCGTGTTCGTTCGTTCGTTGTCGTTCAGTTATTTTATATGGTCGGCGGTCGGTTATGTGATGTGTTTGTGTCACCATAAAAAGCTGATATTCAGTCGTGTTTTTTGATATTTTTGTTATTTTGTAATCGAGTACCTTTTTAAAGGTAAGTTTTTCTGATTGTAAGGTAGAGATTTTCTGATTGTAGGTACTGTTTATTTAACAGTTTTAAAATACACACTTTATTTCGCGTTTTGTTGTTAGGTCTAATGGCTCTGTTCAGCTGTTGTGTGCAGACGGGGAAAAAATTCAACAAGTAAACATTTATTTAATCCAAATTAAATACTCATATTTCTATGTAAAATGTCACATTATTGTATAAATAAATAATTAAGAAACAAAAGTTGTTTGTGTTTTACCTTTATTGTCCACTTGAATAAAATAATATTAAATATTGGAAGTACCGTATGGAGGCTATGATGTACCTAGCATGGAGGCTAGATTACGCTACCCTTCCTATCCAATCAACAACAAGAACGTTTAAAATTTCACACCTATCATGTCGAAGCTACAGACCACTTATGTGGAGGCCAGATTTGTAATATCCTTCCAATTAACCAGGTGCTGAAATACGTGACATATTTTTGGAAGGGTAAGATCGCATTCTACCCAATCACACAACACTTTTTTCTATGTTTCTAACCGTTCTGAGTCTGATCCTTTGAAAAATAAAATTACTATTAAAAAACTTTGAAATATGATTTTTTACATGAGCAAAGGTATTGTTTATAAAGAAAAATATATTTTGTGGAAAAAAAAAACAATTGAAAGATATACTTACATTAATAAAATCTTCGTATTTTTTGTACACCACCGGAAACAACAAATAACAAACTAATAATTACGACTTACTCAGAACGACGATTCTAACGAAACTAAGACCAATTGTAAAGCATATTCCAGTGATAGGTTAGATAGATAAACAAGGTCAAAAATTAAATTTTTAAATATATTAGCAGTAGAATTTTTATATCTGGCGTACAAAATTCGCCAGCGCGTGTAGTTACAGGTTAAACTTTTAAATTATGTTATATATCCTCCCACTAGTATATATACACTATATTTTACACGTCGCATAGGATTAGCCTGGGCAGCGTCTGGGAGACTGAACTATGTAGTTAAATTGGATTTACTGATATGCTTGGAAAGGAAAATATTTGACCAGTGTGTGTTGCCTGTACTCACTCATGAAGCGGAAGCATTAACACACAGAAAAGGTAGTGAACAAGATTACCGTGACTTAGAGGGCTATGGAGCGCCAGATCTTGGGTGTGTCCCTGAGAGACCGAATCCAAAACGAAGCAATACGTACTAGAACAAAAACAAACGACGCTGAAACCTTATTAAACCGGGGAAATCGGTTGTGTATTCCTTAATAATTTCTATGGGTGAATTGCTACCTTGAGTAATTTCAATTAGTATCATTAGCTGATCATAGTAATAGAAGTGATGTGGAATTTTGATTCATAAAAAATTTAAGTGAGTCAGGAGTAGGTGCGGTGCGTTTAGGTTTTATGGGCTTTCGGATGTTGGTTTTATGAGATGTTTCAGGAAGAGCAAACAATTCATTATTAGTATTCAGATTTTAGATAGGAGGAGATAACGTTTCGTCAATACTTTTTTTCTACTATGAATCCGAGTGAAGCTTGTTGATTAATTACTTCAGAGGTTTTTTCACATGGAGTTTTAGTGGGAATGTTCTCTTCGGTGAGAAGTAGTTGGCAGTAGAATTTGAGGAGTGGAAGAAATTAAAGAGGGTGTTTGAATATTTATGTTGTTTGGATCACCTTCTTCAGCTTGATGTGATTGGGAACCATTATCCGTGGAGGAGTGGGAGATTATTGTTGAAGTAGTGTTTTGTAGAGTTTAATTTTGAGCTTGAGTGGAGGATGTTGTATTGTTGGTGTTTGGGTATTTGCCTGATATATGGCTTGTTTGTTTACACGTATAACATGTAAGATTGTCTTGAGATATGAAAATTCTGTAGGTGACGCTTTCGTAATATATTACAATAGAATCTGGAATAATGATGCTATGTGGGTTGACTAATACTGGTCTTCTGAAGCTTAATATGTGGTTGTATTCCGCTAGAAAAGCTCCGATTGTTAAAAAGGTTATAGGGGAGACGAGAGTTAGGCCAATTTCTTTCAATTCCCGGATGAGGACATCGTGTGGGATTGTCGGGCAGGCACTGGATATTACTAATCTTTCTGCTGGGGTTATAAGTCGTCTAGCTCGTACGGTTTCTCCTTGTACTTGTATAGAACCATAATTCTGCGTAAGTAGATAACCATGAAGTTATCTACGGTGAATTTGCTACTTAGGTACATACATATTCTGTTATTGGATAAACGTGAAGAAAATAAAATATTTTTTTGATCTACTAATGTGCCTAACGGAATGAGGTAATATTGAATAGGGGCATTATTTATAGCACTAAATATTATCGCCTGCTCTTTCGTAGGAAAGAAATTCTGCTGGGAGGCAGCTGAGGAGTAAAATTTACTCATTGAAGAGACGTTCTGTATAGTAACATCGGCAAACATATCCATTAATTATTTTTACGCAGTCACATAAAAGTAATACCTCTCTGTGCCAGCAAAAAACAATATTGGTTGTTGTTTATTATCGACAAATTTTCGTTAATTACGGTAAATAAAACCATATGAAAAACCAATAGATCCAGTTCAGGATGCAAATTTAGGAATAACTAATATATAACAATAAAACTTACAGTCTTAAAGGCTGTTGGTTCACTTTGATTGTAATTAACACTTGACATATTCGTAATGAAATACAAAATATCAAGAGCCGAGACAAACAACTGTTTCTACTTATTTATCAGGGCCGAACTCCCAACTAATTTATTTATGTACTGTAGATTTTTTACTTTGCTGTAAATTTAAATAATTAGTTCTTATTTATATTTCCAGTTCTTTATCAACATATTTCTTTTATTTTTAATATAGCGACGATATCGAAAATATAGAATTCCTATTCAAAATCTCTTAAAGTTCATCCCATTGAAACAATACGGCAGATCGACGTAATTTGAAACACATGTTCTCCAAAGGTACCGCAATATTGAAATCCTTATTGCTTAATTTTATCCTTTAGCCAAATTTAGGAGTCCCCAGTCTCTTTCGATAAAGGGAATTAATATCGTAAATTGTATAAGAATGTCTCTGCGGTGTTGCTGATAAAAATAATGGTCCACGGGAGATTGCTGGAGATGATTGAAATTTTAGGAAAAATAATATAGAAAAATTAATCGTTGGGCTAAAAGTTCGTAGACTAACAGAAAAAAAATTTTATTATTCATTATATACAATAATATGTATTAAAATATTATACAATATAATTATGATACAACGAATTTAGCGGTCATGCAACTTTTCAATACAATTTTTATAGTACAATTTGTATTTAAGCTGAAAATAAGCCTCAGTTTCGGCGATTGCCTCTTCACTGGTGCTAAATTTCTTTACAGCGAGCAATCTCTTGAGGTAAGCGAACAGGTGGTAGTCACTGGGAGCCATATCAGGTGAATACGGTGGTTGCGGAAGCAGTTCGAAGTCCAATTAATGAAATTTTGCCATCATTTTCAGTGATTTGTAACACGATGGGTTGTTTTGATGAAATGGCACATTCTTCTTCTTTCAACTTTTAAATACACACAACCAAACTTATATGGAATAATCTGATATTTCTTATTATTTCATGCGAATTAAAAAAAAACGAACACACGAAGTCAAACAATATTTATTTTAAAGCAATTTAATAACAAATACGTCAGAATTAAATAAAACAATAAAGTATTTAAAAAACAAATTGAAACTAGTTGTTCTAAAGTCAATAGCATAACAACTTTCAATGTAAAACAAATAATGTTTAAATTGTTTTTATTTTTTTTTTTGTTTTTTGAAGTTATACTTCTTTAGGCGCGATTTCATTGAGGGTGAAATTTTAGTAATCTGCGCGCATGCGCACACAGGCAGTATGGAGTTCGTTACTAAATGTTTTAATTTATGTATTTATCAGTCCAGAAAAGGAGTGGAAAGAATATATTGGTGTTTTTAAATATATTTTTCTACAAACGTGTTAAAAATGCAGTTTATAGCACTCCATAGGAGCGTTAAAAATGCTACTTTAAGGCACCGGTGCTTTAAAAATTTTAAGGCACTGCAGTTAAAAGTGAATTGTCAAATTTTGAAACGTCAAAATATTTATATTTCATTTATTAACATTAATCTTCTTCTTCTACGGCACTACAGACAAAATTGAGCCTTGGCCTCCTTTATTTTTTGCCTCCACCCTTGCCTGTCTGTGGCTGCTCTTCTCCAAACACGGACTCCTAAAAGGGCTTGTGCGTCGCTGTTTACTGTGTCTTCCCAGCGCTTTCGTGGCTTCCCAACCGGTCTCTTTCCTTGCATTCTAGCATTCAGTGCTCGTTTTGGTAGCCTATCCTCTCCCATTCTTATCACATGTCCGGCCCATTGCAATCTTTGTAATCTAATGAAGTCTGACAGGGGCGTTTCCTTATTAACATTCCTTATTAACATTAATAGATATTAATAATACCTATTTACGAATGTTTCTTCTAAAATTTAGGAATATATTAATTTTATAATACATTTAAGTATGTGACTTTGTAAAGTAACAAGACACTTACTCAACACACACACTACACATTACACCTGAGTTAGTGATAAGTTATACAATTACGTGGCTAAAGGTTCTAGTTCTAAACCAAGGCCAGAATCAGAAAAAAAAAGTATGTAGTAATTTTCTTTACAATTTTTACTTACCTATTTGTTTTTGTTTATACCTAATATCTCCCTTGTCTAGCAAGTGTCTGCGTAGGCTAGCAGTATGTGTATCTAGTTACGGACCTGTTAGTACTTGGTTCGATTCCCCCATAAGGAAAATTTTTCGTTTATTATTAATGGTTATTGACATCTTAGACTATTATTATATGGACTTAAAAATGATTAAAAATAATTAAAATAATTAATCGGGATGTTGCTAAACTATTTACCGAGTTGCAAATTTATAATAATTGCCTATTTCAAAATGCACTTTTGAAATGAATTTTTCGTATGCACAAATGCAATTTCAGATTTCTTATTCATTACAATAGTTCACAAAATTTCCTGACATTCTCACGAATCCAACGCACCAAACTGCATTAAAATCCGTCTTACTGCGCCAAAAATCGACAGTAAGGCCTTTTTTGTGCTTTAATGCCTCGACTAATTCGGCCAGAGATCGAGAGGTCGTGAGTTCGAATCCAGTGCAATCCTATACTTTTTTATTTTTTTAAAAGCGGTAAGCACAAAATTAGTTTGGTGTATAAAAAAAATTAAAACAAACTGTTTAAAGTATATTTATTTTTAAGAAATCATATAATAGCAGTATAACTCCTTACGTGCGTACAAAGTACACACACATTATTTTTTTTTGGTAGTCAGTGTTATCACCTCTAGTCCTTATACAAGCTTCAGTTTGAGTGGGCACGCTCCTAATCAAATTATCAATATTTGTTGTGGTAGGTTGCTCCTTTCTTCAAGAGCAGCTTGTACTAGTCGTGCGGTGTTTTGTGGATTGTCACGGCGAGCTCTAATTTTTCTTTTAAACATATCCCACAAATAATCTATAGGGTTAAGCTTGGGTGAGCAAGCAGGCCACTCCAAACAAGGGATACCTTCTGCTTCACTGATTCCTCTTCTTCTTATGGTGCCTATCCGTTACGGATGTTGGACACTAACATGGCTATTCTGACTTTGTTGACTGCTGCCCTGAAAAGTCCGGTAGTGGTTAAGTTAAACCATTTTCGCAGGTTATGCAGCCAGGATATTCTTCTTCGTCCTAGACCTCTTTTCCCATGCACTTTACCTTGAAGTATGGTCCGAAGTAGGTCATATCGTTGTTCATTGCGCATTACATGGCCCAGGTATTCCAGTTTGCGACGTTTTATGGTTACGACTAGTTCGCGCTCTTTACCCATTCTATGTAGAACTTCTTCGTTGGTAACTCTGTCTATCCAGGAAATCCTCAAAATGCGTCTATAGCACCACATCTCAAATGCTTCGAGTCTCTTCAGTGATGCTTCAGTTAAGGTCCATGACTCCACGCCATATAAAAGAACGGAGAACACTTTAGTAAACGAATTTTTATTTTTGATACCTCTAGTCACCCTAATAGTATGTAGAGGTCCATTATCATACATGAAAATTAAATTTTCACTTGTTTCACCTCGCCAGAGCCTAACTCCAGATTATCAACATACCTGTGAGAAGTTACAGTTGATTGGATAAAAATTAAAGGAGTTTGTTTACGGATCACAATGCCTCTCCAGAACATTACACTTCCCCTTTTATATTTGTGAACAGATCTGACAGTTTTCGTTCTTTCTTGTTTTTCTCTACCTCTAAGTATACGATTTCGTGGGCCATCTAATTTTAAACAAATCCTAACTTTTTTTAATATAGCACATTTTGTCAATTCCCAATGTTTTAGTTTTGGTGGTGAAGACAACAATTTAGGCGATCAATCTTGTGCTGCCTGGATAACTCGGGAACCTATAACTGTCTCCTGCTGTATACTTCTTGGCACGAAGTCTTCTTCTTATAGTTTTAAATGAAACAGTTACATTTGTAGCTTCCAAAAGCTGCCTTTGAAGCTGCAGGTGAGAAATGGTTTTGTGTCTTGCAGCTTATTGGATAATTAAACGATCGTGGAGAGAGGGTATTACTTTTTGGCGACTTTCCCTTGCTTTATATTTGAGCTGTCCTAGTTCCTGTTACCTAGCATAGGTTTTGGACAAAACGCCCTGTGTTACGCCTAGTTCTGCAGCTATATCCCTCTGAGAACATTACTTGCTCCACATGACCAATAATCTTTTCCCGTGGTAAGTTGTATAACCCCACATGAGGCATATTTTCGTTTTTGGACGAAAAAGATATTTTATTTATTTTCATTCAATTTGCTACTCAAGCAAATAACCTATATTGTACCGATCTGTACTATCTGATTGTCTTGTCGATTTGGTTATTTTCAATAAAACCCATTATTTTTCGCAACAATAATAAGTTTTTTCAAAAGAAATAAATATTGCTTTGAAATACATGGTGATCCCATATAAGTTTGGTCGTGTGTATTTATACGAACCACATCCAAAATATGTCTTTGATATATTTAGAGTCTCAGTTATCTCGGACAACTTCACTTTAAGGTCATCCAAAATTATTTTGTTAACATTTTTGATGTTTTCGTTGGCCGTAGCCTATTTTTGCAGAGTCCGAATAATGTTTATCAAACCAAGCCAGGGCTTCAACTGTTTTTTCTTCGCCAGACAATCTAATAACGCAATAACACTTGCGTCAGCTACACTTGAGTCCAGGGTTCTTTACTCGTGCGTCATTAATATCTGGCGAGATAAAACACATAATTTTTATCTAGCATCATTCTCTTCCAAGCATGAAACTAAAGACAAACCAGCTACCGCCTGTTATTAAGTAAAAACACATGATATTTTTATGAACGCTCTAGTACTCCAGTCTCAGTATATTGAAAAGAGATAGATACAAAAAAGACGCTTAGGAATGTTTTCAGATTTTAAGTACATTGTGACGTTTCTGGTTTGTTTACTTTTTTGGCTGTCAGTCTGTTGAATTTTTTGCTGTTTTTTTTTGTCGAATTTTTGCACAGTTTTTTTATAGTTATAAGTTTTTTATATTGCACAATCAGTATATTCACAACTAGTTTTAAATTTAAGTTTGAAATTTTATGATAAGTGTATTTTATTTTGTTAAGGAAGTTTCGTTGACAGTTAAAGAATAAGAATAGAAGGTTGTGTTAAGCTTCTGCCAAAGTGTACGAAGTGACAAAAATAAAATATGGTATTGAATTTATTTATAAATTGTTTATTTATTTATTAATTACCAATGATAATTGGTCTATTGAATAAAAAGAAGTATTTGCTTTAACTTACAAGTACTTAAGTATTTACTTAATACTAATTGAATAAAGTCATTTCTTTAATGCTTTATTCAATTACTATTAAGTAAATACTTAAATACGAGGAAGTAAAAGCAAAGACTCCTTTTTATTCAATAGACCCATTAAAAGAATTTATTAAGCTACTTCAAATGTAGCTTTAATTCTGCACCAAAATTTTAAAGCAAAAACTTATATTTGATATTTTATTTGATAACGTCAAATTTTATCTCGGTGATCGGAGCAGTAGCCACATATTGACACTTGCTGTTGCGTTTAGTAAATTTCCGACTTATTTCGTATGCTTTAAATGATGACGCACGGGTAAAGAACCCTGGACTCAAGTGTATACATGAATTTTTTCACTAGTAATACCACCAGAGGTCAAATTATTTCCGGAAATTTTTTTGAGATCATGAATATTTTGAAAATTTCCCGAGTCGCAGACGAGGGAAATTTTCTAAAAATATTCATGATTAAAAAAAAATTTCCGGATATTAATTTGACTACGCGTGGTATTCAGTAAGAAAATTCCACACCAAATTTGCATTTGAAAATCCAAAGCTGCATGAACAGATTAATAGCGCGCCATAGCTTTGTCAGCAATTATTTAGGCTTTCAAATTCGTAATTTCTACTCATTGTAGTTGCATGGGAATACCATTTCAAGATAGAAAATAGTATATTCTTCAATTTTACATAAGTTTTGAGTAACTACAAGTGATAGAAAATGAATCAAAACTAAATTATGTAAACAAATAAAAACCAGTCTGTCAAAAATATTCTGTTATTGTAAACGTCAAAAAATTTCTACTATAATTCGCTGTTGGGTACCCCACGAGCAAACAATTTCCGATAAAATACCTCCGTTGCCATGGTGATCTGTCAAAATAACGTATTTTGATTGGTTCAAAATTACAGGTGTGGAATTTTCTGTATAATCTAAAACGTATACCATCGTTTTGACATAAGGTAATCCTTTTTTCATTTATAACATTTAGGCACTGTTTAATATGTATGTACCTACCTATTGATTCATATATTTCTCTTTTGTTCGTTTTTATATAATTTTAAAATTTTTATTTGCTCAAATTCGAGAGTGTTATCTTTCTGTTTTTCATGTTTGGTAAAGGTTGTAATATTACTTTTATCATATTTATGAGAATTTAACCTAGAATGCAGGTGCTTACTTGTTTGACCAATATAAACTACTTGTGAGTAAATTCCAAAGACTATTAGTTCAGAGAAATAAGGAAAAAAATATCCTGATGGTGACACAACCCCCTCTAGGCCGAAATCAAATTTTTTGAGTAGTATGGACATCTATATTAATAACCTATATGTTTCTTGCAGCCGATTTTGATGATATACATAGTTATAAACAAATAAATATCAAAAAACGGTAAATTTTCGCTTTTTTCGTCTATAACCAAAAAGTTGGTATTTTAAACAAATTTGAGAGTAAGAAACTGATAAATCGTATAAAAAACTTCAATATGGCCTTCGCTGAATATGTCTATTCCTATTGGTTGCTTAGAAAATGGCAAAATAAATCATAAATTTTGAGTATCTATAAATATTCATAACTTATGTAAAACTGAACTGAGAACGTTCTTATTACAAGAAATACTGAGACTTCTGGTGCTTAAATCATACCCATAATTTCAAAGAAATTGGTCAAATAGTTTAAAAGGTATTTAATTTATTTATCCCAAATTAATTTTTTTTGCAACGCGATAAGTCAGAAAATGATAAAGTTACACTAGTACTTTGGATAGTTTATGAAAGAAGATTTATACTATTAATTTAATTAAAAAAAATGACAAAAAATTATTCTAAATACTGTTATTAACAGCAAATTTGCAAACTAATTATTAAAATTATTTTGCAAAAACATGTGAATTAAAAAAGAGGGGGCTAACTTCGTCCCTAATTGTCCTAGGACAATTGTTTTCTTTCTAAATGTGTATAAAAATTCAGTCTTTCCAAATATGAAAAAATAATTTTTCTACGGGTAACGGTTAAAAAGTTATTCTAATTGTTATAAATAAGAAAAAAATCGACGTGTTTTTGCAAAATAATTTTACATTGTTTTAAATCAATTTTTGTCATTTTTTTTTAATTAAGTCAATAGTATAAATTTTCTTCTTCTATAAACTGTCAGAAGTCTTACTGTAACCTTAAAATTTTCTGAATTATAGTGTTGCAAAAAAGATGAAATTGGGATAAACAAATTAAATAACTTTTAAACTATTTGGCCAATTGCTTTGAAATTTAAAATATAATTTAAGCACCAGAAGTCTCAGGAATTCGTGTAATAAGAAGGTTCTGAGCTAATTTTCACATAAGTTATGAATAGTTGTAAAAACTCAAAATTTTTTATTTATTTTGCAATTTTCTAAGCAACCAATTAGGATAGACATATTCAGCGAACGCCATCTTTAAATTTTTTATACGATTTATGAGTTTCTTACTCTCAAATTTGTTTAAAATGCTTAACTTTTTGGTTATAGACGAAAAAAGCGAAAATTTACCGTTTTGTGACCTTCATTTGTTTATAACTATGTATATCATCAAAATCGGCTGCAGGAAACGTAAAGGTTATTAATATAGATGTCCATACTACTTAAAAAATTTGGTTTCGGCCTGGAGGGGGATGTGTCACGAGAAAAATCTTATTTCTCTGGACTATATGTGTATTTATTTGTAAGGTTATTTCAAAATTGTAATCACTGAATAAACTGAGTGTAAAAATGCATTAATAAATTAGGAAAGACTGTTAAAAGCATTAAAATATTGTCCTTTCGTTCCCTGTTTATTAAGTTATTTTATACATTCAATACAAATTAAAAGAGAAAAAAAGATGACAGCAATTGTCTAACAAAATATCCCACCGAGGGGTTCGTACTCGTCGCAATTATAAACTCTGAATATAATATCCGGCGACAAACATTGAAATTTTTCCTAATCGCATTTTGAGGTCGAATTTCCACCCCGTATCCGGTACAATGCCGTTGGTCGGGGTCTGGAAAGTGATGACACATTTCGGGATTTACTTGTTTAGAAATGAGGCCCTGCGGGAAACTTTAGAGACTGGAAATAAATAATTTGAACCTCCTTTTATCCCTATCTTTAATTTTGCAGTGACCTGTTTCTCGTCACGTGTTATGCGACACGGCACATTTTATCATAATGTAATCTGCTAGCGAGAAATTAAATTTTAAATATTTCAACTGTACTCATTTCCTAAACAAAATTCATTCTACGTAAATTTCGTAGAGTGAATATGTTATGAACTCGTAATAATAATAACTAGCATGAAGTTTTCTCGTTCTTTAGGCAACATAAATTTTATGATATAATATATTATTACATATACATTAAGCTAAAACTATGCTTAATATTATTACAATCTTCGTCTTATTCTTCGTTAAGTGCCATCTCCGCAGCGAAGGTTGGCAATCATCATTTCTATTCTAACTTTTGACACTACAGCCCGAAAGAGTTCAGTTGAGCTGCATCCAAACCATTCTCCGAGGTTTCTCAGCCAGGACATTTCTCTTCTACCTATGCTGCGCCTTCTTTGAATCTTTCCCTGCATTATCAAATTTAGAAGTTCATATCTGTCACCACGTGTTATATGACCCAAATATTGTAGTTTTCTTATTTTGATCTTCTTCTTCTTTAAGTGCCATCTTCGTTCCGAAGGTTGGCGATCATGAGAGTTATACGTATTTTTGAAACTGCTGACCGACACAGTTCGTTGTTGATACAATTATACCATTCCCGTAGAATCTTTAGCCAGGAGTTTCGTCTTCTTCCTATGGACCTTTTTCCTGCTTTCTTCCCCTGCATAATTATTCGAAGCAGTTCATATCTTTCGCCTATAGCTTCCTTTCGTAAATATAGCTCGTAATATAGCTCGTAATCGTAAATATAGCTTCCTTTTCTTTATTCATTCTTCTCAAGACCTCGACGTTTGTGGCTCTCTCCATGAGTCCATGATATTCTCAAAATTCTGCGATACGTCCACAGTTCAAATGCCTCTAATTTTTTGGTATCATTCTTTTTCAGCGTCCATGGCTCCATTCCGTAGAACAGCACAGAAAGTACGTAACATCTCATCAGGCGAAGTTTCATTTCAAGGCTCAAATCTCTTCCACAGAACACTCTCTTCATTTTAGTGAATATGGATCTGGCTTTTTCTATTCTTATTTTGATTTCTGCTGAGCTATCGTTGTCTTCATTTATTAAAGTGCCTAAATATTTGTATTTGCTAACTCGATCGATAATTTCATTGTGTAAATATAAATTTTGGACATTTCGTGTTGATTTCGATATTACCATAAATTTAGTTTTCTTTATGTTCAAAGATAGTCCATATTCTTCGCTGCAGTCTGCTATCTTATTCACCAATGTTTGTAGCTCTTCAAGTGTTTCTGCGATCAGAACGGTGTCGTCGGTAAATCTCAGATTGTTTAATGTAACACCATTTATTTTAATACCTATGGATTGCTCAGAGAGTGTTCTACCCCTTACGTCTTCGGAATAGAGATTAAATAGGGTTGGTGACAGTATAAACCCTTGTCACATATCTCGCTTTATTTCAATTTCTTCAGTGGTATTATTCTCTACTCTCACTACTGCTTTCTGATTGTAGTACATATTTGCTATTAGTCGGATGTCTCGTTTATCTAAATTCTTTCTGCCAGGAGTCTGATTAGATGATTATGCCGCACTTTATCAAAGGCCTTGTTATAATCTATGAAACACATGAATACATCTTGATTTATGTCAAGACATCTTTGAGACATAACGTTCAGTACAAACAACGCCTCTCTTGTTCCGAGTCCATTTCGGAATCCAAACTGGGTATCATTGATGTCCATTTCCAGTTTTATGTGTACTCTAGTGTGTATAATTTTCAGGAATATTTTCAGTAAGTGGCTCATCAAACTGATTGTACGGTAATCACTACATTGTTTGGCATTCATATTTTTTGGTATAATAACAAAGGTGGATAAAAGCCATTCTTGTGGTATTTTTCCTGATGTTTAAATGCTATTGAAAAGTTCAGCTAAAATGTTGATCGAGTCTTCTTCTATCAGTTTAAGGATTTCCGTTGGTATTTCAACTGGACCTGGGGCTTTACCATTTTTCATTCTTTCTAGTGCGTACATGACTTCCTCTTCCGTTATTTCTGGACCTTCGTCTCCTTGTATGTTACTTAGTTCAGATTGTTGTCTATCATCTGCAAAGAGTTCTTCAACATAGTTTTTCCATGTCTTCAACTGTTCTTCTAGTTGTGTTATTATGTTTCCGATGACATTATACAGGATATTTGGCTGCTCACGTTTTTGTGTACCTGCAAGTTCTTTCACTTTTTTATGTACATTAAAAATTGATCTATTTCTTCACATTTTCTTTTATAAAAATCTTCCTTTGCTATTCTGATTTCTTTTTTGATTTCTTTCTGTATTTGTTTATACCTTTGTTCGTTTTTCCTTTCATTATTCTCCGATTGTCCATGAGAAGGATTTTATCAGTCATCATCCATCTTTGCTTTATTTTTAGTTTTTCTTTAGTCAGAATTTTCTTCGCAGGACTTGTTATCACCATTTTTACGTTTTGCCATTTTTTATCTATGTTGTTCGTTGGCTGAGATGTTTCTTTTCATGAAGTATTTTCAAATTATTATTAATACATCTTTGCAGTTCCTCCTTTACCTCCAGGTTACATAAATGACTGACGTCTATCTGGTTTGCTCTTCTTTTCTGCTCCAATCTTTTTAGTTTAATACTCATTTGCGCTATCAGAGGGTTATGGTCTGAATAGACATCTGCGCCTGGGTAAGCCTTAACGGATTTTAAGGAGTTTCTGTATCGTTCGTTTATCAGTAAAAAATCAATCTGGTTTCGAATTATTCTTTGGCCATTGTCCTGGGGTAATTTCCACGTATAAGGTCTTCTCTTTGGTAAGTTAAATAATGTATTAGATACAATCATATTATTCTCCTGACAGAATATTATTTTGATGAGATCCAGTATTTCCCAACTGTTCTCTATTCTTCTAGTACTTCTCCATCGGTTACTCTGTCTGTACAGAAGATTCTCAGCATTCTTCGATATGTCCACATTTCAAATGGTTCAAATCAATTGACACATTGTTTATTAAGGGTCTATGTCTCCACACCATACAAAAGAAACATTGGATTTATACATAATACTTTAGTACCCGTTTTTTTTTAAATTTAGGATGAGGTCCCTACTTCATAATATTTGTTTCATATTATTGAATGCACTTCTACCCTTTTCAATCCTAACTCTGATTTCTTTGGTATAATTTTATTTCATTAATATTTGTCCCAGAATAGTTATAAATCTGAATTCGTTCTATCGTCTTGTTATTTACGTGTAGATTGACGTTTCTAATATTTTTCTTTGATATTACCATGAATGTTATTTTCTTTATGTTCAGTGATAGACCAAATTCTTTACTCGTTGCAACAACCTTATCTAAAATTCTTTGTAGATCTGTAATATTTTCTGCTATAATTATTGTATCATCGTCATATCTAATTTCACATATGGGTAGGCCATTTACTTTTACGCCTGCTACTTTATCTTCCAATGCTTTTTTGAATAATATATCCTCTGAGTTGACCTATGTCAATATAGTGATGGCGACAAGACAAAGCCCTGTCTAACACCTCTTAATTTCTATGTTATTAGTATTTAAATTATTTATTTTTATGACAGCTTGTTTTTCATAATACAGATTATGTATTATTCTTATATCCCGTGTGTTATTACAATAATGAACACTAAATTCCGGGTTGACTCGCGTCGATTGTCACTGTGCCGAGCTTTCGACATCCTCTCTGATGTCTTCCTCAGGGCTTGCGATCTCTCAGTCTTCTGAGCACTAAGACCTTACACTCTTAATTATTCACTGCACTACAGTAGTAGTGCGACCCAACTCCTCAAAAACTGAGGTAAACTTCTTTCACCTAAACAACAAGTTAGCTTCAAGAACACTTAACGTTCACTTTAATAATACAACGACTCAACCACAAATAAATACCCAAAATAGCTAGGCTTGTCTTTGAACAGAACTCTAAGCGTTAAACGGGCTCCACCCTCTCGGCGAAGTTACTTCGCCAAAGTTGACCGACGTCCGAAGTGCCTCTCTACACACTCGTTCTACTTCGCGAGGAACACATTCAAGCGGTGCGATACCGACAAAGATCCCTTTGACTCGGACGCGCCAGACTGACAGATTTCGGAAGTAGAACAAAGTTAGGCAAAGTTACACAAGGTGGCCGTCTACACTCTCGTATTTGTTGAACCTCGATCGACTTCGGCGAGAGTGTGGACGGCGCCATGTATTAGAGAACATTTAAGTACAGTTGCCGAGTTGCCAAAAACCAGAAATATGATCATTCAGAAACTTTGTAGTGAAGCTTTGTCGTACAACATTGGGAGCATTGGCATCCACAGTGTGGCCTTCAGGCCTTCAATTTGAAAATGAAAGAAGATACGGGCTCCAGAAAATCTCCCTTATACACCGCAGAAACAGTCGCAGCCATATGTTTTATCATGGGACCAAATGGAACTGTGAATGATCAGAAGTTCAACCAAACAGAATTATTATACCTTGCATTACACATATACCTCCTGAATGTGACCTAATACGTAAGATCTGGTGCACAGTTAAGGGGGTAGGCGCAAAATATTGGTTCAATACTACAGGGTGATTGATTAGTGGGGTAAAGCTCAATAGATCCGCTATAGTAATAGATAGCAATAAAAGTTAATAACAAAAATTTTAGCCACCTTTGAGCTTCACATTACAAAATTAGTTACAATGTTACAGGTTGTTCGATAACACAGTGCCAGACCAAACTTATATTTTTTTAAATGGAACATACTATATTTTATTTTAAATTCGAAATCCTGTTAACTTCTCCATCACAAAAATATGAAGGTTTGTTATGTTATAATATAGGGTATTTACAAAGTTATAAATAATGTTATATGAAAATCGTAACAAGTTTAACTCCCTGTATAAATAAAAATAAGCAAAACAGCAATGGTTTATTAATGCCATATTTTTTACGTATTGTCAAAATTTTCAAGAATGATTGATATTGCTAATTTTCTTTATATCAAATACAGGGTGAGTCAAAACGCAAGTACATTATTTTCTCAGTAATTTTAAATGGAACACCCTGTATTTTATATCACTATTAAAAAGTACCATTACCGTACTTTAATTTTTAGATAACATTCCCTATGTATAAATTTATTAGTTTTCGAGATATTTTCATTTTTCAATGGACCAGTAGCGTGGCCACCCAAATCACCAGAATTCAATAAACTGGACTGATTTTTTTGGGGTTACGTTAATAATGAAGTTTATAAAATACCTCCAACAACAAGGGATGAAATGAAAAATAGAATACAAAGTGTATTTCGATGTGTTAATTTACAAATGCTTCGTAGAGTAAGTAGCTCATTCAATGATCGTTTTTAGGCGTGCATAAATGTGTTAGGAGGTAATTTTGAACACCTTATGTAATTAAATATTAAAAATATTTTATTAAAAGTAGCTTCTAATTTTTTCAAACATGTTTTTTTTGCAAAATGTATAACTGATAATTTTTTTTTCGTTCTATATTTGTTACATTGTTACATTTACATGCAAAAGTAGTGTGTAATTGTCTTCACAAAATGTTGTATTTTGTGTTTGTGTGTTTTTTTGTAAAGTTTATTACTAATTTTCTTTCTTTATTCTTTATTTGTTACATTTACATAAAAAAGTAGTTTTAAATTGTTTCAAAAATGTTGCATGTTGTGGTTGTGTTTTTGTGTAAAATGTATTATTAATAAAATATTTTTATTTTTTTATTTGCTACATTGTTACATTGATTACCAGATTGATAATCAGTAATCGTCAATTGTCAATTCAGTCATGGCTTACTTAAAATTTAGACACCTAAAATAATTTGCTTGAAAAATGAAAATATCTCGAAAACTAATAAATTTGGACACAGGGACATATAAAAATTAAAGTAAGGTAATGTTACTTTTGAATAATGATATAAAATACAGGGTGTTTTTTTAACATTACTGAGAAAATAATGTACTTGCGTCTTGACTCACCCTGTATTTGATATAAAGAAAATTAGCAATGTCAATAATGGTTGAAAAATTTGACAATAAATAAAAAAATATGGCAATAATAAACCATTGCTGTTGTGCTTATTTTCATTTATACAGGGAGTTGAACTTGTTATGATTTTCATACAGAATTAGTTATAACTTTGTAAATACCCTGTATAACATAACAAACCTTTATATTTTTGTAATGAAAAAGTTAACAGAATTTCGAATATAAGATAAAATATAGGGTGTTCCATTTAAAAAAACACAAGTTTGGTCTGCCACTGTATCGAACAACCTGTAACATTCTAACTAATTTTGTAATGTGAAGCTCAAAGGTGGCTAAAATTTTTGTTATTAACTTTTATTGCTATCTATTATTATAGCATATCTATTGAGCTTTACCTCACTAATCAATCACCCTGTATTTAATGAATTAATTTTTTTCAAATCCTGAGAAAGCTAATACATATTTGTGAATAATTTAAACGCAGAATGAAAGATAATATTACTAATGAAGGCCAAAAATCCCTTAGAATAAAAAAAGTTTCTTTTGAATGATATATTTGAAATTAAAAATCGCACTAAATTTTCTCTTTTTTTTTCACCCCTGTAACTAATTAAAATAAACATACAAGTTTAGTCAGGGACTTTAGACCCTCGGTAATAATGTAACATTTCAATTTCTGTTTAAATTTTTCAAAAATACATATTAGTTTTCTCAGGATTCGAAAGAAATGAATGCATTTAAATAGCATTAGACCAAGATTTGCCCACCCCCTTAGGCTACGGCCAGGCAAGCGACAATTTACGTCGCTGTAAGAGCAGTAAAATGAAGCGCGAAAATGGGTCCCACGGTGAGTGTAGTGGATGTCCAGATGGAGCTGTAAAATATCGCGCAGCAACATAGCAACATAGAATAGGACACATTTTTCACGCTTCATTTTACTGCTCTTACAGCGACGTAAATTGTCGCTTATCTGGCCGTAGCTTTCGGCTTCGGTTTCGGTTAAAAAAGTGTTGCCAACTTATATTTCTATACTTCTACAAAAACACGCTTTATACAGGGTGTCCCGAAAAGATTGGTCATAAATTATACCACAGACTCTGGGGTCAAAACAGGTTGATTAAACCTCACTTACCTATATACAATATTACACACAAAAAAAGTTACAGCCCTTTGAAGTTACAAAATGAAAATCGATTTTTTTTATATATCGAGAACTCTTTAAAGATTTTTTATTGAAAATGGACATGTGGCATTCTAAGGGCAGCAACATCTTAAAAAAATTAAAGTGAAATTTGTGCACCCCATAAAAATTTTATGAGGGTTTTGTTCCCTTAAACCCCCCAAACTATTGTGTACGTTTTAATTAAATTATTATTGCAGCACCGTTAGTTCAACACAATGTTTTTAAAACTTTTTGCCTCTTAGTACTTTTTCTATAAGCCAGTGATTATCGAGATATTTTGAATATTTGTCGAATCCACCACATATTTGTTTATGGTTAAGTATGATTATTTTTGAGACCTGTTAATAATCTGAAAATTTATTTGTAATTTACATTTTTAGGTATATTTTGACAAAGAAGCCACATCTCGATAAAAGGTGACTTATCAAAAAAAGACTAAGAGGCAAAAAAGTTTTAAAAACACTGTGTTTAACCAATGGTACCACAATAATAGTTTAATTGGAACTTACACAATCATTTGGGCGGTTTAACCCTCGCTAGACGGTGCTTAGAGTCTTACGTAAACGACGGTGCGAGGTGCATTTGCACCCCATCTGTAAATCCATTTTTTTATATGAACGTCGGGGAAATTAATTTAAAAGATAATTAGGATTTATTTTTTCTGGTATTAAACATAATTTTACAAAAAATTACTCATTCCTTTTTAAAAAAAAAATATTATCGTTGCAATACAAACACATGAAATTTTTCACAGCATGAACAACACAAAGTTTTTACACACAATACAGTTATGTCGGGATTTTCGGTTTTTTTCTCTGACATAAGTAACACCGACCTTTTCCCGTAGCTCTGTTAGCTCCAGGTAAAATATCAGAAACGTTCAATTCAGCATACGAAATTTTCATCATTTGCACCCTACAGTCATTTTTCCAAAAAAGCACGTAAATGCAAAGAGTTTTAAATGCTGTAATGGGTGGAACACATTTAGAATTGAATGTAATACGAATAAAAAAATGGAGAAAAACCAAAAAAATTTATTAAAAAAGATAGGTGAGAAAAACGAGGTCTGGGGTGCAGGTGCACCCCGCACCGCCTTACGAGAGTTAAAGGAACAAAACCGCCATAAATTTTTTATTTAAATATATTAAAAGAGAAGCCGCATCTCGATAAAAACTGGCTTATCGAAAAAATACCAAGAGGAAAAAAAGTTTTAAGAACATTGTGTTTAACTAATAGTACCACAATAATGAATTGATTTGAACGTACACAAAAGTTTGGGGGGGTTTAAGCGAACAAAACCCCCATAAAATGTTTATGGGATGGACAAATTTCACTATAATTTTGTTTTAAGATTTTCCTGCGATAAGTATGATACATTTCCATTTTCAATAAAAAATCTCTAATGGTTTTCGGTATATTGAAGAAAATCGAGTTTCATTTTGTAATTTTAGAGGGCTGTAACTTTTTTTTATGAGCACATTTGTACTAAGGTTAGTTAGGCTCAATCGAACTATTTTCGACCCCAGAATGAGCGGTATAATTTATGACCAATCTTTTCGGGACACCCTGTACAGGTCATAAATTTAATCGCATATTCTGGGACCAAAAATAGTTTGATTGAACCTAACTTACCTTAGTACAAATGTGCATATAAAAAAAGTTACAACCCTTTGAAGTTACAAAATGAAAATTGATTTTTTCCAATATATCCAAAACTATTAAAGATTTTTTATTGAAAATGGACATATGGCATTATTAGGACAGTAGCATCTTAACAAAAAATTATAGTGAAATTTGGACACCCTATAAAACTTTTATGGGGGTTTAGTTCCTTTAAACCCCCCCAAACTTTTGTGTACGTTCCAATTAAATTATTATTGTAGTACCATTACTTAAACACAATATTTTAAAACTTTTTTGGCTCTTAGTACTTTTCGGAAATTCAGTTTTTATCGAGATATTTTGAATATTTGTCAAATCCACCACATATTTGTATATGGTTAAGTACGATTATGGAGACTTGGTAATAATATGAAAATTTATGTGTGATTTACATTTTTAGGTATATTTTGAACCGTATTAAAAAAGAAGCCATATCTCGATAAAAGTTGCCTTCTCGAAAAAATACAAAGAGGCAAAAAAGTTTTAAAAACAGTTTGTTTAACTAATGTTATCGCAGTCATAGTTTAATTGAAGCGTACACAAACATTTGGGGGGTTTAAAAGAACAAAACCCCCATAAGATTTTTATGTAAACATATTAAAAAAGAAGCCACAACTCGATAAAAAACGCCTTATCGAAAAAATACTAAGAGCGAAAAAAGTTTTAAAAACATTAAATTTAACTAATGGTATCACAATAATAATTTAATTGGAACGTACAGAAAAGTTTGGGGGGGTTTAAGGGAACAAAACCCCCATAAAATTTTTATGGGAAGCACAAATTTCACTATAATTTTTCTTTAAGATGCTCCTGTCATAAGAATGCCACATATCCATTTTCAATAAAAAATATCGAACAGTTTTCGATATATACAAAAAAATCGATTTTTATTTTGTAAATTCAAAGGGCTATAACTTTTTTTATGTGCATATTTGTACTAAGGTAAGTTAGGTTCATTCGAACTATTTTTGGTCCCAGAATATGTGATTTAATTTATGACCTGTATTTTTGTTACACCCTGTATAATGTAGGTACATGGAGTACGGCTGGATTACTTGTCATCCCCTCTCTTGGTGTGTTTTAGTTGGATTGTTAGACAATAATTACTCCTATTCTGATAATTGTTTAGACAAGTAAATTAAAATAAACACAGGGATAAACTGGAGCATTCCCTGTTCTATATTATGTTTAATTGTTTATATTAATAGGGGGTTTGTATATATTATAATTAATTAAGCAAATAAAAGTAAGTGTTTATTTTAAGATTTCTTGTTTATCGGTTGATTACCAGCTCTAGATACACAGGTACAAAATATATTTTATACATTATATATAAACAATCCAATGTTATTTTAAGTGTTGCCTTTGGCAAGATTTTGGTATATTATAATGCGAAACGCAGAACACAAATAACATTAGTACCTACTTACGGGGCATTGTTGGTGAAATATAAGCTTAAATCAATAAACAATTTTAATAAAAGCTACCTTACACAAATCTGAAAATTAACTACAGAAACAAAATGATAACAAATCATCAACTAGATATAATAGTTATTGTAATGCCGGCAAACTCATATGTTATGTTAATTCTTTCTTACAAAAATAAAAAGAACTTCCACGGAAGGTTGCAACGGAAGGCCAAGTGAAATAGAAAAATGTAACAGAAAAAGATAAGATCTGAAATAGATAGAAATGAAATAGATTCAACGGAACGTGAAATCCCGAAATTTCTATTGAAATTCGATATTTATGACCTTTAAGTTAATACCAAACTCTAAGTTATTGCCTCTTTACCCTATTTTTATTGTCCTCAAACGCGTGGATCATTTCCGATGAACTGTCCGGTAAAATAGCACAGTTCAAAGAGATTTGACATACAAGTGCTTAAACGTCCGTCTTTTAACTGAGATAGGGAGCTGATACGATCAGTGCTGTGGTAATTTTACTATGTAGTGGTATAGCCCCGTTGTGTTTTATCATTGTATAAATTAACCTTGGATTAATGAAAACCCCTAAATCTAGAAAATAACTTAAAGCCATAATAATTGTGCCAGTTCTTAAATTTACGTCATTGCATCGCAAATTCCATTTGAAAAAATTTGCGATACATTTTTGGATAATTTTATGGTTTTAAGTTATTTTTCGGGTGTAACTACAGTGATATTATGCTAAAAATGATGGTGTATCGCAGATTTAAAATGCGTTTATCTCGAAAACGGTTGAGTTTAGGGAGATGAAAGAAGTATACCTTTTTTAAGTAAAACTAATAGGAGAATAAAAATTTTAATGTCAGAATTATACAGAGTGAGGGATAAAAAAATTGAACGTAATAAATGAGTGCTGAAAAGCGTATGTGGCGCCCTTTGGGCAATACATAATTTTTGGTAGGGAATTTAGTTTTCTCGACCCAAAAAACCCCCACATACCAAATTTCATGTTGTTATCTCATACCTGTCAGGAAATATTCAATAATAAATAAAAAAAAGTTTAACTTTGACACCCTGTATCTCGGTTATTATAAACTTTGTACTAAGATTAGTTAGCTTAAATCGGCCTATTTTAACCTCAGGAACCTGAGGCTAAGCTATGGCCCATTCTTTACCAAACACCCTGTATAAAATCTCTTTTCGTATAGATTTTAATTACAGAAGCAGCTGGAAATTGAATGAACAGTTTAGCAACAATTGAAGTGTTAATTAAAAATTTACGGTCGCTATAATAACCACAATAATTATGAGACATAAGAATAACTATGAATTTTGTATAAAAAGACACTGTACCTATCTACCTATCTACTGTACTTACAGAATTGAAATTGCACTATTTAATCGGCCTTAGGAATATTTTAAAATTATAAACAATTTTTTGGCTTATAAACAAATAAATAAATAAATCATGAACACGGTATTGGAAAAAAAGCGGCAAGACGCTGAGATACAACCGGTCAAAGTTGAACGGCATTTACAGCAAAGATATAAAATAGGGTCATATTTTTCGAATCATCACCTTTTTATTTTTGTCCTCTTTCTTCACACCAATTTTCATATTTTTAAAATACTCATAACATATATTATTATAATAAAAATTATCGATATTACGAGTGAAAATTGACAAAAATAGCAAAATTCCAATCAAAAATTATGTTGGAGAAAATGTAATCTCAAAGTTCAAAATCGGTAGACGTTAAAAAATGCACTTTCTCGGCTTCCCATGGAACAATTTTCTTCATTCTTTTTTTGCTCCCAAGTATCTCGAGTAGACCCATCTAACTAACTCATTATTAAATGTCAAACTTGCTTTTGTTTTGTTATAATAGATTAATTTATTTATAAGGAAAAGGAAACTACAAATTTTTTCCAGTTGTAGACTTTTTTTAGGTAAACTTAATACAAGTGTACCTTTTAACGTTAAAAACACAAATATTCTCATTTGAAAGCTGTATAATTATTTAAACAATCTTTATTTAAACAAATGAAATTTTTTTGTTATAATAAATAAATTAATTTATTATAACAAAACAAAAGCAACTTTGACATTTAATAATGCGTTAGTTATATGGCTCTAATCTAGTTACTTGGGAACAAAAAAAGAATGAAGAAAATTGGTCCATGGGAAGCCGAGAAATTGCATTTTTTAACGTATACCGATTTTGAACTTTAAGATTACATTTTCTCCAACTAATTTTTGATTGGAATTTTGCTATTTTTGGCAATTTTCACTCGTAATAGCTAGAGTTCTTATTATAATAATATATGTAAAATTTTAAAGTTTTAAAAATTGGTTTGGAGAAAGAGGACAAAAATAAAAGGTGATGGTTCGAAAATTATGACCCTATTGTTTATATCTTTGCCGTACATGCCGGTCAAATTTGACTGGTTGTATCTCAGGAACCACTCATCACATTTAAACGTTTTTTCTTTTAAAAGAAGCGTCCTGCCGCTTTTTTCCAATACCGTTTTCATGATTTAATTTAATTTAATTTAATATTTCCCGAGATATTCTAATTGTTTATAAGCCAAAAAATTGTTTATAATTTTAAAATATTCCTGAGGCCGCTTAAATAGTCAAATTTCAATTCTGTAACGTACGTTAGATAGGTACAGTACCTTTTTATACAAAAATTATAGTTATTCTTATGTATCGTAATTATTGTGGTTATTATAGCGACCGTAAATTTTTAATTAACAATTCGATTGTTGCTTAACTGTTCATTCAATGTCCCTCGGCTTTTGGAATTATAATCTATACGTAAAGATCTTTTATATTACCAAGCTATGTAATTATTGATAAACAACTACTTATCTAAAATTTTAGTTGAAAATTAAAGATTTCGTTGGAAAAACCCGCATTTTCCGGGGAAAATTTTCGTCGAAGTAAATCGGGAAAACACGTTTCTATGCAGAATTTAATTACGGTGAATTTTTATTTGGGTGTTTTTGGTGTAAAGTTAAAATCTTTGGAGTTATAGAGCAAAAATTGAAAAAACACGATTTTCGGGCGCCATTTTGTTTATAAAAAAAGTAGCACACTATCTGCGGACTTTACATATCTATATTATTAATATATACAATCATAAGATACGATTCCAGCAATAAAACTGCTGGTAAATAACTTTTCCCAAAAATGGCCTATTCTCCGATAATCTGCCCAGACTACTAGTAGCCTGTATGAATAATTATGTTTTTGTTTATATTACTGAATAGTTAATTGAACGCCCTTTCAAATGAGCTACCACACGACGCATATTACTATTTAAAAAAATCATTGATTACATCATAACTCCCAAATGGATGACGTCACTAATATGATATATGCCAAAAGTTTATAATTTAAACATAAAAATCTACCTGGTTTGGGATCTTTCTCCAAAATTATCCATTTTAGAGAAAATGAATTTATTCCATAATTTAGCCCCGCTCCGTATGTAAAGTAAACATGCAATATATGTGACAGTGAAAACAAATTGTAGAAGAAAGCTAATAACTACAAAAATAAACTAATAGAGTATTCGTATATTTTATAAAACCTGAAAGTTTTATAAATAAACTTTTATTTAATTAATTCTAATACCGATTAATCTAAAACAGTATCTATGATTTACATATACAGCATACGCAAGTCCTAAAATCTTCCCTAATCCGATTTAAACTGCGCCAACTTGGAGAAACGAATTTAACACTAAATTAATGAAACATTTCTAATTTAGCGAAAGACGCCGCAGAGACCCGCTGCTGGGATGCAGACGCTGCTGTTGCTAGCCGATGCGATGACGACGACAATGTTGTAATTGTTGCAGTTCCGTTCTGAAGTAACTTTAAAAGTTACCTGTGTCGAATTTGTTCCAAAACTTTCTCGGGACGCTTCCTGGGACATAATTTGCATTTAAAAGACGAATAAATAATCAAAGTCTTTAAGGAAACTTATTTCGGTAATTGACAAAGAGTTTGATTATGGAAAACTAACTACAATTTCAGCAAAGAATATAAACAAAGTAATGGGGATTTTAACCTCTAACTAGCAACTAACTAGGATATCACTACAGTGGAACCTCGATAAGTCGGATTAATCGGGACCGCTGCCGATCCGGGTCGACAATCCGGATTAGCCGGAGATTATAGTAAAAATTAATAAAATACGGTATACGGGTTATCGGAGGCTGACTTGTCGGGGTTCAACTGTACTAACAAAACTTTTTCCAACAAGATACCCAGTAATTCATTAAATAGAGAATGCTGTAATTTTTACAATAATTCATAAAATTGGCAGTTGATTGAAGTTTATTGAAAACTGTTATAAAATAAATGGTATTAATAACTAAAGCACACAGTTGTCTTATATGTTTTTAAAACCTCTAAAATAAAGATATTTTTTAATCAAAAAGAGCAAATTCCTGTTTTAATAATGAGAAGCTACGGCGAGAGACAAAGATCTTATACTAAAGTAGCCAAATTTCTCAACGATTTTTTCCAAACCAGTCTCCTATCATCCATAAGACGACGCACAGTGGTTCCAAATGCTGAAAACGTGGTCATGAGGCTCAAAAAAGTCCCAATCTAGGGATTTTCATGTTCACAGTTGTTTTCTCATACTATCGTAGGATCATAATACGCAGGTATAAGGATCAGACTGGATGTATTCTGATTCATATCTCAGGAATAAGTGAGCTGTGTCCGAGGTTATTTTGGCCGGCAGAGAAAGCGAAAAATAACGCACATATTGAAAGCGCTGTAAAACGTTTTGTAGTTTATTAATTGTATCGCTGTCAATCAGATTCGTCTTTTTTAAGTATGTAGTAATGTAATATGTAAGTTAACTTAAGTTTTAGTAACAATAAATGCCTTAAACTTTTTTAATGCATAAATAGTCAAAATATACTTCAAATAAACAAAATTTTGTAAAAATACATTCAAGAAGTACAAATTCTGCATAATTCTGCGACTAATGTTTATTAATCTTAAAACATATAGCAAAAAGATACAGACTCACTTTGGTTTAGCTGCCTATAACTGCCTATGCATTTCTGGCAGTTGTTTGAATACTTCTTCTTCTTCTATCTTCTTGTATGTAGGCTTTAATGCCTGTTTCTTCTTTAATATTAATCTCCTAAATTGTTTAAATTATCGCACCATCTTTTTCTTGGACTGCTAATACTTCTCCGCCCATTTGGTGACTTATCTCATGCTATTCGTACTATCCTATCCTCTACCATTCTACTAATGTGTTCGTTTCACTCCTGTTTCCGTTTTTTTCACCCATCCATTAATGTCTTCTACATTGCATGATCTTCTTATGTTTTCTCTTCTCTCCCTATTTAACAAACTTTACCTTAATATTCGTCGAAGTGTTTTCATCTCTGTTGTTTCTAGTAGTCGTCTCGTTTTGGATGTGTTAGGTCTTGTCTCCGCCTTTTATGTCAACATAGGTCTAATTGCTGCTTTAGATTCTTGTTTTTGTGTCTTTTCTTAGGTGTTTGTTCTTCCAGATTGTGTCGTTAGGAGATCCCGCCGCTTTACTTGCTTTTAAGCTTTGTTGTCGTACTTCCTCTTCAACATCTCCGTAACTGGTTATATCTATTCCCAGATATCTAAGCCTTGCTTGTTGTTTAAATACGAAAGGGGAAATGACGATATTACATGATTCTGGTGATTTTTGAGTATGTATGGGCGGTTGTACATAAGTAATAGTTTCTGAATATTGTACTTCGTAAAGAAAATATATTGGTAACCAGCAATTTCAAAAGTCCCATATAAAATTTAAATTTTAAACAAATATGCGTTTAAAATAAAATTTTCTTTTCGAAAATTTTGTTCGAAACAAATGTAATGTTAGATTTGTAATCAGCGACCTTAACCTACCAAATTTGACAAAAAAAACTTGCTGTATTCTCTGATTGAAGTAGAATATAATGCTGCTATGTTTTCGGGTTGCAACGAAATTGAAAATGTTTATACACTTTTAAAATTATCGATGAATTCATATTAAAATTGGATATTATTAATTGAGTAAATACTCGCAATATTAAGTTTGTATTTTTATTAGATGTTATATAATCATGGGGCATGTTTCGAGTCTTACAATATATGACTCATCATCAGGCCCAGTACAAAAATTCTTCTCAATACAAACTACAAGCTAAAATCACAAAACCAGAGACATGCACATATACATATACAAAACATAAAAAACAACTTTATCTTGGTTTTAATCACATACAATAAAGCCAAACAACTGTATAGTATTGAACTCAATAGACTGACATGTATATGTACATGTCACTCTTTTTGTGATTTTAGCTTGTAGGTTGTATTGAGAAGACTTTTTGTACTGGGCCTGATGATGAGTCACATATTGTAAGACTCGAAACCGGTTGCCCCATGATTATATAACAACTAATAAAAATACAAACTTAAGATTGCGAGTATTGACTCAATTACAATATTCAATTGTATAATGGACTCGCATTGGCAACCCTTTCATCATTTGAATTCACATTAATTTCTAGAGAAAAATGAAGAAATATAATAGACGCTTTTTAACATCGTTTAGGATACTGTCACATTAACCACAGATGATATATTTTTAAGACTTAATTAGACAGAGAATAATTTAGCAATTCCAATGTATACACTGCGTATAAAATCAAAAGTATTGTATACGGTTGAAATAGTATTGAAATGAAGATTTAAATAAAAGTACAATATAATACAGGTTGTTGTATTAAAAAAAGCAAATTGTCTAATAATATTAGAAAAACGGTAAATCTGATAACGTTACAAACATCAAATTTCAAATATTTACATTGCATTATTTAAGTAAAAAAAGAATGTGTGTGTACTTTGTACGCACGTAAGAAGTTATAATTCTATTATATAATTTCAACGAAATAAATATACTTAACAGTTACAATAAATAAAGTTAACAATAATTACCAAAAATTAACCAATGCCAAAAAAAAAAGAATATGAATCGTCCGGGATTTAAACCCGCGATCTCTCGATCTCTGGTCCAATGCTCTACCAACCAGCCTATCAAGGCGCCTGTTATTGACGTTTCGGGTATACAGACATAATTACACATCACGGTGACAAGTGAAATATAAAAATAGATATTTTATTATTTTGCGCCCAAGGAAGACAAATCCAAAGACATAAAAATTATAATAAATAATACATTTACTAAAAAACACTAATATATTATTTTAATGGCTTATTGGCGCTGATACATTATTTGAAAGATTAGCAATGAACTACATACTGTCTGTCTGGGCATGCGCCAGGCAATTATAAAATTTCACCCTCGATCGTAAAGAAGTATGTATAACTTCAAAAATTTTACTTAAACATTGCAAGATAGAAAATAAAAAAAGTTTTGGCAAATTAATAATCTTATTTTTACATAAATAGATTTCTCTACATTTGGTTGTAACATCAAAACTATGTTAACTACCCAGCATGCATTTACCCTGCATATTTATAATAGTTTCTAATAATCTTATTAATAACATTTATTTCAAAAATAAACGCTTAACCTCATATTTTAATATTATTATAGTAATTAAAGATGATGGGTAATATCAAACTGCCATTATAATAAAGTATAGAGGCCTATTGTTTGAATGGTTTCTGTAATATCTATTTATAGGCCAGTAAGCGACTCTTTTTGGGTGTAATTTTCTTTGTCACGACGGATTTGCTTGAAAATTTGGATTTGGGTGGTTCTTACCCTCTACTTCACTTTTGAATTTAAGGCCAGGGTTGAGTCGACTAAAGAATGAGCGCCAACCATTCTCGATGGTGAAGAATATAATATGTTAAAAATGAGATGGAATGGGTAAATTGGCTAATTCTAAGCAACTTTTGTTGTATAGAGTTTTCTAACTAAGTTAATAGTTTTTGAGTTATTTTCAAGTTAAAATGTTCATTCTTCAACAAAAATAAAAACGTTTTCGGACTGTCTTTTGCAAATAACCTAAAAAGTAAGTATTTCATTACAAAAAAATATTTTTAGAAAAAATTTAGCTCATAGAAAATGCTGTATTTATGAAGTCTGTAGACCGCTAAAAGCATAGTTGTATCTTTTAAAACTAGATTCTTCTTCGTCAAATTCCAAATCTAACATTTCAACGTGAATACCACGAAATGAAGCACTTTTTCGAGGAAAACAAAAAAATTTGAACTAGCTATCTGCTTTATTCTCAGTCCTGTAACATTTTGAAAAAATGATTTTTTTTTGCGAAAGCTGGATTGCAAAATTTATTCTGCAAAATCTATTAAACCGATCTTAATGATATTTACAGTATTGTTTAACTGTATCATATAGTTTTTCTGGGTGAAATATGAAGGTCCTAGTCCTAAAGTATATGTAATATGAAGTATGAGTCCTAAAAACGTAAAATGCGAATACTTGTTTTTCTATGGTTTTTTTCGCAATTATTGTTATTTTGCAACAAGGGTGACTATTTCTTAAATTTTTAGCTAATTATATATTGTAGAAAATTTAATTACGCAACTTTTATGTTAGTACATTTTTTCTCGGAAATGAACACTTTTAAAGTTATAAGAAAAAAACGAAGAAAAAATGAGAATTTTTCCTTCATTTCTTGACATTTTGATTATTTAAACAATGTTCAGACTTTTTTGAGAGGGAGGATAACTCAAGTATTAATATTTGAGTTATTTTCAAGCAATTTATGCAAAAAAATTTGAGTCACCTCTTAACGTTCAAATGTACTAATATTTTTACAGATGCGCCCTGGTCTAGTAAGATAAAACTAAATCCAAATTTTTAAGCAAATCCCTCGTGACTCTGAAAATTACACCCCAAAATGGTCATTTACTGGCCTATCAGTATTTCTCGTTCCGGTAATAATAACAGATAAAAAACGATATTGAACACAATATCTACGAATGACTAGCCTAAATAATTAATGCCCCCACGAACAGTTGTCCTGATCCCTGGAAGTTATAACTGGAATCGCTGAAGCTGTATATTTTCAATAATAGATCTTTAAGGTGAGCTAGGGACTTCCCGCAGCTCTATTATTTAGACACGTGTATCTAACCTTCGAGAGATAATCTATTAAGAGAAGGTTGGGTATCATTTTAATTTTGAATACACTTCGTAGCTGGATCGAATAGATTAGGATGTGTGAAGACGTTTTAGTGTAAATGTAGACTTTTAGTATAAAAGTATTCATAAATTTTATTTGCTGTCTCTTGTTACACTCAAGGGAAACAAATAGGTCTGGATCCCGCGTATGAAAAAAAAGTTGATTAATAGCAAGCTGGAAATTTGTTAATAGCTTAAGGGTGTCTAGTCGGACAAACTTTGATATATGGGAACACTGGAACAGGGGAAGTTTTAATTGTGGAACAGGTTAAAAATTTGGAACGGCCAGACCACGAAAACGGCACATTTATTTTGTCCGAGAGAACAGACTTAAACTCTCCGAACAGAGATTAAACTCTCATGCAAAAACCAGACTGCTATTTATCACCTGTCATAATTCCTGTCATTTGACATATTCTACATGTTCCACTCATTAAAATGCCCATTTGGTGATAAGTAGCAGTCTGATTTTTGCATGAGAGTTTAATATCTGTTCGGAGAGTTTAAGTCTGTTCTGTCGGACAAAATACATGTGCCGTTTTCGTGGTCTGACCGTTCCAAATTTTTAACCTGTTCCACAATTAAAACTTCCCCTGTTCCAGTGTTCCCATATATCAAAGTTTGTCCGACTAGACACCCTTAAGCTATTAACAAATTTTCAGCTTGCTATTAATCAACTTTTTTTTCATACGCGGGATCCAGTACTAAAATACTTAAGTTATTGAATAATTTCGTAACACAGTTAAATGAATTATTAGAAAATAAATATGACAATGATGTTGAATCATTCTATAGTCAATTGAAACAGACACTTAACAATCTAAAAAGGAACGAAATCACATATATTATTGAAGATTTTAACGCGAAAATTGGTCAAGGACGAAGATCTGACCTGATAGGTGAATATGGACTAGGTGAGAGCAATGAAAGAGGCGATAGATTATACCAGTTCTGTCGAGAACATGACATGATAATCGCAAATACATGGTTCAAATTACACAAAAGAAGATATATGGAAGGGACCAGGAGACAACTTACTTCATATAATTAGAAATCAGATATATTATATTCTAGTAACCAAGAGATTTAAGAATGGTGTCAAGATATCAACGACATATCCTGGTGCAGATATCGGTTCAGACCATAACCTTCTAATAGCTGACATCCAAGTGAAGCCCAAAAAAGTCGAAGAAAGCCCCAAAACATCAAAATTACATATATCAGCATCCAAAAAAACGCTAATAGAAAATGACCTGAATAATCAGCTAAAGAATTCAATAAATGAAAACAATACAGAAATATGGAACACGTTTAAAGATCTTACCTGGAAAGTAATGGAAAAATATACAACAACGATGAAGAGGCACAAAAAACAACAATGGATGACTGATGAAATCCTGGAATTGATGGAGCAGAGAAGAAAACTGAAAGATAACAAAACAGAATACAAAGGAAAACAGAAACTAATTAAACATAAAATAAAGGTAGCTAAAGAAAAATGGATGGAGGATAAATGCAAGGATTTAGAAAAGTTGAATGAAAAACATGATTCGTTTAATATGTTTAAAAAGTTAGAGAAGTAGCTGGTCTTTATCATAAGAAAACTCCACATACTATAATTCGTCGGGAAAAATGATAACAGACGAACACTAAATTGGAACTACCTGGTATAGTTATATAAATTAACTGTATAGTGATGATAGACCCGAAGAACTGGAGACTTTAGATGAAGGTGAAGGACCAGAAATACTAAAATCAGAAATACTACATGCTATAAAATTGGCAAAAAAACAAGAAAGCCTTTGGTCCCGACAACATGCCTATAGAAATGTTAAAGCTCATAAATGAGGAAAACGTTGAAATACTAGCCAAACTTTTCAATGATGTTTATTTGACTGGTGATATCTCTGAAGATTGGTTAAAGTCCGAATTCATAACCCTACCAAAAAACCAACGTCCGAAAATCTGTAACGATTATAGAATGATAAGCCTTATGAACCACACTTTGAAAATCTTTCTACGTATCATCCACAGTAGAATCAGAGATAAATGTGAAGAATACCAGGATAAAATACAATTTGGCTTCAGAAATGGACTGGGAACCCGGGAAGCACTCTTTGCACTAAATGTGCTATTGCAGAAATGCCGAGATCCGGCATTTCTGCAGTCTTTGGCAGGGATCGGAAAGGAAAGACGTATTTGCTGTATTTATTGACTATGAGAAGGCCTTTGATCGATTACGACATCACAAATTAATTAAAATATTAAAGGATAAAGGAGCTGATAGTCAAGATGTACGAATCATAGAAAAATTATACTGGCGTCAAACAGCGACAGCTTGCATAAATGGAAAATCAACAGAAATATGCAAAATTACGATACAGTTATTTTAAGTGATGATATGAATGGATTACAACACCTTTTAAATGCGACTGACACAGTGGGAAGAGAGTTTGGCCTAAATATAAACTGTTCAAAAACAAAATACAAGGTATTTAGCCGTTTGGCCCATCAAGATTCACGGTTAAATGTTGATGGTCATATAATTCAAAGAGTACCCAGTTTTAAATATTTTGGTTGCCATATTACTGAACAACTAAATCCAGATAAAGAGATAAAATGTAGAATTGAGATAGCCCGCACGACATTTTTAAAAATGAGGTCATTCTTCTGTAATGACACCTTGCAACTTCAACTTGGAAAGCGCATGATTAAATGCTACATTTGGTCAGTCCTCTTGTATGGTGTCGAAGCATGGACATTAAAAATATCCACCATTAACCGTTTGGAGGCCTTTGAAATGTGGCTGCACAGACGTATACTGAAAATACCATGTACGGCTATGCTGACAAATGTGGCAGTCTTTAAGAGAGCAAATGCTACCCGCGAGCTGCTTGATAACATCAAATATAGAAAGATGGTCTATTTTGGACACGTAGTAAGGGGAGACCGGTATAATATTCTTCAACTTATTATGATGGGTAAAATCGAAGGACGCAGAGGAATTGGTAGAAAGCAGGCTTCTTGGTTGAAAAATATCCGGGAGTGGACAGGAATAAAAAAAGCAGAACACCTATTTAGAATAGCTCGAGACAGAGACAGTTTCGCCATGTTAATCGCCAACGTCAAGGGGACTTGATAGGGCACGTTAAGAAGAAGAAGTTAAATTAAGTATTTATCAGCGTTTCTGATTGAAATTATGTCAATACTGAGAAAGTGATATTAGTATAATAATTACTAAACACCTTTTGTATATTTCATGTTATCGTTACTGTTAACCAACCTTGAAGATGTATTATATTATGTAAAAGTGATGATTAAAAAAGCGATGATTATAAAATGCTACTTAGGAATAAAATTATACCTGTCCGGAAAAACACTATTGAAACCGATTTTAATGAGACCTGGGCCTCGATTTTTGACCCTTTGCGTCGTTATTGAACGTATTCGCTACGTATACTAAACAGATACGAAGCGAATACGTTCGATAACGAAGCAAAGGGTCAAAAATCGGGGCCATGGTGACAGCAAAACGGGTCTCCAACTTTGTCTTGAAATGATCATCAATTGGTATATTAGGTAGTATGAAGTGGCCACCCTGTTCACCTGATTTGGATCCTTAAGATTATTTTTATTGGGGATACTTGAGAAGTAGAATTTATAAAACTGAACCAGCAATTATTGCAAAGCTAAGGCAAAGAGTTATTGATGAATCCATATTAACTGCTAGAAAAACATGGAGAAATCTATTAGATGCACTCGTTTAGGGAACCATCGTTGCGTAGCGGAGGGCAGTAATCATTCAAGGGAGGAAAAGGCACTTTACTCCCATGTTATACATATGGTTTTTCCACCTTCATCAAATTAATAACAAGTCATTTTTCATTTTACTTATTTATTTATGTAACTAACCAACAAAATTTATTAAAACTAAAACTAACAAGTAGGTACAATATAACTGTCAACTGTCAAATATAAGTCAAAATTCTTAATGTAAACATTGTTAAATCAAAATAACAATTTACTGTTTTTTACCATTATGAAAAATACAGGGTGTTTTATAAATAAACGTTAAAATGTATAGATACTTACGTAATAGAAAATAGATATTGTACAGGGCGTCAATAAGTTATATTTCATGAATGAAATACCATGATGTCACTTTTACTTTTCCTCCCTAGGGAGGAAAAGTACAACTTTGCTCCCTACAATCAGGTCCGGAAAAGTATACTTTCGGTAGAGGTTGGTGGAAAAATAAATTTCTGATTAACCATTAGATTTTTGAATATTATAAAAAATGTGACTAATATTAAAAAGAAAGAAAATATATTTGGGTGGATTCTCTTCATACCACCAAATTTTAGAATAACTGAATATTACGTCGCAGCAAGGTAAAAGCCAATTATGTTCGATTAGGCATTTGTTTCTTCCCCCCAGTGCAGTGCTAAAAAATGTATTAGTAAATTTAAATAGTTATTAGATAAAAACCAAAGATATTATGGCCTTGTTGCACTAACATATCTTAAGCTTAAGAGTCGCTTACGCTCAGTTTACGAAACATACCAGTGCACCATTGATTCTTAGATCAATGTTCAGCTTGCCAAAATGGATTGCCACGTGGATTGAGATGATAAGAATCTAAAATTATGTAGACCAGGGCGCATCTGTAAAAATATTAGTACATTTGGATGTTGAGAGGTGACTCATATTTTTTTGCACTCAAATAAGTTATCCTCCCTTATTATAAGTTATTATAAGTTATAACTCAGTTATCCTCCCACTCAAAAAGGTCCGAAACATTGTTTAAATAATCAAAATGTCAACACATTAAAGAAAAATTCGATTTTTCCTTCGTTTTTTTATTGTAACTTTAAAAGTATTTATTTCCGAGAAAAGTTGCACTAACATAAAATTTGCGTAATGGAATTTTCTTCAATAAAGGGTTAGTTAAAATTTTTAAAAATTGTTACCCTTGTTGCAAGATAGCAATAATTGCGAAAAAACCACAAAAAACAAGTATTCACATTTTACGTTTTTAAACCATTTATGCTAAACTTCATATTTCACCGAAAATAACTTTATGACATAGTAAAACAATACTGTAAATTTCATTAAGATCGGTTTAATAGATTTTGCAAAATAAATTTTGAAAATCCAGCTTTCGCAAAAAAAATAATTTTTTTCAAAATATTGCAGTACTGAAAATAAAGCAGACAGCAAGTTAATTTTTTTTAAAATATAGAAGAATACTGTAATTTTCATTAGCAGCTTGCATAATTAAAATCGGTTAACTACCACGGAGTCAGGAATATTTTTATATACACATTAATTTTTGGTGCTACGCGCTGGACAGCGGATACGTTTGCTCTGATTGTGCATTCCAATGACCTTTGATAATGATTGATAAATTTTAATTTCTAGTATATTTCGATATAAATAAATAAATTTGTTTGTTGCAAAATAAAAACACATACTCTGAAATTACACTTTTTTAGCAAAAACTTTCTGTGTTCATATATTTTAACTAAGAGAATAAAGGTTTATTATTTTTAAATATATGCAACTGTTTAAACAATATTTCACAAACAGTAATCAAATTATTTTGATTTTTGTGGAATTAAAATATCAAAACACAACAAAATATAGAGTAAGAAAATAATATATTAGATAAAGATTGGCAGAAATTTTGGTTGAAATCAACTTGTGTGAATCGAACACCGCTGTCCTGCGCGTAGCACCAAAAATTAATGTTTATTTAAAAAAAATCCTGTCGCCGTGGTAGTTAAGAGATTTTAATTTTGAAAATTGCAAATGGAAGGTACAGTATATTTCTATATTATGTAAAAAAAATTAAACTTGCTATCTGTTTTATTTTCAGTCCTGCAACATTTTGAAGAAATGAATTTTTTTTGTGAAAGCTGGATTGCAAAATTGATTTTGCAAAATCTATTGAACCGATGTTAATAAAATTTACATTATTGTTTTACTATGTCATAAAGT
This sequence comes from Diabrotica virgifera virgifera, assembly GCF_917563875.1. Lineage (NCBI taxonomy): Eukaryota > Metazoa > Arthropoda > Insecta > Coleoptera > Chrysomelidae > Diabrotica > Diabrotica virgifera. Next base: position 188,134,473 of record NC_065451.1, read on the forward strand.
TTTTCTGAGTGAAACATGAAGGTCCTAAGTGTGGCATAAATGGTTGAAAAACGTAAAATGCGAATACTTGTTTTTTATGGTTTTTTCGAAATTATTGCTATTTTGCAACAAGGGTTACAATTTTTAAAATTTTTAACCAATCCTGTATTGTAGTAAATTTAATTATGAAACTTTTATATTAGTGCAACTTTTCTCGGAAGTAAACACTTTTAAAGTTATAACAAAAAAAAACAAGAAAAAAATCAAAATGTTCCTTCATTTTTTGACATTTTGATTATTTAAGCAATGTTCCGGACCTTTTTGAGTGGAAGGATAATTGCTGCAAAAAATTATAAGTCGCCTTTTAACGTCCATCTCAAACCAGATGCACCCTCGACTAATGTTGCAACGTAAGTGAGATTTAAAGCGGCCCTATCTATAAGTTGCGCTGGGCTACGCTGGAACTTAAGATTTGTTTGTGCAACCACGCAGGCACCTACGTATAATATGCCACTATTTGGCGTTATGACTGTCACAAAATGGTAAAGAATAATATTTATTCTTATTAATTATATCTTTTTTATTTTTATTAAGGCTTTATATTGAAAACCGTTACATACAATTAAACTGTAACTATTTTGTTGTTAGACGAAGGTAACAATAAACCAAAAATTCAGTCAAAATGTCTTATTTCGAAATACTTTTATTGCAAAGTAAGTGGTTCGAAGTCGCGCCACTGCACTTAGAGGAAATAGTTTAAATTGGCTTATATTCTAAGGTTTTCCGAAAGATGTGCTCGGAATATACCGTGGCCTCATGCCTTTTTTAATTACTTCTGATACAAAGTTTTTTTGTTTTAAATTTATTGTTATTATTAATTATTGTTTAATTTTGTTTATATACTGCGAGGCATAAGTTAAGGATATAGAAAATGTATGCTAATTTTCATGTTGATTTTTTCGTGAACGGATTAACGGATTTCGCTAATAACTGTTTTTTATTATTTTAGATATTTCTCTAGTATTTACACAGTTGTGCAAATATTTACTCAAACTTATTTTTTGTACTTATACTGAAAAGAAATGTTTTACTTATGTTAAGTTTGAAACACCCTGTAGGGAGGACGAGGTATAAATCTGAGTATAGTTTGGAATCGTATTATAGTCTTATGTTTTGTGAACATTTTGTTTTTTGAATCTCCCTGATATCTTTATAAACAAAGAAAATAACACAGGCAATAGGTGGTTTTACTGCTTAAGATGTGTTTTAACTGAAACAAATCTAAATTAGCAACAAAAATAACAGTTAACAAGATTTTAAAAACAGAATGGCACATAACGTAAATAGTTCTTATCGACACCTATACGAGTTATTTGTCCACCAGGTAAGCGGTATGCACAGCGCAACATAAGAGAGATGAGATTGATTAATGGAGGCTCTGTGATGTTTTGGGGTGGAATTTTCCTGAAAGCAATACTGATTTGGTGTCTGCGTGGAGGCTCCTTAAATAGCGAGAGGTACATTACAGATATTCTTTTTGTTTGAATACTCTTTTCCTTTCGCACTATAGAGGGTGTCCAGAAACTCTACCGATAAACGAATACATTACGTTCTTCAGATAATTTTAAGACAATTTAACCCAATTCACCTAGTCCGAAATAGCTTCCTAAGGGAGCTGGAGCTCTTTGAAGATCGCGTCTTGTAATCAGTTTTTCTTAAAACATATTTGTCTTCCAGAGGTAAATCGATTCCATTTATTGCAAATTTATAGTGCGAGTCATAGGCGTACGTTTTGGGTAGGGCTATGGATATTTTATCGCATAACTTTCTTGTCTTTAACTTTTAAGCATTTTTGGCTCTCGATTATTACATTCTGAGGTATTCTAGTACTAAAAGGTACTTTTACTTTAAGTCGGTAAGACCCACCGATTTATATTAAAATCGATTTGAAAATTTTTCGTTTTCTTAAATTTGAAAAAAAATTTAAAATTTTTCAAAAATAAACGGTGTATTTCACCAACTTAAATCAAGAGAAACTTTTAGTAGAACACTACCTTATAATTTATTAATCTAGTGTCAAAAATGCTTAAAAATTAAAGACTGTAATAATGCTGTATATAGGAAATAATTATTCCATTTTAATGATGTGGTAAGACAACCTCGTCACATATCGCAGTCGTCAGTTAAAACACATATTATAGTCCAAGTAATGAAGCTTAAAATAGGACAAAACCTCGCAATTTTTACAGAATAGATCGATTTGCTTGAAAATTTGAGAATAAGTAGTAGATAGTCCAAGGATTAAAATCTATATGATGCCGAAAGGCGCTTTTACCATGGGGGTGGTTGCCACCCCACTTCAGGGTTTGAAATTTTTTATGATATTTTGACAACAAAAGTTGGTAAAAACATTCATTCTAAGCAAAAAACGTTCTATACATTTTTTTGATAAAATTAATAATTTCCGACTTATTCGCTATCAAAAGTGTTAGTTTTAAATCGAAAAAATCAAGATTTTCAATCAGTTTTCTGCTAATAACTCAAAAAGTTTTGTTTTATCAAAACAACTTTGCATAACAAAAATGTACCTTTTCAAAAAATACACAAAACCGTTTTTTTTTTGTTTTCTTTAAGACCAATAGTAATCGAGCTATACTTTATTTTATGTTAGCTCTTCTTCGTTAAATGCTAAAAATTGTAGTTTCAAAGTCAAAAGACGGGAAAACTATGCATTTTTCGAGAATAACTTGTTCAAACTAATTTAAATTATTTACAAATATCTATCACGAGAAATAAAAAAAGTCTATAGCTCAAAAATTAAATGACTTATAATGAAAATATTGTCAGTCTCTAATTTTTTTCAGTAAAAAAGTGATCGGAAGCAACCCCCTAATCACCACCCTAATTAATATTAGTCATTGACCTTATTTGGTCTTCTCTATTTATGTATTATTAATAGGTTCTAGAAGTTTGACCGGCTTACAATGATTAGTTTAAAAAAAAAGGAGTTAAAAGCGAATCACGAATTTTTGGAGTTTGGTAAAAAATGCCATTTTCTTCAGAATAGAAAGATTAGCATCAGAGATACGAAATAGCTATTTGTATAACAAGGGAGGAAAGTGTAACTTTTTCTCCCGAGAATGAAGTTTACTGCCCGACGCGTAGCGGAGGGCAGTAATCATTCAAGGGAGGAAAAGGCACTTTACTCCCATGTTATACATATGGGTTTTCCACCTTCCTCAAGTAACAAGTAATTTTTTCATTTTTACTTAATTTATTTATGTAACTAACCAACAAAATTTATTAGAACTAAAACAACAAGTAGGTACAATATAACTGTCAACTGTCAAATATAAGTCAAATTATTAATGTAAACATTGTTAAATCAAAATAACAATTTACTGTTTTTTACCATTCTGCAAAATACAGGATGTTTTATAAATAAACGTTAAAATGTATAGATACTTCGTAATAGAAAATAGATATTATACAGGGCGTCAATAAGTTATATTTCATGAATGAAATACCATGACGTCATTTTTACTTTTCCTCCCTAGGGAGGAAAAATATTTTCCTCCCTAGGGAGGAAAAGTACAACTTTGCTCCCTACAATCAGGTCCGGAAAAGTATACTTTCGGTAGAGGTAGGTGGAAAAAATGTTTTTATAGGAAATTGTAGCTTATTTAATTCCTAAGAACTTGGTTTGCAAACATTTTTTCTGCGGTAAAAATTGAGTGAGCTATTGATAACTAAAACTTGTAATAACTTGCAAAAACCACATTTACCAACCCTTTCAAAGTCACCAATTTTTCCGACTGAGGATTTTAAAAGGATTTAATTTCAACAGCCTTATAGACCTTGTAAACACCTACAAAATTCTTTTTTACTAAACTTTCTAAGATAAAAAATAAAAAGTTACGGTTAAAAAATCAATAAATTTTTTTGAAAAAAAAAGGATAAATCAAATTGGAAGCATAATAATGTAAGTTAGCGGTGTTTTTAGTCATTGCCCTTATTCAGTCTTCTTTATTTATGTATTAGTAATAGAGTCTAGAAGTTTGACTGGCTTAGAATGATCAGTTTTAAAAAAACTGGAGTAAAAAGCGAATAACGAATTTTTGTAGTTTGGTAAAAGATGCTATTTTCTTCAGAATAGAAAGATTAGCATCATATATACTAAAAAATATTTTAATAAGAAATTGTAGGGTATTTAATTCCCAATAACTTGGTGTTAACAAATTTTTTCTGTGGTAAAAATTGAGTGAATATTAAATGAGTATATATCGAAAAACATTGATTTTTTTGATATAAAACTAACATTTTCGATAGCGAATAAATCGAAAACTATTAATTTTATCAAAAAAATGTATAGAATATTTTTTGCTTAGAATGAATGTTTTTACCAACTTTTGTTGTTAAAATATAATAAAAAATTTCAACCAACGAAGTGGGGTGGCAACCACCCCCATGGTAGAAGCGCCTTTCCGCATTATATAGATTTTGATCCTTGGACTATCTACTACTTATTCTCAAATTTTCAAGCAAATCGATCCATTCTGTAAAAATTGCGAGGTGAAAAGCTTCGGTTCCTGGACTATTAAAGTGTAAAACCGTCTATTTTCTTTCTTATTAAAGATATTAAAGATAGTATTGATGCATAACTAACTTTTTACTTTTTCCTCCCTACAGGGTGTCTCAAACTTTTATTTCGGTTAAAACACATGTTAAATTAAAAATCCCTATATTTTCTTTGCTTCTAAAGATATCAGGCACATTTAAAAAAATATTCACAAAACAGAAGAATACAATAAGATTCTGATGTATACTCAGATTTGTACCTCATCCTCCCTACAGGGTGTTTCAAACTTAACATAAGAAAATCATTTTTTCTTCCACCCGGTATAAGTACAAAAAATAAGTTTGAGTAAAGGTTTCAACAACTGTGTAAATACTAAAGAAATATCTAAAATAAAAAAAAATTACCGAAATCCGTTAATCCGTTCACGAAAAAACTGAACTATGAGAATGAGCATAAATTTTCTATATCCCTAACTTATGCCTCGCAGTATATGCTGTAGGTACACTCGAAGTTATTTTCTTGCAGTATCCTGTCACTAAAACGCTATGGTAGGGGAGCAAAGTATGGTAAATGTGAAGTCACTCGAGCGTTATGGGGACCTATTGGGTTGTGAAGAGTAGGTCCTAAAACCAAAAAAAGTTCAATAAGGTTTTCCATTTTAGTGGGACTTTCCATTTTTAATTTAATTTTCCATTTCCAACAATCGTTTTTTTAGATTATAGCGCCGTCTATCCATAATTCGAAAAAATGTCTCGAATAATTCTCTTTACGTAAGGAATCGAAATCTGCAATAAAAAATGGGGACTCCAATTTAAGATTTTAAAGTAACCCCCACCCCACCTCCGTGGGGGATCGTGTTGAGTGCCATTCGATATATTTTTGAAAAATATTGAATATAAGTGTATTTTTCAGCTTTTCGATCTGATGTTCATTTCGCGAAATATCGCGGGAGTCGTATATAAAATATTAAATTTACCCCCCACCCCTCTCCGTGGGAAGTCATGTTTGTTACCATTCGATAGATTTTTGAAAAATATTGAGCACGTGTTTGTTAGTTTTTCGATCTGTCGTTCATTTCGCGAAATATTCGCTTTTCTCTTGTGAAACTTTGGGACTCACCCATTTCCTTACGCCCCGCTCAAATCGTCAAATTTTTTATATATATGTTACAGTTCAAGTTGATTCTCAGTTAGAGTTGACTCCAACTAGTTGGAGTCAACTCCAAGTGAAACGAGCAGTAAAAGTTGATTTTAAAAATTTAAATCAACTTTTACTAGTTGGAGTTGACTCTTCCTGGATCGATTCAGTAAATGTTGATTATACGAGAATCTCAAGTGCATTTTTGATGAGTGTGCGTTTCTTTGTTTTGACCGTTTCAACTACTTATTAGTATAGTCTGTAACGTCGCCCCCGTTAGGTAAATTATTCTGATTCGATTTTTTGCACAAACTTACTCAAAGAAATACATCCGTATAACAATCCTTAAAACAAATCCTTATAACACATACCGCGTGACACAGGGTGTCACGCGGTACCACGGTCGAGAAATTGTTTAACCAATTTCAATAAAGTCAGTCAGTAAAGTGACTCTTTATCGAACGAGTCTGATATTACGAGCAGAGAAACAGACGCGTTCGATAAAGAGTATTGAGGTGGTGCGTACAAAATTGTATCGTCAATCATAAAAAACATTAACACTTACTTACAACTTTGAGGAATTTTTTTAAATTTTAGATGAAATAAAAAATTCGAATGACAGTAATGACTAATGACAAATGACTTTTGCATGATGGCCGGTTTTGATGTTTAATCGATAGTTATCAATATTGTATACCTACCTAATTACTAAATCTGTAAAGTTTTGATTTATTTTGTATGAATATAATTGCGAAACACTACAGAATTTTACTTTTTGACATAAATTTTATTAATAATAAGATAAATTTTGTACAATATTTTTAATAATTAAAGTAAATAAATTTTAATTTCACTCAAACAAATAATCGATTGCTGCCATTGACCACTTACATTCAATCTCGGTTAATTTGATTTATTATCGCGGCAGGTAAAGTAACATTCTTCTTTCAATACAACAAAGTGTTACTTTACTGCCGAAAATGAGTGCAAATGAGTACAATAATGAATGATTTTAGTGACGTTTGGCGATAAACAATGATTTTAAACAAATTCGCAAAAATAATTTTTTCACTTCGTACAAATTTCTTTTAGATCCTTTTGACCTTTTTTTCTCTAAAATTGACTGTTGTCGAGTTATTCGCGACTTAAAATTTGAAAAACGCCAAAATAACCATTTTCAAGGTTTAATAACTCGGTTAAAGATAATTATTGTGAAAGTCGAGCGAGCGGCCGTGGAGTAACGGCATAATCGCTGGCCTCATACGCCAGTGCACGTGGGTTCGAGCCCTGCTAAAGACAAACCATTTTCAATTCCAATAATGACATGAGCCGTCTCACCGTGCCTCGGAGAGCCCGTTAAGCCGTCGGTCCCCCTGGGCTAGTGTACATCGACACTAGTTACTTGAAACAGGGTTAAAGATGTAATTGGCGCCGGAACTGTCCGAAAGGCAAAAATGCCATACGATATTATATATTATGAAAGTCTGAAACTAAAAAAATCAAAGATTAAAGCTACCCCTATAAGATCCTGAAGAAATTTTTGTCATTATTTCATTAATAAGATATTATTTTTAATTATCAACAATGAGCGCTAACCGTGTATTGAGGCGGCCGTCAATGTGAGTGCGAGTGAGATTCACCATTGGACGGCTGGAATGGTGCATCTCTTTAGCACTCACCATTGACGGCCGCCTAATACGTACTTAGCGCTCATTGTTAATAATTAAAGATAAAGCTTACTAATAAAATAGTGAAAAAAATTTCTGCTGAATCTTGTAGAGGGGGCTATAAACTTTGATTTAATCACTTTCTGACTTTCATAATAATGGATTTTAACCGAGTTATTAAGCCTTGAAAATGGCTATTTTCGCATTTTTCAAATTTTAAATCGCATATAACTCGACAACAATCAATTTTAGAGAAAAATCACAAAATACCTTTTTCTACGAGCGTGCAAAAATGTCTACTTTCGCGACGCGTTTTAGTTTAGAAAGTTTTACTTTACCGCACGCGTGTTATTTTTTCGCACGCGTTTTACTTTTCCGGACGCGTGTTAATTTAGATATGTTAATATGGCCTTAAAGTAATTATAGTACATACAATAAACTAATATTTGGATATTATTTACTAATTTATTTCAAATATATCTTATTGTGTTCATGTATTAATGAAATTAACGCGAGAATTCGATGAAATAAAATAATTTTGACATAATATTCGAAAGTCAAATCAGTAGACAATAACAGTGGTTTTGAATCGTCATCATGGAAACCAAGATCGTCGTCATGCTAACCAATTATGCTAAAAGTTTGGTTTTGTCAAAGAATTAATTTGTGTATGTATTTTCATATTAATTAAATTAATCGATTAAGATTTAGTCATTTTTTAAAGACTCGTAGAAAAAATATTGTTCCTAACGCTTGCAGAGTCTCTTTTCCGCACTCGACTGCTTGCCGAACTCCCGCTTCGCGTCGTTCGGCAAACTGCAGTCGCGTGCGGAAAAGTATGACTTTCTGCACTTGTTAGGAAATAGTATATTGTGCAACAAGTGCAGAAAGGTACTAATTTCTCACGAGTTTGAAAAGTTGCGGTACGAGCGCAAGCGAGTGCCGCAATTCAAACGAGTGTGAAATTACCTTTCTGCACGTGTTTCCCACTATACTTTTTCTACAAGCACAGTTTTTCCTAAAAATAAAAATCACAATTTCCAAACGACGATTAATTATAATAGGTACGTATGTGATAAATTTTAAACTGTATTTAATTAATACCTACTAATCAATTTAAATTCCTTATACCTAAATAAATTGCACAGAAATCAGTTAAAAAATTAATGCACTGCCTTAATTTGTTTAAATTTAAACAATTATTACGCATTATTGACATTATATTTATGCAGTCACGGATTTACACAAAACCTACTTCATTCGACGTCTCTTGCACAGGTTGCTAAATCCTTATTGGTTATTTGATAATTATAAAACGTTTAATAAGAATAAAATTGTAAAATAAAACAGTTGTAACATCCCTAATTTAGTTTCTATGCTATAGTTAAATATAATAATTGTCTTATAGGTTATATATTTGTCTAAAGTTTAACCACGGATGTAAACAGAATATAACGTTACTCAGAATGCGGTAGTCCACGGATCTAAACAGAATATAACGTTACTCAGAATGAGGTAGTCAACTGTGCAGAAAAGAACTTTGCGGCATAGAAACGTCACTTTGCGGCACAGAAACGTCACTTTTCTGCACACTAATGTCAAATATCTTATACTGTGAGCAAATATCAAGTTTGCTAACATAAAACCGTGCAGAAAAGTGCACTTTGAATAGTGGTTGTAGAAAAATAACTATTTTTGCTCAGAATAACCCAAATGATCTAAAAAAAAAATTGTTCGAAGTGAAAAAATTATTTTTGTGAATTTGTCTAAAAAAAATTGTTTAAACAATTTATCGATCAAGGTACTGCCTGGCACCCAGTAGATTTGTTATAAGGACCTCTTTTTGAGTAAGTTTGTGCAAAAAATTCGAATCGGAGTAATTTACCTAACGCGAGCGACGATACAGCCTAGACTAATTTGAACATATTCAGTAACATTTAATTTCTAGAATCGGCTGTTTGTGTGAATCAGAATCAACTTTTACTAAATGGCATTGGGAAGAGTATACTTTTCCTAGTTGGAGTCTACTTTTACTAGTAAATGTTGAATATAAATCTTCATTTTATATTTATAATCAACTTTTACTGAAACCAGCCGTTAGAGTTGACTCCAACTAGTTGGAGTCAACTCCAACTGGATAATCAACTTGAACTGTAACATATACACTGTTTTGCATGTACTTAACTTACCTTATCTTACTCTGACGATTTCTAGTTTCTCTAAGGATAGATTTTTTTTTCTGCCCCCCCCCTTCACGAACTCCCCTGCATTAAGAGCCAATATGGTAGAGGTACATTTTCAGGGCACAAGGTTTCTCTCCATGTAATAATCTGACGCGCTCGAGTAACTGCAAAAATCCCCGCTTGGGCTCCCCTACCACTATATTTGACTGTGAAAAGTTGACTTTTCTAAACTAGATGTTTAATATACAATTAATATCATTATAATTGCTACAAAATTTAATGAAGTGGTATGTAAACGTTAGATTTAATACCAAAAACGAATATGTTGTGATTAATAATATGTATGTTGTTCAAAATTTAATTAAATTTGATAGGATATTTGTAATTATTATATTGTATATAAAATTTTTATTACTTCAAATTAATCACCAAGCCGGTAGTGATTTCGAACCGCAAACATTATAGAGAGAAAAAATAGGGAGATAGCTTCACTCGAACCCCCACTTTATTAAAATAACCAGTAGAAAAACTATACAAAAAAGAATTTTCGACACAACACTGCAAATACTGATAAAACAATTTTACAAATATTTTGCCTCGATTGAAATAATATTTACACAAAAACTTGGAATGATTTCAGTTTAATTTTGATAATTTGTTTTCTGTCAACTGACGGCCATAAACATTTAATTAAAATATTTTATTTAATATTGTATTTTATTCAAATAATATAGCTTCGCTAAAAAAGCATTGTGGAAATGTTAACACAGCTATTGTGTATGTCTGAACGACTAAAGTTGGTTTTTTACACACATTTTCTGTTTTTTGATCGTTTGCACCGAAAATAAGAAAACTTTAAATATGATCTTGCGGGAAAAACACTACTTGAACTTTTCATTTTATTTTTTGATAATGAGTTAAAGGTCAATTCGCGACAAAATTCGGCTATAAGTCATTTGTTTGTAAGCCATTCATCTATGGAGAATCATGGACGGCTTATTTTTATAAGAAATTGTATTCAAATTGGTTTTGACAAAATTTGAAATTTTAGTTTTTGAAATAAAATAGAACTAACTCGGATTTTAAGGGTCGCGGGTCGTAGGAAATTGATTTTTTTTTAGATATATACAGGGTGTTTCATTGGGAAACGGAAATGCTTTAACGGTGAATAGAGGTCACTGAGCCGGTTCCAGATATACTACATGTTTTGCCCTACCGACTTTTATAACCGAGTTACAGGGTGTTTTATCGATTTTGCCCATTTCTTTCCTAAGCCATAACTTTAGAACCACACCCTGTATATTTTTTTGATATTTGGTACACATATGTCTTATTCAAAACCCAAACGAACGACATACTAACCATAAGAAAAATCCAGGTCCGGATTAACAAAAAATTATAAAGTAATTGTGAGCTTAAAACAACACACTGTATATTCAAATTTTGAAAATTTGTTTGCATATTTGGAAAGAGCACAACAAAATAAGTTTAATGGTTCGCTTAAATTTTTCGGCCAGACAATTTTATTACTTTAATTTTGAAGTTATATTGAATTTTTTAAGAACTCTGACATTAAAAAGCAGGTATTATTAACTTTTAGTTATAAATTATTAAAGTTAATGAATAAATACTCATTTTAAAAATAATCAATATTTATTTACCACATTGGAACGACCCAATTACTAATAACAAGAAAAATCCAGGTCCGGATTAACAAAAAAATATAAAGTAATTGTGACCTTGAACCAACAACCTGTATTGTATACTGAGATTTTGAAAATTTGTCTACGCAATCTAAAAAAGCATAAAAAACTGTGATTAAAGGTTCATTTTAATTTTTTGCGCCGTTGATTTAATTACATCAATTTTGAAATTATATTGAAATTTTAAAGAAGTCTGAGATTAAAAACCAGGTGTTATTAACTTTTAATGTTAATGAATCAATACTTATTTTAAAAATACTTAATACTTATTTACTACGCTGGCTTCATAGATTCTCTGGATTTGTAGCTGTATGCACATCATTAAAAATTAGAATTGCGAGAATTTTGATATTTTAATGATTTAGTTAATAATTTAAAAAAAAAACAGCTATATCAAATACAAAAAAATTCGTTTAAACAATAATTCAACAATTTAACATAATTCAAAAATATTTGAACTATAACTGTTACTCAAAATGTCCGCCATTTTGTTAGATCCATTTTCTTGCTCTTTTTAAAAGATTTCGAATCGATTTTCTAATTACATTGGGATTGTTCTTATTTTTTTCTGGCATTTTCTTGTCACCTTGACAGAATAGGGAACTTGCACATTTTTTTTTTATTACATAATAACGTTCAGTTTTGTATAAAAATGAGATTTCCAAAATTTCACGCTTCAAAACCTCATAATAACTTAGAAGTACAAATTTAAAGTCTTCGGTATTTTAAAGTAGTTCGAACGGCCCGTGACGTCACCTAGTTTTACATTAGTTATTATTATGGTTATATTTCGCTGTGTCTAGGTAAACGCTAACGTGTACGCAAATAAAAAAGTTAGGTACATACACGCGAATTAAACTTCATCAAGCCAGTGACGTCATTATTTAACGTACGCAGTGACTGTATATTTTGGTAAATACATGCTATTTTGATATGTTTAGTGTTTGTTTGATAGAAAAATATTTGTTAAGGGAAGAGAAGCAGAACTATTCAGATGTTTCAAACTTAATTGTAATAAATCAATGTATATAATAAAAGTATATATTTAGGTTAGCAAAATAAATATATGTATTTAGTTGACATGACACGTACAAAATATTGCTAAAATAATTTTTATACGTAAGTTAATTATTATAATCAACTATTCTAAATGGGAAATAAGCCACAATTTAACTAAAAAAGATTTTATTAACGTTTCGACGTCCAAATCGGATGTCATTGTCAAAATACAAAAATTAGTCAGATTAAATAAATTATTAGAAAAATTTTTTACTAAGCAAGAACATTTTTGTTTAATTTAATAATATTTTGTATTTTGACAACGACGTCCGATTTAGACGTTGAAACGTTAATAACATCATTTTTTTAGTTAAATTGTGGCTTAGTTCCCATTTAGAATAGTTGATTACAAAAATGCCACAAGGAAATAGCTTCATAAAAAGTTAATTATTATTGTGAAAGCTTTAGGTCTTCCTTTTATTTTAATTTTGGACGGTAATACTAAATATTGTATATACTAAATTGTAACATATTGTACTATATTGTAATACCAAATACTGTATTTCACTCATAACTAAGAAAATATATATTAATTTATAGTCTCTTAACTTTTTCATACTGTTTTAAAATGTTTTTAAACTCATTAAAACAACTAAATAATTGTCGACACTGCATAGTTAATTTAAAAACAAACACTAAACAAATAAAAAGTAAGAAATCTCTTTACTAATCAATATTTAAATTAAAGTATAAACACAACGCAATTAAACAAATTCCAACACTCTGACACTAACTTTTTTATTTGCGTACACGTTAGCGTGTACCTAGACACAGCGTTATATTTAGGTATATTCTTCTTTTCCTTCTTTAGTTTATTGGCCTCCACCTACTTGGGTATTTGGCCAGCTCGTCGTAGAGTAATAAAGGAAAAATATTTATATTCTAATGACATTTATCGTATGTCGTTGTAATAATATACACCAGTTTGTTGAGATTAAAGTTTGATACAGTTTTTGAAGGAAAGAAAAGAAGGTTTACTATTGAAAATAAAACCATTTTGTAAAAGTAAAAATTTTCTATGAATAGTTCAAACGAACAAAAACACTTTTAACGTCACATAACTGTATTTTTTACTGACGTTTATAATGTCTAATTAATTTTGTTTACTTTTTGGTGTAAAATGTAAATGCAAAACCATATGACGTCACGACGCGTTTTTTGCTGGCTGGAATAATTTGAATTTTTAATCGTCTTTAGGGGAAAAACGAAAGACAAACAAAACTTTTTTATCATTGATACATGTTTTAAATTATGTTCTGTTGTGATTTAAAACATTTGTTTCCAATTTTAAATTTTATGCAAGTTCCCTATTAATCAATATGATTTCAAAATTGCCGTAATTAAATTATCTGCGCAAAAATTTGACATACACTTTTTAATGCAGTTTTTATGCTCTTTTAAAACACGCAAATAAATTTTCAAAATTTCAATATACAGTGTGTTGTTTCAAGGTCACAATGACTTTATACTTTTTTTGTTAATCCGAACCTGGATTTTTCTTGTGATTAGTGATTGGGTCGTTCCAATGTGGTAAATAAGTATTGATTAATTTTTAAAATGAGTACTTATTCATTAACTTTAATAATTTATAACTAAAGGTTAAAAATATCTCCTTTTTAATGTCAGACTTCTTAAAAAATTCAACATAATTTCAAAATTAAAGTCAGAAAATTTTCTGGCCGAAAAATTGAAAGCTCTTTTCAAATATGCAAACAGATTTTTAAAATTTGAGTATACAGGGTGTTGTTTTAAGGTCACAATTACTTTATAATTTTTTGTTAATCCGGACCTGGATTTTTCTTATGGTTAGTATGTCGGTCATTTGGGTTTTGAATGAGACATAAGTGTACCAAATATCAAAAAAATATACAGGGTGTTTCTAAAGTTATGGCTTAGGAAAAAAATGGGCAAAATCGATAAAACACGCTGTAACTTGGTTATAAAAGTCGGTAGGGCAAAACATGCAGTATATCTAGAAACGGCTCGGTGACCTCTATTCACCATTAAAGTATTTCCGTTTCCCAATGAAACACCCTGTATAAAAATGCCAAAATTACGAATAAAAAAATTAACCTCCTACATGTTAATGCGTCGTTTATGCGTTGATTATTTTATATTACATGTTTATAAGATCAAAATCGCGACGCAACAGTTTACGCATAATAACGTTTTAGATAAAAAAGCTTTCTGGAATATACGTCTTCAATTTTGCAACACGTATTAACCCCTTATTTCACATTTCTTTAAAATGGCCGGACAAAAAAATAATTTTTATTTTTAATATAAACAGTGATTCTAGTGCGCAAGTCAGACCAACGAGTACTAACATTTTTCCGATTACTGAAATGATCGTCACAAAACTGTCACTGGACGATCACAATTTATGTTGGAACAATCGGAAGAATGATGCGCAGAACGATCATGTTTTTGTAGTATGAATACGCAGAATTTGTCAGAAAGCAGCTCACAAAAAACCAAAAAACTCACGAAAAACCGTTAAATTACATAATTAAAGTATTTAAATTAATGAATATGACGACATTAAGTCGTCATGTTCATGTTCGATGAATCGTAGATCGTCGTCGATGTTAAAAGAATTAAAATCATTAAGAGGATATGCACATTCCTGCTCGAAAGGCACGTACGTGGTACTATGGTGAGAGGCAAAAACCAACAAACCAACTAAAAAAAAATAGAAAAATACTAGATTTGTTGTTAAAGATATATTTTAAAATACCCTAAATAAGGGTCACAAGACAAAACGTGTTCGGATTAAGAAATCCATCATCAGTGTTCTAAAAGCCAAAAAATAGCATGCCTGAGCCACCAAAATGTGTTGGGTAAAAACCCTTTAAATGTAAAAGATTATTTTATGTTACATATTTATATAAAATGTAAATGATGTTCTAGATATGTCTGGATGTTACCCAGGGCAACACAGAACTCTTCCCACGTGATTGGAATTTTTTGGAGAAAACCTCACATATTGGATTTTAATGGCCAACTGACATGTCAGTTGACATGACAACTGACATTGACATGACAACTGACATGACAATGTCAGTTGGCCATTGAAATCCAATATGTGAGATTTTCTCCAAAAAATTCCAACCACGTGGGAAGACTCCTGTGTTGCCCTGGGTAACATAAAATAATCTTTTATATTTAAAGGGTTTTTACCCAACATATTTTGGTGGCTCAGGCATGCTATTTCTTGGCTTTTAGAACACTGATGATGGATTTTTAATCCGAAAGCGTTTTGTCTTTTGACCCTTATTTAGGATATTTTAAAATATACCTTTTACAACAAATCTAGTAGTTTTGTGATTTATGGTATATAGCAAGCTACAGGAAGTTTATTTCCCTCGTGGATTAAAAAAAAATAGATTTTCTATGGTTTTTCATTCTTATTTTCATTATTAAAATTTTGTGACTTTTCCATCCGGTCTTTACTTTAAAAAATTACGTTTAATCTTTTGCATATTTTGTTTATTATACAGTATGTCCCTGTAAGTTGCATATGGAAAACTTTTTTATTATTAATTTTACGAAAAAAAGTTATTCTTTATAAAAAGCTCTGCATGGTCCAAAACCTAAGATTTAATCATCAAATATCAAATCTTTTGAATATTATACGAGGTATGTCAAAAAGTTTGAATTTCACTCAAGAGTAAAGTAGCTTTATTTTTCACAATATTGAAAATTGCTATTATGAAAAGTTGTTTGGAATTAAAAACTATATTCTAATATGCAATTACATCCTTCTAATTGAAAAAAAAAAATATTTTTGAGAAATTATGGATAATTATCATTATTTTTTCAGGTATTTCAATCCTGATAACTCTTTTATTATTAATTTTACGAAAAAAAGTGATTCTTAATAAAAAGTTCTGTCAAAGGTATGTCAAAAAGATAAATTTAGATCAAAAGTAAAGTATCTTTATAGTTCAGAATATTTCAATTAGAAAGATGTAATTAGATACTGAAACATAGGTTTTAATTCTAAATAACTTTTCGTAATAACAATTTTCGATATTGTGAAAAATAAACGTATTTTACTCTTGAGTGAAATTCATATTTTTTGACATTCTTCGTATAAAATTGATAAAATTTGACAAAAGATGGTTGTATTTTAGATTTTAGACCATGCAGAACTTTTTATTGAGAATCACTTTTTTTCGTAAAATTAATAATAAAAGAGTTATCTGAATTAAAATAACTGAAAATAATGTTACGTTATCCATAATTTTTCAAAAAAAAATTTTTCAATTAGAAGGATGTAATTGCATACTAGAATAGAGTTTTTAATTCCAAACAACTTTTCATAATAGCAATTTTCAATATTGTGAAAAATAAAGCTAATTTACTCTTGAGTGAAATTCAAACTTTTTGACATACCTCGTATAATATTCAAAAAATTTGGTATTTTATGGTTAAATCTTAGGTTTTGGACCATGCAGAGCTTTTTATAAAGAATAACTTTTTTCGTAAAATTAATAATAAAAAAGTTTTCCATATGGATACAACTTACAGGGACACACTGTATATGGCAGGGGAGCAAAGTATACTAAATGTGCAGTCACTCGAGCGCTTTGGGGACCTATTGGGTTGCGAAGAGTAGGTCCTCAAACCAAAAAAGTTAAGTAAATTTTCCATTTTAGTGGGGACTTGTCCATTTTTAATTTAATTTTCCATTTCCAACAATCGTTTTTTTTAGATTATAGCGCCATGTATCCATAATTCAAAAAAAATGTCTCAATTAAAAATTAATTATTTTTATGTAAGGAATCCAAATCTGCAATAAAAATGGGGATTCCCATTTAAGATTTTAAAGTAACCCCACACCCCACCTCTGTGGGGGATCGTGATTTATGCCATTCGATAGATTTTTCAAAAATATTGAATAAGTGTATTTTTCAGTTTCTCGATCTGATGTTCATTTCGCGAAATATCGTGGGATTCGTATTTAAAATATTAAATTTACCCCCCACCCCTCTCAGTGGAAGTCGTGTTTGGTATCATTCGATATATTTTTGAAAAATATTAAGTGCGTATTTTTTAGTTTTTCGATCTGTCATTCGTTTCGCGAAATATTCGCTTTTTCTTGTGAAACTTTGTGACTCAGCCATTTGCTTACGCCCCGCTCAAATCGTCAGATTTTTGAAATATACACTGTTTTGCATGTACTTAACTTACCTTATCTTAATCTGACAATTTTGAGTTTTTCTAAGGATAGATTTTTTTTCGGTTTCCCTTTAACGAAATCCCCTGCATTAAGAGCCAATATATTGTAGAGGTACATTTTCAGGGTACAAGGTTTCTCACCATGTAATAATCTGACGCGATCGAGTAACTGTAAAAATCCCCGATTTGGCTCCCCTACTCGTAGTTAGATACCTCTATCAAAGAGTGTCACGAAATAGTATATTGTACAACAAGTGAGAAAAAAGACATATTTCTCACGAGCGCAGAAGTTTGTTGGCACGAGCCGAGGCACGAGACAAGGGCCGCAAATCAAGCGAGAGAGAAGTATGTCATTTTCTCTTGTATTGAACACTGTACTTTTTCTATGGATGCGGTTTTGTCAAGAGTTCAAACTTCAAAATTAAATAGTTTAGGTGCTTTTAGGTATATTATATGTATGCACAAATTGAATCAAAATACATATACATGTAGGTATTTAATATTCTTAAAATTTATATACCTTATTTTTTCAATTCTATTTAACAGTTATTTTTGAACAGTTTTGAAAGGTAATTCTGGTAGGTTTTGCTTTAACACATTTATTTGATAACATTAATTGTGTTTGTACTGTGCATGTTACCATGGAAATGGCGATCATAGTATAAAAGACCGTAGGAGGACCCGTGAGAAAAAATATTTATCACTGCATGAGGAATTGTTCGTTTTGAATGTATGTAAGTAGTGAGAGAAGTTGCATATTGTATAGCATCCATCGAAAAAGATTTTTTTTTAAGAATTTCTCTGGTATATTATTATATTTATGTCACTTTGCGTAAATTTTGAAAGTATATTTGTTGTGTTTCCATAAAAAGGGGAATATTAAAAGGCAATGTATTTAAATCAAGGCCAACATTTCTCTTTTCATTCTTATAAATACGCAAATCCTGCTTAGAATTTATTGGTAGCCCGCGTTTATAATTCAACATCATAGCGCACATATCATGTTCTAGTCAGGATTTCAAAAGTTGACTCTTGCGACGACACATATACACATACACACACCGAGACACATCCTTGTAGGATGAGAAGACGTGGGTCACAATCCTCGATCCTCATCCGTTCGGACAAGTTTACATTCATGTAACATTCATGAGGCGACCCTTCACGACAAACTGCACTCATGCTTCTCTCTCGCAACATCTTTCGTCTTTCCCAACCCCAACAGCTTTTTATTTCCCGAACTGCTCGTCTTTTTTCTTTCGCCATTAACTTAATATCGCTTCGATTTTTAACGTCTTCTACAAACGACGAATTAAATTAACTAAATCTACTGTTTGGTGTTTCTTATCCGAAGTTATACAGGGTGACAATTTTTTACTGCTATCATAATTTAAATAGTACAAAAAATCAGAAATATAGATCAATTTAAGCGTCAATATAGACTTGGATTTTCATCTAAGGAACTTCAACCTAATCGAAGGCAGGAACAACATGGATTTAGAGTAAAGAAGGGATAGGATTTAGAGTAAGGAAGGGCTCGGGTAGCTCAGGCGGAAGAATGCCAGACTTCTACGCAGGTAGGCAGGGGTTCGAAACCCAATGCCGGTGAGAACATCTAGGCATTTTGAAAATGTCTATAGGTCCCAGGTCGACTCAACCTGAATAAAAATGAATACCTTGGGTAAAACCGGGGGTAATAATAGGCGGTTGAAGCGTAGCACTGGCCCTGTTACCTTCCTTGTATATAGCAGACTACCCTGCTATAATCCAAAAACCACGATAGCTGTATAAAACGAAATATATAGACACCCTGTATATTTTTATATTTTTGGATTCTGCTCGATGTCTTCTTTCTTAAAATATGAGGTTTTGTAATATTATACAGGGTAGTTTAAAAGATAATTACGGTTTTTTATAAATTTTCTAGCAAACTTCACACCCTGTAGAATTATACTGATTTGATATCAAAAACTCCATTTATGTTCAAGTGATTTTTAATATAGTCTATTATTATTAAAAATTATTAATATAGCGAAATGTTTAATTTTAGTATACAGGGTTGGTCGAAACTCGGAATGAGTATTATCATAGTTTTCTTAACTGGAACACCCTGTATTTTAGTATTGTAATGAAATTTCCTTAAGCATTCACTATACCTACCTGCATTAATTTTTAAGTTATTCGTAGTTCTTTAAGCCTAACAGTAATTGGAACAAAAATTACGTGAAATTTTATTAGGATTGCTGTGAAAATATTCAATCACAAATAATTTTTCGAAAATAAACACATATTAATCTCGACTGACCCTTAATTTATTAATACTGGTTGATATATCAAAATACCTACGTGGTTAACATTGTTGGTGTGTTTAATATTAATAAAAACATACAATATTCTATCTAGTTGGTTATGACTGACAATAAATATGCTTAAACATTTGCTTTGCTTATACATTCTATCATTTTTAAAGTTCCAGTTGCTTTGCTACCATTGCTAATATGAATTTTTCTAATGAGGAACTGATTCAGATGCTTTTTTGTTCTAGGAGAGTATAACTAATAAAAATGTGCTACTAGCAATAAGAGTTTATCCTCAGCAATTCCATGATAGATGACAACCAAAAAGAGAAACTTTTTAAAATTTACTATGTAGAGCGGTTTCAATGAACTGGAAATTTAGATTACGAGAAATCTGATCAAAAAAAAATTATTTTAAATAATTAAAATGAATTAAATGTTACTGCCACTGAGAATCTGCATATTAGTATGAACGTTCTCGTAATCTAAGTGTCTAGTACGTCGAAACTATTCTAGTAAACTTGGAAAAGTTTCTCTTCTAAACTATGTAAAGTTTTTCTTCCTGGCTGTCGTCTATCAGGGAGTTACAGATTATAAATTCCTATTGCTATTAGTACATTTTTGTTATACTTACTCTCCTAAAACAAAAAGTTTACTAATCAGTTCTCCATTACAAAAATTTATATTAATAATGGTAACAAAACAACTGGAACTATAAAAATAATATAATGTCTAATGTTTAATCAAGTTTAGTGTCTAAGTCATAGCCAACTCAGTAGAATATGGTTTGTTTTTATTAATATTTTATGCACCAACAATCTTAACAACGTAGGCATTTTGGTATCTCATCCAATATTAATAAATTAAGGATCATCCAAGATTAACATGTTACTTATTTTAAAAAAATTATTTATGATTGAATATTTTCACGGCAAACCTAATAAAATTTCACGTAATTTTTGTTAAAATTAATGTTTGGCTTAAAGAACTACGAATACCTTACAAATTAAAGCAATTAGGTATAGGGAATGCTTAAGAAATAAAAAAGTACTATAAAATATCATTTCATTACAATACTAAAATACAGGGTGTTCCATTTAAGAAAACTCAGATAATACTCATTCCGTGTTTCGACCGTGTAAATGGAGTTTTTGATATCAAATCAGTACAATTCTACAGGGTGTGAAGTTTGCTATAAAATTTATAAAAAACCGTAATTATATTTTAAACTACCCTGAATAATATTACAAAACCTCATATTTTAAGAAAGAAGACATCGAGCAGAATCCAAAAATGTAAAAATATACAGGGTGTCCCATTTGAAAAAACGAAGTTACAATGAACTTCCGGTATAACCGGAAGTTGCAAAGAATTCAAAAGATTTTCATTAAATAGTCCATACCTCAAAACCTCTGCATTCCAATTTTCATGATCCTCTTACTTTTAGTTCTCCAGATATTTCTAATAGGCCCTTTATCTGCCTCACCCTATATATATTTCTCACCTTTGTGAAGGCTATGAAAGCAACTGTAGTCTTTCAGTATTTTCTACACAAAAGCTATGAATTTTTAAAAATCAAAGGAGCAGATTCGTGAAGTGCAAAGTTAAATGGCAAAAATTAAGTGACAAAAGTTAAAATTTATCTATTTGATTACGTTTATGTTAAACCGTAGAGTTCAAAGAAGTGTTACGGGAAGTTTTAGGTCTAGATGTGTTATAAAAAAAATATGGTGCAACTTTTAATTTTAAGAAAAACGTGGTTTAATTTTTTTTATTTTTAGAAATGTTCTCCCACCTAAAATTCAAAATAAAGTTGATTTTCGTTTTCAGCACCATCAAAAACATAAAGTAAGACCAAAATTAGTCATTCACCACCAATGATCAGTATCTCGAAAAATTAGCGTTATTTTGGAGATTTTTAACGTAGATGTTAAAAGTTACATCATTTGTTTTCTATAAATCATTTTGATCCAAAACTTTTCAGAAAACTTTTTGTACTTATGTTTTATTTATGCAATTCACGAATCTGCACCTTGTACTTTAAAAGATTCATAACTTTTACTAGAATAAGACTAAAAGCTTAAAGCAGAAACCATTGTCTTAAAAAAAGTGAGCGATATATAGTGTACAAACATTAGAAAAAAATATTAAAACGGACCAGAGTTGTAGCGAGCTAAACGCAAAAAACATGATTTCATTTTTTTTAATTTTAGGGTACAATTGCAAGTTTGACAATATTTCCCCACCTAAAATTTAGAATAAATTTCATTTTCGTTTTCACCACGGTCAAAAACCTAATCAAAGACCAAAATTAGCCATTCACAACCCATGGTCAGTATCTCGAAAAATAAGCGTTATATTGGGGATTTCTAATGTCGACATTAAAAGTTGCACTATTTTTTTTCTATAAAATATTTTGAGCTAACACTTAACAAAAAACTTTTTTGTAGTCTCAATTTTAACATAAACGTGATTAAGAAGCTAAATTTTAAACTTCATTTCCTTCTGAAGGAAGGACCTGTCATTTCTTTCACTTTTTATGGACATTAGGGTCCATATTATGTTTTATCTGTTAATCTCGTATGAACATAATATTTAAATATTATAAAAGTTATTAATTTAATACATTTGTAAAAATAGTAAATCATTAAAAATAATAACCGTTATGGAAACTTGGAAACATTATCCCGTTCTGACAATATTGTGTTCATACCAAAATTGCGTCACTAAAAGTTATTTAGTCGCCAAAGTTAAGAAATTGCTTGGCCTTTAGCCGGCTACACGGGATAAAACCGAGCGAAAAATACAATAATCTCTCTATAAAATCCGCAAGGGCTTTTCGCCCGCCGGCGAAGCTATATAATCAAAACGTTTTTCTATGCAAAGCAAAAACATACTTATCCATTAAGCCTTTTATAAACTTATTAAAAACACCTTAAGTCTCGCTTCACACCGTGCGAGCTACCTAACGTAGTTAACTGGCGCGAGCAATTATCCTTTTCTAGTTCAACTAAAAACGGTGAGAAGTAAGGTAATTAAAGGTGACCGGGAAATTTTTTGTTTAATATTAAAGGTAGACCTGCAATATAAATATATAGCCCTTAAAAATATTAGTTTTTTGTAGTATATCAAAGGCGTAAAATAGGCGTTTATGGACAGCCACGTGTAAGTAAGAGCCTGAGCCGATAGGCAAGGGCTATTAACACGTAAGGTCCATAAACGCTGTTTACGCCCGAAATACATACACATTTTTATGCACAACTGTTTTAATGATCATTTATTAATAAAGATACAAAATTTCTTGCACGTTCGTCTTAGTGATTATTTTTTAATGCTTCTTTTTCTTTCCACCTTTTGCGAGCAATTTATTATAAATACCGTTTTAAAAGTTGCATGAACTTTATAGCTCAATTCATTAAAACTCATCATGTATAACAATTCCCCGAATCATTTGAATTGGTTGGTTAATAAAAAATGTCATATTGAAAGAAATATGTGTAAAAAATAATAATATGATAGAACAGTAATCTCTATAGCTATGTTCGCGTTATCCTAGCAACAAAGTAAATAAGTCAAGAATAGTCATTATTTATCGTATTGCAAGTTTCATGACACATTTTTTAAGAAGTTCTTTTATAATGGAAACTAGTGACGATGAAACATTTTCTGGAACACCACAGGAAATTTTTAAAGAAGCAGAAGATGCAAAATTAAGTTTACTACCCGCTAAATCTAAGAAATATACGATAAGGTCTACGATGAATTTGTTAGTTGGTGCAAATTGGAGAATGTTAAAGACGGTAATTATAAATAATTGTTTAAATTGTGTTATAAATATAAAATTATAGATGTAGGAAACTTATGTCTGATTGCTAAAGATATAATTTCTTTATTAAAATAAAATACAATAAATAAGAACTTTGTGTTTCACTAACCACACCTGCCATCTAAAATTACCGCGCGGAGGGCGATAAAGAAGCCCACGGGCGCTAAAGTGGCACTTTACGTCCGCCAAATTTGCACATAATATGGACTTTACCGCCCAGTCGTGCATAATAGTATATTGTGCAACAAGTGCAGAAAGGTACTAATTTCTCACGAGTTTGAAAAGTTGCGGTACGAGCGCAAGCGAGTGCCGCAATTCAAACGAGTGAGAAATTACCTTTCTGCACGTGTTTCACACTATACTTTTTCTACAAGCACAGTTTTTCCTAAAAATAAAAATCACAATTTCCAAACGACGATTAATTATAATAGGTACCTTTGTGATAAATTTTAAACTGTATTTAATTAATACCTACTAATCAATTTAAATTCCTTATACCTAAATAAATTGCACAGAAATCAGTTAAAAAATTAATGCACTGCCTTAATTTGTTTAAATTTAAACAATTATTACACATTATTGACATTATATTTATGCAGTCACGGATTTACACAAAACCTACTTCATTCGACGTCTCTTGCACAGGTTGCTAAATCCTTATTGGTTATTTGATAATAATAAAATGTTTAATAAGAATAAAATTGTAAAATAAAACAGTTGTAACATCCATAATTTAGTTTCTATGCTATAGTTAAATATAATAATTGTCTTATACGTTATACAGGGTGTCCCGAAAAGAATGGTCATAAATTATACCACACATTCTGGGGTCAAAAATAGTTCGATTGAACCTAACTTACCTTAGTACAAATGTGCTCACAAAAAAAGTTACAGCCCTTTGAAGTTACAAAATGAAAATCGATTTTTTTCAATATATCGAAAACTATTAGAGATTTTTTATTGAAAATGGACATGTATAATTCTTATGTCAGGAACATCTTAAAACAAAATTATAGTGAAATTTGTCCACCCCATAAAAAATTATGGGGATTTTGTTCCCTTAAACCCCCCCAAACTTTTGTGTACGTTCCAATTAATTCATTATTGTGGTACCATTAGTTAAACACAACGTTTTTAAAACTTTTTTGCCTCTTAGTATTTTTTCGATAAGCCAGTTTTTATTGAGATGCGGCTTCTTTTTCAATATATTTACGTAAAAATTTTATGGGGGTTTTGTTCCTTTAAACCCCCCTAATGTTTGTGTACGTTCCAATTAAACTATTATTGTGGTACCATTAGTTAAACACAGTGTTTTTAAAACTTTTGTCTCTTAGTCTTTTGTTCATAAGTCACCTTTTATCGAGATGTTGCTTCTTTTTCAAAATATACCTAAAAATGTAAATTATAAATAAATTTTCAGATTATTAACAGGTCTATAACCGTACTTAACCATATACAAATATGTGGTGGATTCGACAAATATTCAAAATATCTCGATAAACACTGGCTTATCGAAAAAGTACTAAGAGGCAAAAAAGTTTTAAAAACAATGTGTTTAACTAATAGTGCCACAATAATAATTTAATTGGAACGTACACAAAAGTTTGGGGGGTTTAAGGGAACAAAACCCCCATAAAATTTGTATGGGGTGCACAAATTTTACTTAATTTTTTTTTTAAGATATTGCTGTCGTAAAAATGCCACATGTAAATTTTCAATAAAAAATCTCTGAGAGTTTTCGATATATGAAAAAAAATCGATTTTCATTTTGTAACTTCAAAGGGCTGTAACTTTTTTTGTGTGCACTATTGTATATAGGTAAGTGAGGTTCAATCAACCTATATTTGACCCCAGAATCTGTGGTATAATTTATGACCAATCTTTTCGGGACACCCTGTATATTAGTCTAAAGTTTAACCACGGATGTAAACAGAATATAACGTTACTCAGAATGCGGTAGTCCACGGATGTAAACAGAATATAACGTTACTCAGAATGAGGTAGTCAACTGTGCAGAAAAGAACTTTGCAGCACAGAAACGTCACTTTGCGGCACAGAAACGTCACTTTTCTGCACACTAATGTCAAATATCTTATACTGTGAGAAAATATCAAGTTTTCTAACATAAAACCGTGCAGAAAAGTGCACTTTGAATAGTGGTTGTAGAAAAATTATATTATTTTTATTAGCCTAATAAAGTTAAAAAAAGTCAAAATGTAAATTCGTACAGGTTAAAACAAATTTGATATCAAAGTCTAGGTGGGTACAAAAGATATTTTCAAGAAAGTATCCAAATCATACAAGGGGATCATTGTTTAAATAATTAAAAAGGGGTCATTTTTCCAAAAAAAAAATACTTTTTTAACTGCTGAGGTAATTCACTTATTAATGAAGGTCTATGGGATTTTTGTCTGCAAAGTTGAAGGGTAAATCTTTCACATAAGACTTACTAAATGAAATTTGACCCCCTATTTGTTTAAATAATTGTATATAAAACTTTAAAAACAAATTTGCAAAAAATTATTTTTAGCGTTTTAAATAAGCACTATAAAATATCTTATTTTACATACTAAGTTGCGATATGTTACCTGTATTAAGCAATAAAAAATTGGTCAAAAAATATTTAATATTTTTTGAGATATTGAATTTGTTTATTAAATGTTACTATATATTTAATTGCAAAAACGCAGTTGTTGCCAAAGAAATATTCACCTCCTTAAGATCTCATTATTTTTATTTTTATGTAAATTTTTGATAAATGTATTGATAAATTCAAATTTCAATTAAACTCGCCCCTAAAATGGCATTTGAAAATTATTCAAATTTGTTTATAATTTGTTTTTTTAATAACGTCGCAAGGATTAAGTATTTTGAAATGTCGTTTCGATGATTGGGTTCCTGGGAATTTTTTACTAATTAACAAAGATTTTTTGCCGTTTTTTCTTCTTCTTTTTTTTTTTCTTGGAGTTATTTTACTACGGGTCCTTTTAGGGTTAAATTTTATTAAGAACGTCGAATCTCTGAGTTGTAGATTCTAGACCTAAAATATTAATATTTAACTAAAATCTTTTAAATAAAATGTGGCTACTTACTGAGTTACAGGGTGTTTTATTTAAAAATTTAAAAATTATTGTTACCAAGTACTATAAAACTATTTGACGTATCCTTATCATACTTGGCAGAAAGTGTGGCTATTATACACCCTACCAAATTGTGATTAATAAACGTTTCTAGCTAGTGCCAGAGGCGTGCGACAGGGAATAGTGAATGATTGACTCTTTCCAAATTCTACGCCACTGAGTGAATTACTATTGTAGCGAAATTTTTCGATTCTCCAATACTTTGTATGTAAATAACTTTATTGGTATCGATAAAGTCATCAGTTTGAGAGATATTGTAAGTTTAAAATGAATGAATGAATGAATCAAAATAACTATGCCGTTTCATTTTTAACGTCAAATATCTCGAAAACTAATGACTTAATCGTTACCAGTAAGGAGTATATTATTTACATATTTACATAGAAAGTATTGGAGAATCAAAAAATTTCGCTAAAATAGTAAATCCCTCAGTGGCGTAGAATTTGGGAAGAGTCAACCATTAACTGTCCCCTGTCGTACGCCTCTGGTGGTAGCTAGAAACTTTTATTTATCACAATTTAGTAGACTGTATAGTACTCACACTTTCTGTCAAGTATGATAAGGATACGCCAAATAGTTTGAAAGTACTCTGTAAAAATAATTTTTAAATTTTTAAATAAAACACCCTGTAGCTCAGTAAGTATTCACATTTTATTTAAGTGATTTTAGACCAATCTTAATATTTTTAGGTCTAGAATCTACAACTTAGAGATTCGACATTCTTAATGAAACTTAACCCAAAAAGGGCCCGTAGTAATATAATTCCAAGAAAAAAAAAGAAAAGGAAAAAAGACAAAAAAATTTGTTAATTTGTGAAAAATTCCCAGGAACCCAATTATCGAAACGGCATTTCAAAATATTTAATCCCCGCGACGCTATTAAAAAACAAATTATAAACAAATTTGAATAATTTTCAAATGCCATTTTAGGGGGAAGTTTAATTGAAATTTCAATTTATCAATACATTTATCGAAAATATACATAAAAATAAAAATAATAAGATTTAATACAGGTTAATATTTCTTTTGCAACAACCGCGTTTTTGAAATTGAAAATAGAGTAATATTTAATAACAAATTCAATATCTCAAAAAATATTAAATATTTTTGCACCAATTTTTTTTTATTATTACTGATAACATATCGCAACTTATCTTTTAAAATAAGATATTTTATAATGCTTATTTAAAACGCTAAAAATATTTTTTTGTAAATTTTTTTTAAAGTTTTATGTATAATTATTTAAATAAATAGGGGGCCAAATTTAATTTAGTAAGTCATATGTGAAAGATTTACCCTTCAGCTTTAAAGAAAACAATCCTATAGACCTTCATTACTAATTGGATGACCTCAGCAGTTAAAAAAGTAATTTTTATGCAAAAATGACCCCTTTTTAATTATTTAAACAATGATCCCCTTGTATGATTTGGATACTTTCTTGAAAATATCTTTTGGACCCACCTAAACTTTGATATAAAATTTGTTTCAATATGTACGAATTTACATTTTGATTTACATGTAGTGTAATTTTATTTTACTAGACTATATAACGAGATGAATTAGATGCCGCTTGTAAGGCAGATGGTTTGAACATAAATTTCGGAAGTACACAATACATAACAAACCTGGTACCAAGCGAAAATCCAAAAGTCTGCTGCAACGAAATACCACTAAACATAAGTACTTAGGGCATGAAATCCCAATTACCAGGGGCAATTAAACTGCCGAACTTCAAAGAAGAATCACCTTAGCATGGGCCGCATTCAGACATCTTCAAGAGCAATATGTCTAATTATCTGGAAAAGAAGACGTTCGATCGATGTGTACTTCCAGTCATTACTTACGGCCCGAAACACTATCGTTATCCCAGACCAAAGCAACCAAAAAAAATCATTAAGATGTTCTAAATCTCCGAGTAGTGAATCTCACTAAATCGTAGTGAAAAAAAATAAATAAAAAATAAAAAAAAATTTTAAAAAAAATAAAAGAAATAAATAGCAATATTGTATTTATTAATATAGTAAGTAGAAATTGTTATTTCTCAGCTTTATTTTTTTATTATTCTTTATTTATGAGTGTATGTGGTACAATTTTGTATGAATGAATATTAATTTATACCGGAAGTCCACTTATATTTTCCCCCATTTTAACTGCCTATAACTTCTAAACGGCTTAAGATAGAAATATGCGGTTTTCGATGAAATGTTTTATTTTAGTAAAAGTTTTGTCTGAACGGATTGAATTTTTTATATCGCTTTCAAATACGAAAAGAAAAAACGTTGTTGACTTTTTTTAATGGAACACCCAGTATATTTTTTTGCAAATTGAAAGAAAGTTCATTCACCTATCCAGCGATATAAAGTTTTTCAAAACCGGTTGTCAAATCACTGAGTAATTAATTTTTAAAATGAGCGGTGCAACGTGGATATCACATACCTAAATAACATAACTAAGCAAAATGATATTATTCCACATTGCATCTTTCATTTTAAAAATTATTCGCTCAGTCATTTGACAACCGATTTTAAAAAATTTAATATCGCTGGATAGGTAAATGACCGTTTTTTCAAGCTACAAAAAATATACTGGGTGTTTCAATAAAAAAGTCAAAAACGTTTTTTTTCCAAAAATCCGCATTTTTTTTATTTAAAACCGACATAAAAATGGTCATTTACCTAAAAACTTGAAAAGACGGTCATTTCCCTATCCAACGATATAAATTTTTTAAAACCGGTGGTCAAATGACTGAGCAATTAATTTTTAAAATGAGAGATGCAATGTGGAAATCATATAACATAATATCAATTTGCTTTGTTATGTTATTTAGGTATGTGATATCCACGTTGCACCTCTCATTTTAAAAATTAATTACTCAGTGATTTGACAACCGATTTTGAAAAACTTTATATCGCTGGATAGGTAAATGACCTTTCTTTCAATTTACAAAGAAATATACTTGGTGTTCTATTAAAAAAAAGTCAACAACGTTTTTTTTTTTAAATCCGCCATTTTTCTTTTCGTATTTGAAAGCGATATAAAAAATTCAGTCCATTCAGACAAAACTTTTACTAAAATAAAACATTTCAGCAAACTCCGCATATTTTCTATCTTAAGCGGTTTAGAAGTTATAGGCAGTTAAAATGAGGGAAAATATAAGTGGACACCCGGTATTATACAGGGTGGTCCTTAAGTAATTGTACAAAAAGAAACAGTAGATCCTACACTCTAAAATATTACGATTTAACCCAACTTACTTTAATAAAATGTTGATATTAAGAAAGATACAGGGTGGTAAAGATGAAATTTAAAATTTAATTTTTCGCCATAACTTTCATGTTTATGGAGAATTATTTACAAAAATTTATAAGTAGAGGTTTTGAGTATGAGGAATTATAATTTGATGCATAATTTTGATGTATATCATAGAAGACGCCACATATGCCACATATTTGACATACATTTGCCTTAACTTTTTTGTTCTTCGAGTTGACACTATTTTTCTGATAAAATATTAAAGATACGATATTTCAACAAAAAAAATATATACTTGTTAATAGCTTCAAAACTGAACAGTTTTCGAGATAATCGCATTTTACAAATCAGCTGCATAACTCTGTTTAACGCAATTATTCCAGGCAACGAATGAAAAATAGAAAAAAACATCAATACTTATAAATTTTGGTATGGAATACCTTCAACTAAAGTTGATAGTGTCCAAAACATGAAAGAAAAAATATTATACGCTATTATTTTTTTACATACATCATTAAGATAATTAATAATCTGTTATTGGATTTGACATCAAACATTTTACATTTCATCTTAAATTAAAAGTCATAATAATATCATATTTAATTTTCAATTGAAATTTAGAAATAGTTTAACTGAATAACATAAAACTTTTTATCAAAGTAAGTGTTCGATATGTCCACCATTTTCTTCAATGCATTTATCAATGCGCTCCATAAAAGATCGTCTCATATTGGTTGAAAAGAAACAGCTGGAGAATTTATTTCTTCCCAAAGTTGGTTGCGAGTGTTTATGACATTCTTGTAGACATGTTGTTTTATTGCTCCCCATACACCAAAATCGAGCGGATTAAATTCTGGGCTACGTGGTGGCCAAGGAAAATGACTACCACGGCCAATCCAGCGTCCAGGAAAGTTGTTATCTAGGTATGTTCTCACTGCTCTCGTATAATGTGGTGGTGCACCATCTTGCATGAACCACATATTTTGCCCTAAGTTTAATGGCAATTCTTCCAGCAAATCAATAAAATTATTTTGTAAAAAATGTAAATAGTTACCACCATTCAAATTACGAGGTAACGCGCATGGCCCTAAAAAATGATTTCCAATGATTCCACACCATACGTTTATTTTGAATCCATGTAGAAAATGTTCTTTTAACACGAGGATTTTCAATATCCCAGGAATGATTGTTCCTTAAATTAAAAACCCCACGGCGTGTGAATGTAGCTTCGTCCTTAAATAATATTCTATCGACGAAGTAGTGGTCAAGATTTTGCCTGTTTCGGATATCATTTGCAAATCTGCATCTTAAAGGTAAATTTGTTGGCAATAAATTTTGTACAGGTGTAAAGTGGTAAGGGTGAAAATGCTCGCGGTGTAGGATTTTTAAAAGTGAAATTATGCTGATTGCTAACGCTGAAAATAAACGTCGTGTACTTACTTGAGAATCATCTTTAACGCGAACCATTACTTCATCTTCTTGATCAGGCGTAATCATTTTCGGTCGGCCTAAATTGTCACGTTTAGGGCGAAATGAACCACTTTTGCCTAAATTCCGAAATATATGTTGAAATGTTTGGTGTTTAGGTTGCAGCCTGTCTGGGTATGGTCTTAAATATTCCCTTTTCGCTGCACGCCCGTTAAAATATTGCTGACAATAAATAGCAATCATATCTCTCATACCGATATTTGAAAAATTATTATGCCTCGGCATTTCCTGCTTTTGTTTAATAAACCAAAATAAACTAAATATTTCAAAAGTCACTCATTTATTGACACAATACTTATTGGAAGTTGTCTACATCATTAGTGACATCAGCCTACTATGTAACCCTTAAACGCCCAACTTTTTTTAGATTCCATGTACGCCCAAGGGTGGGTAAAAAATGTCCACCTCGAAAATAGCTAATATATTTATTGAGAGTTGTTGGAAATGGATTAATCTTAAGAATCTTATGCTTAATAAACACAGCATTTTCTAAAACATCAATATAAACAATTTACAAACCTTACAACAAAATTACAATGTACATCAAAATTAACATAATATCAGTAAAAGCCAGTAATTCAGATTTGTCGATTTTCTCAACATTCTTCCTTTTCACCTCCTCGTTGGCGGATAATTATGTAGATTATGTAATTTTACGTCGATTATTATATGGATTATCTTCCTACCAACGAGAAATTATATAGAAACCTTTAGTAACAAGTTTTACCAAGGGTGTACTTTTTATGCCCACCCATATTTAACTCAAGATGCTACTTTTATTTTCAAAAATATCGGTAGAACCAATTTAACATTCCATAAAGGGCTGTCTTTTTAACAATAAATAATTTCTTAAAAATTTTTAAACACGTAATAAAAATGTTACAAGGGAATACGCATTAGGTGGACATTTTTTACCCACCCATTATACGCATTAGGATTAATGAAACAATACTTATTTTAAGTTGTCAAAATCATTCGTGATATCGGCCTACTATGTTAAAACTTGCCGTAATGAATTAAATAAGAATGGGGTTGTCTAATGATGACATCCAAACTGGCTCTAAATGAAGCATTTATCAGATATTCAGTGCTTTAATGCACAAATATCACAACTAAGAATTATTATGTAGTTGATTCCAATAACAGATTATTAATATTATCTTAATGATGTATGTAAAAAAATAATAGCGTATACTATTTTTTCTTTAATGTTTTGGAAACTATCAACTTTAGTTGAAGGTATTCCATACCAAAATTTATAAGTATTGATGTTTTTTTTTTCTATTTTTCCTTCGTTGCCTGGAATAATTGCGTTAATCAGAGTTATGCAGCTGATTTGTAAAATGCGATTATCTGGAAAACTGTTCAGTTCTGAAGCTACATAATAACAAGTATACCTTTTTTTGTTGAAATATCGTATCTTTAATATTTTATCAGAAAAATATTGTAAACTCGAAGAGCAACAAAGTTAAGCGCAAATGTATGCCAAATATGTGGCGTCCTCTATGAGATACATCAAATTATGCATCAAATTATAATCCCTCGTACTCAAAACCTCTACTTATAAATTTTTGTAAATAAATCTCCATAAACATGAAAGTTACCGCAAAAAATTAAATTTTAAATTTCAACTTTATCACCCTGTATCTTTCTTAATATCAACATTTTATTAAATTAAGTTGGGTTAAATCGTAATATTTTAGAGTGTAGAATCTACTGTTTCTTTTTGTACAATTACTTAAGCACCACCCTGTATACAGTTGAGTCCGCGAGTCTTTACCCGTGCGTCATTAATACCTGGCGAGATAAAACACATACTTTTTATCTAGCATCATTCTCTTCCACGCATGAAACTCATGACAAACCAGCTGCCGTTTGTTATTAAGTAACAACACATGTTATTTTTATGAACCATCTTGACTCAGTGCATTGAAAAGAGATAGGTACAAAAAAGAAGATTCAGTATCGAATTTGGCATACACATAGCTAACAAGTCAAAGAGAAAAAGTAATATTGTGCCGATATGTGCTTTTACCCTGGGGGTGGTTTTCACCCCACCTTGGGGGTGAAAAAATATCCGTCCAAAGAAAGTCAGGAAATGGATAAACTGGCTAATTTTAAGTAACTTTTCTTCTATAGAGTTTTTTTACTAAGTCAATACTTTTCGGGTTATTTGGCAGTGAATATGTTCATTTTTTCAACAAAATAAGCACGCTTTTAGACAGTTTATCGCAAATAACTCAAATAGTAAGTATTTTGTCGAAAAAAATTTTTAGCAAAAATATAGTCTGTAAAAATTTTTAAAAATTGGTGTATATATCACGTCTCTACACCTAGTAGAAGCAGAATTATAGCTAATGAAAAATAGGTTCATATGGTCAAATTCCGAATGGAATATTTTACCGTGAAATAAACAAAAATGAAGCATATTTCGGGGAAAACTCATTACAACTTATTTAAAGTGTTTAAAAAAAGTTTCATTTTTGTTTTATAAAAAAAATTTGTAGCATCAAAATTAAATAAGTTACGCTCAAAATAAAGTTAGTCCCTTTTGGTTTTGGTAAAAAAAATCGAGAAAATCCCCCCTAATTAGTATCTTAAATGAACTTAATCGTTACGACTTCACAAGTTTCTTGACTCGTGTATATATTGTTTATATGATCGGTAGGTTCCATCGGTTCAAAGTCCTTATTATTGAAAGGGCTGTAGTTAAAAGTGGTTGAACGAGTCGCTGATCACGAATGTATGCAAATTTAGAAACACCAAATCTTAATCAATGTTTGTCTAACAGAAAAACAAAAACATACATGATATTCAGAAAAGCAAATCTGACTTTTTTTTGTTTTTCGAGATTTTTGGTATCTCTAACAATTTTTAAGTTATTTTGAAAAAAAGGATATTTTTCAAAATTTAAATTTTTTAAAATTTTATTTTGAAACCAAATTTTTTCAAAAATAAGCACTTTGAATCGATGAAACTTACAGATCATATAAACACAACATAAGTAAAATAATTTGTGGAGCGGTAACGATTAATTTCATTTAAGTTGCTAATTAGGGGGTGGTCTTCCCTATTTTTTTTGCAAAAACAAAAGGGACCAACTTTATTTTGAGCGTAACTTGCTTAAATTTAATGCTAGAAACTTTTTGTAAAAACAGAAATAAATCTTTTTTAAACACTTTAAAAAAGTTATAATGGGTTTTCCCCAAAAAGTGCTTATTTTTTGAATATTTCACGTCGAAATATTCTATTTGAAATTTGGTGAATATGAATCTATTTTTCATTGGCTATAACTCTGGTTCTACGAGATCCAGAGACCTAACTCGTACACCTATTTTTTTTACTTTTTTATAAGCTATATTTTTGCTAGGAACGTTTTTTTCGAAAAAATACTTACTTTTTGAGTTATTTGCGAAAAACCGTCTAAAAATGTGGTTATTTTGTTGAAAAATGAACATATTCACTCGCAAATAACTCGAAAAGTGTTGACTTGGCGAAAAAGCTCTATAGAACAAAAGCTACTTAAAATTAGTCAGTTTACCCATTTCCGGACTTATTTTGGACATATATTTTTTCACCCCAAAAGGGGGTGAAAGTTACCCCCAGGGCAAAAGTACACATCGGCACAATATCACTTTTTTTCTTTGACATGTAAGCTATACGTATGCCAAATTTCATGTCAATCCAAGCGGTTCTTTAAAATTTAGAGCAAAAACCGTGAAAGAATGGACTAACAATTTGTTTGACGTTTCTGATTTGTTTAATTTTGTGGCTGTCAGTCAGTTGAACTTTTTGCGGTTTTTGTCGAATTTTTGCGTTTTGAAGTTTCTTTATATTACACAAACAGTTGTTTTCACAACTAATTTTATATTGGGCTTTGAAATTTTAAGGTAAATAATTATATTTAGGCAATTAATATTTAAAACATACAAAGCTAACGTCACTCACACAGTAAAGAAATGACTGTGTTTAGATTTCCGTCAAAGTGAATAAAATAACAAAAATAAAATATGTTATTGGATTTTTTTATAAATTGTTTATTTATTTATTAATCAATAATAATAAAAGAATTTATTAAGCTACTTACATTTTACAAAACTTACATTTGACATTCTATATATTTGATAACGTCAAATTTTATAATAAAACCCGTAATCGGAACAGTAGCCACTTTCTGTCAGTTGTTGTTGCGTGAAATAGATTTCCGAATTATTTCGTATGCTTTAAGTGATGACGCACGGGTAAAGACTCGCGGACTCAACTGTATGTAGTTATGTGGCTAAAGGTTCTAAACCAAGGCCAGAAAACAAAACAAAAAAAACTTTCTATTTTATTCACATCATTTTTCCTAGGTAATTTGTCTGATGATTCATAAAATTAACCGAATTTCATAAAAAAAATATAAAAAAAAAAACAGAAACGGATCACAAAATTGAAGTCATTTTTATAAAAAGAAAAGAAAGGAATTCTTGTTATTTTTGGGTGACTGTAGATAAAATGAGAAAATTTCCAATATAATAATATAACCTAATTTTTCCGTTCGATTTGAAAAAATGCGAATAAATATTGTCGCTAAATTATAAGTCTCGATAATTCGAAGACAAACACATCAAATGAAAACCTTAAACGATTTTTTTTTCTTTCAGGCAGACATTAAAAATTTAATCGTAACGTTTAAACAAGAATTTGAGTTGTTTTGAATCCCAGACTCATTTAATTTTAAATTGAGCCCCCGCCAGAAACGCTTCATTTGGGAATCGAAAAGCTGTTTCTTTAACATAGAAAAATAATGGCTTCAGTTTATTTGCATATATTTACATTTTATTCGGATGAGGCATATTTTTAACGAAGCATTTATGAAGAAAATGAATATAAATTGAATGATAATATTCCCCGGCATGAAAATATTTTTAGGTTATGAGTTAAAGATAAACAAAGACCGGCAGTGGATAGATTTTAATCGAAGAGAATAAATAAATATTACTTTGAATTAATTTTTTGTTGAATCAAATTTTCAATAATTTATTTAGTATAATAAAAAGTGTTTAGACCTCAAAATACACTATATTCCGTTCTTTAACGGTAAAATATTGCAAAACCTCTAAATTTTAAAGAACCGCTTGGATTGACATGAAATTTGGCATACACATAGCTAACAAGGCAAAGAAAAAAAGTGATATTGTGCCGATATGTGCTTTTGCCCTGGGGGTGGTTTTCACCCCCTCTTGGGGGTGAAAAAATATTCGTCCAAAGAAAGTCAGGAAATGCATAAATTGGCTAATTTTAAGTAACTTTTGTTCTATAGAGTTTTTTCACCAAGTCAATACTTTTCGAGTTATTTGGCAGTGAATATGTTCATTTTTTCATCAAAACAACCACGCTTTTAGACGGTTTCTCGCAAATAACTCAAATAGTAAGTATTTTGTCGAAAAAACATTCTGAGCAAAAATATAGCCTGTAAAAATGTTTAAAAAATGGTTTAGAATATCACGTCTCTACACCTAATAGAAGCAGAGTTATAGCTAATGAAAAATAGGTTCATATTAGTCAAATTCGAAATGAAATACTTTAACGTGAAATAACCAAAAATGAAGCACATTTCGGAGAAAACTCATTACAACTTATTTAAATTGTTTAAAAACGTTTCATTTTTGTTTTATAAAAAAAATTCTAGCATCAAAATTAAACAAGTTAAGCTCAAAATAAAGTTAGTCCCTTGTGGTTTTGGTAAAAAAATCGAGAAAATCACCCCCTAATTAGTATCTTAAATGAACTTAATCGTTACGACTTCACAAGTTTCTTGACTCGTGTATATATTGTTTATATGATCTGTAAGTTTCATCGGTTTAAATTCCTTATTATTGGAAGGGCTGTAGATAAAAGGGTTGAACGAGTCACTGATCACGAATGTATGCAAATTTAGAAACCACAAATCTTAATCAATTTTTGTCTAACAGAAAAACAAAAAAATACATGATATTCAGAAAAGTAAATCTGACTTTTTTTGTTTTTCGAGATTTTTGGTATATCTAACAATTTTTAAGTTATTTTGAAAAATTTCAATTTTTAAAAATTTTACTTTGAAACCAAATTCTTTCAAAAATAAGCGCTTTAAATCGATGAAACTTACAGATCATATAAACACAACATAAGTAAAATAATTTGTGGAGCGGCAACGATTAATTTAATTTAAGTTGCTAATTAGGGGGTGGTCTTCCCGATTTTTTTTGCAAAAACAAAAGGGACCAACTTTATTTTGAGCGTAACTTGCTTAAATTTAATGCTATAAACTTTTTGTAAAAACAGAAATAAAGCTTTTTGTAAACACTTTAAAAAAGTTATAATAGGTTTTTCCCAAAAAGTGCTTAATTTTTTGGATATTTCACGTCGACATATTCTATTTGAAATTTGGTGAATATGAATCTATTTTTTATTGGCTATAACTCTGGTTCTACGAGATCCAGAGACCTAACGCGTACACCATTTTTTTTATTTTTTTATATGCTATATTTTTGCCAAGAACGTTTTTTTCGACAAAATACTTACTTTTTGAGTTATTTGCGAAAAACCGTCTAAAAATGTGGTTATTTTGTTGAAAAATTAAAATATTCATTTGTAAATAACTCGAAAAGTGTTGACTTGGCGAAAAAGCTCTATAGAATAAAAGTTACTTAAAATTAGTCAGTGAAAATCACCCCCAGGGCAAAAGCACACATCGGCACAATATCACTTTTTTTCTTTGATATGTAAGCTATACGTATGCCAAATTTCATGTCAATCCAAGCGGTTCTTTAAAATTTAGAGCAAAAACCGTAAAAGAATGGACTACTAACTATATTTATTCAAATTAAATCATTACTCATAATTAAGACTAATAATACCTAATACCTAATAAATAATATATATTATAGATCTATAGAAAAAATCATACACAAGAAATCCCGAACAAATAAATAGTCTAGGCAGATCACCGGAGAATAGGCCATTTTTGGGAAGAGTTATTTACAAACAATTTTATTACTGGAATCGAATCTTATGATTGTATATATTAATAATATAGGTATACGAAGTTCGCAGATAGTGTGCTACTTTTTTTATAAACAAAATGGCGCCCGAAAATCGTGTTTATTTCAATTTTTGCTCTATAAATCCAAAGATTTTAACTTTGCACCAAAAACACTCAAATAAAAATTCACCGTAATTAAATTATACATAGAGACGTGTTTTTCCCGATTTACTTTGACGAAAATTTTTCCCGGAAACTTCAGGTTTTGCCTACAAAATCTTCAATTTTCAACTAAAATTTTAGATAAGTAATTGTTTACGAGTAATTAAATAAATTGGTAATATAAAAGCTATTTTCATACAGATTATAATTCCAGAAGCCGATGGAAATTGAATGAACAGTTTAGCAACAATTGAATTGGTAATTAAAAATTTACGGTCGCTATAACCACAATAATTGTGATACATACGAATCACTATGATTTTTATATAAAAAGACACTGTACCTATTTAATATACTTTACAGAATTGAAATTGTACTATTTAAGCGGCCTCAAGAATATTTTAAAATAATAAACAATAACATATACAGGGTGTCCCGAAAAGATTGGTCATAAATTATACCACAGATTCTGGGGTCAAAAATAGGTTGATTTAACCTCACTTACCTATATACAATAGTGCACACAAAAAAAGTTACAGCCCTTTGAAGTTACAAAATGAAAATCGATTTTTTTTCATATATCGAAAACGCTCAGAGATTTTTTATTGAAAATTGACATGTGGCATTTTTACGACAGCAATATCTTAAAAAAAAATTAAGTAAAATTTGTGCACCCCATACAAATTTTATGGGGATTTTGTTCCCTTAAACCCCCCCAAACTTTTGTGTACGTTCCAATTAAATTATTATTGTGGCACTATTAGTTAAACACATTATATTTAAAACTTTTTTGCCTCTTAGTAATTTTTTGATAAGCCAGTGTTTATCGAGATATTTTGAATATTTGTCGAATCCACCACATATTTGTATATGGTTAAGTACGGTTATAGAGACCTGTTAATAATCTGAAAATTTATTTATAATTTACATTTTTAGGTATATTTTGAAAAAGAAGCTACATCTCGATAAAAGGTGACTTATGAACAAAAGACTAAGAGACAAAAGTTTTAAAAACACTGTGTTTAACTAATGGTACCACAATAATAGTTTAATTGGAACGTACACAAACATTAGGGGGGTTTAAAGGAACAAAACCCCCATAAAATTTTTACGTAAATATATTGAAAAAGAAGTCGCATCTCAATAAAAACTGGCTTATCGAAAAAATACTAAGAGGCAAAAACGTTTTAAAAACGTTGTGTTTAACTAATGGTACCACAATAATGAATTAATTGGAACGTACACAAAAGTTTGGGGGGGTTTAAGGGAACAAAATCCCCATAAATTTTTTATGGGGTGGACAAATTTCACTATAATCTTGTTTTAAGATGTTCCTGAGATAAGAATTATACATGTCCATTTTCAATAAAAAATCTCTAATAGTTTTCGATATATTGAAAAAAATCGATTTTCATTTTGTAACTTCAAAGGGCTGTAACTTTTTTTTGTGAGCACATTTGTACTAAGGTAAGTTAGGTTCAATCGAACTATTTTTGACCCCAGAATGTGTGGTATAATTTATGACCATTCTTTTCGGGACACCCTGTATAACATATATTATTATAATAAAGACTATCGATATTATACGTGAAAATTCCCAAAAATAGCAAAATTCTGATCAAAAATTAGGTTGGAGAAAATGTAATCTCAAAGTTCAAAATCGGTATACGTTAAAAAAATGCTTTTTCTCGGCTTCCCATGGAGCAATTTTCTTCATTTTTTTTTTGTTTCCAAGTAACTCGAGTAGAGCCATCTAACTAATGTATTATTAAATGCCAAATTACTTTTGTTTTGTTATAATAAATTAATTTATTCATTATAACAAAAATTTTTAATTTGTTTAAATAAAGATTGTTTAAATAATTATACAGCTTTCAAATGAGAATATTTGTGTTTTTAACGTTAAAAGGTACACTTGTAGTAAGTTTATCTAAAAAAAGTATTTAACTGGAAAAACTTTGTGGTTTTTTTCTTATAAATGAATTAATCAGTTATAACAAAACAAATCAAGCTTGACATTTAATAATGCGTTAGTTAGATGGCTCTACTCGAGTCACTTGAGAACAAAAAAAAATGTAGAAAATTGCTGAGGCAACATGTCAACGTAAGACTTTTAGTCGACATTTTAAGGGTTTTAACCCATGTATTTTTGGTGGCTTAGCATGTAGAGCTTGCAAAGAACACTGATGATGCTCTCTTTAGAGCGAAAACGTTCTGTTTTTTAATGTAGCCCTTTATTGGGGTTTTCAAATAAATATACCTTTTACACAGAAAATGTTTTTCTTAAATTTTTTCAAAATAATCATTATTACAACTGAATGTGCAAGGAAAAATCTGAGAAAAGACGAAGAATATCATGGCTTATGTAACCGGAGGGAATGGTTTGAATGAAGCAACTCAGAATTTTTTAGAGCGGTGGTCACCAAGATCCCTATAACCATGATAATTTTCAATCTTATACAGAGGATAGACCTCAAAAAGGGGAAAATCAAAAGCTCTTAAAGTCCCTTGAGTCATGAAGAACGTAAGAAAAAGTATTTTATCTACTCTATGTCACATTATGTATAAGTTGTTAGTTTGTGAAAACTGTCATTATAGATAGCAGTTAGCAGTGCGTGAATGGTTTATAATGTGCGTGAAGTAACAATGTATTTTAAATGGGATTTAATTTTTCGCACTGTTATTTGGCACACTTTCATATAATCAAATATCCTTAACATTCGCGTTGTCATTGTAATGACATGTGAACAATAAATTACAACAAAAGTTTTGACAGTTTTGTGGTTTGAAAGAAGTTAGAATTTTTAAATGTCGAAATTCTACAAATTGTAGAATAGAAATGAATTCTAGTGACGAAGAGTTACAGCTTTTTATTTGTTTATCGTAGATAAAATATTGTATGAAACTGTGCGTAAAGTTCTTTTTGCTAACTTACGCGATGTATAGCACTCGCTCCCCTGTCGCTCGTGCTCTAAACATCGCGTGCGTTCGCAAAAAGCATGGTTCACGAACTGTTTCATAAATAACTATTTTTTTAGCGTATGGACTTTCACAGTACGATAAATACACAAATATGATATATTACTCAAACACTGAAATATAATGAATGAACCTAAATATTAATGTTAAATTTACATAGCCGTTCAATTACTCCTGGGGAGCATTCCACAAAGTCCTGGAGGTTTCCACAGCAGGCATGACTTAGGCATCTGAAACACAATGGCTTATGGTCTGTCTACGTGATCCGCAATCGCAATTTGGACTTTCGGCACGACCCCATTTGAACAGAGAATCAGCACATTTACCATGTCCGGTACGTATGCGAATAGCCTCGCCCAGGTGGATCGGGGCAGACCCGATTCGATGAAACCCTGGGTTGGGGTGGATATCTGAATATAGTCTGCTGCTATTGTTGGCATCCATCTTGTGGACCATTGCCTTTGTATATCATAGGAATCACCAATTTTTCGGGCAGATCCGATTGGAGGATTTCTAGACCTCAGTCGCTGTTGCTCTTTTGAGATGTCTGGTATGTCTTGATGGATTGGTAATTGTACGTTGGCTACAATTTTCTGGTACTCTCTCAATAATGCTGCTGTACGGCGTCAATCTGGTGGAGCAATATTGATCAACGAAGGCAGCCATCTCACTGAGGTTTATTTTATTGTTCCAGTGATTATTCTCAAGGTTTGATTAAGTTGGACATCGATTTTGTTTGTATGTGCACTATTTAACCATACTAGTACACAATATTCTGCTACTTAAAAAACCAAAGTTAGAGCAGAGGTCCGAAGGGTATCTGCAGAAGCACCCCAAGTTGTTCCAGCAAGTTTTGTTATTATATGGTTTCTTCTTCTCAGTTTACCGACTGCGTTTGTAAGATGGCTTTTGAAGGTGAGTGTTCTGTCAAGTGTGACGCTTAGATATTTGGGCTCGTTGTTATGTTTGATAGCTGTATTATTTACAGTTACATTGAGAGTATCGCCCGCAAGTTGATTCGACAGGTGAAAGAGACAGGTTTCAGTTTTTCTTCTCCTAGTTTAGAGCTCGCTCTCCAGCTTCTTTACTATTATCTTGGAAGGCAATGGCCAGGTCGTCAGCATAAGCGACTTTTCTCGATATTGTTTCAGGTAAATCTGCCGTATAAAGGTTAAATAATAAAGGAACTAGCACTGAACCTTGAGATAAGCCATTGTTAAGTTTTCTAACGTTACTTCGTGCATCATTTATATATACCTGAAACAGTCTGTTAGTTAGTAGATTGTTTATCAGCTGACAAGTTTTGAGGAAGGGTATGATTTTCGTCAACTTAGAAATAAGGCCTTCTCTCCACACAGTGTCATAGGCAGCCGTAAGATCTATAAATGTTATGGCAAATTTTTCACGTCTTTCAGAAAAAGTAATTTAAAAGCTATCTGACATATACAATAAGGAACAGACTGCATAGTCTGTCACAAATCACAAAAGAAAAAAATTGTAGATGTTTCGGAATTTCCGATTCAAGTTAACATCTAAACAAACTTGTTTGTATAAAGGTTAAATCACCTTACAGAGTTAGATACTAGTTCAAATGTTTGCCA
Source organism: Diabrotica virgifera virgifera (assembly GCF_917563875.1). Classification (NCBI taxonomy): domain Eukaryota; kingdom Metazoa; phylum Arthropoda; class Insecta; order Coleoptera; family Chrysomelidae; genus Diabrotica; species Diabrotica virgifera. Next base: position 188,177,714 of record NC_065451.1, read on the forward strand.
TCAACTGAGTAATGAAGACTAAACATTAAACACTGGCATTCACCTTACATCAATATTTAACAATTTTATTACTTCCTTAATTAGAGTGGTTTGGACCTGTTAAATAAATTACACGGTAGTTAGAGTATTAGGAAGTCACGACCAGCACGAACTAAGTCTCCCTTCCACGAGACCGAACCCAACGGCTCAGCATCTAAGGAATACGTTTCTGCGAATGGTTATTTGCTAATGAATTCATTCCCATATTAAATTAGTTACGATAACGCTCACTTTCATCGTGATAAACTTGCCATCTCCATGGAAATTACCAACGGCGTCCTAACGGGAATTACAAAACAAGGTTTCAATCCAAATGATGTTGATGTTTGTTGAATTTTCATTCCAGGATAATTAAGTTGATTTGGACAGAGCAATGAATTATATACTGGGTAAAGGAAAAGTCTCTAATTATCCCTTAAATGGATTGTCTGAATGGTACCGGGATATATCTATTCTGTAATATGGAGATTCACGCTGAGACAGCTTCTAGAAAAGGGATGGGAGTATAACAGACCCATACACAATATCTTCATAGACTTCCGACAGGCATATGACAGAGTAGAAAGAAGCCAAGTATGGAATTCCATGGCGGAGTTCTCAATACCAAAGCAACTCATTCGGATGACTAAAGTCCGTACGGAGGTTGGAATATCAAAAGTACGTGTAAATAATAAACTCTCTGACAGCTTCGAAATCAGTGGACTCAAACAGGGTGATGCGTTATCTCCACTACTTTTTAACCTTGTATTAAAGAAAGCCATGAGGTCCGCCGAAATACAAAGAGAACTGCTATCGGTTCAAGGTCCCAAGCTATTACTAGCATACGCAGATGACATTGATCTCGTTGGAGACTCCATCCTATTCACAAAAGCAATTTTCAACAAGGTGGAAGGAGCAACAGGCGAAGTAGGGCTGAAAATTAATGAAGAGAAGACGAAATATATGTGCGACACGAAGAGACAGGATAGGACAAAATGTGACGGTCAACACCTTCAATTTCGAAAGAGTACAACGTTTTAAGTATCTGGGGGCCGTAATCACAGCTGACAACGATGTTACTGAAGAAATAAAAGACAGAATCCAATCAGCAAATCGCTGTCTATCCCGCACTGGATAAGCTTATAAAATCAAAAAAGCTTACAAGAAGTTCCAAGATCAAAATCTATAAATCCATCGTCAGACCTGTACTAATATATGGCTGCGAAACGTATACCATGACCAAATCCAACGAAGAGAAGATCAGACGTTTTGAACGAAAAATACTTAGAAAAACTTTCGAACCTCACCACGACATTAACACAAACCAGTATAGGATCAGAACCAACTTCGAATTAAAAGAACTCTACAATGACACCGATATTGTCCAAGAAATTAAATCACAGAGACTAAGATGGGCAGGCCACGTGTACAGACTTCATAACGAGAGACTTGTAAGACTGGTATGGGAGGAGATTCCTATAGGCAAAATACCACTTGGAAGTCCCAGAATACGATGGAGAGATAACATCCAAGCAGATCTCCGAAAAATGAACATCCCATTTGGCCCTAGGTTGATGGAAGACCGAACAAATTGGAAGAAAGTTGTACAGTCGGCCAGGACCCACCCAGGGTTGTAGCGCTACGTGATGATGATAAATATGGAGATTTCAAATTTGATGCTTGCAGTGTTGTCAGATTTACCATTTTTCTGCTTCCAGGCGAGAGACTTTTTTAAGTTTGGAAATAAAATAAATTCCTACAGGGCCAAATCTGGAGAAAACGGTGGATGGGACAGAAGTGCATATCCATATTCGACCAATTTGGCCATGGCGACGGCGGAGGTGCGAGCAGGTGAGTTTTCATCGTGAAAGAGCAGTTTTTCCTTCCGCAACTGGGGCTGTTTTTTCTGAAAGTCGTCGAATCGATCCAATAATGCTTCAATGTGAAGACCTGTGACCATTTTTCCCTATCAGAGGAAGTTTGGTGTAGATCACACCTTGTGAATTCCAGAAAACGTTGAGTACGTCCACTGTATTGACTGTTTCTTGGTCTCTGGTTTATAACAGTGGATTCATGTTTCGTGAACGGTTATGAAATAACGTAAAAAATCCTTTAGATTACAAATGTTGAATGGGTTGAATGTGAGAGTTCATTTTGAATGAAGTAAAAAACAGACGTACTCTCAATCATTTATTGTAACTTCCGACGATCGGTTTCGCTCTCTAAAGTATACAGAGCATCTTCAGTTCTACGGTTAAAAGTCACTAAATGCTACAAATAAAAACCAGAGTTGTAAAACCAGAACAATGTCTGGTTGTAAAGGATGCTAAAGATCCATTAGATCAAGCCAATATTAAACAACATACATAAAAGTAGTTAGGACAGCAGACAAATACATATGCATGTACAATCGGGGGCGGTAACAAACGTCCCCAAGCTCACAAACACATGAAGATGTATGCCGTCTGTAATCATGCAATGATAACGTGTCGTACTTACATTCGGTTACAAGGAGCTACTTCCTGAGTATTCATTAATTCATTAATTCATATCTTGCTTAAGTTAACGGGTAACAGATATCATGTTAATGAATACTCAGGAAGTATTCATTAATTCATTAATTCATTAATTCATATCTTGCTTAAGTTAACGGGTAACAGATATCATGTTAATGAATACTCAGGAAGTAGCTCCTTGTAACCGAATGTATGTACGACACGTTATCATTGCATGATTACAGACGACATACATCTGCATACATCTGCTTGGGGACGTTTGTTACCGTCCCCGATTGTACATGCATATGTATTTGTCTGCTGTCATAACTACTTTTATGTATGTTGTTCAATATCGGGTTGATCTTATGGATCTTTAGCATCCTTTACAACCAGACATTGTTCGAACTCTGGTTTTTATTTGTAGCATTTAGTGACTTGTAACCGTAGACCTGAAGACGCTCTGCATACTTTAGACAGCGAAACCGGTCATCGGAAGTTACAGATTGAGAGTAAGTCTTTTTTTAATTCATTCCTTTAGATTACGCTTATCATGGGCTCATTGTAGCGCTTCTTGTCCTGAATGAGCAAAAGCGGTACCTATCAGGCCGAAAGCATTCTCATGCTCAAAATTTAATGCAGGTTATGACCCACGCGATTTTTTGGGATGCCTACCATCTCAGCTATCTTGCGTACCTTCAGTCGGTGGTCTGCCATACGAGATCGTGGATTTCTTTTCACGTTATCCTTCATGGTAGCCGTTTTAGGAGCACTTGGGTGTGACTTATAAAAAACCGATACACATTGAAACGCGTAAAACTAAATTTTGATGATCATCATCGAAGAAGAATAGTCATCGTACACAGTATTTAAGGGCACTTTGATTAAGCTGCGCGATTTATCTTAAAAAACAAGAATCTATCTTCTTCTTAACATGGCGAAACTTTCTGTCTCGAGATATTCTAAATAGGTGTTCTGCTTTCTTTATTCCCGTCCACTCCCGGATATTCTTCAACCAAGAGGCCTGCTTTCTACCAATTCCTCTGTGTCCTTTGATTTTACCCATTATAATAAGTTGAAGAATGTTATAACGGTCTCCCCTTACTACGTGTCCAAAATAGGCCATCTTTCTATATTTGATGTTATCAAACAGCTCGCTGGCAGCATTTGCTCTTTTAAGGACTGCCATATTTGTCAGCATAACCGTCCATGGTATTTTCAGTATACGTGTGTGCAGCCACATTTCAAATGTGGCTTCGTCCATGCTTCGACACCATACAAGAGGACTGACCAAATGTAACATTTAATCATGCGCTTTCGAAGTTGAAGTTGCAAGTTATCATTACAGAAGAATGACCTCATTTATAAAAATGTCGTGGATCTATACTAAAGAACTATCTATACAAGAATCTATATGTACTAAAATTAAAATCAAGATGCAGTAGAAATAAACAAACCAAGAGGTTAATGCTACTAGTTAAATGCTACTAGGAGCACTCCCGAGTCATAATTTAAAATGTATAAACTTTGGAAATCATGATTTGGGATTTACAATGTATATACATTGTAAATTATAATTCGAAAGTGCTCCTAGTAGTATCTAACGTGTCTTGGTTTGTTTATTTCTACTGCATCTTGTATATGTATCGGTTTTAGAACGTGTTTCGACATTGTCTGATGCCTAACTTTCACGTTATTCTATCATCCCATTGGCCATCTCTAAGATCCCTTGTACTCATTGCTTGGGTTACCCCTTCTTTCCATGTTTTTTGGGTCTTCTTCGTTTTTTGCTCTTTGGTGGTACCAACTGCATAATCTTTTTGGGCAATATTGCGTCTTCCATTCTTTGAACATGGCCATACCAAATTAACTGTTTTCTCTCAATGTCTGTTGTTAAGTAACCATCTATTCCAATTCGTCGTCTTAGTTCCTCATTTCGAACTCTTTCCCTACGGGTTATGCCTAAGGATCTTCTAAACACATCCATTTCTACAGCTTCTAATTTTTTCCTGGTGTTCTCGGTTATTCTCCAAGTTTCTGCTCCGTAAAGTAGGCTGCTTTTAATAAGTGTTTCATAGATATTGTATTTTCACTGTATTTCTATTTCGAAGCTCCAAAGTATTCCATTTAGGCAGAAAATTCTTCTTCTTTCTTGTGTTACCCTTTTCTTTATTTCCTCATCGTCTTTTCCCGTTCTATCGAAGATTACTCCCAGGTATGTGTATTCACTACAGGATGTGATTTCTTCATTATCCTCTAGTTCGATATTGGATTACTCAGCTCCTATGGGTAGGTATTTAGATTTTTCCACATTAATTTTTCCACAGTTCATATTTTTCCTTTAGTTTTCTTGCCATATACTGTAGATCGTCTTTATCATTAGCTATGATGACTTGGTCATCAGCAAATTGTAAGGTATATAAACAAGCCTCTTCGAGGTTTATACCCATACCGTGACATTTACGTTTCCACTGGTTTAGTGCTTTTGCAACATATATCTTGAACAAAGTTGGTGAAATAAAGCAGCCCTGGCGCAGACCCTTGTTAACGATGAACTTTTTAGATAGTGTGTTGCCAATTTTTACTTGTGATGTAGAATTTTCATATAGATGCTACTGCATCTTAATTGTATAAATTTAGTATAGGCACCAATCTTATTGCTCTTATTTCATTATTCTAAAATTTTCAGGCACGTCCGCTTCCATCTGCGGTGAAAACAAAACTACTACTTCGATCTGGCTGAGATTTGGACATATGCTGTGTAGATGAATGTATTACACAATATTAAATTTTTCTTGCGATAGTGGCGCTATCAGGCGAAGAGGCTAAGTACTTATTGGACCACCCATGTGTTAACGGATATCCAGCATTTGCGTGTGGTCCTATTTCTTATGGAATCATTATTGAAGAAGAGGCAACTAACTCTGCACCATAATAAATGCAGAATGGACTAACAGCCAGAAGAGCGCGCATCGAAAAAGCCAGATCCGCCTTTAACCGGATGGGGTCTTCATCAAGAGCCTCTATATACCTCTATCTTGGTATAAAAATAAGAATGCTGCGACAGAACGAAGATATGTACAGAATATTTAAACCATTTGTGATGTGGCTATATCTGTGAATATTTAAGATCCTGTGAAACAACCTAAGAACAGGATTAAACATTTGCGCAGATTTCAAGCGTTGCTGCTAATAAGATAAAGATTTCCATGATCATCCCCAACAGTTGTCACGGATATCAAGATCTATGAATCTTTCGTAGATTTGAATTGTCTAGCTAAAATAAAGTCCTAAAGCCTTTACGATAAGTCCTGGTGGTTACAAATAGTAGAAAACTGGTTAAATTCAATAAAAAGACTGGATGATTCGGTATAATTATCTCGTGATAAAGCGCTTGAAAAAAGTGGTATTTCATTGGAATAACACAAGAAGAAGTTTCATCAGAAGCAATTCCTTTCGACAAGGCTTTGAAATTAGAGTTTTTTACCTTTGAATGCTTGTGACCAAGTCACCATAGCTAATGATAAAGATGATCTAGAGTATATGGCAAGAAAACTAAAGCAGAAATATGAACAGTGGGGCTTAAAAATTAATGTGGAAAAATCTAAATACCTACCCATAGGAGATGAGTAATCCAATATAGAACTAGAGAATAATGAAGAAATCACATCCTGTAGTAAATGCATGTACCTAGGAGTAATCTTAGATAGAACGGGAAAAGACGACAAGGATATAAAAAAAGAATAACACAAGTTAGAAGAATAATTGACTGCCTAAATGGAATATTTTGGAGCTTCGAGGAAAAAAGCGAAAATGCAATTTTTATGAATTACTAATTAAAAGCAGCCTACTTTATGGAGCAGAAATTTGGAGAATAACCGAGAACAACAGAAAAAAATTAGAAGCTGTAGAAATGGATGTGTTTAGAAGATCATTCGGTGTAATCTGCAGGGAAAGAGTTTGAAATGAGGAAGTAAGAAGACGAATGGAAATAGACGGTTACTTAACAACAGACATTAAGAGGAAACAGTCGATTTGGTATGGTCATGTTCAAAGAATGGAAGACACAAGATTGCCCAAAAGATTATGCAGGGGTACCACCAAACCAAAAACAAGGAAGACCCAAAAATACATGGAAAGAATGGGTAACCAAAGCGATGAGTGCCAGGGATCTTAGAGATGGCAATGGGATGATAGAAGGATGTGGAAGTTGGGCATCGGACGTCGAAAAGACGTTCTAAAATCGATACATGTAAATATCTTTGAATGCTCGTGATATGCAGTATGATATTTTTTGTTTATTGTTCTACCTGTTATTCTTTGGCTATTTCGTTGACACACAATAAGTTCTGCTTTAGAACAATTCAATCACTTTTTATTATACATAAAGTTTTCAACTAATTTAAAATTGAAGTATTATAATCAAAAATGGATAACCATTTTCAATTTCGCTGCAACACGAAACTGCAGCCGCACCATATTCTAGTTCAATCACGGAGTGCACCAAGCACCCCTACCGGTTTCGAAACTTCTTATTCTTTCATCAGGAGGCACATATGCTGCTCTCTCTGACCCAACCAGCACAAACACCGGCGTACAGTTACGTATTGCAACGAACGAAATGGCAGGGATGCCCTAGCGGCAACTGCTAGCAAAAGACTAAGTTTTCAATCTAATAGCACATAAAAAAACACTAAAAATATTACTCTACATCCCACCAGATTGAAAACAATGGGAACCTTCTCTGGTTACACCTCCGATGCTTCTAAAATTTGCAAGCCATAACGGATGCTGAGACTGAAGAAGATGAGGGAATTTTACAATTTATAATTCACGTCCCATCTGCTCAGCGCGGTAAAGTTCCAACGAGAATGGTTCCCTTCGTACTCCAATTAGAGTAAACATGTAAATCAAAAATAAATAACCATTTTCAATTGCGTTGCAACACTAAACTTCGGCCGGATCATATTCTAGTTCAATCAGAGAGTGCAGCAAGCACCTCTACCGGTTTCTAAACTTATTACTCTCATCAGGAGGCACATTTTGTGCTTGCTGCACTCTGTGATTGAATTAGAATATGATGCGGCTGTAGTTTCGTGTTGCAACGAAATTGAAAATGGTTATTCATTTGTGATTTACATGTTTAATCTGATTGGAGTACGAAGGGAACCATTCTCGTTGGAACTTTACCACGATGAGCAGATGGGACGTGAATTATAAATTGTAAAATTCCCTCATCTTCTTTAGTCTCAGCATCCGTTATGGCTTGCAAATTTTAGAAGCATCGGAGGTGTAACCAGAGAAGGTTCCCATTGTTTTCAATCTGGTGGGATATAGAGTAATATTTTTAGTGTTATTTTATGTGCTATTAGATTGAAAACTTAGTCTTAAGTATTATAGTTTTAGTCTTGAAAGAAAAGCTGTTTCGGAAAGAATAAAATACTTGAAACAGCTTATTTAGCTTTACTAAAATGCTTTGTAAAGTTATGTTATAACTTTATTTCCGATGATATAATATATTCGTTTTCCTTGTTTATTTCAATACCTAAATAGCAAGCAAACTTTAGTACTTTTCTGGATATTCTTTAAATTGTTATTAAAATTCGATCAATCTAGCAAAGTTTGAGCTACGCCTCTGCTATTAAACGCTAGAAGCATTTATTCAATTTTAGTCTCTAAGGTAGACACCATTTCGTGGCAAAGATAAACAAGATTTCTTTGAATGTGTCATGATGGCTCACCGAGATTAGGTAAGGAAGGAGATGGGCCAAGAGCTATATGCGAGTTGAATGAAGTTCAAATTAGATGGAAAAGTTCAAAGCAAAGGTAACGTAAATTAAAAGCAAGGGCTAGAGAACGATAAGAATTTAGTTAAATTAAGAAAGTATTGCGTACATTTCGAAGTAAACAAAAATATTAGTCTGAGTATAATATCGAATATCGTGTTTTATTGACTATAATAAAGCATTCTACAAAGTACGACATGAACAATTAATGAATGTCCTGGAATCAAAGAAGCTGGACTACAATGACCTCAGGATTATATCGAATTTATACTATAAGCAACGGGCAAAAGTACGTGTTAACTACCAGCTGTCAGAGGAAATTGAAATAAGACGTAGAGTGAGACAGGGATGCGTGTTGTCGCCAATTCTTTTTAATGCCTACTCGGAAGAGATCTTGAAAAAAGCTCTTGAGGGTGAAACAGCTGGAATAAAGGTAAATGGAGTTCCCATTAACAACATTAGATATGCGGATGACACTGTTATCTTAGCTGAAAATATTGGGGATCTTTAGAGGCTAGTGACCAGAATAGCAGAGTTTGGACAAGAATACGGGCTAACAATAAATGTCAAGAAGACAAAGTTTATGAGAATATCGAAAACTCAAATAAATAACGAAAATATCTTCATAAACTGATCCAATATCGAACGAGTCGACCAATATGCATACCTTGGAACAATGATCAACTCCACAGGAGATTACTTACAGGAAATCAAAATCAGTGAAGTGCTCTGCACAAGAGATTTGAAGTTGGAGCTAAGAGTTAGGTTGGCTAGGTGCTACGTTGTTTCGACTTTGTTTTATGGAATGGAAGCTTGGACCTTGAATGCTGCATCGATGAAAAAACTAGAATCATTCGAGCTGTGCTACAGCAAAAATTAAGTTGTATCCTCTAGGACAGAATAAGAGGCCCCATTTTAGAACACATAAATATCAGGACTACCGAAGAGGAACATACCAGCAACAGAGGTACATTCGGAGATGCCAAGCCAAGAGCTACGGTAACAAATTAGGAAGAAGAGAGAGCAAAGAAAAGAACCAGTAGAATAAGAGTCCATGCGGCCAAGAACGGAGCAAATACATAAGTAGACAGATTAAAGACGAACTCGAAAAACACGCGAGCGAAATATAGAACAACCACGTGAAACAACAAGAAGAAAAGAGCAGAACATGGGTCATGTGTGGAAACTACAGAATATCTAAAGAAACAACAGAAAACAAATGCCACATCTACATGGATAAATCGGCATAGTATACGCCACTGAAGACACGGCCGAAGTCGGAGTACCACAGTCCTCCAGATGATGAGATAGTATCTCATTTTTAAAAGCCCATTTGATATTTTGTTTGAATTAAACATTTTACTAGATATATTTGATTAAAGCAAGTTATGTTCATTTAATCAGTAAATCCATTAAGTTATTCTTTTATACCTTATATATAAGAAATTTGTATTTTCTGTAAAATAAAAATAAATAGTAATTTATAAATTCGAATTTTTTTAATTATTGTATACTACTTTTATATTATTTTTATATTATTACGTTTTCTTTATTTTTAAATTAAAATCTGACGAACATTTTTCAAATCCGTAATTTGTGTCGCAGAGCGCCCGAATTCGAATAAAATTAAGACTTGTTTTAAAAATAACTTGTAAAAACAAGTTAGCTTTGATAACCAGCTTTTAATGCCATGAATATAAAACGCATGTTTACGATAAAAACCGAAATGGCGGTTAACAGTGCTCAAAATTGTTTTCAACCATAAACCTACCGACATATAGGGCCGCATTTGGCACGTTTAATTCCCAAAATATGTCGTCACTTTCAGTCCCTTCCCTTTATTATAGCTGGAACAGGGAACGGGGAATTCGACCTTTAAAATGCGATTACGAAAAATTTCAATGTTTGTTGCAGGATATTATATTTAAAGTTCATAATTGCGGGCTTGCTGGGCCTTTTTAGGGAATTTTAGACCCGAAAGACATTAAATTTCGAATTTTGAACAAAAGACTCTAGCCTTTGGTGTAGCAGGTGGATTAGACGGGCTTTGTACTAGAAAAGAAGCTTTAATTGTGGCTTTAATATATTAAATTGCTATTAGAAAGCTTAACGATTTATCAGAATTCAAATTAATGACTAAAAATACAAAAGAGGTGGCATTTAAAATATTAAAAGTAGCCAAAATCTAGAAGAATAATAATTGGATAATTATACATAAAGTAAGTACTATAAAATAAAAACAAAATAAGTTATCAATCGAAGTAGCACAGAAAACGATAATAAATATCGTTCCCATACCACGAGATTGACAACAGGTGGAATACTTTCTTTGGTTGCAACCTCCCGAGATTTTCAAAAATTATAAATCATACAGGATGCCGAGGAAATTAAGATAATTTTAAATAATTCTCAACCCATCTGCTCAGCGTGGTAAAAGTTCCAACTAGAAAGATTCCTTAGTAATCAACAAAAGAGTAAATGTATTAAAATCATCAAATTAAAATCATCAAATGTATTAGTATCCCGAATAAAGAACGTGCCTCCTAGTGGCGGGATACGGGCAACAATACATTGGCTTATAGGGCAATCCTTACAGTAGGGACCCTGGCCTATACAGAAAAATGCAGGCGGGTGTGGGGCAATACTGCACTTTGGTTGCATTGGTGGTGTATTGGCTAAACGTGCAGGGCAGGGTATGGTGCTGATAGAAAAGGCATTCAGGCATCAAATATCCAAAAATCTTTTCAGGTCATAATAATGAAAAGACCTTCTCCAAACGCAATAAAAACTTATACTGAAATGATGGCATCTCCTGAGGTAAAATATTCCGGAAGTAAAATGAGCCTCCGTTCGGATCTCCGGGTGAGGACTATCTCAGGGGGAACACCATTACAGGTTAGAAAAATCAGGATAGGGTCTTGGAATCTTGGTAGTCTTACAGGTAAGAGTCTGGAGTTAGTGGATGTGAATGATGTCAGTGAAATTTGTAATTGATAAAGAGGTATTGAATGTTGTGTGTGTGTGTGTGTGTGTGTGTGTGTGTGTGTGTGTGTGTGTGTGTGTGTGTGTGTGTGTATGCTCCTCAAACAGGTCTGGGTGAGAATGAAAGAAGAGCTTTCTATGACCAATTAGGAGACGTACTGAGTGATATTCCAGCAGAGGAGAAAGTTATAATAGGAGGTGATTTCAATGCACATGTGGGCGAAGCCAAGACAGGATATGAAACAATACATGGGGGATTAGGCTTTGGAACTAGAAATGAAGCTGGAGATGACATGCTAGAATTAGCAACAGCATTGGATATGGCGATTGTTAAAACGTTCTTTAAAAAGAGAGAAACTCAACTTATTACCTACAAAAGTGGACAACATCAATCCCAAATAGACTACTTCATGAAAAGGAAAGAAAAAATACGTGAATGCAAGGGCTGCAAGGTAATAATTAGTGAGACAGTAAGCCAACAACATAAGCTGCTTGTTCTGGATATCGAAGTAAAAAGCGAAACTAAACAAAAATATCGGAGAGGACCACAAAAAATCAAGTGGTGGATGCTAAAAGATGAGAAGGAAGATCTATTCAGGGAAAGAATAGTAAAAAAATATGTTGGAACATGAAAGGAAGCCCTAACACAATTTGGAGAAAAATGGCCAATATTATTAGAGAGACGGTTATTGAAATACTTGGGAAAACGTCAGGAAAGAAATTTGAGGATAAAGAGACTTGGTGGTGGTCAAATGAAGTACAAGAAAAAATAAAAGAGAAGGGAAAATTACATAAAAACTGGCAAGAAACTAAATCGGACATAGATCTTTAAAACTATATGGTCGCCAAAAAGGAAGCGAAAGTAGCAGTAGCAAAAGCTAAAGCAGAAGCGTATTCAAACCTATACGATCAGCTTGATACCAGGGAAGGCGAATCAAAGATATATAAAATAGCCAAACAAAGAGCAAAGAATGCAAGAGATTTTAATCAGATTAGATGTATCCGAGATGAAAATAATAAAATACTAATTCACGAAAAGGATGTCAAAAAGAGATGGAGAAAGTATTTTGACAGTTTATTAAATGACAGCTATAAAAGCAGTCGGACCAGATGATATTCCTGGGGAAGTATGGAGAGCATTGGGAGAGACAGGAATGAGTTGGCTAGCAGGTCTATTTAATAGAATTATGGAAGTTGGACAAATGTCAGACGAATGGAGAAGCAGTATATTAGTACCTGTCTACAAAAACAAGGGAGACATACAACAATGCACAAACTACAGGGCTATAAAACTACTTAGCCACACCATGAAAATATGGGAGAGAGTAATTGATAGACGGATACGCGAAGAAACAGAAATATCCGATAATCAATTTGGCTTTATGCAGGGCAGATCAACAACAGATGCAATTTTCATTGTAAGGCAACTGATGGAAAAGTACAGGAATAAAGAGACCAACGCTCATATGGTATTCATTGATCTTGAGAAAGCACATGATAGAGTTCCTTCAGAGATTCTGTGGTGGGCACTCAATAAGAAAGGAGTCCCTGGCGAATATGTAAAGATTGTGAGAGATATGTTTAAGGGAGTTACGACTAGTGTTAGGACAGGTGTGGGAGAGACTAATAAATTTCAGGTGAAAGTAGGATTGCACCAAGGCTCGGTGCTTAGTCCTTATTTATTCTCATTAGTATTGGACCAGATAACAGCGAAACTACAGGGTAGTATTCCATGGTGCCTAATATATGTTGATGATGTAGTGTTAATAGGAAATAATGAAAGAGACTTAGAACAAAAACTGGAACAAAGGAGACAAGCTCTGGAGGAAAAAGGTTTAAAACTTAGTAGGACAAAAACAGAGTATTTGGAATGTTTATTTAAAGATGGAATTACTACAAATAAAATGGTAGCTTTGGATGGTGAAATGATTGTGAAAAGCAATAGTTTTAAGTACCTAGGATCGGTATTACAGAGTAATGGAGAAATAGAGGGAGATGCATGCAGTAGAATTAGGGCTGGATGGATGAAGTGGAAAGAAGCGAGTGGTGTGTTGTGTGACAGAAAAATTCCAATGAAGCTGAAGGGAAAATTCTATGAAACAGCCATAAGACCGGCTATGATGCACGGAACTGAATGTTGGGCAGTGAAAAAGAAAGAGGAACAACGAATGCATGTGGCGGAAATGAGAATGCTTAGATAGATGAGTGGAGTGACAAAGAAGGATAAAATTAGAAATGAGTATATTAGGGGAAGTTTAGGTGTGGCACCAATTGATGCCAAAATGAGAGAGCATAGGTTAAGATGGTTTGGTCATGTTCAACGTCGAGACGGTAATCACCCAATACGAAGAATAGCTGAAGTGCAGATTCCTGGAAGGAGTAGGAGAGGAAGACCAAAGAATACCTGGGGGGAGACGATAAGGCAGGACATTTTGGTAAAAGGGATTAACATTGCTATGACCCAAGATAGAGTTGTGTGGAGAAATGCAATTTAGAGAAGCCGACCCCGCATAGGGATAAGGCAAAGAGAATGATGATGAGTAAATGTATTAAAATGTATAAACATTTTCAATTTCTTTGCAACACGAAAATGCAGCAGCTGCATAACTCTCTGGTTAAGGTACTGCCTGCACTCTCCGATTTAACCAGAGTTATATGCAGCTGCTGCATTTTCGTGTTGCAAAGAAATTGAAAATGTTTATACATTTTAATTCATTTACTCTTTTGTTGAGTACTAAGGAATCTTTCTTGTTGGAACTTTTACAACGCTGAGCAGATGAGTTGTGAATTATTTAAAATTCGCTCATCTTAATTTCCTCCGCATCCTGTATGGTTTATAATGTTTGAAAATCTCGGGAGGTTGTAACCAAAGAAAGTATTCCACCTGTTGTCAATCTCGTGGTATGAGAACGATATTTATTGTCGCTGATGGCTCTAGTTCATCCGCGGCATTTCGTTCTTTGCAATTCGGAAAGGCCCAAAGTATTATACCTGGTAAAATCGGAGAGAAGAGGATATGGGACTACTGATGAGGAGGAAAAAATCCCGAAGCCGGTATAGACTCTTCCTGCACTCTCCGATTTAACCAGAGTATTATGCAGCTGCTGCATTTTCGTATTGCAAAGAAATTGAAAATGTATATACATTTTAATTCATTTACTCTTTTGTTGAGTACTAAGGAATCTTTCTTGTTGAAACTTTTACCACGCTGAGCAGATAGGTTGTGAATTATTTAAAATTCTCTCATCTCAATTTCCTCGGCATCCTGTATGATTTATAATTTTTGAAAATCTCAGGAGGTTATAACCAAGGAAAGTGTTCCACCTGTTGTCAATCTGGTGGTATGGAAACGATATCTATTGTCGTTTTCTGTGCTACTTCGATTGATGACTTATTTTGTTTTTCGGTAGATGGCTCTAGTTCATCCGCGGCATTTCGTTCTTTGTAATTCGTATGATACCTGGGGAAATCGGAGAGCAGAAGATATGGGACTACTGATGAGGAGGAAAAAAACCTCTGAAACCGGTATATACTCTTCCTGCATTCTCAGATTTAACCAGAGTATTATGAATCTGCTGCATTTTCGAAATTGAAAATGTTTATACATTTTACTATAAAATATTCTCAAGGAGGTATACTCGTATATTATACTCTTACTTACTCCCTGGGGTTACAATCCTTCTTGAGGTTTAGCCAACTTTACAACATGCCTGCATTTCTCTCTGTCTTGAGCAATCGACATTTAATTCTCCACGTCCATTTCTTTAAGGTCTTCTGCCATATTATCTCACCACCGTAGTTGAAATCGTCCACGTGTTCTTCCACTTGTAACTTGTTCCCATACCAGCCCTGCTATTCTTTCGTCAGAATGTCTTCTGAGGTGTCCTGTCCAGTCTGTTTTTCGATTCTTATTGCCCTTCTGATTATCTGTTCCAGAGTTAAGTTGAAGAGTTCTGGTGAAAGTGCATTTCCCTCTCACGTTATACCGCAACCCTTTCATGCACATCAGTATAAAATTAACATGTTTTTTTGGAAAGCCAAGTCCTTTCATCGCGGTCGACAGTTTAATCCTGCATATTCTATCAAATGCCTTCTTAAAATGTATGAACATCTGGTTAAGCTCATTATAAAACTCCCAGCATTTTTCCATTATCTGTTTTATTGGGAATATCTGGTCAATAGTAGAGCAGCACGATCTAAATTCGCATTGATAATTCCTAACGATTTTATTTGTCTATATTATGGTTCTTTCTTGCAGGATGTCTGCAAGGACTTTGTAGGTAGTATTTAGGATCATTATTCCCCGGTAGTTGATACATTACTTTTTGTTTCCTTTTTATGAATTCGTACAATGACCCTTTACTTTAATTTATACTTCTTCGTATGTCGGGTATTAGTCTTCTATTCCAGCTGTATACGCTTTTATGTTTCATATATTTCTGCTAGAGTTCTCATTTAGCAGTTGACAAAAGTATTCCTTCCAGGCTACGTGATACGCTATCTGCTATTGTTTTTTAAATAAGTTTCCTGTTCTTGATTCATACCTGGGCCTGATCTCTGAAACTTCTTTGAAGAGTCAGTCTTAGTTGATTGTTCTTTCGATTTTCTTCTATATTTATGATTATTTATTCCTGGTACTCCTTCTATTCCCTTTTCATTATTCTTGTTGCCTCGGTTCTTGTTTGTTTACGTCTTTCATACTTGGAGTATGAAAGGTATAGTATGAAAGGTATACATTCAGCTGGAGTAGTTTAGACTGTGGGCAGTGATGCAAGAACTTAACTTATCAACACAAATAGTTAATTTGATACGGATATGTATGGAAGGGTACGATGTAAGCTGAAAGTTGGACAACAACACTCGAAGATATTTGAAATGAACAATGAACTTAAACAGAAAAATGCCCTTTCACTATAACTCATCAACTTAGTTCTGTAACAGATAATCAGGAGAGCAAGAAGCGAGAAACCGACTACAGTATTCCATCGAGGAGGAGCAAATTGACATTTGCAGAATATATTGACCTAGTATTAAACACACGAGTACAGTATAGTGTCTGGGATATCAGGAGACTGAGACCTCTGAAGTCTTGAAGATGACGTCAGAAAGGATGTCGAAAGCTGGGCCCTGTGAATATCGACGCTGTTTAACCCGGAAGCCTGGTTTGTTTAATTTTAATATTAATTCTTGCTTAATATTAATTAAGTTCCAACCCCTTCATCGGCTTCAGAGCCATTTTTATACCAACATTCATCTGCTATTTTCTGATTCGTGTTAATCGACTCCCATTCATCCCTTCCTGGAAAGAGGAAGGTAAACGGCTTTTCTAAGCTATATTTAGGTTACACTGCATCTGATACCATTTCGAGCTTCGGATGACTGGAGCCATTAATAATATTGAGTCTCTTAGGCATTTTGTCAGACATTTTTTTTTTATCTAATTACCAGCAAAATCAATTACACATGATTACCGAAGGAGATAACATAATTTAATATGCCAGTCGCAAAGTACTCCAGAATTTAAGTAAAAACTAATAAAGCAACTCTATTCTGAAATTAAATACACAAAAGAAATTTATAGAAACGTTCGAGTGCGAAAACGTTTAACGCATTTCAGTGTTTTGGTAATAATCATAAACGGTTACTAATAATTTATTATAACGGACCATTATCACAGTCATTCGAATTATTGTCCCTTTCGATAATGTGAGGGGTGTTAAATGTCTAGGGGACTTTAAATGGGAATGGCCCAACACTAATTCAAGTTCAAGTGTGTTATGTGTGCTCTTCCTCGTCCCCAATCGTCCTCGTTTATTTATTAATCATTTTGTAAGTACTCATTTTACTCATTCATTAAATATTAATCAATGATCCTTGATAATAATATCTTCTTCTTCTTCTTCTTCTTGTTCTTCTTCTTCTTCTGCTTCTTCTTCTTCTTCTTCTTCTTCTTCTTCTTCTTCTTCTTCTTCTTCTTCTTCTTATATTAGGCCTCTTGGCGGTTCTTGACCGATTTTGAGCTTGTATTCGTAGGTGTGATGTTGACTGCCAGAGCTATCTCACCATCTTTTAAACGGTCTTTCTATTGGTCTCTTGCTTGTTGACTTCGAATGTCTGGCTATACGGGCTATTCTCTCGCTGTCCATTCTTGTCACATGCTGATTCCACTCTCATCTTCTCTGTCTTTTGGTCTCTCAGTGTTTTCTCAGTTATTGACCTCAACGTTCTCATTTCTGAAGTTCTCAGTGTCTTCTTGGTTTCTGCTGTGTCACATCTTGTTTCTATCGCGTACGTCATGATCGGTCTTACACATGATTTATATCTTTATTTCTGCAGATGACGTCCCTCGGACATCCTGACACGTAATTGGCTTTATTTGCTCGCTTTCGGACGCTCTCTTTAACCTTTCCATAACTACATAGGTATTTCGACTCCCAGATATTCGAATCTCGAGACTTGTTCAATTAGTTCGTTGTTAATTTACTAATTTGCATCTTATGGGTTCCCTTGACTCTACCAGGGATTTTGTCTTAGCTGTTGATATTTTCATGCTGTAGTTCTTCGCCACTGTATTGATAGTTTATGCCATTCGCTGTAGATTATCCTCGTTATCGGAGATTAAGATTCCGTCTCAGCATAACAGAGGATTTTTATTTGTTTTTCTGCCATCTTATATCCTTTTCCAGTAGTTTTAATGTTTTCTATGATTTTGTCCATTACTATATTAAAAAGCAATGTTCTCAAGCTATAATAAAAACAATAATAATATAAAAATTTTATTCAAATTTAAAAATTTCCTTCTTAAAGTAAAACCGATAATCCGCTAAGTGATTTATCATAATATCCATAATACTATGAAATATTTAAAGATGCTATAAAATGAAATCCAAAATATTCTTTCCACGTAATACATCTTACAACAAAGATAACGTTCTCTCATTTCCAATATCATTTCGAATACTTATTGTCGATAGAGCATTGCTTATCAAATTCAGACCTAATAGACTGTTCTCTCGCCTCCATTCCCACTTTGCCGTCATAGCACAGTCAACAAAATAACAATTTGGATGCTAGCTGCATAGTAATTTAGTCTGTTGTTTTTTTTATATTCGAACGAACTCCTAAAGTACGGAGGAGAGAATCTAACTAAACAACGATTAAAACTAATACAAAAAAAGAATGTGTGTGTACTTTGTACGCACGTAAGAAGTTATATTTCTGTTACATATTATGTGAATTTAACGAAATTGATATAATGTACTTTAAACAGTTTATTTATATTTCATTTAAATATTAAACGAATTTTAATACTTACTACTTTCCAAAATTTTTTATTAAGACAATACCAAAAATTTTAAAAGATAAAAGAATAAAACGCACACAAACACATTGAAAAATGCCACAAAAGAAAAAATGATTTCTGAACGATAATAATTGTTGGCAAAAATTTTAAATACGCATTTTCTGAAAAAAAATATATAACAAATATAGTTACAATCATAAAATGCATAAAAAAATAAAAAAATAAAAACTTGCATCGGGATTCGAACCCGCGAATTTGGGGACGCTTTGATTCGTAATCGAAGCCTAGACTCGCTCACTCATCCAATTACACATTATTTGTCATGTGGAAAAATAGGGCAACTGAACGTTTTACTGTTTGACAGTTGTTCTGAATTTACCTAATCAAATTATGTAGTTTGATTTTTGTGGAAGAAAATATTAAAATATGACAAAGCAGTAAGAAAACAATATATTAGATGAAGATTGGTAGAACTTTTGTTGGTAGTCAAATTAAGTATGTAAATCAAAGCATTACATACCTACTAGATAAATAAATCTACGCCAAAAAATCATAATTTAAAAATAAAAATCGGACCTAATTTCGGATTTCTCTCTAGAATCCCCATTCTTGAGAAAATAAATTTATTCCAACCTAATCCAAATGTATAATTACAACATGATTATAATAAAAACTACTTACCAAATTAGAATGAGTTTTCCTTGTCCAAAAGTCCAAAAATATATATGAAAACTATTTAAAAAGGCTAACTATTAACTAACTTTTGTTTGCTGTTTCTTTTCCCACAAATTTCAAAACGCAACAACCATAAATAATCAAACCACAGATAGAGAAATAAAAACAACATTTTTTTATTTCTCTATGAAACCACAGCTGTGCCACAGCCGCCATATTGAATAATTTTTGACATGTCATTTGAACATCCAATCAGAACAAAGATATAATGCGCATGCGCCCGGATCGTAGGTTTTAACATATAAAAATTCACCCTCATATCGCGCGTAAAGAAGCATAACTTCAAAAATAATAGAACAAAACAGAATACCACAAGAATGGAGATCAAGCATCCTAAACTTTTCTTCAAAAAAGGAGACAAATCGGACCAGGAGAAAAACAGAGGAATTAACTTATTAAACACAACATTAAAATTAACAACCAAAATATAACCAATTGAATGAAATTATACCATTAGCAGAAGAACAACAAGGTTTTAGTTCGGGAAGGTCATGGACTGATGCTATATTTATAATGAAGCAAGTTTAAGAGAAATCGTTGGAATAGAACAAACCGGCATATTTTTGTTTCTTGGACCTTAAGAAAGCATTTGACAGGGTAAAATTAAAGGACGTTATCCACTTATTATACTCGAGAGTGGTACCTGTAGGAATAATTAAAACCATCGAAAACATCTACCAGAACAACACAATAAAAGCAAAAGTGGAAGATGAACTAACTGACCCAATTGAAGCCGACAATGGGATAAGACAGGGGGATTCCTTGAGTTCTTTATTGTTGAGCCTGATCATGGACGAAATAATAAAAAAAGAAGAACTAAAAACGGATACCAAATGGAAGACAAACAACTTAAAATAATCTGCTATGCAGACGATGCAATACTAATATGTCAAAATGAAGATGATTTACAACGTATGCTGCACCAATTTAATAATTCGCCAGAAAATTTAACATGTTAGTTTCTCCAAAAAAGACAAAATACACGGTTATAACAGCAGATCCAATAAGATGTAAATTAGAGTTGGAAGGTCAGATAATAGAAGAAGTAATGGAGTTTAAATACCTAGGCATCACACTATCTAGCTACTGAAGGCTCGAAACAGAAGTGGAAGATCAAGTGAATAGAGCAAACAGAGCCGCAGGTTGACTATATGACACAATATGGAGAAATTAAAATATCGGAACAGAAATGAAAGGCAGAATATATAAAACAGTCATCAGACCAATAATGACATACGCAGAAACACGAGCCGACACAGAGAGGACGAAAAGATTGTGTGTCAAGGTGACAGAATATGCACCGGTCATCATCTGCCAATCCTATCAGCTTCACCTGCCTATTCAGCTTTCAGCGAAATGTTAGAAGACCTACTAGTGCATTGACTGTTTTCCTGTCTTTGTTTATTACGTCTGCTGTAAATTTTGGCGAATGTTCTATACTGAATTGTTTCGCCTATCTTTGTACCGATATATTCCTCCACCATTCTATAGTTTTGTCAACTATTTATGTTCTTGTATCCGTTCTTGTTAATGCCTTTGTATTATTTGTAATGCCGCACAAGGCTTCCGGTGCAATGAAAGGGCTTAATGAACCATCTGCTTTTTAATTGCCCTTATGATTAAATCTCGGATTTATAGGCAACAAAAATTGAAGAAAAAGTCGCCTATATAGGCAAAGATTTTTATTAAAAAAGGCAGGAATATTAACATTTAGACAAAATATAGGCAATGAAGGAATATAACTTATTATCTATTGTACAAAGTGAATTAACGTAATATTAACTTAAGGCGGGTATATTTACACATCATAATCATAACATTAGTATAAATAAACTAGTAGCTAAATAACTGTTAATTAATAATTAAACATTGTAACCACTTAAAATTTTATCATTAATAGAAACAACTAAATATTTTTCAATATTTTCGGTCTTAAAACTATGTCTTCGATCACTTAAAATTAATTTGTACATTGAAAACGAACGTTCGACATCGACAGATGTAATTGGAGGATATTTCAGAGCGGATAATAAATCTGGCATAATTTGTAATTCCTCGGAAAATGTCCGATTCAAAACTTTAGCAACATTAGATAAAAACGAAAAACCTTCATTCTTGTTGAAAACATATTTCATTTTTTTTTTTAAATTAATTGACCGTTACTTCCAGGTGCCGATTTAATTTTCGTCTTTAAATTATCTATTAATTTTACTGACTCACATAAATTTATCTCTTGTTTTTCTAATAAGGTAATTGTGGTAACTATTAATTTATAATTGTCATTGATATAAGCGAGTTCCTATTTCAATTTGGGATTTTTTAATATTTTTTTTGCTTCTCGAATGGCTTCGGAAATATCATAAAATTCTAACATAACTAATTCTATTTCATTGTAGTGTTCAAAGTAAAAAAAACTGCTTCAAGCCAGGTTCCCCACCTTGTCATTACTGGTTTAGGTGGCAAAGGGACACCGGGAAGTCTTTCTTTATATATTTGCACCCTCAACGGAGCCTTTACAAAAACTTTTTTCATAAAATTTATAAAATTATTTACCAACGGAAACAGATTTCTCATTCCTTCAGCAATTCTATTTACCCCGTGGGCTACAAAGTGCAATGAATTAAATTTTAATAAAAAATCTTTAAATTAACAGCAGCTTTTAACATATAGGCCGCAGCATCTGAAAGCATTAAAACTATTTTATTCACTGGTATAAGGTTGGGTAAAAAGAGGTTTGTTAAACTATCTTGTATAAATCGACTTATTGTTAAATTGTTTGTTTTTCCAATTCTTTAACGGCAACTAAATAAGGTTTTCTCGCAAAGTTTTCGTTCAAAATTCCAATCATTAAATTAGCTATATACCTGCCGCATACATCTGTCGTTTCATCTACGATAATATACAAAAATTGCCCTCTAACTCCCGCTTAATTTTTGAAATACATTCCACATAAAATTTTTCCACAATATGTTTTCTCAATGTACTCTCGTCCGGTAAGGATTTATTAAGATATTTTTCGAAAAAGCATTTAAAACTAGGATTATTAACTTTATATATAGGTATATTGGATGCAATCATCATCTGGCATAAATCAAATTTAAATGCGTCTTCCTCCTTTTTTTTTGAACTGCTTAAACTATCCCGCAGAGATATTTGGGCTAACTTAGAGGAATTTAATTTTTCCAAATTACGTTTATGAAGTGGGGTTCCACAATGCTGGTCAATAAAGTACTTCTTTCTACTTGAAATCTGAGAATTTAAAAAAAAATAATTAGAATTCTAAAACCGCTTTAGAATTTAGTTATGTTGTGGGACAAGGAAAAAAGAGAAAAAATTAAACTTACCGATTTGCCGCATGGTTTACAAAATGCTTCATCTCCTTCTAGAGAAAGTTCCGAATAAGGTGCGATCCATAGCCTTAATTTAGATGTCATCTTTTCACACAAATGTTTAAAACGTTTTAAAACGTGTTCTTTGCTTTTCGGTATACGCAACAAAACTAAACTAGGATATAGCAATTTGTGACTAAACTCTGATACAGTAACCGACTGTACAACTGATAATAAACTAATAAAGCTTAGGGATTTCCAAATAGTTAACCCTCAAGTCTCGATCAGGTACATTTTCCTAGAAATCTGTTATATAAACAAACTATTGATATTTTATTATTGACCCAAAATTTTATTATAGAATGGTTTAGTAATAGAATAGTATCATGGGTATTACCATGAAATTTTAAAAAAGGCACAAATAGGCGGAATTTACGAAAAAAGGCAAAAAATGCAAAAAACCATTTTAATAGGCAAAATAGGCAAAAAAAGACATTTTGCCTATAATCCGAGCTTTACTTATAACAAACCTCGTGCTCTGGTACCCATGCTGCCGTAACCTCGCTATGATTTCATAGTTTGTTTGTGTGGTTACCAGAATATTTGTGTTTATTTGTGTAGTCTATTTCTGGAACTCAGACAAGTAAACTAGGATATGACACTTAATAGGATGCTGCAAAAGCTTTTGTGATTCAGATTCTTGTTATTGAGATATCTCCAATCAAAGTTTTATCATTTTGTGTTTAAAATTCGCAAATATTGGTATTAATTGGTACATTTTGGTTAAGTTAGCTTAACGTACTTTGTATATTTGATAAGATCCCATAAAAGGACAAGAAAATATCTGACGATTTGCTTTCTTTCGAGCATCAGTCAAATTTAATAGAGAATAAGCTATACAACAAATGAGGTGATTGAGTCTTGGGACTTATCCCACAGACAGACCGTGTAGTTTCTACAAGGGTAAATTTACAATGGATGCGGTAATGGATTTCCGGCAGTTAGAACACTTAGCTTGTAACACACTGACGTAGAGCTGCGTCATTGGTTTCTTGGGAAGACGGTAATGGTCTAAGTATCTCAGTAATATAGTTTCAAATTATCTCTTCAAGGGACAAATTATGGTTGAAAGAAGGGTAGTTGTGACTATAATGGCTATAGTGGAATCCATTGGTCAGAAACACAGCTAAGGGATCAGGAAACTCTCCTTCCGACGTTGTGGAACCTGACGTTTGACGAAGTTATGATATGAATCATGAATTTGGGGAGGTTGTTACCCCCTAAACATTTGTGGACGTTCTCGGTATGACTCATGCATCGGGTATAGAGTGCATCAGAATTGGATGAATTAACACGCCTTGAAACTTGCTGTGAATAAGTGATTAGGGTTCTCAGAAACCAGAAAGAGAGAAGGGGTGTATTTTGAATGGGGTCGCTCCTAATAACTGGGGGACCTCCCAGCTTAAGACGTATAGATGAATGCACGATCTAATAAGCGAGACGACTGAGAGCGAACTAGTGGGAGATCACTGGTCGATGTCTTGAGCAAACGAGAGTTTGAAGCGAACGAAGAGATCAGGAGCTATAACATATATCGCCAATTATCGACATAATTATGGGCATCGGGATGATAATATGTATACCCCAAAAAGGAGACTTTTGCCTCGTTAACAGCATTGAGGGGAAGGGTTTAGTGGATTCCACTCGTCTTAGAGTGTGGAAAGACGAAGAAGCATAATATCAATGTGGTCGGACAGATCTCGATTCAGTTGGAAACCCAACACTACCAGGGTGTTACTTGTGATATATGACATCACAGATTCCTTACCAAGTGAAAAAATACGTAAAGTTGGATTCAACCTCAGTTTGGGTTAATTAAAGATGGGCTCCAACTTCTTACTCTGTAGGAAAGGACAATAAAGACGTAACATCTAAAAATTTTATGGGTATATGAATATTTTAAGATTAATTACAGAAGACCTCTATTAGAAGGTAAAGTTAAACACGTAATCAAAATATATTCCACGAAAACTTAAAGGTATAATACCGGGTGTCCACTTATATTTTCCCCCATTTTAACTGCCTTTAACTTCTAAACGGCTCAAGATAGAAATATGCGGTTTTCGCTGAAATGTTTTATTTTATTAAAAGTTTTGTCTGAATGGATTGAACTTTTTATATAGTTTTCAAAAACGAAAACAAAAATGGCGGATTTCTGAAAAAAACGTTGTTGATTTTTTTTTAATGGAACACCCAGTATATTTTTTTGTAAATTGAAAGAAAGGTCCTTCACCTATCCAGCGATATAAAGTTTTTCAAAATCGGTTGTCAAATCATTGAGTAATTAATTTTTAAAATGAAAGGTGCAGCATGGATATCACATCACATAATATCAATTTATGTGATTTCCACATTGCATCTCTCATTTTAAAAATTAATTGCTCAGTCATTTGACAACCGATTTTAAAAATTTTTATATCGGTGGATAGGTAAATGAACGTTTTTTCAAGTTTTTAGGTAAATGACCATTTTTTATAACGCTTTTAAATAAAAAATGGCGGATTTAAAAAAAAAAAACGTTTTTGACTTTTTTTATTAAAACACCCAGTATACTTGTTTGTAACTTGAAAAAATGGTCATTTACCTATCCAGCGATATAAAAAATTTTACAATCGGTTGTCAAATGACTGAGCAATTAATTTTTAAAATGAGAGATGCAATGTGGAAATCACATAACATAATATCAATTTGTTTAGTCATTTTATTTAGGTATGTGACATCCACTTTGCACCTCTCATTTTAAAAATTAATTACTCAGTGATTTGACAACCGATTTTGAAAAATTTTATATCACTGGATAGGTGAATGACCTTTCTTTCAATTTACAAAAAAATATACTGGGTATTCCATTAAAAAAAAGCAACCACGTTTTTTTCAAAAATCCGCCATTTTTTTTTCGTATTTGAAAGCGATATAAAAAATTTAATCCATTCAGACAAAACTTTTGCTAAAATAAAACATTTCAGCGAGAACCGCATATTTCTCTCTTGAGCCGTTTAGAAGTTATAGGCAGTTAAAATGGGGGAAAATATAAGTGGACACCCGGTATTCAAGGTCATAGTCTGAGCAACCGTACATCTGTATATAAAAGGTGGTTATAGGCCATCAGAAAGAAAATTGTTAAACATTTTAAACGGAGAAATAAAGGCGAAAAAATGATGGAGAAGACAAAATACCAAGAAGAAATGAAAAGCAAATCGTAAAGAACATGCCCAAAAATACAAAGAATAAGATAGGTACTTGGGGTCAAAGGATGGATAAAATTCCAATGGATGCGGCTTTAGGGCAACATATGACTCCCACAGTTGGTAAGTGGGTCAATTAATTAGGTCATTGTGTTATAAGAGGTGACAGGAAACTAATAGCAGATGAGATTTCAAAGCGAATCTGTCTGATGTCAAGACGACAATTTTCAATAAAACTTATAGTTCTATGAAATGTTGGTTACACTAGCCAATAAAATTTAAAGTTGTTAATTGTGCAAGCAATGATAACAGCTAACATCTGTGTGTTGGAATTATAAAAGTACATTATTTTAATAAGTTTATACTTATTTTAGGTAAAATTGATGACGCTCTTGTTACAGAGCGAAAACGTTTTGTTTATATGTTTGTAGCCCTATAGGGTCTTTTTAAACTAATATACCTTTTACCAGGACAACATTTTTTATT
Source organism: Diabrotica virgifera virgifera (assembly GCF_917563875.1). NCBI lineage: Eukaryota > Metazoa > Arthropoda > Insecta > Coleoptera > Chrysomelidae > Diabrotica > Diabrotica virgifera. Next base: position 188,204,093 of record NC_065451.1, read on the forward strand.
AAATTTTACTTGTAATTTAATGGTATACAGCCAGCTACAGGAATTTCTTTCTTGTTAAAATAAATAAACCTTGAGAAAATAAATAATTATAAAGCAATATGTATATTTTATTAAATGTTAATAAATGTCCCTGCAAAAACATAAATACAGACGCGCACGATTAAACGTTGCCTGTACTATTTTCCGTTCAGTAAATACCAAACTGATATTTCCGAAAAACAAAAGTATAACGCCATTCCAATGATTTACTTGACTGGAAAATAATAAATCATGATAATACGAGTGCCCATTTACGAATAAATTGGAATCCGACTTCTTCACAAGTGAAAAAGAAACATATTTTCGTCCTATCGCAATGAAAAAGCTATAAATTTTAACGATCAGAAGCCTGTAGCGAATAGATTCTTTTTTTCGGTGTCATAGAAAAAATATTTAGTCCGTCCGCCGGACTTAGCGTCTTCATTAATATTGTCTCGAAACGTTTATGAGTCTCAGGAAATTAATGGCTTTACAAAGAAAAAGCATATCAAGAAAGAAAAATCGGTTTTTATCGCATTCTTTATAGCGGATTTTTGTTATGCCCTTTTTTGTTGACATTTAAGGTAATTGGTATATGGATTTTTTTGTAAAATGTTGGACAATTGTTTACATTAACATAAAGCAGTAAATATGTATTAAAATGAGTGGTAGCAGTTCTGGTCTATGAATGCTGATTGGCAGAATTTACAGTATCTGTAAGTACAAACAAATTAGTATTCTTAGGAAGATTCATTGATAAGAGGAATTTTGGTAACCAAAAAGAGATAGGGACTTTTTGATCTAAAGTCCATTTGTAAGCAAAACAATTAAATTGCGGCTTATTTCTGTAGTAGTTTTTAATTTTCTGTTAATTTATTTAATTTTCTAATCGATTTAAATATCATAATAACTGGCGCCCAACCCGGACCCGTCCTCACGACCCTGAGATCACAGTCTCGTGTTCTAGGGACTGATTCTACCGACTTCTTCACAAGTGAAAAAAAGGACATATTTTTGTCCTCATCATCATCATTCCCTTTGCCTTATCCCTATGCGGTGTCGGCTTCCCTAATTGCATTTCTCCACACAATTCTATCTTGGGTCATATCAATGTTAATCCCCTTTACCAACATGTCCTACCTTATTGTCTCCACCTAGGTACGGGAGCAAGCGAAATAGAATTCTATTTTAGTAACGTCACATTGCCTAGCAACCGTCGATTCTCCCATTATGAAATTCTATTTTGTGACGTCAGCAAAATAGAATTCTATTTGGCGTGCTCTGGGCCCTAGTCTTCTTTGGTCTTCCTCTCCTACTCCTTCCAGGAATCTACACTTCAGCTATTCTTCGTATTGGGTGATTAACATCTCGACGTTGAACATGACCAAACAATTTTAACCTTTACTCTCTCATTTTGGCATCAATTGGTGCCACACCTAGACTTTCCCTAATATACTCATTTCTAATTTTATCCTTCTTTGTCACTCCACTCATCCATCTAAGCATTCTCATTTCCGCCACATGCATTCCTTGTTCCTCTTTCTTTTTCACTGCCCAACATTCAGTTCCGTACATCATAGCCAGTCATATGGCTGTGTTATAGAATTTTCCCTTCAGCTTCATTGGAATTTTTCTGTCACAAAACACACCACACGCTTCTTTCCACTTCATCTATCCAGCCCTAATTCTACTGCATGCATCTCATCTACTCTCTAATACCGATCCTAGGTACTTAAACCTATTGCTTTTCACTATCATTTCACCATCCAAAGATACCATTTTATTTGTAGTAACTCCATCTTTAAATGAACATTCCAAATACTCTGTTTTTGTCCTACTAAGTTTTAAGCCTTTTTCCTCCAGAGTTTGTCTCCACTGTTCCAGTTTTTGTTCTAAGTCTCTTTCACTATTTCCTACTAACACTACATCATCAGCATACATTAGGCACCGCGGAATGCTACCATGTAGCTTCGCTGTTAGCTGGTCCAAAACTAATGAGAATAAATAAGGACTAAGCACCGAGCCTTGGTGTAATTCTACTTTCACCTAAAATTTATCAGTCTCTCCCACACCTGTCCTAACACTAGTCGTTACTTCCTCATACATATCTCTCACAATCTTTACATATTCGCCAGGGACTCCTTTCTTATTGAGTGCCAACCACAGAAGCTCTCAAGGAACTCTATCATATGCTTTCTCAAGATCAATGAATACCATATGAGCGTTGGTCTCTTTATTCCTGTATTTTTCCATCAGTTGCCTAAAGATTTTTGTCCTATCTCAATGAAAACGTTATAAATTTTAACGATCAAAAACCTGTAGTGACTAAGTTCTTTTTTTCGGTGTCATGGAAAAAATATTTAGTCCGCCCGCCGGACTTAGACTTCATAAAGTTTTTAATCTCTTACTCGATACTTGAAAGCGTCTCCAATTAGACACACCATACTTTCTCTAATTTTAATTACCCTTTTCTAAATTGATAGATTTTCGGTAGAATTAGAAAAAGTTAAAGTCATTGGTAATTTCTTAGGAGAATTGGTAAAATTTTCTAAAGGCAGGACAGACACTTCTGGTATGCCTGTCTAGGAGACAAGACCTATCTTTTTTTCGCGAACTTGTTCGAATTAGATCTAAGCAAGTAATCTTAGTATAATTAGGTATTTCTATTTAGAAATATATAGGATTAACTTCAACCATCTCTTTACTGATCAGTTGCTTTTTCAGCTGACCATAAACTTGTACAAAAGATTATATATTGGTTTACATATTAACAATATATAGCTAGATAAGTTAGATAATGGGGATGCCACCTCGAGTATAACTCACCTGATTTTCTGTATAGTTTTTATTCTCATATTCGATAGCTTGCAGTTATTCTGTAGGTCTCGCTAAACATCAAGTGTTTAAAAGATTAGTTCTAACACATATAAAAGGTATTATTTTCATGAACAGTGTTTATGTGTTTGCTTTAAAACTCAAATAAAGACTTTTGCAATCCCATATACTCGAGAACCTCATACATACAGCTTTAACGCTTACTGCACAACTACTCAACTTACATTTGACAAGACCAGAATTTCACATCTCGTCAGCCATAATGTAATTACACGATCCTGTAAAACCGGTTGTTTTCTGTGGAACTTCAACCTCTAAAGTCTCTACATGTATCAGCGTTAGTACCTTTTTTCCATTTTGATGGCACAGCTTCAAATACTTAACATCACCACTGACTTGATTTTATGGCTACTAAAATACCTGACTCCACCGTTTCTATTCTCTGACTACTTTTATTGCACTTGCGTGTGCTATTAGGAATGCTGCGGATGGGTCGTTGCTGAGAAAACGGAATGGACGTGTTTTTAAATCAACTAGAAGATTAAATAGCTCAAATTCCGCCCTAAGCTTTGCGCACTGACTTTAATATCTCCGTTAATTAGGAACGCTTGTAAAATTGCCACAAATTTTCCTAGTTTCCGTGATAATTCGATTTCATTATAACTATAATTTGCTAAAACGGGGTATTTTTGGGTAATGTTTCTAATAATTATATAAAGATAACTAACTATAAAGATAAACTGTAAGTTCTGCATTAAAGGTGTTTTAAATAATACAGCAAAACTATGGATTAGGTATATCATTGCTATCTCAGGGTGTTTGAATGTTTCCCATTTTCTTCCTGCTAGATTTGTTTTAATATTTGATGAATTAATTATTGTTTATTTCTTGTCTTTAATATAAAAGTCTTTTGACATATATTAAACAGCATATCAATGAAAACATCATAGTTATAATAGTATTGTAATATATATGTTTTGAACGATATTGTGTGAAATGGAATTCATTTGAACTGTTGCCAAAATACATTCAACTTTACAATGTTTTAGCGGATCTGATTCATAGATAAAATTATTTTTAGTTATTTATAAAAGCCATGTAAAATAATTAGGTTAACCTTGCAGTTTTATAGTCAGCAGGTATCTTATGGTAGGGGAGCCCAAGCGGGGATTTTTGCAGTTACTCGAGCGCGTCAGATTATCATGTGGGGAGAAACCTGGTACCCCGCAGATGTACCTCTACCATATATTGGCTCTTAACACAGGGGAGTTCGTTAAGGGGGGCCCGAAAAAAAAATCTATCCTTAAAAAAACTCGAAATTGTCAGATTAAGATAAGGTAAGTTAAGTACATGCAAAAGAGTGTATACTTAAAAAATCTGACGATTTGAGCTGGGCGTAAGGAAATGGGCGAGTCCCAAAGTTTCACAAGAAAAAAGCGAATATTTCGCGAAATGAATGACGGATCGAAAAACTAAAAAATATGTGCTCAGTATTTTTTAAAAATCTATCGAATGATACCAAACACGACTTCTCACGGAGAGGGGTGGGGGGTAAATTTAATATTTTAAATACGAATCCCGCGATATTTCGGGTAATGAACATCAGATCGAAAAACTGTAAAATACACTTATTTAATATTTTTAAAAAATCTATCGAGTGGCACCAAACACGACCCACCACGGAGGTGGGGTGGGGGGTTACTTTAAAATCTTAAATAGGAGTCCCCATTTTTTATTGCACATTTGAATTCATTACGAAAAAATAAGTAACTTTTATTCGAAACATTTTTTCGAATTATGCATAGATGGCGTTATAATCGGAAAGAAACGATTGTTAGAAAAGGAAAATTAAATTAAAAAACGGCAAGCGCCCACTAAAATGGAAAATGTTACTAAACTTTTTTTGGTTTTAGGACCTACTCTTCACAACCCAATAGGTCTCAAAAGCGCTCGAGAGACTGCACATTTAGCATACTTTGCTCCCCTACCATTATAGACTCATACCTATTTCTAAGGTAATATAAATTTGGTTTCTCAGGTCAAAATCATAAATTAATATATTATACTTCTAGTTCAGTGCTAATGTAATTTGTATTGAACACGGTGATCAGCTTTTTGACAAGGTTCGTTAAAATTCTGTAGGTAAGCCAATATTAATGTAGAACGAGTACATCAAGGGGTACAATAGATAAATCTAATGATATTACTCACTTGAATATTATCATCTTTGTACAATAAACAAAGTGAACAAAGTGCAGATTTTGCGAAAGTACAATAGAAAAGCTCAAATATATTGTCTACAACATAAATATCATAAATACCTGGAACTAGCTTTCGTTAGAACTATATCAGAACCATGAATTGAAGACTTAACTCCTTTGATATGTGGAGGTTTAGATGGCATCTTAAGGTCTCTTGGATAGACCGTCAGAATATTAATAAGAGGAATGAATAAATAAATAAAGAGGAGTTAAAGAAATAATATAAAAAAAGTTAGCTGAAGCACCAAGGAGAATTTTAGCCCAAAATAATGATTTAGAGCAATTGCTTTCAATAATATAGTAAGTAAGGATAAGTTCCAATTTCCGTAATGAAGATAGTGCTTGAAGAAATGGGCTATCATATCTTAAAGAAAATATACTGTAAGAGAAAATAAAAATTTTACGACCCTTAGTAAACAGCAGTTCTTCAATAAATATGGATTGTTAGATATAATATCCGATTCAATCATAGCACAGATGGAAAAAGAACCTTAAAATACAGGGTTTTTGGTAAAGAATGGGTCATAACTAAACCTTAGAGTACTGAGGTTAATATAGGTCGCTTTAAGCTGACTTACCTTAGTACAAAAGTTGATAATAACTGAAATACAGGGTGTCAAAGTTAAACTTTTATTTTAATTATTTTTGAATATTTCCTGACAGGCATGGTACAACAACACGAAATTGTAAAGTGGTGCTGTAATTGTACAATCCACTAACTTATGTTTAATAAGCTTTTCTGGCTACTACAAGAGGCGTACGACGGGGGAACGAGAATGGTTGACCATTCCCAAATTCTACGCCACTGGCGAAATTGCTATTTTAGTGCAATTTTTTGATTATCCAATACTTTCTATGTAACAAATATACCCTTCATTCGTAACGATAAAGCCATTAGTTTTCGAGATATTTTAAGCAAAAAACGAAGGAGCATAATACATTAATCAAAATAAGTGTTCCTTTTCATTTTTAACTTCAAATATCTCGAAGACTAATGAAAAGTATATTATTTGCATAGAAAGTATTGGAGAATCTAAAAATTATGCTAAAATAGCAGTTTCATCAGTGGAGTAGAATTTGGGAAGGGTCAACCATTGACTTTCCCCTGTCGTACGCCTCTGGCAGTAGCCAGAAACGATTATTTAACATAATTTAGTAGGGTGTACAGTGTCTACACTTTCTGCCAAGTATCACACGGATATGTCAAATTATTTTAAAATATTCTTTTTTTTTTTTAATAATTTATTCTTTATTTAAAACTTTCAGAACTATGTATGTGTGCCTGGTATTATAAAACTATTTGACATAATATCCTTGTGGTACTTGACAGAAAATGTAGGTACTATACACCCTACTAAATTATGTTAAATAATCGTTAGTGATTAATACCAGAGGCGTCCTACAGGGGAAATGAATGGTTTACTCTTCCCAAATTCTACGCCACTGATGAAACTGCTGTTTTAGCATAATTTTTAGATTTGCCAATACTTTCTATGAAAGTCATTCAGTCGTAATAATAAAGTCATTAGTTTTCGAGATACTTGAAGTTAAAAATAAAAAGGCAAACTAATTTTGATTAATGTATTATGCTCCTTCGTATTTTGCTTCAAATATCTCGAAAACTAATGGCTTTATCGTTACGAATGAGGAGTATATTATTTACACAGAAAGTATTGGAGAAACAAAAAATTGCACTAAAATAGAAATTCCACCAGTGGCGTAGAATTTGGGAAGGGTCAACCATTCACGTTCCCCCGTCGTACATCTCTGGTGGCAGCCAGAAACGTTTGTTTAACATAATATAGTAGGGTGTACAGTACCAGCTCCACTTACCAATTTCGTGTTGTTGTCCCATGTTTGTCAGGAAATATTCATAAATAAATAAAATAAAAGTTTAACTTTGACACCCTATATCTCGGTTATTATCAACTTTTGTACTAAGGTAAGTTAGCTTAAATCGACCTATTTCAACCTCAGGAATCTAAGGTTAAGCTATGGCCCATTCTTACCCAGTATAAGAAATCTATTATGCTTGGAAACTGTAGAATGTTGTTAGTGCAGTTAGTAATTTTGTTATTGATTTACTTGTTAAAGGCGTAGGCGCAAAATTTAGCGCCAATGTGTTTCAAATGCATTCACGTTTTTCGAATCCTCAAAAAACTAATAAGTAGATATTTTTGAAAAATTTTAACGCAGAATAAAAGAGTGCATAATTACCGAGGGCCGAAAGTCCCTGAGAACTTCTATAATGTTTATATTAACCTTTAACTACACGCGCTGGCGTATTTTGTACGCCAGATATAAGAATTTTACTGCAAATTTATTTAAATATTTAATTTTTGACCTTGTTTATCTATCTAGCCTATCACTGGAATGTGCTTTACAATTGATTTTAGTTTCGTTATAATCGGCCTTCTGAGAAGATCGTAATTACCATTTTATTATTTGTTGTTGCCGGTGGTGTACAAAATACGGCACGCTTGTAGTAATATAAGTACCTACATATTTCAATTGTTTTTTTTTTAGTCAATATGGCACAAAATATATTTTTCTTTATAAACAATACTTTTTCTCATGTAAAAAATCACATTTAAAGAAATTTTTTATTAGTTCTTTTATTTTTCAACGGATCAGATTCCAGTTAGAATTCCCAATTGGCTTACTGAGAAGGAAAAGCAAGCATTCGCCTATACCGAATAAGGTGTATAAGAAACAACTAAGTGTATTAAAACAAAATAATAAACAAAACCGCTGTTTTTAAGAGTATTCCCTTGTGGCGTATAAAGTACGTCACGCGTGTACTTTACTATTATAACTTGATGCGCGGGTAGTTCAAGGTTAATAAGCTACACTGTGCTACAGGGGTGAAAAAAAAAGAAACTTTAGTGTGATTTTTAATTTCAAATATCTCATTCAAAAGAAAATTTTTGGATATTCTAAGGGACTTTCAGCCCTCGGTAATAATGTAATCTGTCATTCCACGTTTAAATTTTTTAAACATACAACATACTAATCGTTTTCTTAGCACTACTCCCCTAAGTAAGTTTTAGGCCTACTCCCCTAAGTAAATCATATATAAATGAGTACGAATCGTTATGTAATAAATCAACATCATATTTATTGCATCTCTAATGAACAATATAAAGTTCATCCTTATCAAAGAACCTGTACGTAGATAATTTAGCAAAGCTGGGGAAAACTGTTAAAATCGTTTATTATTGGTAAGGATGTCGGTAAATTAGTAGTTTCTTTACGTTTTTCGTCAATATGTATTTCTAAACGTAATCGCTGTAGTGTGAACAATATTTTATTAAAAACTGTCTACATTAAAATTGAAACGGAAAAGTTTCTATGCATAATTATTGTTCTAAAGTCAACGGTTCCGGGATTACGGAGGGTGTAAAGTGGAGCTCTTCCAAATTTTTATATTTTTTGGGCAAATTATAGTATTATTACTGAGAAAACTAATTTTTTAACAGGATTTTTAAACCGGTGGTATGTTACTGATAAGCTCTTGAAGGAACGTCAACCACACCATCTTCAAGAGGCTTCTACAGGCCTAGGCCATATAAATCTCTGGTAGGAAGAAACCCACTCTAAACTTTATATGAACAATGTCGCATAAATATATTTTCAACAGTAAAATTTTTGTTTCAAATTTAGAACATTTTTGTACAGAATATTGTTCACGCTAAACCGCGTAGGTTTAGCAATATTGACGAAAAACGTAAAAAACTACTAATTTGTCAATTTCTCCCCCACCTCCCCGCGAAACCCGACGATCAAAATGATGTAACTTTTGACTGAACAATATGTGGACCATATAGAACAATTTGGTGTTGAAAGATAACTTTCACTATGGATGTCTAGGTTTGGGTCTAGCTATACCATACCACTAGTACTCTTTCACAGTTTCTTATTCTGCTAAAATTTTAAGTTTGTCTCCAAAATTACTGGTGTAAAGAATAACCGTATCGTCAGCAAAACATTTAATATTTGCATTTATTTTCGTTCCTGCCAAGCCATTTAGGGATAAAGTAAAAGGCACCTAAGATAGCACCTGGAGACACACAGTATTGATTAGTTTTTTGACACTTAAGTCATCATTAATTTCGTCATTAATATAAATGAATCTTATGAATTTGTCTACATATTGTTCTACATTGTTCTCCCCCTCCATTTTTTTGTCCAACTTCTTCAAACAACCTTTTTGAATAAATATAAAATATTTACTAAAAGTCTGTAAAAATTATTGTGGTAAGATTACTGAAACATTTGCCCAACGTTTTCTTCAGCTACTAACTTTGTCAAGATAATTTTGTTTACTGAGTAAAATTACAAATTGGTCTGGTCTGTTAAAAACAACAAAATTTAAGTTAAATTGCTCTAAATGTACAACAACGTTAAGAATATTTTTTGTGTGTTTCATAAATATATAATTTAGCTACGGTCCAATTCAGAAAGCTTAAAATTACAAAGAAAACGCTAAAATTCACGTAATTGTTTCGTTTTTTACTGTTTGTGCGAAATAAAGAAAAAATTAATTAAAAGAAATTCTCGTAACAATAAACTTTTCGGCCGGAAATAATTGAATTCATTGTAGTTGTCTTAATAATTCCAGTTTAGAAAGGAAGAGAGAACAATAGACAAGATTCATTTCTAAATCTTTAAAAGCTTCACAGATGCTTTTTAGTGCAGTCACTGAAGGTTTTCACCTCCGATTTCGTTTTGAACCTCCATCGATTTTCATGGACATTGGTGAGTGGTTCTTCTTCTTTACGTGCCATCTCCGCGACGAAGGTTGGCAATCATCACTGCTATTCTCACTTTTAATACTACAGCCCGAAAGAGTTCAGTTGAGCTGCATCCAAACCATTCTCTGAAATTTCTTAGCCAGGACATTTTTCTCCTATCTATGCTGCGCCTTCCTTGAATCTTTCCCTGCATAATTAATTTTGGAGTTCATATCTGTCACCACGTGTTATATGATCCAAGTATTAAAGTTTTCTTATTTTGATGGAATCCAGTATCTCCCTGCTGTTCTGTATTCTCCTTAGTACTTCCTCATTGGTTATTCTGTCTGTCCAGGAGATTCTCAGCATTATTCGATACGTCCACATCTCAAATGCTTCCAATCTATTGAGGCATTGTTTATTGAGAGTCCATGTCTCCACACCATACAAAAGGACAGGAAATACATACTTTAGTACTCGCTTTCTAAGATTTAGGCTGAGGTGTCTACTACATAATATTTGTTTCATATTAGTGAATGCACTTCTAGCCTGTTCTATTCTAATTCGGATTTCTTTGGTATAATCGTTTGTTTCACTAATGTTTATCCCTAAATAGTTATAATTCTGAACTCGTTCTATCGTCTTATTATTTGCCTGTACATTTATGTTTCTAATATTTTTCTTTGATATAACCATGAATTTCGTTTTCTTTATATTTAGTGACAGACCAAATGTTTCACTAGTTGCAACAACCTTATCTAAAATTCTTTGTAGATCTCTAATAGTTTCTGCTATGAGTATTATGTCATCGGCGTATCTAATTTCACATATGGGTAGGCCAATTATTTTTATGCCGGCTACTTCATCTTCCAAGTGATGAGTGAGTGGTTAGAGGATGTATTAAGAAACAAAAGTGAAGTAGTGCCATCTTTTGCTTTTATCCTGGAGGTGAATGCCACTCATTCTCGGGAGTGGAAAATAACTCCAGAAATGGGTAGGTTGACCAATTTTAAGCCATATTTGTTATATAAAGTTGTTAAAATAAATAAATATTTTTTGGTCAACAAAACGTTAAATCAACACTTTTGATTTTTGGTGAAAAAATGCATTTTTTCATAAATGACTCAAAAACTCAAATCTAAAGTTTTTACAAAAAAGTTAATAACAACTGAATAACCTCAAAAATTTTCACTGCTATATTTCCTTGCATATTTTTGAAAAAAAAAATATGATTTAATAGAATTATAATTTTTTAAATTTTAGTAAATTTCATTTTCTTTCGATAACTCCAAAAATACCCGATATACGTATAGATTTTACTTTTTTAAATTCTTTTAGGATAAAAAATAACAGATAAAAACGTTCAAAACCTAAATTTTACAGCGAGTATCATGTACAGTCCCACCAGATTCACTTTGTATTATATTTGAGATTTGGATGCACACTGCTGTTGACGTTCGGTTTTTCGAAATTTTCTGAATTTTATTTTGGTAAAGTCTCGCTCGTCCTCGTCCAGTTTTCATTTGCCTAACCGCATACTCCAGTGTCATGTTTAACAATGTTGGGGCCAGCCCATCTCCCTGCTTTAGTCCCTGCGAAATTTTGAAAAAGTCTGTCCGGTGGTTTTGTATTCGTACACATAACTGATTTTCATCAATTGTGGCTTTAATGAGTCTTATTAGCTTGTGTGGTATTGCCAATTCAGCCAATATATAGTATAGTTTGTTTCTTTTTACTGAGTCGTATGCCTGTTTGAAGTCTACAAACACGTTGTGAATATCAACATCGTGTTCCTATGATGTGCTCAAGATCTGTTTGACTGTAAATATTTGATCCAGTGTCGATCTTCCCCGTCGGAAGGACGTCTGATACTCTCCAATAATATTTTCTGCTAGTGGTTGGAGCCGCTGGTTTATAATATACGTGAGGACTTTATATGCTGTACTAGTAGAGAGATTCCACGGTAGTTTTTGCACTGGAGTTTGTCTCATTTTTTATAGATCGGAAATACTATACTTTTCTTCCGGTCGTCGGGTATTTCCTTTTCTTGCCATATGTCTTAGATGATCGCGTGGATGTGACTTGCTAGGTGGTCGCCACCTACCTTATAAGTTCTGCTGGTATTTCGTCAATTCCCGGAGCTTTATTGTTTTTCTGGGCCTTAATAGCTTCGAGAACTTCCTCTATAGTTGGAGCTTCTACTCCATTATCTACTTCATTCTCTTCTACATAATCCATACCCATTTCATCTTCCGTGTCTACTTGTGTTATAAGTAGGGTCTAAAAATAATGCTTCCAGGTTTCTGTGACTTTCTGTTGGTCACTGATTATTTGCCCACTTTCATTTTTACATAGACTTGTTTGAGGTTTATACCCACTTCTTATCTTTTTTAGGTATTTGTATGCTACCTTGACTGGACGAGGAAACCTACTGACTAACCGAACGGTTCAACTGGCCGCTTATGCCGATGATATTAATGTTATGAGTAGAACATCAACAGGAGCACCGGAAGAATAAGAAAAAATCTTGCTTAGAATTATTTGTCTCTCTATCGATTTGTGGGGTTATTTCTTAATAAAATAATTTTCACCCACAACAAGCGGTGACATCCACTCCCAGGGGAAAAGCGCAAGTTCGAACAATGGTATTTTTAATTCTTGAGGTATCCTTTAACTACTCAACAATTTTTATGAAAGTCAATGAAAGTTCAAACAAATCCGAAGTCAAAATCTTTAGTGACTGTACTATAAAAGCATCACAGATGCTTTTGGTATGTATGCCTTAAAGCTCTCGAGCTAAAGATTCTCTATTTCATTCGGTGTTTTAGTAGAAAACCGTGGGCTTTAATTTCTCATTACAAGACGCTGTTGCAAGGGTGTCTGATTATAAAGCATGCTTCTATGCTTCATTAAGGCACCTCTTCGATGATATTAAATTCTAATCAAACGTGTTGGACGTCATAATTTTAATGGCGGAGAAGTAATAACTGAGGGAATCTCGAAACAAATCTGAAATGAGGGTATAACTCTTCTGAAAAACGATAGATAAAATTACATTAATATTACCATTGAACTAATTTATACAGTGTGGAGCAAAATTGGGAATATTTTTGTTTTTTAGAGAATAGGTGTTTTTGGAAACAAATCCCAAAACAGATTGATTTTTATCAACGAAAACTTTTCGTTAATAAATTCTCAAATTCTGTTCGTTCGTTCGTCCGTCGCCGCTCCTGCAATATTTAGAGGCCACCTAGTGATGGAGCCCTATGTAGTTTTGTTTTCTGAATCCAAATCTGAAAACGGCATTTCGGTATCTTTAACCATCTTCGAGATATCCTACCTAAAAGTCATCATTGTGACGTCACAATCCTTCTTCAAATATTTATTTTCTTCCGACACACCTAAACGTCAACTCAACTTGTTTTCGTTTGACGCAACTAAACGTCAACATAAAATTGAAACGTCAAATAAATAAATTTTATTTATTTATGTTAATGTAATGTTAAGTTAAAGTTCACCAGTTTCAACGAAAACTTCGTTTATTTTGTATTTATATATTTTTTCAATAAAATAGTTTAAATATTAATTTTCTGGCAAATATTTATATAAATAAATATAAATATGCAACATCACATTCGGCTGGCTTCGGCTATAAACGTCTGTAGTCGTAATCATCCCGGCCTGCCCGAGAAGCTTTTTTTATTTGAGCTGTCTACTCAATGATACACACGTGTCCAAAAGTTTGGAATACGTACAAATAATATATCTACGCCTATGGTGGTTTCAAAACTGTTGTTGATATTCATTCTAGAGAGTTTTTAAATGAAAACGGCAAAAAATTTCAATCGTTTTTGTATCATTTTGGTCACATTCAACTGATTAGCGTATTTACACGTTATTTCAGTCTTTGTTTAAAGTTGAATTGAGCCGTTTAAAAATGCCTAGAAACGTGATATCTCATTTTGACAGATCCAGAGTAATTGCTTTATTACAACAGGACTTTCGTCAAAGTGATATCGCGAATATTGTTGATGTTACTTAGAGTGCTGTATCGAAAATTAAAAAAAAATCCAAGATTCAAATGACGTAAAGGATCGTCCCAGAAGTGGTAGAAGTCGATGTAAAACAGCAGCGCAAGACCGGCAGATAACATTGATACGTCGTAGATATCGTCTGGAATCTACAAGTGGTATATCCAGAGAAATTTCTAGGCTGCAAGGACTGAATATTTCACGGCAAACAATTACACGCCAACTAAATGCGGTAAATTTGTATCGTAGAAGACCCCTACATGTTCCTAAACTAACCTACCAACACAAAATGATAAGATTCCAATGGGCTAGAGAAATGGTGCATCATGGTCCTAACTGGAATAACGTGATGTTCTCTGCTGAGTCAAAAATTGAATTGGTATCTGATTGGCGAAGAACACTGGTTTGGAGGGCCCTAGAACGACAAGCCCGACTAGAAACAGCCCAACTGCGTGTCCCATTTGAAGGTGGTAGTATTATCGCTTGGGGTGGTATTATGAGTTGTACACGGACGCCACTGATGGTTCTGGAGAGAAGAGTCACTGGTGCTGTGTACATCGAGGAAGCTTTAAATCCTGTCGTACGTCTATACTGAGGGGCAGTAGGTGCTGAATTTGTGTTTATGCATGACAACGCTGCTCCTCATCGAACAGCAGCAGTACAAAATTTTCTGGAAGAAGAAGGAATATCTACACATTACAGTGGCCCTCGTATTCCCCCGACATGAACGTTATTGAACATGCTTGGGACATTCTGAAAACACGCATCAAGAAGCGAAACAATCCTCCTATTACACTTCGAGAACTAAAAGATGCTGCTCGTGAAGAATGGGAGAGAATTCCGCAAGCCCAGCTCGACCAGTTAATCGGCAGCATGCCAAATCGCCTACAGACATGCATCATACAGGCCAATGGAGGAAATACTAATTATTAGTTTTATTAAAAATTATTTTTTTCTATACTAATTTAGTTTTAAATGTAAGCTGTACATTTAAGTATTTTGTAAGTTTTTCACTTCAAGAGAATAAATCATTTTTTTGCATATCGTTTATCTGGTTTTGAAGTTTATTTAATATTGTTGAGAATTGAAACAAAATTATGTTTAACTATTCAGAAGAGTTTGTATATAAAAATCAATAAAAAGATGAAATATTCCAATATTCCAAACTTTTGGACATATGTGTATAATATATTATATTATAACTTATATTATATTATACACTCACGTGCCAAAAAAATCGATCCACTTAAAAATTTGATCAATTTGATGTCACGAAATTCCTAAACCCGTTTTCCGATTTAAGTGATTTTTTTGCCATGTTACAGCCATATATTGTTATAGTCATTAACAATATCGCTGTAATAATATTGTTGCTAGACAGGTAAACTGTCGTTGTATACTGGGTGTACGAATCAAACTGTGTTTTTTCTCAAAGCTCGCATCATCCTGTGGGCTATTTTAGTATTTGGAAAATACTGAAATTAAAACCCAACTACAGTCTCAGGTCTTCTTAACATTCTGTTTTTAGATTCATTCACTTATGTTGGATAATAAAAAAGTTAGGTACTTTAACAACTGGCCATGTTCGTCATCAGTACAGGGTGTTTCTAAATAGGTGCCAAAAACTTTAAGGGGTAATTTTACATTAGAAAATAAGGACAGTTTGCTTTATAATCATATGTCCAAAAACGCTTCTTTTCCGAGATATAGTGCAGTCACTGAAGGTGGATATGAGCTATTACCGCCGATTTCGTTGAACCTCCATCGATTTGCATAAAAATTGGTGAGTGGTTAGAGGATATCTCAAGGAACAAAGGTGACATGGTGCCAACTTGCGCTTTTACCCTGGGGGTGGATGCCACCCTTTTTCAGGGGTGAAAATGATTTTATTGAAAATAACCCCACCATTCGATAGAGGGACAAATTCTAAGCAAAATTTGTTATATAAAGTTATTAACATAAATGAAAACTTTTTGAGTTGCTCCAAAATTTATGCTCCAAAATTTTTTCAAATTTATCTTTTAAATTTTTTTCCAAAAAATGTTATTGTTTTTTTTAATAACTCCGTTAATTCTTAGGATATCAGGTTCGCATAATAACCATTTGAAAGTTAATTCCAAGGGCAATTAAACGGCGTTAAATTTAATCTTTTAGACTCATTACTTTTTTAAAAACAAAAGGTTAAATGGCCCTGGTTACATGGTTCTCGTAGCAAAATTTAAGCTTTAAACGTTTCTATCTCGGTTAGTTTGTACCCTATAGAAATAATAAAACAGGTAAAATATCTGATACAGAAAAAACTAAAATTTGTTTAAATAACATACTTATCATTTTTACGTGTGTTGAGTATTTTTGGGATTATTATTAAAAGAAAATGAAAATTATGATCATTTTAAAAATTCTGATTTTTTTAAAGTATACCTTTTTTCAAAAATTTTCATTCTAAACCGGTCAAAATTGTTGATATCATTACTTATGCTAATATAAAGAAATTATTGTAAGGATTACTATAAATTTTAATTTTTGTAAAAATGGCGTATGTTTTATTTTTCACTTTTTCCTAAAAAATTCGAAAGGGTTCTCTTATTTTCATCATAACTTTCTTAATTTTAATGCTATTAACTTCTTCTGAAGCTCAATTGATAGGTAATCCGAAGTATTTTGACAACTGTTTAACAGGTATATTTTATAAAATGCATCGTTTTCCCGTTATATAAGCTTGAATACTTAGATTTGAGTACTCGTCGAAAAAAATTTACATTCAATTACCTATAACTCACTTTGACTTAACATTAGTTTAGTTCTTTAAGTGAGGAGTGCATTCAGTTTTTAATTATCTTCAATTTTGGTAATAATAACTTTTTTGAAAAAGCTTATAGTTTTTGAGTTATACGTGAAGAACAGCTTTAAAGTATGCATTTTTTACGAAAAAATAAAATCTTTGATCTTCAATAACTCAAAAAGCATTGATTTATATTAATAACTTCATAAAACAAATTTTGCTTAGAATTTATACTTAGATCGATTTATGGTATTATTTTTGATAAAATAATTTTCACCCCGAGAAGGGGTGGCTTCCACCTCCATGGCAAAAGCACAAGTTTGCATCATGTCACCTTTTTGCTTGAGGTATCCTCTAACCACTCACCAATTTTCATGAAAATCGATGGAGGTTCAACGAAATCGGAGGTGAAAACCTTCAGTGACTCCACTAATGCGGGATGTTCAATTTGTTTTTACAAACTGACGATTTATTTATCGCTTTAAAACCATTTGAGATATGCAAATCAAATTTGGTGGGATTTAAGACGTAATTATTGCACAGTTTTTGACATACAATTAGGAATTTAATATTCACCATTGGCGCGCAAACGGGTGTTATGACCGATCATATTACCCGTATGCACGCCAATAGTGAATATTAAATTCTTAATTGTATGTCAAAAAATGTGCAAGTCAAAAAATGTGCAATGACTACGTCTTAAAACCCACCAAATTTGATTTGCATATCTCAACTGGTTTTAAGCAATAAATAAATCGTCAGTTTGTAAAAAAAATTGAACATCCCGTATCTCGGAAACGAAGCATTTGCGGACATAAGATTATAAAGCAAACTGTCCTTATTTTTTCATGTAAAATTACCCCTTAAAGTTTATCGCACTTATTTATAAACACCCTGTACTGATGACGAACATAGGCAGTTGTTAAAAGACCTAACTTTTTTATTATCCAACATAAGCGAATGAATCTAAAAACAGAATGTTAAGAAGATCTGAGGCTATAGTTGGGTTTTAATTTCAGTATTTTATAAATAGTCCACAGGGTGATGCGAACTTTGAGAAAAAAACACAGTTTGATTCGTACACCTGGTATACAATGACAGTTGACCTGGAGTGTAATTATGTATTATTATAATACAGCGTGTGTACTTAAATTGGACACATATTATGGGAAATTTTTTATTTTTAATTTTACGAAAAATGTTATTGTTCATAAAAAGTTCTGTATGGTCATTGATTATAAATATTCCTCTAAATATGGTCTAAAACTAAATATTCGACCATGAGATATCAAATAATATCTACATTATACAAGGTATGTCTAAAAATATGACGTTCGATCAAAATTAAAGTATCTTAATTTTTCACAATGTTCTAATATAAATATGCAATTACTTGTACACCCTTCTAATGAAAAAAATATTTGAAAATGTTTCTCAAATTACGGATACCAACAACATTTTCATTTATAACTCTTTTATTATTAATTTAACGAAGAAAAGTTATTCTTCATAAAAAGATTTGCATGGTCTAAAATCTAAGATGCAATCATCATACATGTATATCAAATTTTATCAATTATATTCGAGGTATGTCTAAAAATATGAATTTCGCTCGAGAGTAAAGTACCTTTATAGTTCACAATATTTAAATTAGAAGGATATAATTGTGTATTAAAACATAGCTTTTAATACTAAACAACTTTTCATAATATAAATTTTCCATATTATAAAAAATACGTAAATAAACAAAGTTTTCATTATGATAATGCTCGCATGTTCAGCTTGTTTTAATTATGATTTTGTTGTCATATATACCTTGTCTACCATAGCCGAAGTAATATACGCACGAACCCATTCTTTAATGACTCTTTAAAAATGAGCAACATCTGTAAATGGCCTTTGAAGGTACATCATTTCCTGTAGGTAAAGACCGAGAAGGGAAAAATATCTCGGAGAAGGTAAAGACTCAGAATAGAATCAATAGATTAGATCGACGAAGAGGGAAGGAATAAAGGGAAAGTAAGTATTAGAGACGTTGGCCAAAAATAGAAATACATGAAAAAAAAAGGAAGAACCAAAATCCCAATCCGACGTCTGAGATGCCAAAGGATATAGGGCAGTCAATGAGAGTATTTGGCTCCGAATTCCATCCTACTAAATCGATTCACTTGATATTTTCACCGTAAGTAGGGAATAGCTCAAGAAACAAAGTCTACCCTATGCCGATGTGCGCTTTTATCTTGGGGGTGGTTTCCACCCCTTCTCGGGGGTGAAAAATGTTTTGGTTAAAATAGCCACGGAAGAGGCTAGAGAACCTAATTTTAAGCAAAAACTGTTCTATAATTATTTTTTGAAAACTCAATACTTTTTGAGTTATTCGTGGTTGAAAATTGGCCATTTTCATTGAAAAATTACACCTCTTCGGACGGATTTTTGCGAATACTTTAAAAACTATGCATCTAACAAAAAAACTACATGAAATATTTCTGTAGGTTATAAAAAAACAAAGAGATTTGTTCCTTCATAAATCTTCTAGTTAAAATACAAAGAGGGGTATGGTAGGTAAGAAGAGTTTGTTTTTTTTTGCTGCATGCTCAAATCGGTTTATTCAACTTGAAATAACAGCGAAACTGTCGATTTTAAGTGTATAATGATACTAATAACTTTTGTAGCGCTTGAAGAGTCCTTTAAAATGAGCAATACTAATTGTCGATCACATTCAAACTAAGAGAGATATTCTGCAAAAAAGTTGATGACTAATGTATTTTAAGATGAAATGAGAAGTATATTTAACCCTTCATCCATCAGAACTTAAATACATCGTTTTGCTTCTACAAAACTTTTTACTACAGTGTTATTTCTATGTTTAAAAAGTTGGACTGGATTAAAATGAACTGTTTTTGAAAAAAATAAGATTAAATTATAAAGCGCAATCTAAATTTTCTTAAAAATCTTCCTTTTCCTCCATGTAACTCGAAAAAGATAAGAGATACGAAAAAAAGATATTACATAAAAATGTAGAGCATTTTCAGATATAAATTTTCTTTTTGTTTTTCATTATTGTATCTCTTATTATTTTCAAGTTACATGGAGGAAAAGAAAGATTTTTAAGAAATTTTAAAAATGCGCTCTATATTTTTTTTTTCAAAAACCATTCATTTTAAACCCGTCTAACTTTTTAAACATAGAAATAACACTATAATAACACTAAAGGTATTGCGAAGGAAAACGATGCATGTACATTTTGGTGGATGGGGGTTAAAATTTCTTCTCATTTTTTTCTTAAAATACATTAGTCATCAATTTTGTTTGCAGCATATCTCGCTTAGTTTTAATGTAATGGACCTTTAATATAACTCATTTTTAAGGTCTTTTCAAGCACTACAAAAGGTATTAGTAGCATTTAACACCTAAAGTTGACCGTTTCTCTGTTATTTCAAGTTGAATACACCAATTTGAGAATGTACCAAAAAAACAAATTATTTTCACCTACCATATCTCTTTTTGTATTATAACTAGAAGATTTATGAAGGCAAGTGTCTCTTTTGGTAGGGGAGCCCAAGCGGGGATTTTTGCAGTTACTCGAGCGCGTCAGATTAGCATATGGGAGAAACCTGGTACCCTGCAGATGAACCTCTACCCTATATTGGCTCTTAACACAGGGGAGTTCGTTAAGGGGGGCCCGAAAAAACAATCTATCATTAAAAATACTCGAAATTGTCAGATTAAGATAAGGTAAGTTAAGTACATGCAAAAGAGTGTATATTATATAAATAAGCGAATATGTCGCGAAATAAATGACAGATCGAAAAACTAAAAAATATGTGCTCAATATATTTTAAAAATCTATCGAATGATACCAAACACGACTTCCCACGGAGAGGGGCGGGGGTAAATTTAATATTTTAAATACGAATCCCGCGATATTTCGCGAAATGAACATCAGATAGAAAAACTGTAAAATACACTTATTCGATACTTTTAAAAAATCTATCGAATGGCACCAAACACGACTCCCCAAGGAGGTGGGTGGGGGGATTACTTTAAAATCTTAAATAGAAGCCCCCATTTTTTATTGCAGATTTGGATTCCTTACGTAAAAATAAGTAACTTTTATTCGAAATATTTTTTCGAATTATGGATAGATGGCGGTAAAATCGGAAAAAACGATTATTGGAAATGGAAAATTAAATTAAAAAATGGCAAGCGCCCACTAAAATGGAAAATTTTACTTAACTTTTTTTGGTTTTAGGACCTACTCTTCACAACCCAATAGGTCCCCATAACGCTCCCCATAACGCCCCCCATAACACATTTAGCATACTTTGCTCCCCTACCATTGTTTTTTATAACCTACAAAAATGTTTAATATAGTTTTTCTAGTTAGATGCATAGTGTTTAAGGTATTCGCAAAAAACCGTTCGAAAAGGTGTCATTTTTCAATGAAAATGGCAAATTTTCAACCACGAATATCTCAAAAAGTATCGAGTTTTCAAAAAAAAAATTATAGAACAGTTTTTACTTAGAATTAGGTTCTCTAGCGAATTCGGTTGTAATTTTAACCAAAAATGTTTCCACCCCTAAGAAGGGGTGGGAACCACCCCCAAGATAAAAGCACACATTGGTATAGGGTAGATTTTGAATAAAGAGATAAGTAGAGACTATTCCCAAAATTTCATTTAGATCCATGCGGTAGGATAGAATTCGGAGGTAACATCCTATGCTTGCTCCCATTGACTGGCGTAATATGAGAATAATAATAATGAGAAAAAGATGATCCTCATTGGATGACTATGGCGGATACACAACACCCTTAAAAAATAAACCTACGGACAGGGATGTTCGAGAATAGAATTACAGGACCTTTTTCCTTCGATGGGCCTCTTATATGTGGCAAATGTACATCTTGATTTATAATCGCCTTTACTTACAGACATTTTTCCAAATGAAAATGATCGTAGTTTACCAAATGTAAGCAAGACGGTGCACCTAAAGCCAATTTAGGTGTACCGGACAATCAAAACTTTACATGGATCGACCACAAAACTGGCAGAATTTAAAAAATAGAATTATATCAAAAATAGCTTCGAATTTTCGTCAATTAGTATAGTATAGTTGATCCAAAAGATGGCATAACCCAGACATCCAAAGTGAAAGTTATCCTTCAACACCAAATTGTTCTATATGGTCCACACAATGTCCAGAAAAAAGTCACACCATTTTGAGCGTCGGGTTTGGGGAGGAGAGGGGGGAGAAATCGGTAAATTCGTAGTTTTTTAAGTTTTTCGCCAATATCTCTAAAACTATGCGGTTTAGCATGAACAACCCTCTATACAAAATTGTTCTACATTAAATTTGAAATAAGAAAGGCCCTATGCATAATCCTTCTAAAATGAATGGTTCCAAAGTTACGGAGGTAGTATAGTATAACTGGTCCAAAAAAGGCCTAACCCAAACATCCAAATTAAAACTTTTCCTCAACACCAAAATGTTCTATATGGTCCACATATGGTTCAGTAAAAAGTTACACCATTTTGAGCGTTCGGTTTGGGAGGGAGATGGGAGAGAAGCCGGTAAATTAGTAGTTTTTTTAAGTTTTTTGCCAATATTTCTAAAACTATGCTTTAGCGTAAACAATGTTATATACAAAAATGTTCTACATGAAATTTAAAACAAAAAATGTTGTATACATAATTGTTATAAAATCAACGGTTCCAGAGTTACGGAGGGTGAAAATTCGAGGTTTTCGATACTTTATATATTTTTTGGGCAATATTTATGATTAGGGAGCGGATTTATATGCGATCAATTTTGATAAAATATGCGCATACATATGCTGTAAAAAATTACGAAATATGCGCAAGATATGCACAAAAATTCAAAAAAAGGACTAAGTACCTAGTGGGTTTTATAAATTTGAAATAAAACATTATTGTTTATATATACGCAATTTATTCACCTTTTTTTACAAAAACTGATTCAATAATAAAATAGGTATGTACCTATTAGAATTAACTACAATGTGTTTTCCAAATTATTTAGGAAGGAAATACGAATTTCTTTGATCTGATAAATATTTTTATAACTTGAAAGACTCCTTTCAACATCAACAGAGATAATTGGGGCATATTTAAAATAGCTTGTTAAACCCGAAAATTCTACACCAAAACCAATTTCAAAATTTCCGTCAAAAAATAAGTAAATGCCCCTCAAAGTTTTAAAGCCGTTATTTTTTCTGGAACAGATACTAAAACTTTTTTCTACAAACGTGTTAAAAATGCAACTTTTAGCACCCCATAGGAGCGTTAAAAATTTTTCTTTAAAGCACTGGTGCTTTAAAATTTTTAAGGCACTGCAGTTAAAATTGAAATATCAAATTTTGAAAACAAACGTCAAAATATTTTTTATATTTCAATTATAAACATTATTATTAACAGTACAACTTGCGCAATTAGAAAAAGGTTTTTTAGAAGGTTTTTTAAAATTTAATTTAAACTGTATTATGGCATTTTTAACACGTTTGTAGAAAAAAAACTATTAAAATTTGTTAGAATATACAACAATAAAAGTAGATGTTATTCTATAGTTGTTATGATTTACGTATTGACAGTACAGGCAATTTTGATTTAATGTCAAGAAAAATATAAAAATGGAATGTCAGTCAAGTTCAAGTAAAAGTTTTTGTAGGTATTGTCCTGTAATTGAGAATGAATAAATTTTAAGGCACTCATGTGAATTGCAGAATTCGCTTCGCTCATTCTGCAAACCTTCACATGCGTGCCTTAAAATTGTATTTTTAACACTTATATCATAAAATAAGTAAATATTAACTACTAAATTCTCTTAATCGGATATTTAAAAGTTAAAAAAATTAAATAAAATCCAAATTTCCCAGTAAACCATCCAGTAAATCATTTGATGACGGCGTACTATGTGCACTTTGTGGGGAAAGATCGGGTATTTTCTAAAAAACACCGAAAAGGCAGTGAATGCGCCCCCTTCAGGTAGTTCTCGAAAAGATACGACCGCATGTGCGGTGAAACAATTGTGTCGAATTAAAAATTTTTAGAATTTATTTGTTTTTAGACAATTATGTTTTTAAATAGACACATAATATGCATGTTTCTTTAAAAATATGCAAAATTTGGTAAAGTTCTCAAATATGCGAAATATGCAAGCAATATGCAGTTAGCATAAAATCCGCTCCCTATTTATGATATAACTATACCAAAAACCCAGACATCCAAAGTGAAAGTTATCTTTCAACACCAAATTGTTCTATATGGTCCACATAATGTTCGGAAAAAAGTCACACCATTTTGAGCTTCGGGTTTAGGGGGGAGAGTGGGGAGAAATCGGAAGATATAGAAAGTATCGAAAACCTCCACTTTTCTCCCTCCGTAACTCTGGAACCGTTGATTTTATAACAATTAATGTATAGAACATTTTTTGTTTTGATTTTATGTAGAACATTTTTCTATAGAACATTTCTTACGCTAAAGCATAGTTTTAGAATTATTGACGAAAAACTTAAAAAAAAAATACTAATTTACTGACTTCTCCCCCATCTCCCCCCCCCCCCCCCCCCCAAACCGGACGCTCAAAATGGTGTAACTTTTTACTGAACAATATGTGGACCATATAGAACAATTTGATGTTAAAGGAAAACTTTTACTTTGGATGTCTGGGTTAGGCCTTTTTTTGGACCAATTATACTATACTACCTCCGTAACTTTGGCACCGTTCATTTTAGAAGGGTTATGCATACGGCCTTTTTATTTCAAATTTAATGTAGAACAATTTTGTCTAGAAGGCTGTTTATGCTAAACCGCTTAGTTTTAGAAATATTGACGAAAAACGTAAAAAACTACGAATTTACCGGCTTCTCCCCCCAAACCCGACGCTCAAAATGGTGTGACTTTTTTCTGAACATTATGTGGACCATATAGAACAATTTGGTGTTGGAGGATAACTTTCACTTTGGATGTCTGGGTTTGGGTCTAACTATACCATACTAAATGTCAATGTCAAAATGATAAAAAATATGTATTCGTAAAAAAGAAAATTATAAAAGTTACTTAAAAAATAAATAAATAAGTTGATATTGAAAATAAATATTGAAAAAAATATAACCACTGGATAATACTGGAAAATATAAATATTGGATATGAAAATGGATATTAGAAAACTGAACACGTTAGAAAAATGACGTTATTTTATAAGTTTGTTAATATTATTGTACATGTAATGTAGATTTTACCGTATTTTTATTGTGATAATAGTTATAGTCTGTTCGCTAAACTCAGACGCAACTTCCTAGATATTTTAGTCGGTAATTTTGCCAATTTTAGTAAAATTGGCAAAAAATAATTACTAAATAGAGAGACTTTCAGAATATTGATGCAATTAAATTACTATATTGTTCTTTAGTTAGACCTCATCTAGAGTATTGTTTTTGTGTTTGGTCTCCATCTTACCATATTTACATAACAAAAATCGAGACAGTCCAACACAAGTTCTTAAGGTGCATAGCATATAAACTGAGTATACCTTTTGAGTTAAATCAGTTAAATTATTATCAAATTGAAACCCAAGTGGGTATTCTCTCATTGCGTGACCGACGAGTAATTAAGGACGCAAGGATGCTCTATGGCATAATTAATTCAACAGTTTTGTGTCCTCAGCTACTTGAGTAGGTTGGTCTCCATGTTCCTCTCCGCAGAACTCGATTAAATCAAACATTCTATGTTCCTATCCATAGAACCAACTATGCATATAACAACTTTTTATCTCGAGCACTAAGATGGGCAAACACTCAACCTGATCTAGATTTCTTTGCACCGAAGTCTGAATTCATCTCTGGCCTCAGACGTTTGTTTGTTTGAGTAGTTGTTGGATATTCATTATTGTGATATATGAATCTGATTTATGTGATTAAGTTTGTGATATTTATATTTTATTGTATTATTGTTTTATTATTACTATATTATTGTAGTTTTATTATTATTGACACATGTATTATGTATATTGAACTTACAAAACTTGTAATCTTATTGGGCAGTGTCCCGTTGAAAATAAATAAATAAATAAATAGTTAATAATCACTAAATAGTAATTTTGCCAATTTTTGCAAAATTGACAAAAAACAAAAAAATCATCGACTAAAATATCTAGCCAGTTGCGTCTGAGTTTAGCGAACCGACTATATTTATCGCCAACCGTCACTAAAATCATTCATTATTGTACTCATTTGAAGCCATTTGCGGCAGTAAAGTATGTAACACCTTATTGTACTGAAAGAAGAATTTTACTTTACCTGCCGCGATTAATCAAAATAAACTGAGATTGAATGTAAGTGGTCGATGGCAGTAATCGATTATTTATTTGAGTAAACTTAAAATTTTTTTACTTTAATTATTAAAAATATTGTACAAAATTTACGTTATTATTAATTAAATTTATGTCAGAAATTGAAATTCTCTAGTATAAAACATAAATCAAAACTGTACAGATTTAGTAATTAGGTACTTATTCAATATTGATAACAACTATCGATTAAACATCGATATCGGCTATCATGCAAAAGCTTTCTGTCATCGTCATTACTGTCACACAAAATTTTTATTTCGTCTAAAATTAATAAAATTCTTAAATATTTTAAGTTTTGTATTAATTCAAATACAAATTTTATATTATGAAATGGTGTTTTTTTTAATTGGATTATATGTATATAGGACAGTGACAGATATTAATGATAATTTGTGAGCAAATAAATTTATTTAGATTTTCTACTATTCATCAAGGGAAAAGCAACTGCGCTACGGTAGGCTACACTTCATAAACATAACGTAACGTAACTATTAACGGTATTTTAAATTATTGGTATTTTATTTTAAGTGTTAAAGTTGATTTAAACTTTAAATAAAAATACTAGGTCTGGATCCCGCGTATGAAAAAAAAGTTGATTAATAGCAAGCTGAAAATTTGTTAATAGCTTAAGGGTGTCTAGTCGGATAAACTTTGATATATGGGATCACTGGAACAGGGGAAGTTTTAATTGTGGAACAGGTTAAAAATTTGGAACGGTCACACCACGAAAACGGCACATTTATTTTGTCCGACAGAACAGACTTAAACTCGCCGAACAGAGATTAAACTCTCATGCAAAAATCAGAAAGCTATTTATCACCTGTCATAATTCCTGTCACTTGACATATTCTACATGTTCCACTCATTAAAACGCCCATTCTGTGATAAATAGCAGTCTGAGTTTTGCATGAGAGTTTAATCTCTGTTCGGAGAGTTTAAGTCTGTTTTGTCGGACAAAATAAATGTGCTGTTTTCGTGGTGTGACCGTTCCAAATTTTTAATCTGTTCCACAATTAAAACTGCCCCTGTTCCAATGTTCCTATAAATCAAAGTTTGTTCGACTAGACACCCTTAAGCTATTAACAAATTTTCAGCTTGCTATTAATCAACTTTTTTTTCATACGCGGGATCCAGACCTATACGATTAAACTGTTTAAAATATATTTATTTCGTTGAAATCATAACAGAAGTATAACGTCTTACGTGCGTACCAAGTACACACACCCTTTTTTATTAGGATGTAGTAATTAAGTAAGTGTTAATGTTTTTTATGATTGGCGATAAAATTTTGTATGCACCACGTCAGTAAAGACTCTTTATCGAACTCGTCTGTTATTCGCCTCGCTCGCTAGGCTCGCTCGGCTCATAATATCAGACTCGTTCGATAAAAAGTCACTTTACTGACTTGGTACATTAATAACTATTTTCTTCAAACGTCAAATAATGATGACATTACTTATCTAACTTGATCCTGTCAAAGTTTGATGTCTCCGCCGGCAGCAGTTTTTTTTTTCATTTCTTTATCCAACAATTATTGTTGTCATGGCAACAATATGAAACATGTCACAGAGCAACAATACAAATGTCATTAACAACAATTAAACATCATTTTTATTTATAGTAATATTAAAAGAACAATTAGTTAATGAGGCATTTTCAAAATTGAAACCGTGCAAAAATGTTCCCGACTCTTGATACGCATTGGTAATTGTTGATGATACTGATGGTCGAGCACAACTTTCAGCAATCATTCCGACGACTTAATTATTTTAATTTCTAACATCTAGACGACTTTGATAGTTGTCACAGTTAATTTCGAGTAAAAATAGCGTATGAATTGTACTATTTATGATTGAAAATTGTTACGTTTGAAGAAAAAATAGTATACTTTATTCGGCAAAGAAGCGACTTTTCTTGACTTGCCCTCTATTACGCGCCTCACTTCGTTCGGCGCGTAATATCGGGCGCGTCAAGAAAAGTCATGCTTCTCTGCCTCATAAAGTAATATACTATTATTTACCAAGTCAGTAAAGTTACTCTTAATGGAACGAGTCGGATATTATGAGAAGAGCGAGCATAGCGATCGAGGCGAGTAACAGACGAGTTCGATAAAGAGTCTTTACTGACGTGGAGCATATAAAATTTTATCGCTAGCAATTTGATATTGGTTTTACTTATTTATTAAGCGCAACAGGCCTTGTAGGCCTAGGGCTAAAATGTTTAATTTCTGATTACATAAATAATATAATAAATAACTTAGTATAACTTACACAACTTATAAAACTTGTAAATTTTATTTAAATACACTTCAGTCTTTTTATACACTCCTTCACCACCTCTCTTCATCTCCTTCTGTCCAATGCTAGTTCTTTCCATCTCTCAATGTTACTTTTCTTCAAGTCTTCATATACACTGTCCTTCCATCTTTTCCTTGGCCTGTCTTTCCTCCTCTTTTGTATTGGTCTTCATGAAAGTACCATTTTTGGCATTCGTTTACTTCCCATTCTCTCTATGTGCCCCAAGTATCGTATTCTCTGTGCTTTGATCGTCGTCGTAATCGTTGGCTCTTGATATAGTTCTTCCAATTCTTTATTGGTTCTTCTTCTCCACTGACCTTCTATTTTCACACTTCCATATATTGCTCTTTGATTTTTCTCTCCCATCTTTCTAATAGGTCTGTTTCTGACTTTTTGAGCACCCATGCTTCACTTGCGTATGTTACTGCAGGTCTGATAACAGTCTTATAAATTCTTATTTTTGTTTTTCTTGATACGTATTTGGATTTAAATAATGTGCGTTATGCTCCATATTTTTTATTTCCTTTAGCTATTCTTGCCTTTATCTCCCCTTCTTCATGACCATTGTCATCTATTTTGGCTCCCAGGTAAATAATTTCTTTGGCTCTTTTGAACGAGTATGTTTTTTCTCCATCTATTTGTACTATGATGTTATTCTCTTTTTATTTTTGGATCTCTCCCATTATCATATACTTTGTCTTTTCTTCATTTATTTTAAGTCCGAATTTTTTGGCTTCCGTTATTGTGTTTTTCATTAACTTTTGTAGTTCTTTTTTGCTTGTTGCTAATAGCGTCAGATCATCTGCAAATGCTATGCATTGGTGGTCGTTTTTAAATATCGTTTCTTGCATGTTTATTCTGCTTTTCCTGATTATTCCTTCCAATGTTAGATTGAATGCCATTGTTGATAGTGGGTCTCCTTGTCGTAATCCTTCCTTGGTTTCAAACTTTTTGGATGTATACCCTTTCCAAGCTATTTCGTTTGTTGTGTTTTCCATCGTCATCTTTATCATCCTAACAATTTTACTTGGTATCCCCAGTTCTTTCATCAGTTCGTACATCTGCTGTCTATTTACTGTGTCGTAAGCCTGCTTAAAGTCTATGAACAAAGCATATAGTACTGTTTTATGTTCGTAACAGGTAGTCTGTATTTCTTTTAAGGCAAATATTTGGTCAGTCGTTGATCTGTTGTTTCTAAAACCTGCCTGGTATTCCCCCAGTATTTTTTCCGAATAATGACTTAGCCTTTTTCTTATACTTTGTGCCAAGATTTTGTAAACTATTTCTAACAGTGCGATGCCTCTGTAGTTTTCGCATAGCATTCTATCACCTTTTTTATGTATAGGGCATATTCTTGCTATGGTCCACCCTTCTGGCATTTTTTCTACTTCCCATATTCTTTTTATCAGGTCATATATCTCTTTCTGTGACGAATCGTTGATCTGTTGTTTCTAAAACCTGCCTGGTATTCCCCCAGTATTTTTTCCGAATAATGACTTAACCTGTTTCTTATACTTTGTGCCAAGATTTTGTAAACTATTTCTAATAGTGCGATGCCTCTGTAGTTTTCGCATAGCATTCTATCACATTTTTTATGTATAGGGCATATTCTTGCTATGGTCCACTCTTCTGGCATTTTTTCTACTTCCCATATTCTTTTTATCAGGTCATATATCTCTTTCTGTAGTGTTTTCCCTCCTGATTTTATCATTTCGGACGATATTTCTGTTATTCCTGGGCTTTTGTTATTTTTCAAGCTCTTTATTTCGTTCTTTATTTCTTGTTCTGTGGGTATTTCTATTGCTATCTGATCATCTTCAATTTCATGGCTTGTTTCCTTTTGTACTTCTCTCTTATTTAGCAATTCTGTGAAATAGTTTTGCCAGTTTTCCATTATTTTTTCCGGCTCATTTACCAACATCCCTTTATCATCTCTCATATATGGGTTGTTTTTTTGATATCCTCTTTCCATTTTTTTGCTTCCTGGTAGAATGATCTTATTTCTTTTTTTTTGAAATTTTTCTTCTATTTCTTTCAGTTTGTTCTCATTGTATTTTCTCTTTTTGCTTCTACATTTTCTTTTCATGATTTTTCTCAATTCTCTGTATTCCTCTCTAGTGCTTTCGTCGTCATTTGTGAGATTTTTGAGTCTTACTTTTCTTATTGCTTCTGCTACTTCTTGACATTCTTCATCATACCAATCTTTTGTTTTGTGTTTTCTTTTGGTTTTCGCTAGGATTGCTTTACTTGTGTTCAAGATTGCTTCTTTGATATTTTGCCATTGTTTGTCTGGGCTTGACGTTTCTTGTTCCCTGATTAGTCTGTTGGTTATTCCCTGTTCATACTTCTTCTGTGTGTTGTTATCTTTTAGTGGTCCTATGTTGAATTGTTTTCCAATTTTTTCCGTTGTTTTATTGTTTCGCTTTATGTTATGCTCGATTTTGTATTCTGCTCTCACCAAGTAGTGGTCAGAGTTACAGTCCGCTCCTCTCATGCTCTTTACATTTATTACATTTCTGTTATATTACATTTATGTTACATATATTACATATTGGTTTTAACACTTACTTACAATTTACAATTTAAATTTTTTTTTTAATTTTAGACGTTATAATAATTTCATGACAGTGATGACAGACAACTTTTGCAAGATGGACGCTTTCGATTTTTAATCGATAGTTATCAATATTAAATAATTACTAAATCGGTAAAGTTTTAATTTATTTTTTAAGAATATAATTACAAATTACTACAGAATTTTTCTTTTTGACATAGATAATATCGCCAATTGTGTACAATATTTTTAATAATTAAAGTAAATAAATTTTAAGTTCACTCAAATACTCGCCATTCGATTACTGCCATCGATCACTTACATTCAATCTCGGTTAATTAGATTTATCGCGGCAGGTAAAGTAAAATTCTTCTTTCAGTACAATAAAGTTTTACTTTACTGCAGCAAATGAGGGCAAATGAGTACAATAATGAATGACTTTAGTAACCGGTTGGTTTTTGTACTAAGAATCAATTTCAAATATGATTAGGCAAATGAAACCACAAGTTTCGTTGTCAATGTCCCAGCTATACATATACAAAATATTTTTAAAGCTTATTAATCGACTGGTAATCTAATAGATATTTTATTGAGGTTTTAGTGGTTGTAGTTTAACACAATGGTACTAAACAACACTTTCATAGTATTTACTTTTATTTTCCCTAGTAAACATACACACACACACACACACACACACACACACACACACACACACACACACACACACACACACACACACACACACACACACACACACACACACACACACACACACACACACACACACACACACACACACACACACACACACACACACACACACACACACACACACACACACACACACACACACACACACACACACACACACACACACACACACACACACACACACACACACACACACACACACACACACACACACACACACACACACACACACACACACACACACACACACACACACACACACACACACACACACACACACACACACACACACACACACACACACACACACACACACACACACACACACACACACACACACACACACACACACACACACACACACACACACACACACACACACACACACACACACACACACACACACACACACACACACACACACACACACACACACACACACACACACACACACACACACACACACACACACACACACACACACACACACACACACACACACACACACACACACACACACACACACACACACACACACACACACACACACACACACACACACACACACACACACACACACACACACACACACACACACACACACACACACACACACACACACACACACACACACACACACACACACACACACACACACACACACACACACACACACACACACACACACACACACACACACACACACACACACACACACACACACACACACACACACACACACACACACACACACACACACACACACACACACACACACACACACACACACACACACACACACACACACACACACACACACACACACACACACACACACACACACACACACACACACACACACACACACACACACACACACACACACACACACACACACACACACACACACACACACACACACACACACACACACACACACACACACACACACACACACACACACACACACACACACACACACACACACACACACACACACACACACACACACACACACACACACACACACACACACACACACACACACACACACACACACACACACACACACACACACACAATTCAATACTATCTCTTCAAAAACTAAATTAAACTGCTGAAAGTATACAAAATGGTATATAATATTATATGAGACATGACAACTGTCATTACAAAATATTATGATATGACGTCAGTGGTGTCATGGCAAAATTAGCAGTGCCGGAACGCAGTGCCGGAACGCACTGCTAATTTTTGTTTACAAAACCTAAATTCTCTATTATTTTTTCTTCTTTCCTTAACCAGTGCCGGAACGGCGTTCCCACGCGTTCCCGCACCATGACACCGCTGTATGACGTCAAAAGGTTTCGAGCGCATTTTTGATCGTTTGAAATGATTTAAATACACAGCAGATTTTAAATTTATATTGTCAAGTTACTATTAGTTTTTGCGGCGTGAAGTTTTGTAAATCTTATTTTTAAATGAAACTGAACATTATTCTGTAATAAAACAAATATATGCCAGGTTTCCTATTTCCTACTCACCCATTTTCACCAACTCACCTACCTGCAACAAAAAAATGAAAGCATTAGTTTATTTATCACAAATGCGGGAATAGATCCGGATATTACCATAAAATATTATGTTATGATTTAACTCCGAACTCAATTTTAGCGAGATCCATCGTTTTGTATGTGTATCCAATTAAAAACTTATCCCGGCAATCAAAAGTTGGTATTATACGGATTTGCGATATAAGTTCGGGAAAGAGTCATTTTTTGGTGAAATACATTATTTACCGCAGTCACAAATAACATAATATACAAAGTTTGATATGTTTAGTCATATAGTCGTGGCACATAAGCATTTACTTTTACGTGAAGAAACAATGTGTTGTTTAACTGCTAACGTTTGAAGGTTTATATTTTTCAAATACAATCGAACCCGCTTATTAGAATACTGGTTATAGGAATATCCCAGTTTAAGGAATAGAAATTTGAAATCCCGAAATGTTTCTACTAGCCACAAATGATCGGTTATTAGAATAACTCGGTTATAGGAATACTTTTGCTTGGCACGAAGGCTATTCCATTAAGCGGGTTCGACTGTATACTATAACTATTGGCGTTTTTACATAATTTTATTTCAAGCGAAAATTTTGCTTTTAATAAAATTAAAATAATATTAAAAACAAAACTTTATTGGGATCAATTTTCTGGTAGCACCTTCAAGGTTTCTAAAATTTTGCAAACCAACGAATTGCTGGAACAAAAAAGACTGAGGGAGATCTAAAAGCTACATCTCACTTCTCGCCTGTTCCTCGCGGTAAAATTCCCACGAAAAATGGTCTTGCATACTCAGATAAGAGTAAAACTGATATAAATAAATAATCTTGTCGTTGTATAACGAAACAAGAGCAGTCATATATTTCTGTTTGTTCAGAAAGCATCATAATCACCCGATTTCAAACCTTATTAGGTTATCATCAGAGAGTGCGTATATGATTATCTCTAAACAGACTAATATTCGGGCTGCTAGTATCGATGTACAACGAAATAACATGATAGTACGGATGTCGTGGCGACATCTGCTAAAAACTAGCGAAAGTTTTGCTTTTAATAAAATTAAAACAATATTGCGCAGAGCGCTGTCTGCCGAATCCAGAATGTACGCATCGTTCTGTACGGACAAGAGATAGCAGAAATCTTCTCTTTTTGAGATGCACTGCCATCAGAGTAGATGGCGCTCTTGTACTGTCTCACTGAGAGAGCGCTGCCTAACGCTAGGATGTTAAATACAAAATAAATAAAAATTTTAAATAAATGGTAAAAACAGCACACATCATTTCTCTCATGGTTACGAGTTGGTGTTCAATAGGATGATACAGCGCTGTTTCGGACTCTCGTCACTCATCAGCCAACCGAGTAGAACACGAAATCGTAACCACAAGAGACTCGACGTGTCTGAGGAAATTCACAATTTCAGTGAGAAAGTACAAGAGCGCCATCTACTCTGATGGCAGTGCCGCAGGTCATCTCAAAAAGAGAAGATTTCAGCTATCTCTTGTACCGTATAGAACGATGCGTACATTCTTTGCGCGTTGATGGGTTAAGCGTGCCGCATTCGCTAACAACAAAAAAAAACACATTCGAATGCGACTTTCTCAGCAACATTTAGAGAGGTTTCTAAAGAATAAAGATTGTGTACGTCAATTGATTACTGTGGGTGAGACTTGGATCTTTACGATAATCCTAAATCAAAACAAGATGCTAAAGAATGGTGTGAACCTGGTTCCTCGGCTTCTAAAAGAGTTAATGTTCAGAAATGAGCTAAGAAGGTATTAGTATCAGTTTTTTAGGATACGAGAGGAATTTTGTTTGTGGATTACTTACAAACTAGTAAAACAATAAATTTAGGATATTGTTTTAACCTTTTAGAAGAGCTGAAGGAAAAAATTCTACCAAGTTTGCAGGAGAAAAAAAAATGTTTTTCATCCGAACAATGCATCGTGTTATATGAGCATTCTAACAATGGCTAAAGTCCATGAATTAAAGTTCGAATTGTTGGAGTGTTCACCCCATTTATCATATTTGGCCCCTAGCGACTTCTAGGGTATGCCTGAGATGGCATACTTTTTTTTAAATGTTTTGTAATCAATAATCGATAGTGTTAGACATGTAATAAAAATGAGAGTCAGTGCTAGGACCATTTATATAAATATAACATTACTTTTTAACAATGTACATATTATAGTTTTTTCTGAAAAAATAAATTGTAAAGTATTACATGTGCCATCTCACCCACATACATGTGGGTAAGATGGCATACCCTTGATAACCCGATCAAGGAACACAAAACTTTACGAAAACTTCCAAAAAAATAAAGGAAGGATGAAAATTTGGGAATAGGTAGTTGAAATTGTCTATTATTATATAAGAAAAAGTTTACAATTCTACATCCCCTCCATTTTACAAAAATGGATGGGAATACCCCTACTCGGGGGTGAGAAAATATACATTCAAAATAAGTCCGCAATTGGATAAAATGACTAATTCTAAGCAACTTTTGTTCTATAGAGTTTTTTCACCAAGTCAATATTTTTCGAATTATTTGCGGTTGAATATGTTAATTTTTAACAAAAAAAAATACATGCTTTTGGACAGTTTTTCGCAAATAACTCAAAAAGTAAGTATTTTTTAGAAAATAATATTCTTAGCGAAAATATAGCTTATAAAAAAGTGAAACAAATGGTGTATGCATGAAGTTTGTTGACCCAGCAGAAGCAGAGTTATAGCTAATGAGAAGTAGGTTGTTCTTCGTCAAATTTTAAATCGAATATTTCATTGTGAAATAACCAAAAAACGGAGCACTTTTCAGGGAAAACTCATTACAACTTTTTTAAAGTAATTAAAAAAGGTTTATTTTTGTTTTCTAAAAATCTTCTAACATTAAAACTAAGTGAGTTACGCTCAAAATATAGTTGGTTGCTTTTATTTTTGGGTAAAAAAATCGAGAAATTCACCCCCTAATTATCATTCAAAATAAAATTAATCGTTACCGCCTCACAAGTTACTTTGCTTATATATTCTTTATATTATCTGTAAGCTTCATCGGTTCAAAGTGCTTCTTTTTGAAAAGGCTGTAGTCAAAATGGCTTGAACGAGTCACTAATCACGAGTGTATGCAAATTTTGAACAGTCATAGCATAACCAATTTTTATCTACCAGGAAAACAAAAAATCCAAAATATTTTGAAAAGTAAAACGTACATTTTATTACTGTTTGAGATCTTTGGTATCACTAATAGTTTTTAAGTTATTTTCAAAACAAAAGGAATCTTTTTCAAATATAGAAAAAAAAATTTATTTTAAAACCAATTTTTTTTAAACCGAACCGTTTAAACAAATGAAACTTATAGATCATTATAAAGAATACATAAACATTGTGAAGCGATAACAATTAATTTTATTTGGGATGCTAATTAGGGGGTGATTTTCGCGATTGCTTTTTACCAAAATATAAAAGGAAGCAACAATATTTTGAGCGTAACTCACTTACTTTTAATGTTAAAAAATTAAAAAAAAAACAAAAATAAACCTTTGTTTAAACACTTTAAAAAAGTTGTAGTAAGTTTTCCCCGGAAAGTTCTCCCTTTTTTGGTTGTTTCACTTTGAAATATTCGATTTGGAATTAGACTACTTTCATTAGCTACAACTCCGCTTCTAATGAGTATACAGACTTCATGCGTACACCATACTTTTTATAATCTATATTTTTACTAAGAATATTTTTTCCTACGAAATACTTATTTTTTGAGTTATTTGCGAAAAACCGTCCAAAAACATGTTTTTTGTTGTTAAAAATGAACATATTCACTCGCAAATAACTCAAAAAATATTGACTTAGTGTAAAAGCTCTATAGAACAAAAGTTAATTAGAATTAGTTAATTTATCCAATTCCGAACTAATTTTGAATGTATATTTTTTCACCCCCGAGAAGGGGTATTCCCCTCCATTTTTGTAAAATGGAGGGGATGTGGAATTGTAAACTTTTTCTTATATAATAATAGACAATTTCGACTACCTATACCCAAATTTTCACCCTTCCTTTATTTTTTTTGGGTCAGATTATCCTTTGATCGGTCTATGAAATAAAGGCACTAATCTCGACATGAGTCACAAATAAGTTTTTTGCAGTCTTGGGTACACCGGCACATTCGGAATATGACCACTTGCCACAAATTTTTCATCTTAGATTTCTCGAGAACAAGATAATGAAAAGAGGCCATTACAAAAAATGCAAGCAGCATCTTCCTCGTCACTTGTCTCAACTTCGACGGAATCGATTTTGTCGGTTTGAATTAAACCATAAAACCCGTCTTAAAACGACCCATAATTGTAACGATAAACTCCAATCATATAACAAAATTAATGCAGTGTAAAAACGCATAAGGTTTTAGGGGATGGCATAGGTATGCTATCTAATCCGATCTAATCCACCTACTTAATATGCCATCTCAGGCAACATTGCAGTCAGACCGTTTTTTTAACCTAATTTTTCTTAAGCACATTTTTAAGATATAAATCGATGCAGGCCTGATAGGCATAAGGTAAAATAACATCACAAAATTTAAAAACCTACTTTAGGTGTAAAGACTCGCGAATTATAATTTGATACAAAAAAAGCCAATAAATATATTGTCCTACTTATTAAACATTCCAAAGGCTACTGCTGTCAAAATAAAACTAACATGCATAAGTTCAGAAATGTTGACAAATTCTAACTTGAGGAACTGAAAACTGTCGCACTAGGCACCAAATTTGAAATAGTTTAAGAAAAACGCGTGATATGCCATCTCAGCCAGTATGCCATCTCAGGCATATCTCCCCTATCTTTTTTAATGCCTAAAAAATGCATGCGTGGAGAACGCTTTTTATCAAATGATAAGTTCATAACAGCTGTGAAAACTCATTTTGCAACCCTTTCAGTTGCTCACTACATTGATGGAATTTATAAATTGAACTCTCGCTGAAACAAGTGTATTGATGTTCAGGGAGACTATAAAGTTTAGGTACTTCAAATCACAACATGTTTTTCTTATCGAACCGCAAAACTTATTGAACAACCTGTTAAAGTTTAAAATCATATAAATGGAAATTTTTAATTTCCCAAATCTCCTAAATCGTTTCAATTTTATTACAAACATAAAGATTGTCCGGAAATGAAGGGAGGTGCCATGCTTTATTTCGGCGTTAGCTCGTGAGTATAAATCATAAATTTTCCATTTTCGCCATTCCTGTGGAAGGAAACTCATTACCACTCCCAGCATTTTGAAGAGTTTCCTCGTCAATTTGATTTTTTCCAAGACGGGTCTAAGTAAATCCATCGGTGGGCTTAGCCAATTGTGAGTCTGCTACCGCCTGAGGCAACTTATATGCCTACGCCCCTTTTAATGTAATATCCTGAGAATTGAAAATTGCGTAGGAAATTACAAGTGGAATGACAGGTGCCGACACCTTATTGGTAGATTTTCCAAGTTATTTGGTATTGGCGGTTAGGCTGATTCGATTTGGGTGTCTGCATGTTGATAACGAAATTGTATAAGTAAATCGCTGGGAAGCTGATTATAAATGCTTGATTAAAAGTTCCTTCTTCAATAAGCAGTTGATTTGATTCAGGTAGGTACAGAAAATGGAATCATTTCAACAATTATTGTATTAAAACTAACTGAAATAAGATTCAAATAACTCAAAGAAAAAGTAAAAAATCGACGATGGAATGTTTACGTAAATAGTAATAGTAATAAACTAAGAAAGAAAGGGATGAGAAATCAAAGAAATGCAGTTTAAATTATAGAAGTTTTAAATTTATATTTCACGAATTTGCGAATTGGTTGGATTATAGCTACACTAAATTCAAATAAGACATGCAGTGCGTGTAAACAAAGATTACAGTTGTTAAAGGTACTCAAAACGTACCTACTCGTTCCATAATAACAGTATATTATTAACATCACGCTATCACTTTGTCTCTTTTCTCGATTATTAGGTTTTACTGTTGTAGGAAACAGATGGTTGAACTTCGCAAACTCGACACAAGTCCGGTTTTATTTTTTTCTGGTGTATCAAGAAGTGTTTATTATGAGCCTTACTTTTTCTTAAAATATTATGCCCCAGAATACACATTTTCATCCCTTTAAAGTACTTTGTAGTTTTTGCGAAACGTAGCCCTTCCTATACGTTTTTGCAAAAAATTCCTTAATAGAAATATGAACTATATTCCTACAATTTATTTCGCGACAGCATATGTCTATCACCTACCGTTTAGCGGGTTTGGCGCCCCAAAGTTGACAAGTTTAAAAAAAAAGTTTTAAAAAAAATAATTATTTTTCCCTAACTGTAATGGAAATCAAGAAAAAGCTCTGCTGCAATTAATCACAAATAAGTGGCTGATTTTGTGGTGTAGGTTTCATTTAAGGGCAATTGCCCATTTTTAATGACAGGGTGTTAAATTTGAAAAAACCCCTTTTTATACCATCTGGACCGCTTATGCTAGTGTAAAAAACCTATTATAAACTTATTATAAACTTATTATATTATAAAGTGTTATTTACAAATTTGTATAACGGACCCATATTTTCCCTGAAACCACCCAAAAAAAAAAGAGAATTAATAAAGAGAATATGCAAAAATTGATTTTGGGCCACCACTGTGGCTTTAGGGTGCAAGGAAAATAAAATATGCATAGGACTATGTAGCAGACAGTGTGTTCTTTTATTTGCCATAAGTACGTTATCAATAAAATGAATAAATGATGAAAAAAAAAACAAAAGAGGAACCCGCCAAAGAATTTCTGAGGTTTACGGCGCCACTGTGCCGTAATGGTTGCATATACGAAAAAATGCATAGAACCTTATTTGTAGAGAAAATAGTGGTCATTAATTCTGTATAAGTTTTGTTTAAAAAAATGCATAGGTAATGAGAAAATGGTAAAAACATGCTCGCCAAATTTATTGTCAGGGATAGGAGTAGTTTCCGCAGGGATATTGCAATAACCATACATATTTATGAAAAACCCTATTGATGATGGAGTATATAATAGGCCCATATGGGTCAAAAAGGGAAAAAAATTTCTTTTTCAACCACCGTTTTATTTATTTTTTTTTTGGCTACAGCGTTTGCACCAGAAAATCGCTTTTGGTGTCCATCCATGGGTAGATAATAAGAACGTGCACAAAATAATATATACCCCATTCCACGATTATACGTCTGTTTTGGATTATCGCGACAACGATTATTTTACTGTGCAAAATATGAAGAACGAAAGTAAATTGATAATTATATTGTTGTCTATTGGAGTAATTCCAATATAATTCCAAAAATATTCGTTGTCGCGATAATCCAAAACAGACGTATATTCGGGGAATACAGTATATATTATTATTTTTAATAAAGGGCAAGGCGTGTGAATGATTTCAAGAAAACCACTTTTTCTATTATTTCTACTTTTTTTGCGGTAGTCTCGGGAAAAATTGGGGGTGCATTATACAAATTTGTAAATAACAATTGTACATGGGTAATCGCTGAAAGTTTTCTTTACGCTAGCTTAAGCGGTTGAGATGGTATAAAAAGGGGTTTTTTAAAATGTAATTATCTGTAATTAAAAAATGAGCAATTGACCTGAAATGAAACCTATACCAAAAAATCAGCCACTCACTTGTGATTAATTGCCGCAGAGTTTCTGCTTGATATCCATTACAGTTAGGGAAAAATATTTTTTAATAAAACATATTTTTTAAAAAGTTGTCACTTTGCGGCGCCACCCCCGCTAAACGGAGGGTGATAGACATACGCTGTCGCGGAAGAAATTGTAAGAAATATAGTCATCTTCATATCAAGTTTCTATCAAGGAATTATTTGCAAAAACGTACAGGAAGAGCTACGTTTCGCGAAAACCACAAATTACCCCCTTTAAAGGGATGAATATGGGTATTGAGGAGCAACATCTTTTAAGCAAATGTTAGTCTCTTAATAAGCACCCCCTGTAGTCGTTTCGTCGTTGTCAAACTATTTTCCATTCCCGATATTCTTTACTTCACTCTACACACATAACCTAACTTTTCGTTTTCTCCTTTTAAAAACAATTTTCTGAGCACAAATTCCTAAAGCTGTAGGCATTTTTGATAATTTATAAAAGGTTGAATAGTTTTCAAATCGACCTTTTTTAGTTTAATTTGCAGCAAAAATTGAAATGTCAAAATAAGTACCCTGCATAACACGGCCTAACCCCAAATTGACACAAACACAATAACAAAAAGCAGCGAAAAATTCACTGACAATACTGTAATATTTGGCAACTGCATAGGGATTACGAACACTCGATACCAATCGTATCCGCCATGTTTTACCATAAGGCGCTACGGTAAAACATGGCGGATATGATTCGTATCGAGTGTTCGTAATCCCACCTCTGATATTTCACTAAAAGTCACTACACTTACTCAATTTAAAATCAAGATGCAGTAAAAATAAACAAACCAAGACAAGTTAAATGCTACTAGGAGCACTCCCGCACCATAATTAACAATGTATATACATTGTAAATCCCAAATCATGATTTCCAAAGTTTATATATACATTGTAAATTATGATTCAGGAGTGCTCGTAGTAGCATTTAACGTGTCTTAGTTTGTTTTTTTCTACTGCATCTTGAATGTAAATGTACAAATGTAGTATACGCTCTGAGCTTCGCTGGTGTCGCTCCTAGCGGTTACTAATTCAACTTTCACCGGTAATTTTTAAATTTATTATTTAATTGTTATCGCTTAATATTGACAACGCTAAAAAGTAATTAAATTGTAATATATTTTTTTAAGATTTTGCTAATCATTTTGACGTTCTATTGATGAAATATTAATTTCTTACTTCGGATACTTTCACAATTATCATGTAGATGGCGCCAAGAATAATTTATAATTACATATAACAGAACATTAAAAAACGCAAATTCAGTATTTAAAACGTAAGTATATTTAAGATAAAAATATAAACCACAGCTTTGATCAACTAATATTTTTTATAATTAATGTTTTTAATTTTAATTTAAAATTAATCGCTTTGACATTTATGTCAAATTTCCGGTAAACGTTTACAGACTTGTCACTACTGGCGCTCACGAATTTATAAATATCCCCTCTACGTACGAGCTCACAGCGTATAGATTATATTAGAATTTATGCATAAGGAGTTTGTTGAATGGTTGGACATATAAAGTTACTAGAATGACATCATTTCATTCTTATCGTAAAAAAACTGTATTTTAAATATCATGGTAGGTGAGCCCAAGCGGCAGTTTTTGCAGTTACTCGAGCGCGTCAGATTATTTATTACATGGGGAAAAACCTTGTACCCTGAAAATATACCTCTACCATATATTGGCTCTTACTGCAGGGAGTTCATTAAGGGGGGCCGAAAAAAAAAACTATCCTAAAAAAACTCGAAATCATCAGATTAAGATAAGGTAAGTTAAGTACATGCAAAACAATGTATATTTCAAAAATCTGAAGATTTGAGCGGGGCGTCCGGAAATGGGTCAGTCCCAAAATTTCACAAGAAAAAAGCGAATATTTCGCGAAATGAATGACAGATCGAAAAACTTAAAAACACGTGCTCAACATTTTTCAAAAATCTATCGAATGATACCAAACACTAACTCCTACGGAGAGGGGTAGGGGTAAATTTAAAATTTTAAATACGAATCGCGCGATATTTTGCGAAATGAACATTAGATCGAAAAACTGAAAAATACACTTATTCAATATTTTTGAAAAATCTATCGAATGGCACCAAACACGACCCCCCACAGAGGTGGGGTGGGGGGTTACTTTAAAATCCTAAATGGGAGCTCCCATTTTTTATTGTAGATTTGGATTACTTACGTAAAAATTTGAGACATTTTTTCGAATTATGGATAGATGGCGCTATAATCTAAAAAACCGATTATTGAAAATGGAAAATTAAATTAAAAATGGAAAGTTCCCACTAAAATGGAAAACTTTACTTAACTTTTTTTTTGTTTTAAGACCTACTCTTCACAAACCAATAGGTCCCCATAACGCTCGAGTGACTGCACATTTAGCATACTTTGCTCCTCTACCATCACAAACCTT
Organism: Diabrotica virgifera virgifera; assembly: GCF_917563875.1. Lineage (NCBI taxonomy): Eukaryota > Metazoa > Arthropoda > Insecta > Coleoptera > Chrysomelidae > Diabrotica > Diabrotica virgifera. The sequence goes on from NC_065451.1 coordinate 188,247,352, forward strand.
TTAAAGCTTGTTGTTCAATATAGGCCAGGGTAATAAGACAAAAATATACCCTGTTCGTGACACTTCAGCAGCCAGGGTACTGAAGCGATTTTTCGACATTAGTCCAAGTAATGAAGCTTAAAATAGGACAAAACCTCGCAATTTTTACAGAATGGATCGATTTGCTTGAAAATTTGAGAGTAAGTAGTGGATAGTTCAAGGATCAAAATCTATATGATGCCGAAAGGCGCTTTTACCATGAGAGTGGTTGCCACCCTATGTCGGGGGTGAAAATTTTTTATTATATTTTGACCGCAAAAATTGGTAAAAACATTCATTCTAAGCAAAAAATGTTCTATACATTTTTTTGATAAAATTAATAGTTTTCGATTTATTCGCTATCGAAAGTGTTAGTTTTATATTAAAAAAATTGATGTTTTTAATCAGTTTTCTGTAAATAACTCAAAAAGTTTTCGTTTTATCAAAACAACTTTGCTTAACAAAAATTTACCTTTTGAAAAAATAAACAAAACCGTTTTTTTAAATTTTCTTTAAGACCAATAGTAATCGAGCTATACTTTATTATATGTTAGCTCTTCTTCGTCAAATGCTAAATATTGTAGTTTCAAAGTCAAAAGACGGGAAAACTATGCATTTTTCGAGGATAACTTGTTTAAAATAATTTGAAGTATTTAAAAATATCTATCTCCAGAAATCAAACAAAGTCTTTAGCTCAAAAATTAAGTGGCTTATAATGAAAAGAATGTCAGACCCTATATTTTTCAGCGAAAAAGTGATTGAAAGCAAACCCCTAATCACCACCCTGAATAAAATTAGTCATTGACCTTATTTCGTCTTCTTTACTTATGTATTATTAATAGGTTTTAGAAGTTTAACTGGTTTAGAATGCTTAGTTTTAAAAAAAAATGGAGTCAAAAGCAAATATCGAATTTTTAAAGTGTGGTAAAAAATTTCCTTTTCTTCAGAATAGAAAGATTATCATCACAGATACGAAACAATATTTAAATATGAGATTGTAGCTTATTTAATTCCCAAGAACTTGGTTTGCAAAAATTTTTTCTACGGTAAAAATTGAGTGAGCAATTGACAATTAAATCTTGTAATAACATGCAAAAATCACCTTTACCAACCCTTTCAAAGTCACCACGTTTTGCGACTGAGGATTTTAAAAGAATTTAATATTAACAGTCTTATAGATCTTATAAAAACCTACAAAATTATTTTTAGCAAACTTTTTAAGATAAAAATTAAAAAGGTTACGGTCAAAAAATCAATATATTTTTTGAGAAAAAAAAAAGAAATCAAATTGGAAGCATAATAATGTAAGTTAGCTTTGCTTTTAGTCATTGGCCTTATTCATTCTTCTTTATTTATGTATTATTAAGAGATTCTAGAAGTTTGACTGGCTTAGAATGATTAGTTTTAAAAAAACTGGAGTTAAAAGCGAATAACGACTTTTTGTAGTTTGGCAAAAATGCCATTTTCTTCAGAATAGAAAGATTAGCATCAGATATATGAAAAAATGTTTTTATATGAAATTGTAGGTTATTTAATTCCCAAGAACTTGGTTTGAAAAAATTTTTTCTACGGCAAAAATTGAGTGAATGGCAAATGAGTATATATCAAAAAACATTGATTTTTTCTGTATAAAACTAACACTTTCGATAGCGAATAAATCGAAAAGTATTAATTTTATCAAAAAAACGTATAGAACATTTTTTGCTTAAAATGAATATTTTTATCAACTTTTGCAGTCAAAATATAATAAAAAATTTCCACCCCTACGATGGGGTGGCAACCTCCCCCATAGTAAAAGCGCCTTTCGGCATCATATAGATTTTGATCCTTGAACTATCCACTACTTATTTTCAAATTTTCAAGCAACTCGATCCATTCTGTAAAAATTGCGAGCTGAAATGCTTCGGTTCCTGGACTACATGTAATACCTATAGGAACAAATTATAACTATTTTCTGCGTTGGATCTGGCGGCCATTTTTATTTATAAACAATTAACTGTTATAAATGGCATTTTCCCCTTTTTTTAAATTAACGGAAAACAGTGAAACTTATGACTTTTTAGTACAAATATCTTCGAGATTATGGAAATAGCTTTAAAATGACGTATTACAAAGTTTGATATACTCATTTACTGTTAATATAATTGCGAAAAAAATCGGAGTTGCAAAAAAAATATTTTCTTAATAACTGTTGTAAAAATTAGTGTACAGCTTTGAAATTTTTAACAAATGAGGGTTCTTTGGTGCTTAATGTGTAATAAAAATTTCAAAGCGATTCATTCAATTGTTTAAATTTTATTCAAATTGTTTATCCCAGAGAGCATTTTTTTGCAATAACATAAGTCAGAAAAAAATGATCTTAGAACCATTACACAGGTGTCAAATGAAAGAGCATGAGCTACATTTTCAACATGGTTTAAAAAAGTGAATAAAAAATGCATTTATTAGTAATAAATAATTATGCAAAACTATCGACAGTTTTTCTTTATAAACTTTTTGAATAACTTTTTCCAAAAAAATTAACTTTTTTAACCTGTTTTAAGTGCACAACTACCAAGTAATGTTATCTATATCATAATTGATAAAAAATTGTAACAAATATGTATAATTTTTTAAACCAAGTTGAAAATATAGCTCATGCTCTTTCATTTGACACCTGTGGAATGGTTCTAACGTCATTTTCTTCTGACTTATGTTATTACAAAAAAATGCTCTCTGGGATAAACAATTTGAATAAAATTTAAACAATTGAATGAATCGCTTTGAAATTTTTACCACATATTAAGGACCAAAGAACCGTTATTTGACACAAATTTCAAAGCTGTACACTAATTTTTACAACAGTTATTGCGAAAATATTTTTTTTTGCAATACCGACCATTTTTGGCAATTAAATTAACAATAAATAAGTGTATCAAACTTTGTAGTACGTCATTTTAAAGCTTTTTCCATAGTCTCGAAGATATTTGTACTAAAAAAACCATAAGTTTCCCCGTTTTCCATTGATTTGAAAAAAAATGAAAAATGCCATTTTTTGACACTTAATGGTTTATAAATAAAAATGGCCGCCAGATCCTACGCAGGAAATAATTACAATTTGCTCTTATAGGTATTACCTCTCGAAAAAACGCATCAGTACCCTGGCTGTTCAAATGTCATGGAAAAAACTTTATTACCCTGGACTAATACTTTTACAAAAGTTACTGAGACGCTGATAAGTTTATTTCAAAGTCTATTACCGCCGAAATTTTTAATGATTGCTTTTATATTTCAAGCTCAGGCGACAAAACATCTTGCGACATTTTCGAGCCGCTCTCATTTTCTAAGTGAACAAAAATTAATTCCCAGTACCAGCCAGCTATTTTCTTAATTATTCTTTCTGATGTCTTTTGCTAGTTCTTAATGGCTCCATTAAATATTTTCCGCTATCTGTAAACGACAAACTTATCTAGGACACAAGAACTTTACTTAAAGGGAACTTAATTTATTCAACTTATAATAAACTACTTACGGAGCTTGAAATTTTCCATAAGAAAAGTTTGTATAGTAAATAAAAAGGAAATCGTCTCTTAAAGAAAATTCTTGAAGAGATAATATCACGGATATTGTTTTATACAAACACATGTTCATTCTTGAAATATTTTCATTATATATAACTCAATTTCTATATAGAGTAAAATTTCTTAAGTGTAAAATGGGACATGATATCAGTTGTTCAAAATTCTCACAAAAATAGTCACCAAATATTCAGAAGATTAGTTCCTGTCCCACCTGGGATATACCCAACCTTCAATTTCAGGGAAGTACGCTGACCATTATATTGTTTATTTATATTATATCATTATTCTATTGTGATTAACTTTAGTGGATCAACTAAAATCGAATGATAATAGCTGTGAGAAGCCGCCACGGGGCCTTCAAAGCTCTGCAAAATATATCATTAATATTAACAACTTTCGACAATTCTATAAAACAGCCATAAGACCAGCTATGATGTACGGAACTGAATGTTGGGCAGTGAAAAAGAAAGAGGAACAGCGAATGCATGTGGCGGAAATGAGAATGCTTAGATGGATGAGTGGAGTGACAAAGAAGGATAAAATTAGAAATGAGTATATTAGGGGAAGTCTAGGTGTGGCACCAATTGATGCCAAAATGAGAGAGCATAGGTTAAGATGGTTTGGTCATGTTCAACGTCGAGACGTTAACCACCCAATACGAAGAATAGCTGAAGTGCAGATTCCTGGAAGGAGTAGGAGAGGAAGACCAAAGAAGAGCTGGGGGGAGACGATAAGGCAGGACATGTTGGTAAAGGGGATTAACATTGATATGGCCCAAGATAGAATTGTGTGGAGAAATGCAATTAGGGAAGCCGACCCCGCATAGGGATAAGGCAAAGAGAATGATGATGATTAACAACTTTCGACAAAAATTTAATAACGGAATAATAATTGTGATTTGAAAATGTCATCAATATCATCAATAAAATCGAAATGTGGTGTTACAGGCGCTTCTTAAGTATATCATGGGTTGATCAAATTACTAATGTGGAAGTCCTGCGTAGAATGGGGAAAAAGTGTGAAATTCTCATGACCATCAAAACTAAAAAAGTAGAATATTTAGGACATGTAATGAGAAATCAAGAAACTTACGGCCTTCTCCGACTGATTATCCAAGGGAGGTAAATGGTAAAAGAGAACCGGGAAGAAGACGCATTTCCTAGCTTTAAAAATTACCAAAGTGGTTTATAACGACTACCACTGAAAAAAAGTTATACGAAAAAAAGTTATTTAGATAAAAGTTGGAGCACGGTTAGGCGCATAATTTAAAATTTTGTTCAAATATACAGGGCTACTTGTAAAAAACAAAAATAGGCATTTTTTAAACACTTAAATTGAAGTTAAAATGAGTTTTCCCCAAAAAAGTGCTTCCTTTTTTGGTTATGGCACGTTAAAATATTCGATTTGGAATTTGACGAATATGGACCTATTTTTCGTTAGCTATAACTCCGCTTCTACTAGGTATAGTAACCTAATATCATGTTTTTCACTTTTTTACGTGCTATATTTTTATTGAGAACTTTTTTCTCGACCAAATAGTTACTTTTTGAGTTATTTACGAAAAACCGCCTGAAAACGTGGTTATTTTGTAGAAAAATTAACATATTCACTCGCAAATAACTCGAAAAGTATTATTTTGGTGAAAAAACTTTTTAGAGCAAAAGTTGCTTAGAATTAGTCATTTTATCCATTTCCGGACTTATTTCGAACATATATTTTTTACCCTCAAAATCGGGTGAAACTCACCCCTAGGGCAAAAGCACACATCAGCACAATATTACTTTTTTTCTTTGACTTGTTAGCTATGTGTTTGCCAAATTTCATGTCAATACAAGCGGTTCTTTAAAATTTAGAGGTTTTGCAAAATTTTACCTTTAAAGAACGTACTAATAAGGTTATTTAGCAAGTACCAGTGGCGGCTCGTGGCCTTAGAGACAGGGTCGGCAAGGTCTTTTTGTCTCCTCATATAGGCATACCATCTAATTAAAAGGCTTAAATCATCATAGGAGATTTTTTTGTTTTGTTTACTTAACATTCTCTTTTTCATGGTGTTTCAACAATATGTTTTGATTCTTTTGAGACAAGAGAAATCCCGTTCATTTAAAGCAGAATTTGGTAGTAATAAGAGAATTGATTATCAGTTTGTTGTAATGAATTGCAGTACTTACTATATAAAATTACACATATTTTACTTATCTAACTTTCTGAAAATATTTGGATCAGCGTAATTTTTTAGTACTTTGTAATCATCAATATCTTGAAAGTTCTTTGGAGAAGGTAACTTTTAAATTTTGAATCGTCAAAGAGGTCAAAAACTTGCAAATCTTCTAAATTCTAAAAACGACTATTAATTTGCATAATACATAGTAGGTATCCAAAATTTCAAAATATACTCGTTTTTCGAGATATGTATCATGCCTGTGTCTTTTTTGGGGTGGTTCGGAAATATCAAGCGAACCCAAAACGTCACTGCGTATATATTGAAAACTACTATCATTACGAAAATCTTTGAGATTTTGCACCAGTTTTCTTATTCTATCTTTGAAATAAATAATGTTAGTTGACTGATTTTGAACAACAATGAATATCAAATCGGTTTGATATTTAAAAGAGTATTAAACGAGTAATCATTTAAGAAAGTTTTCAAACCGATTGCTTCACGGATCAAGATATCACATCACAACTTTCAAAATCGTCGCCTTCGATAATAAATTGAAAAGACTTCCAAAGGCTGTCCACGAAAATCTGCTACAGTGGAAACTAACCGAGGTTTAAAATTTCATCGCGTCTGACAAACTGTTTGCTTTTTTTTCGAAACAAATTGTTCTAAAACAGTAGTCCGTTTGGGCGAGCTAAACTGGCAAGAAAAGACGATATTCTTAATTTTTTTTACACGTATCCTGCAAAACTAAATGCATTTTATTCCCATGACAGTGAGCAAATAAAGCTTGTGGTGCAATAGTTTTAACTTTTGCCTGGAGACCGTTCAATTCACCAGACATCACGGCAGCGCCGTCATAAGTTTGCCCCAGTTTGCCCTACCAATTTATTTTTGATATCAAAAAATTTTAATCTGTTCTTTAAAATACCAAAAACATATTCTGCCTTATAGCTTTTACTCACGTCTGTAAAACCTTAAATAAATATTTAAGGTTATAAAAAACCTTTCATAAAATTCCCACGTAACGCGTATCGGACAACAATTGATAATTATTGTAAATGACATGATAATCAGAAGTTTCATCTACTTCTAGCGAAAAGAAAATGGTTTTCTGAATCTCAGATCCAATAACGTTATTCAAAATATAACTAAATAATTATATTAGTTCATTCTGTACTGTTTTAGACATGCCGCTAAATATCTTAGAATCAGAAAGTACATTAAAAAATCCAAATCGTATTTCTTAACGGCTTGATTATTTTTTACAATTTCTGCCGATGCTTCCAAATGAAACCGGCAGATTTAAATATGCCGTACCTGCCGCTTAATGCCTACGGAAAAGTATATGTTTGGTTGCTCATCAACTTGTATTTTTAGTTGAGTTTTACGTGTAAATCGTCAAGCTACGGAGGAGCTGGGGCCGACTAGCCGAATAGTCAGATGAATGGCTCGGATCATTCACTGTTTGAAAAGTCTCTTTATGCGCAGGGATCACTTAACGCTCGGATTGGTCGAATCCTTTTAAAAACCATGAATAAAATTTAGTCTGTATTATCTAACAGTTTTTTTTTTATTTCACAGATACAAAAAAGGACATAAACTCTAATTAAATTGAATACTAAAAAGATCTATAATATCTATAAATGTGTGGGTCGGCACTGCCGACCCCGCCGACCCTGACCGGCCGCCACTGGCAAGTACTTCAAAGTTCACTGAATATAGTCTGACAAGATCGAAAACGTTCGTTCTGAATAATTTGAACAACTTTAATCCATTTGAATTTTTATTTTAAAATTTTAGTAAACATACACCAATTGCACTAGGAGTTTTGACTTTATTGTAAATTAAAAAAAATCCACTTCGACGCAATGTATCTTTTTCCACAGCAACTTTTATGTTTGATCGAACGGCTATAGTTGTGTTAAAATAGCCTCATTCTAGTTTATATCCCAATAGTTATAACTCTCCCTGTACATCAACTATAGATGTTCGTAAATAACCCAAGAATGGCTCTTACATCCCATGATCTAACATGAAATAAAACAAAAATGCATTAAGTTCGAATCAGTAACTGCAATTGTTGAAGAATGTCGAAAAACATCCGGCCAATGTGTTGGATTTATTTCTGTCCCGTGCCTCGAATTCCAGACACCAAAAGCTATGCGGACGGTGGTTGCCTGCTGGATTCCATGTACCTTATGAGAGATTTTTATTCGAGGTCGTATCTATGAAATTGTTAAAATTTTATGACTTTAAATTAGGGATCTTTTAAATATTAGTGGGTCGTCTTAAAACTATTATCTCGGATAATTTTAAAAGCAATTTTGAATACAATCTGTTCACATATTAAAACATTTTGTTAAAAACTAATACATAGAGACAAATTAGAGTTACTTATAGCCAAAAAAATGTACCTTCATGTTAATAAAAATGTTCTTTACTGAACCTTTCAGCGGGTGCGCGCGAACTATACATATATGTTCTTGTGTATCTCGTATAACTATAGTCCGTCCCACCTTGACTTTACAGTATAGGGAACATAGGCAATGCAGTCCTTATGAGAGTTTTTAGCGCGGTGATGCCGATGTTATTAAAAAGAATTTGTAATCGAACATTAGATATATTAAATTAAAACTCTTTTAGAAAGATAATCTACAATTTTAGGATTCGTATGCGTTTAAGTTTATTTGATATATACAGGGTGTAACAAAAATACAGGTCATAAATTTAATCACAGATTCTGGGACCAAAAATAGTTCGATTAAACCTAACTTACCTTAGTACAAATGTGCACATAAAAAAAGTTACAGCCCTTTAAAGTTACAAAATGAAAATCTATTTTTTCCAATATATCGAAAACTATCAGAGATGTTTTATTGAAAATAGGCATGTGGCATTCTTATGGTAGTAGTATCTTAAGAAAAAATTATAGTGAAATTTGGACACCCCATAAAAATTTTATGGGCGTTTTGTTCCTTTAAACCCCCCCAAACTTTTGTGTACGTTCCAATTTAATTACTATTGTAGTACCATTAGTTAAACACAATATTTTAAAAACATTTTTGCCTCTTAATACTTTTTCGAAAAGTCAGGTTTTAACGTGATATTTTGAATATTTGTCAAATCCACCACATATTTGTATATGGCTAAAGTACGATTATGGAGACTTAGTAATAATATGAAAATTTATTTAAGATTTGAACGATATTAAAAAAGAAGTAATATCTCGATAAAAAGTGCCTTCTCAAAAAAATACAAAGAGGCAAAAAAGTTTTAAAAACACTGTTTAACTAATGGTACCGCAGTAAAAGTTTAATTGGAACATACACAAACATTTGGGGGGTTTAAAGGAACAAAACCCGCATAAAATTTTTATGTAAACGTATTAAAAAAGAAGCCGCAACTCGATAAAAACTGCCTTATCGAAAAAATACTAGGAAACAAAAAAGTTTTAGAAATATTGAATTTAACTAATGGTACCACAATAATAATTTAATTGGAACGTACCCAAAAGTTTGGGGGGGGTTTAAAGGAACCAAACCCCCATAAAATTTTTACGGGGTGCACAAATTTCACTATAATTATTTTTTAAGATGTTCCTGCCATAAGAATGCCACATGTCCATTTTCAATAAAAAATCTCTAATCGTTTTCGGTATATTCGAAAAAATCGATTTTCATTTTGTAATTTCAAAGGGCTGTAACTTTTTTTATGTGTATATTTGTACTAAGGTAAATTAGGTTCCTTCGAACTATTTTTGGTCTCAGAATATGTGATTTAATTTATGACCTGTATTTTCGTTACACCCTGTATAGTTATTATGCATATGAATCGTAAAATTGATTTGGTCTGCCGAATAACGTTGTAAGCGCCACATCGCTCACTTTTAAGAAATCGAAAATTATAACAATGGCAAACTTAAACATTTTAAGAGTTACTAATAAAGTTTGTAAATACAAATTACAAACTGTATTACTCACCCTTAAAATGTATAAACTCACCATCATCACAATTTTAAAACTTTTTCCTCGACTTCTCAAAAACGAACAATGTGGCGCTTACAACGTTTTCAATTCAATTGAAGATAGCTTTCTAAAACAGTATGTCGAATCCGCTTATTAGAATCCCTGTTATAGGAATATCCCGGTTTATGGAATATAAATTCGAAGTCCCGAAACGTTTCCATTTACTCCTTAATAAATTTATCCGTTTATTGAAATATGTTCTAATTAAATAATATCGGTTATTAGAATATTTTTCAGGTCAACGAAAAAATTTTTTGTACAACTTACTAAAAATTTAAATTATGTTTGGTATTATGGTTTGTCGTCAAGGGCCTGTAACACCTGTAGTGCTGGTTTATATACTATTAGGGTTTCATAATAAGTAGACAATAAATATTTATTACTTTTTTACGAATACCAATTCGATCTTTAGCCGACAAAGTAATTTTTATTTCTCTACAAAGTTCTATACAATTGCCACCCACTTAGTTGCCTGTTATACAATTTTTAGAAGCAGTTTATTTAGAATTCACTCAGAGAGTACCTACTTGTTTGAAAGAAGTGTTGTTGTTTATTTGGGTTTATATGACTGCTGACACTAAATCCACTCGCCAATTTTACTATTTTTTTTTATTAGTAATTTTTTCGTATCTTATTCTAAAACTAATACTAATATTAATCTCTAATAAACAATTCTACTAATAAATAATTATTTTGGATTTTTTTTAACAATTTTTTATATTATATTTTTTTTTATTTTTTTTTCTAAATGATGTTCTCAGAGTTCCACAGTAAAAACTGCAACATTCTTCTTTTCTTCTTTAGCCCTCTACTTCATTCGAAAGCTTTTTACTATGGACTGTCCAAGTTCGTCATTCATTTTTTTTATTATATATTTTTTTTATTATATTTTTTTTTATTATTTTTTTTTATATTTTTTTTATATATTTTTTTTTATTTTTTTTTTCTTTTTTTTATTTTTTTTTTCTTTTATTTTTATTTTTTTTTTTTCTTTTTTTTTTATTTATATTTTTTTTTCTTTTCTTTTTTCTTTTAATATATAACAATTTACAAGAAATACTTAAACTATATTTTACAATTACAACTTAAGTTTAATATCTAAAATATGTTTATACAATAGTCGATATACCAACACCAACTCATTATTTTCTAATGTTAATAAATAATTTAAATTAATGGGATGGTGAACATCAGACAAAGAATACAGTGAATTTAAAAACATATTAACTTTATTAGAAATAAGAGAACAGGTCAAAATTTTGTGTTGTAGGTTACCAAACTGACCACAAATACATTGAGGGCTATCAGCTATATTAAGTTTAAATATTGTAGCGTGATTAGTGTAATTACTTCTAATTACAATAAAACTAGCGGTTCGTAATTTATATACGACTTTATTTTTATTTATACAAGTTTACTTTACAAACTTTAGCTTAAGACTAACTCTATTCACAAAAATTATGCCTTATATATCCTAGTCGTTATTCTCGATCATTCCGGGCTAAGCCAGCTCTCCGACTATCGTGTGACCTTCCAACAACCGCGCATCGGTTCCACGTATAGCGTGCTTCGCTCTAGACTTTTCTCGGCTTACGCCTTGCGGCTGGTGACTCATTGTTTTGCTACATTGCTCCACTCTTAAGATCTGAGCGTCCCGATCAGCAACTCTAGATGAAGGCCCAGGATGGCGGAATCTACACGACTCTCCAGCTTTGCATACACCCTTCAAGAAGAAATAACAGTCTACTGTCTTTGAAGGATCCGACATCTTCGGGTTCATGCAACACACAGTAATTCGTACGCCAGTTTCTCTGAAGACCACTTCAAGCATGCTTCTCACAATTTTCCAATCCAGATTTTCTACTGCATGGCCTATTTTTGGTAAAGCCAAATCTTTGATGTCATAATTACACACGATTTTCTTCAAATTACATAGAGCACGCCATATGTTCTCATAGCTTGGCGTGTCCGTATAAGACTTCCTGGTCACCATATACAGCAAAGATCGAGGACCATCTTCCAATCGCAGTACTCTTCCAATTTTAGGCTGCTGATTTCGTAACTCGTCCAGGCGGCCGAACTTTCTATTGAATACGGACGAGATTCCTTTAGTCATCTCGAGGTCTTGGGCAACACAGTGGGCTAGAGAGACGTTTTCTGGAACACCAAACAGATCTTGCTGAACTTCTGTGGTCACGCCGAATCTAGCACTCTTTCTTTCTGCGTAATTTGACATAAATTCCTTAAAACTTGGCTGTGCGGCATCTTTCATTTCCTGTTGGAGGACTCGGGCTTCTTCTGTTTCATTGGAGCCAGCATATGGTGCAAGACGATTTATGTGAATAACTTTTGGTTTACCGTTTGGCAACTTCTTAATTCTATATATTACGTCATTTATCTTCTTCTTAACTTCATATGGACCTTCCCATTGTCTTTGCAGTTTAGGACATAAGCCTCGACGACGTTGCGGATTATAAAGCCAGACAAGATCACCTACTTCGAAGCTTTCATTCTTGCATCGAGAATCATATTGATCTTTTATTCTGTCACTGGCTATCTGGATGTGTTGTCGGGCAAGTTCATGAATGTTGTTCATTCGTAATTTCAGGCGGTCAACGTAGTCTTCGCCTGCAACATGTTCCTCGGAAGGTCCGCAGCCAAACTCTAGGTCGCAGGGCAACCGAACTTCACGACCCAACATCAGGCAGGTTGGTGTTTGACCTGTAGTTTCATTTACGGCCGAGCGGTATAGTCCTGTCGCCAGGGGGGGTACAACGGCCTCGTTAATTCAGATGGACTTACTCAAGTTTTTTTTATGTATTTTGACCCGTAGAACACGAATTTTTTGGGTAACAGTTGATCCGGATGTCGATAAGATTGTTATAGACCAAGAACTTGAGGAATCAAATAACAGCGATTTTTGGCAAAACAAAACAATATTTTGTATTTTTTGGGCCATTTTAAGTAAAAAATATTTCTACAAGTTTTTTCGTAGGATGCACAGTTTTCGAGATAAACGCGGTTGAACTTTAAAAAAATCGAAAAATTGCAATTTTTGAACCCGAATAACTTTTGATTAAAAAATAAAATAGCAAGTCTGCTTACCGCATTTGAAAGTTTAAGTCAAATTATATCGGTTTTGATTATTTGCATTGGTAAAAATTTATTTTTTTATTGTTTAACAAAGCTATAAACACGTAGGGTTTCCCGTGCTTTTACATGCGTTTTAACGCATGTAACGTAGAAATAGTCTTGATTGCACTAGTACCTATTCTACCTACTCGTTCGATTTTAAATGAGAAATCATAGAAACATCACTCACGCACTAGTTGTTTGTAGCTTTGTTTAGCAATAACACAATAAATTTTTAGCAATGCAAATAATCAAAACCGACATAATTTGACTTGAACTTTCAAAGGCGCTAAGCAGAATTGCTATTTTATTTTTTAATCAAAAGTTATTCGGGTTTAAAAATTGCAGTTTTTCGATTTTTTGAAAGTTCAACCGCGTTTATCTCGAAAACTGTGCATCCTACTAAAAAACTTGTAGAAATATTTTTTGCTTAAAATGACCCAAAAAATACAAAATATTGTTTTGTTTTGCCAAAAATCGCTGTTATTTGATTCCTCAAGTTCTTGGTCTATAACAATCTTATCGACATCCGGATCAACTGTTACCCAAAAAATTCGTGTTCTACGGGTCAAAATACATAAAAAAAATTTGGGTAAGTCCATCTGAATTAACGAGGCCGTTGTACCCCCCCTGGCGACAGGACTAGTAGGCCATCAGGAATAAATGAATGTGTTGGTCCCAATCTCGCTGATGTTCAGATACAACTTTGGACAAGTGTTTACCCATCGTTCGGTTCATCCTCTCGACCATCCCATCTGATTGAGGATGCAGGGGTGTTGTTCTGGTCTTATTGACACCAATCAATTTACAAACGTTTTGGAAAAGAGCTGACTCAAAGTTTCGCCCTTGGTCGGAGTGGATCTCCAAGGGAACACCAAATCGGCTGAAGAATTCTTTAACAAGTACCTCTGCAACGGTAGCAGCTTCTTGATTTGGTAATGCATAGGCCTCGGTCCATTTCGTAAAATAATCCATGGCTACCAGGATGTATTTATTTCCAGCATCAGTTTCTGGAAATGGACCTGCAATGTCGATTGCTACTCTTTCCATAGGACTGCCAACATTGTACTGTCTCATGGGTGCTCTCTTTTTACCAACTGGACCATTACCGGATGCACACAGTTCACATTTCTGGCACCATCTTCTTACATCATCTTTACAGTTCACCCAATAGAACCGTTCTCGAACCTTTTGCAGAGTCTTCGTAATACCAAAGTGTCCACCTGATGTACCGTCATGCAACTGACGCAATACTTCTGACACTTTACTTTTAGGTACAATCAACTGAAGCTTAGATTCTGTACCATCATCGTTCTCAAAGGTTCTGTACAGAAGATCATCTTTTAGTATCAGGCAATTCCATTGGCTCCAGTAGGCCTTGACTTCCGGACTACATGCACTAATGTTTTGCCAACTAGGTCTCTCACCTCGACGCATCCAATCCAATACTCTTTTTATACATGGATCGTCTTCTTGGGCTTCTTGTAACTGTTGTGGCTGCCATTGCTCATTAACGACGGTAGTTCGTCTCACAGGGAAAAGCTGTTCATCTACTTTAAGCCGGTGATTACAACTTTCACTGCATGGCCGTATCGAGGAAGCATCTGTATTTGAACCAACTCTTCCAGCCCTCTTCATGCGTCTCTTCGGCATCGTGTCACGAATCACCCTCCGTACCATTTCCACCAAACGTTCATCTTTTCTCTTATCGCCTTTTTCCACGGTTATTACTCGATTGTTTCGTGAAGCTTGGCTAGCTGCTTCGTGTTCCAAGGCAATAGCAAGTGCTTCATCTAAAACTTTCGGTCTTGCTAGTCGTAAAGCTTTCTGTAGTTCACTATCTTTCAGCCCATTGACAAAGGTATCTACCGCAATTTCTTCTAAAACGCTGTCTGGCACCTCTGGATAAGCCAACCGCACCACACGAGCCACATCTGCTTCAAATTCTTGCAGATTCTCACTTGCTCGTTGACTTCTACTTCGCAGTTGTGCTTTGTATACTTGTTGTAGATGGGCATCTCCATAGCGTTTTTCTAGACGAGTGAACAAGGTCTGGTAACAATTTTCTTGACCTTTGGGAATTGACCTTAATATATCTGCAGCATCACCTCGTAAAGCAGCAGTCAAGGAAACAGCCTTTTCTTGTTCGGTCCAATGATTGGCGGTCGCAATAGCTTCAAACTGTCTAAGATATATGGACCAAGAGGACTTTCCATCAAATGGTGGTAATTTGAATCTCATATTATGCGACGTTTCGTCTCTCGGTAGTTCATCTTTCACTAAAGGATCTAACGTTGCTGCATTAACTGATGGTTGTACTTTTGTATCGGTTATCCTGCTCTCTAGCTGTTTGATCTTTTCTTTTACGGTCTCTACACTTTTCTGCATCTTATCGAATGTTCTAGAAACTTCTTCAAATTTCTCATTGTTCTGTTTACAAACTTCTTCTAGTTTTTCGTTGTTTTGCCTACAGATCTCTTTAATTATTTGAGAAGTCTCATCGAATCTTTTAGCAACATTTTCGAATTTCTCGTCGCTTTTTCTACTAACTTCTTCAAGTTTCTCGTCGCTTCTTCTACTAACTTCTTCAAGTTTCTCGTTGTTCTGTCTAGAAGTTTCATCGATCTTTTGAGAAACACTTTCAAATTTCTCGTTGCTTATCTTAGAAGTTTCATCGATCGTTTCAGAAACAGTTTTTAATTTCGATAAGATTACTTGTTCTGCTGACTGGAAGTGGAACGTCTTTGGGTCTTCTCCGTTCTTCGTGAGGACATCCTCGAGTCGTGCTTGTAGGACTATCTTGAGCCCACTGCTGTCCAGATCCCGTTCCTCGAGCTGTTCACGGAGCTGTTTTACTGTAAGTTCTTGTAGCAACATCTTTGGTCGGCACACACGTACTTTCCAAAATGTCTTTTAATAGTCTTTCCGAATACCGAACAATCAACGCACTTTAACTATTCCCGACGAATAAAGTCCAAAAGTATTTTAAAGTCTTTCCGAATACCGAACAATTAACGCACTCCGATTATTCTCGACGAATAAAGTTCAAAAGTCTTTTTTTTTTTCACTTTTCATTTATTTACACTCCACACCGTTAACACCAACTGTAGCGTGATTAGTGTAATTACTTCTAATTACAATAAAACTAGCGGTTCGTAATTTATATACGACTTTATTTTTATTTATACAAGTTTACTTTACAAACTTTAGCTTAAGACTAACTCTATTCACAAAAATTATGCCTTATATATCCTAGTCGTTATTCTCGATCATTCCGGGCTAAGCCAGCTCTCCGACTATCGTGTGACCTTCCAACAACCGCGCATCGGTTCCACGTATAGCGTGCTTCGCTCTAGACTTTTCTCGGCTTACGCCTTGCGGCTGGTGACTCATTGTTTTGCTACAATATATATGATGGTGTAAGACAGTGGTTAAATCTCATTCTGCATATGGTTCTTGTCATATCCTCTGTCGACTCCATTTTAGAAAACCAAGGTTTATCTGTGATATAGTTTCTGATTGATCTGTAGTGGTTTCCTGTATTTATGTTCTCATCAATATACCTTTCTTTCCATTCTTTCTTAAGCTCCTTGAATAAATCTGATTCAATATCTCCAGACGCACAAAGGTAATGTGTTAATACTCCTTTTGTCACCGCGTTTTTAGCCAATTCATCTACCATTTCATTTCCAGTTATTCCAAACTGGCTTTTAACCCATGCTAACTTAACAGACTTTCCTTGCTGCTGAAGTTCTTTAATTTTATTTATTATATATAATTCAATGTAGTTCACTTTTGATTTAGCATTTATAGCACTAATTATACTTAGAGAACTTTTACTGTCACTATAAATTATAAACTTTGAATGATTTATATTAGATAAATATTTTAGTGCTTCCATTATCGCTATTAACTCAGCTGTGTATATACTCATAATAGAATTTAGTTTGAACATTTTGCTAATTTTATTACTGCTATCCCAATAGGCACACCCCACACCTTCAATATTTTTTGATGCATCTGTATATACCATACAACAGTCTTTGAACATTTGTGAACTGTCGGATATAAACACTGATTTTCTTAAAGATAGAGGCAAATTGCTATAGTCCCTGAAAAAGTATACCTGAACTTGTTCCATAGTATTAAAGTCAATATTATAATTTGGGTTTATGTCATATTTATAAAGTTGTTTATTATATATTGTCATTTTTGAATATAAATCTATTATATTTAGAGTTTTCTTTTTTATCCAATATTTTTCTGTCAAGTCTGCTAAAAACAGTTGATGTATTTTGGTAATTAAATTTGCCTTTTTTCATATAATCTAACTAAAAGGCTAATGCCAAGTTTTTTTCGTCTTATATCCATCGGCATTTCACAGCATTCAACTTGTAGATTATTTATCGGAAAGAAGTGAATCATGGCTTTGTTAAATTTGAAAAGATAAGATCTTTAACCAGACGTGAAGTTGGATAATGTAACAGTCCATGTCTTGCCGCCAATACAACTTCGATTCAACCAATGGATTAAGGATGACCACAAGGATTAAGAACAAAAAAGATATAATTACCGATAATTCCTCAAGAAAAAATAAGTAATTTTGTTTTATATGCATATCTACATATTGCATACATTTCATATTAATTACTTTTCATATTAAATACTGTATTCATTCACATACATATTCACATACATATAATGTAATTTGGTGTTAATACATAGATAAGTAGTAGTTACAATACTGTATTATTGACATAAAAGGGCGTAAATCTATAATATACATATACATACTGGCATAGTATGTAAATATTATTATTACGTATATTCGGTACACTTATTTCGGCTAGCCACTAATGATCGGTTATTAGAATATCCCGGTTATAAGAATAATTTTGCATGGCACGATGGCTATTCCGATAAGCGGGTTCGACTGTAATTTAATCTCTTATTTAATCTCTCTAATGTTCGATTACAAGTTCTTTTTAGTAAAATCGGCATCACCATGCTAAAAACTCTCATAAGGACTTTGCTTATGTTCCCTATACTGTAAAGTCAATGTGGGACGGTGTATAGTAAAAAAGGGAACGTAAACAAGTAACCCATTACCAAGATGCTAACTGCGGAGTGAGAGTTTTAGTTTTAGTTTAGCCAAAGTTTTAGTTTCTTTAAGAAGAAATTCAACTTCTTCTTGGAATTTTATTGTAAATTTTTGGAACTAGGTCTCTCCCAAATCCTTTCATCGATCGTTTCTGCTATTCTTTGATGTCATCTACTCATCTCATATTATGTGGTCTTTCTGTTGGTTGTCTACCTTTGTAAGGTCTCCAATGTTGTATTGTGGCATTACAACGTTGATCTTACATCTAGGAGTGTGCCCTGAAAAGATCCCTGCAAAGATCCATTTCTTCTTCTTCTTCTTCCTGCTTCCTTAATAGGATCGCGCCTGTTCCATCTTCGGCTCTTACGGCTCAAAAGCTCCATTTCAGTTTGACAATTTTTGTTGAAATATCCTCTACTTTTGTGTTTGATATTACTCATTTGTTCCTATTTCTAATTGACAGTTTAATACGTAATATTGTCCTGTCCATTACTTTTTCTGTTGTGGCTAGATTGTTCATTTCCATTAGCCTATGGCTAAAATGTCTACAGTTATGATTAGATTTGATTTTAGTCTTATTAATTTTATTTGATTCCACTTCAGTCTTTTTATACATTCCTTCACTACTTCCTTCCATTTCCTTCTGTCCAATTCCAGTTCTTTCCATCTCACAATGATACTTTTCTTCAGGTCTTCGTACACCCTGTCCTTATATCTTTTTATTGGCCTTTCTTTCTGTCTCTTTTGTATTGGTCTTTGTGAGAGTACCATTTTTGTCATTCTTTCACTTCACATTCTTTCGGAGTACCCCAAATATCGTGTTCTCTGTGCTTTGATCGTCGTCGTTATCGTTGGCTCTTTATAAAGTTCTTCCAATTCTTTATTGGTTCTTCTTCTCTACTGATCTTTTATTTCACGCCTCCATATATTGCTCTTTGCATTTTTTGTCCTATCTTTATAAAATGTCTGTTTTTGACTTTTTCGGTACCTATGTTTCGCATGCGTATATTACAGTAGGTCTGATAACAGTTTTATTATAAATTCTGATTTTTGTTTTTTTTTTATATAAGTATTTGAATTTTATTGATGTTCGTACTGATCCATACTTTTTATTTACTTTGGCTATTTTTGCCTTTATGTCCCCTTCCCCATGCCCATTTTCATCTATTTTGACTCCCAGAACTTGATTCATAACCATGACCTCTCCCAATTCATTTGCACTACCCTATGATAGAGTCCACAAACTCTAAAATTATTTTAATAATTTCAGATATCGTCGCTGATTTGCAAAAAGGGGCCAAGTAACATTTTTATATTTTTACTAAGTGGAACTTAGCTGCTTTTTTCACAACAAGATTAAAAAAAATTATACTTGGCACCAAAAAATTAAGAGACTATCTCAACAACAGTAAATAATACACTTGACCCCTTTTTACAGAATAGGTGGAACCTTCGTACCTATAATTTTTGCACGTAACCCCTCTTTTGAATAAAATGTCACTTAAAACCTTTTTGCAAATCAGCGAAGATATGTACATGCCTTAATTGTTAACCCTTAAACCATTAATAGTCAGGACTCTAAGAAAATTTTTAAACGATTGAATTAGATTTACAATAATAAAGGAGAATGGCTTTCGTTACATTAACCCTGTATGTTGAGTTTATACGACAATTTTGTTGTATTTTTATCCAGCTTGACACCCAAAACAAACGAATAAATTGTACAACGTTTCCATTTCCATTTGAATTAAAAAAAATTAAAGTCGCATGATTCTTTTAATTGCACTACTTTATTATCTGGCACAGAATGCATCCCCACATTTAGCTGCAACGGCCCAATCGAGCAAAAACAACGCTATCTATGTTTTTTATTTCAACGCATATATATGCAATTTTTGCTAAAATGAAATATGGACGAAGATTTTCGGGCAAAGGATGTGTAAACAGGAAAATATATACTCTGGTTTTTCTTATTTACGACGAAAACTTAAATTTGGCAACATTTTTGTGGTTTGGTGCCAACGTTGATATGGCGAGAAAGAAGTAATGTGATGGGAGTCGTTTCGGTGATATAGTTAGTGATCCAGATGCCAATAAATATGTGAGGCTGGTTAGTTTCACACCATTTCTTATTTTACTAGCATTGATTCGTTTCTTGCGCAATGAAACAGTCGGTTTTGCAAATTGCCAATAAATTACGAGAAATAGTCCTTCTGAAATAGATGTTTGAGATTATGTTCGATTTTTAATGTTTTTATTGATATTATGTATAAGCTAACATCCAGGTCCGGACTGATCTGACAGCCTACCGGCCCTCGGGTATTTTCATCTCATCAAATACGAACTACCGTGCAGGAGACGAATATTAAAAAAATGTCAGGTGAAAATCCTGATAATAAGACTGAATAAGCTGTTTAATGCCACCATTAATGAAGTACACCAGCGTGAAAAGGTTTATCGATTAAAAGCGATTCTATCAAGATATGTCACGTTCTGGTTCAAAGAGATTCCCTGAATTAAAAAAAGGTATAATACCAAAAGATACCTTACAAAAATATGCACTATAGTTCGATCATTAATCAAGAAAAACTTGCAGAGGAACTTCAATTAGTCTATTGACATGTTACATTTAGGTCGCATTTCTTAGACGAGTCAATTTTATTTTTTTAATGTGTAGGGGTTTTCAGTAGAAGCCTAAGTTCAAGTTTGTGGGGTCGCCACCCTTATCCCCCGGCAGCCATTAGGAAAAAGTGGTGCAAAGGGCTTTCGCGCTGTATCTCCTAAAGTAGCAATCCTATAGAAAATTTATTGACATATAAATTGTATAAAATTCAATTTTCTACAATTTCATATCTATTACTTTTTATCGTCAAGTGACTAATAAAAAAGTTATAAACAAAAATAAGAGAAAATTTTGTAAGAAGTTTCCTCTTGGAGGTTATAACTTTTTTTCCGTTCATTTCACAATAAAATAACGTCATAGCGATTTTGTAGAGGATTTTTCAGTGAACAATTTTCACTATAAAGTTGTTTTATTTTATTTATTATCTAAGTTTTACAGCGCTCCAAACTTGACCAAATTCTCGAATTCTCATAGGAATACAATAAAAATAAATATTTTTCTATCCCTATATTAGACGAGCGGCATCAACCGTTATGCCGACCACGAAAATCAAATTTAAGGTGAATGACTAATTTTGGTCTATTTTTATGTTTTCGAGGTCACTGAATCCGAATATGAGGTTTATTTTTATCTAGAGGTGGTGGAATATGTTTAAAAGTCAAATTTTATACAAAAAATACAAAAATCAATTTTGATGATTTTTCAAATTTACCTCGCTGTATCTTTGGTCGCTGTAAATATTTCCTTTTGAAAATTTTACTGTGTCATATCTGAAGTATGTAGATAACAATGAAATTTGTCCAAAATGTTTAAACACATTAAAAAAGGAGTTGTTAATTTTTAAACATTTTGTCATCATATTTCGTTAGTTTCATGTTTACTTAAAAAAGTTGAGTGACAAACTTTTTATATTATAATTTTAACCAACAGAACAATAAAATATTATTCCTGAAGAAGCTTTTTGGAAAATTTTAAGACAAAATATATAATAGGAAAAAAGTTATGTTACTTCATAGACAAGCGGCACCACCCAAAAAACGCTAAAATCTCGAGATCCTCACCACGGTGTGGTGAATGGCTAATTTTGATCATACTTTATGATTTTGATATCAAAAATCGTTTTTTTGCTCTTCTTAAGGATTTTGCATTTTGCGGTTGCGTCATTCTTCTTCTGAACCGGCGAATTTGTCCTCAAACAACTTCTTGGGCCTTTTATATAATATATGCTTAGGGTTATAAGTTTTATAGTGAGGAGAAAGGTCAAAAGCAGAATAATAATAGCATAGGAATGTTAAAATCATAATAAATTGTATGAATAAAAAATATATATAGATAGAAAAGTAAGCCTAACTTTTGTTTTTATTGTTTCCCTATGAGCATTCGAGAATCTGGTCAAGTTTGGAGCGCTTTGAAACCTATATACATAAATAGAATTAAACAACTTTATAGTGGAAATTGTTCGCTGAAAAACCCTCTATAAAATTGATATAGTGTTATTTTATTTTAAAATGAACTGAAAAAAAGTTATAACCTCTAAAAGGAAACTTGTTTAAAATGTTTTACATATTTTTGTTTATATCTTTTTTGTTGGTCACTTGACGATAAAAAGTAATAAAACAAAATTTTATGTCTACTTAGATTTTCGAAGGGTTGCTAGTTTACGAGATATAGCGCGAAACCCCTTTGCACCCCATTTCCAAGATGGCGGCCGGGGGACAAGGGTGGCGACCCCAAAAACTTGAACTTAAGCTTCTACTGATCCCCCCTACACATTAAAGAAATAAAATTGACTCCTCTAACAAATGAAAGGTATAGCTTAAAAAATTAACATTTTAATGGAGTAAATCATTTGCTGATCAATGGGTTTATGCTTCATTGAAATTGAATGAACGTTATATGAATCAAGATTCAGATCAAACGGATCAAGAAGAAGAGGATAGTTGTTAAAAATGATTTAGAAAACAAAAATCTAATAAATTTAATGATGTTACAGAATGTGAGTTACAGAAAAAAAAAATTAATTCTTGCTTTAAATATGCTTATAAGCTTATTTATCAAGAGTGTATTAACATTATAAACTAAATGTTAAAAATTCAGGTATTTATAAATATGTTAATGAATCGTAATTTTTCGTAAGATACGTGCCTGAGACACTGAGCATAGAGCATATTGGAATGATGCATCAATAACCATGAAATAAATAGATATGAAAAAAAAAAGAAAAATCAAAGAAGCAGCTCTTATCCTAATTAACGAAGAAAAATATGTAGCAAATCCTTCAGCATAATGTAGCAGGCTGTGGTTGCCAATACTTAAAAAAGACGTGAACAACAAGAATATACCAACAATACGTCTTCAATAATGCACAATACATATTATGCAACACACAATACACGAACACAATATGAATATTCCCAAACAAAGAATCGCAAAGCAGTAAAATAATGCAGAAACACAGAAAAAACAGAATAATCAGAATTTGACGTACCATAAGGCATAACTCATTCATCCTCGCATCTTTTCAACGAAAGCATGGCTGTTGCCTTCAACACCATAGCCAAGTATGTCAACCTCAATTCTGATAAGACATAACCACCTCGACACTCGGTTATATATTCTTTCAACGGAATTCCTTTAATAATCTTTTCGAAAACGATTTCCGGAGTGGAAATCAAAACGTCAAGCATTTTTTAGGTAAAAATGTAATTGACATAACAATCAACATAACATTCAATCCAAACATACCACAAGTCAACAGTTTCAGAACCTTACATATTTTACAGTTTTGTTTCGAATTCCAATCTGGAATTCGGTTTCAAAAATATGTGGAAGAAAAATTTGAACGAATGCTCTAAATTAAACCTATCACAACAACACATAGACCAGGGCGCATCTGTAAAAATATTAGTACATTTGGATGTTGAGAGGTGACTCATATTTTTTTGCAGAAATTGCTTTAAAATAACTCATAACTCACTTCCGAGAAAAGTTGCATTGACATAAAAGTTGCGTAATTAAATTTTCTACAATATAGGATTAGTTACAAATTTTAAAAATTGTCACCCATGTTGCAAAATAGCAATAATTGCGAAAAAACTATAAAAAAACAAGTATCCGCGTTTCACTTTTTACAACCATTTATGCTACACTTTGGACCTTCATATTTCACCTAGTAAAACTTTATGATATAACAAAACAACACTCTAAATTTCATTAAGATCATTTTAGTAGAGTTTGCAAAATAAATTTTGCAATCCAGCTTTCGCAAAAAAATCCAATTTTTCAAAATGTTACAGGATTGAAAATAAAACAGACAACAAGTTGAATTTTTTTACTTATATAAGAATACTGTACCTTTCATTTGCAATTTGCAAAATTAAAATCGGTTAAATACCGCGGCGTCAGGAATTTTTTTAAATAAACATTAATTTTTGGTGCTACGCGCATAGTCCTGTGGCCAGGGGGGGTACAACGGCCTCGTTAATTCAGATGGACTTACTCAAGTTTTTTTTATGTATTTTGACCCGTAGAACACGAATTTTTTGGGTAACAGTTGATCCGGATGTCGATAAGATTGTTATAGACCAAGAACTTGAGGAATCAAATAACAGCGATTTTTGGCAAAACAAAACAATATTTTGTATTTTTTGGGCCATTTTAAGTAAAAAATATTTCTACAAGTTTTTTCGTAGGATGCACAGTTTTCGAGATAAACGCGGTTGAACTTTAAAAAAATCGAAAAATTGCAATTTTTGAACCCGAATAACTTTTGATTAAAAAATAAAATAGCAAGTCTGCTTACCGCATTTGAAAGTTTAAGTCAAATTATATCGGTTTTGATTATTTGCATTGGTAAAAATTTATTTTTTTATTGTTTAACAAAGCTATAAACACGTAGGGTTTCCCGTGCTTTTACATGCGTTTTAACGCATGTAACGTAGAAATAGTCTTGATTGCACTAGTACCTATTCTACCTACTCGTTCGATTTTAAATGAGAAATCATAGAAACATCACTCACGCACTAGTTGTTTGTAGCTTTGTTTAGCAATAACACAATAAATTTTTAGCAATGCAAATAATCAAAACCGACATAATTTGACTTGAACTTTCAAAGGCGCTAAGCAGAATTGCTATTTTATTTTTTAATCAAAAGTTATTCGGGTTTAAAAATTGCAGTTTTTCGATTTTTTGAAAGTTCAACCGCGTTTATCTCGAAAACTGTGCATCCTACTAAAAAACTTGTAGAAATATTTTTTGCTTAAAATGACCCAAAAAATACAAAATATTGTTTTGTTTTGCCAAAAATCGCTGTTATTTGATTCCTCAAGTTCTTGGTCTATAACAATCTTATCGACATCCGGATCAACTGTTACCCAAAAAATTCGTGTTCTACGGGTCAAAATACATAAAAAAAATTTGGGTAAGTCCATCTGAATTAACGAGGCCGTTGTACCCCCCCTGGCGACAGGACTAGCAGGACAGTGGATACGTTTGCTCTGATTGGGCATTCCAATGACCTTTGAAATGATTGATAAATTTTAATTTTTAGTACATTTCGACATAAATAAATAAATTTGTTTATTGCAAAATAAAAACATATACTTTGTCCTTTGAAATTACACTTTTTTTAGCAAAATCTTTCTTTGAATCTTCTTTCATATATTTTAACTTAGAGAATAAAAAATTATTATTCTTAAACATATGCAATTGTTTAAACAATATTTCACAAACAATATATTCAAATTAGGTTGATTTTTCTGGAATTAAAATATTAAAATACAACAAAATGTAGAGTAAAAAAATAATATATTAGATAAATATTGAAAGAAATTTTGGTGGAAATCAACATGTGTGAATCGAACACCGCTGTCCTGCGCGCAGCATCAAAAATTAATGTTTATTTAAAAAAATTCCTGACGCCGTGGTAGTTAACCGATTTTAGTTTTGTAAATTACAAATGAAATGTACAGTACTCTTCTATATATAAAAAATTTCAACTTGCTATCTGCTTTATTTTCAGTTCAGCAACATTTTGAAAAAATTAATTTTTTTTTGCAAAAGCTGGATTGCAAAATTTATTTTGCAAAATATATTGAACCGATATTAATTAAATTTGCATTGTTCTTTTATTATATCATAATTGTTCTTCTGGGTAAAATATGAACGTTATAAGTGTAGCATAAATGGTTGAAAAACGTAAAATGCAAATATTTGATTTTTTATGGTTTTTTTCGCAAATATTGCTATTTTGCAACAATGATGACAATTTTCAAAATTTTTAACAAATCCTGTATTATGGGAAATATAATTGCGCAACTTTTATGTCAGTGCATCTTTTCTCGGGAGTGAATACTTTTAAAGTTATAATCAAAAAACGAAGAAAAAAATCGAATTTTTCCTTCATTTTTTGACATTTTGTTTATTTAAACAATGTTCCGGACCTTCTTGATTGGGAGGATAACTCAATTATTATTATATGAGTTAATCATCAGAAGTAATTTCTGCAAGAAAATATGAGTCACCAATCAACGTCCATCTCAAAATAGATGCGCCCTGGACTAACAGCTTCAGAATCTATTTGCAGTTTTCCACTTCAGACTGGAACTCGTTTATAATATAAAACGAAAATGTTGTAAACTCATTAAATATTAGTTGGAAACTAATCGCACAGAAACCTGAACGTCGTGTATTTAACAAACCGTTGTTTTCTCTAAACTTGATAGTTCCTTGGAGAGTTTCTCTAGTAAGTGAATATGCACTAGCCACAAGCGGTCCATTCTCAACCGACCACACTTTATTCGACCACTGCTTTCTCTGTAGTTTCAATCGGGCCTTCATCTCATCCCATCTAGCCCGAAGATGTCACCTGCACATGATGGAAACTTACGCCGGAAATGACGCGGGAAACTCGCCATTTCAAATGGATGTGTATGGAGTGCTTTAGGGCGAAGGGAAAGGGTTGGTTTAATCATAGTTTGGGGTTAGGATTATTCAGTTATAGGTCTAGCTGTGCAGTTTTTATAAAGGTTGAAAATACACTGCTCTAAATGAAAAAGGAGATTTAAAGGAAAAAGGAGGTCAAATGAAGAAAAATGTAATTTAAATTATGTATTGCATTATGTAGGAACTTAAATACGTATGTTCACCTAGCAGTTACATACAGGGTGGAGCATTAGTGTGACAAAGTCCAATTACTCATTTGTCGTAAGATACAAAAAAAAGTTATTTAGGTAAAAGTTGGATCACGGATAGGACCATAATTTGAAAATATTTTCAAATATACAGAGCCACCCGTATTGACAGGGTGACCATATACTTATGTTTTTTTTAATGGAACGATAGTATCCAATTTTGCGTATCCGGTTCGTTGAAACCGTTCTAGTATACTTACAAAAGTTTCTCGTCTGGTTGTCGTCTATCAGAGAATTGCTGATGAGAAATTCTTATTACTATTTAGTAGCACATTTTCGTTATACTCTCCTAGCACAAAAACCATTTTAACCAGTTCCTCATTAGAAAAATTCATATCAGTAGTTATAATAAAGCAAATGGAGCTATAAAAAATAGTGTAATATCAAATGTTTAAGCAAATTTAGTGTCATAGCCAACTACGTAGAATATTGTATGTTTTTATTAATATTTTACGCACGAACAATCTTAACTACGTAGATATTCGGATATATCATTCAATATTAACAAATTACGGATCAGTATAGAATATTATGTATTTTTTTTTCCAAAAAATTATTTTTGATTTAATATTTTCACGCCCACCTAATAAAATTCCACGTTCTTTTTTGCAATTAATGTTTGGCTTAAAGAATCACGAATAACTCAAAAATTAAAGAACTTAGGCAAAGGAAATGTTGAAGAAATAAAAAAGTACCATAAAATTCCATTTTATTAAAATACTAAAATACAGGTTGTTCTATTTAAGAAAACTCAGAACATACTCAATCCGTGTTTTGACCAACCCTGTATATTAAAATTTAACATTTCGCTATATTATTAATACAGTAGACTATATTAAAAATCGTTTGAACATAAACAGAAATGTTTACGTCATATCACTACAATTCTACAGGATGTGAAATTTGCTAAGAAATTAACAAAAAAACGTAATTATCTTTTAAACTACCTCGTATAATATTACAAAACCCTATATTTGAAGAAAGGAGACATCGCGTGTAACGATGTGATGCCACGACAAGCGATGAGCTGTTTACCAGAGACGCCCGGAGGAGCATCCGTGATGGCGCATAGCGCCGCTGGGGGAAATCGAAGGAGTAGTGGCAGCAAGAGCATATTTAAGGCGAGCCAGGCGCATGATAAAATCAGTCGTGGCTAGCGAATTGAACTAACCATGGCTCAACAGCTGCTGCTAGCGTATTGAGCTAGCATTAGCTGGCTTGGCAAAAGATGCATCGTATGTGAGGTGGGACTATGCCTAGGCGGACGCCACAGTAGTGACGTGGGTCTTGCCATGATCGTTATCGCAGTAGGAGGTAGTAGCGAGGAATGATCTCCGGATCGGGATAGAGGGCTATGTTGATTTAACGTAGCGAGATTGTTATTGTATATAAATATACTGTTTATTGTATTATTTTAATGTTGCTATTATGAGCGGATAACTGTAATAAAGTTTAATATTGTTTTTCCTTTGCAGAAGACGAAATTATATTTTATTTTATTTTTGTTTTAAACTGTATATAATTACCTTTAATATATTTACTTTATTTTTAACTTGTGTTTTACTGAGTCTGTGGTCTTGAAAGAACTACCTGTTATACGCGGACAATTTAAAAATGTAAAAATATACAGGGTGTTCTATTTAAAAGAACATAACTTTATGTCACCCTGTCCTGTCACAATGGCTTGAACGATTCACTTATCACGAGTGTATGCAAATTTAGAAACAACGAATCTTAACCAATTTTTGTCTTATGGAAAAACAAAAAACACAAAATATTCAGAAAAGTAAAGCTGACTGTTTTTATTATTTGAGATATTTGGTATATCTAACAATTTTTAAGTTATTTTGAAGAAAAGCATTTTTTTTAAATTAAATTTTTTAAAAATTTTACTTTAAAAACAAATTTTTTCAAAAATAAGCACTTTGAATCGAAGAATCTTACAGATCATATAAACACAACAAAAGTAAAGTAACTTGTGAAGCGGTAACGATTAATTTCATTTAAGTTGCTAATTGTGGGGTTATCTTCTTGATTTTTTTTGCCAAAACAAAAGGCACTAACTTTATTTTGAGCGTAACTTGCTTACATTTGATGCTAGAATGTTTTTTTTATAAAAACAGAAATAAGGCTTTTTTCAAACACTTTAAGAAAGTTGTAATGTGTTTTCCCCAAGAATGCTTCATTATCTGGATATTTCACATTGAATTATTCTATTTGGAATTTTTCGAATATGAACCTATTTTTCATTAGCTATAACTCTGTTTTTGCTAGGTGTAGCTACCTAATATGTACACCGTTTTTTTTTTCACTTTTTGATATGCTATAGTTTTGCTAAGAATATTTTTTTTCGACAAAATGCTTACGTTTTGAGTTATTTGCGAAGAACCGTCTAAAAACGTGGTTATTTTGTTGAAAAATGAGCATATTCACTTGCAAATAACTCGAAAAGTATTGATTTGGTGAAAAAACTCTATAGAACAAAAGTTGCTTAAAATTAGTCAGTTTATCCATTTCGGGACTTATCTTGGACATATATTTTTTCACCCACGAGATGGGGTGAAACTCACCCCCAGGGCAAAAGCACACATCGGCACCATATCACTTTTTTTCTTTGACATGTTAGCTATGTGTATACCAAATGTCATGTCAATCTAAGCGGTTCTTTAAAATTTACAGCAAAAACCGTGAAAGAATGTACTATAGCACAAAACAGTAGATGTACTTAGATATTTATTACAGATTAAGTTTTTAAAATTTTAAATTGAAACGACATATTGTCGATGGTCAGAGTATTACCTTTCGGGTAACGCTTTGGCCCCTACTTGAAACTACACCCACATCTGGATTGGTAAGAAGATATGAGCCAATTTGAGTTATGTGCTGAAGATATGAGCCAATTTGAGTGCTGAATTTTTTTATGAAAGCAAAACAACCGTTTGGATGGTGAACTTGATATACGATTACAACTGTCCAATATCAAATTTATAAATGCGGATAACAGCGGACATAATTGTCAATAGCTCTACCTAAGAAGAAAACAGCAAAAACCTGCGCTGATTGTAGAACCATCAGTTTGTTTATTGAAAATTTGTCTAAAGATAATACATGAATTACGAAAGTCAGGGCTGAAAACGGGTTGTTAAAAAATGTCTTCCGTAATAAATTTATTTTTTGATAACGAATTTCGAAAATACTCTTCCTCTTCTTAAGGTGCTTGTCGATCGTTAGCTCTCATGTTGCCCAGCATATTAACAATCATTGTCTTATTTACAGCCGCACGAAATAGTTCAGTGCTGGTTTTCCCAAACAATTGGCTTAGGTTTTTAAACCAAGAAGTTGTACGGCGGCCCGCACTTCTTTTTCCCATTATTTTACCTTTCATGACAAGGTGAAGTATGTCATATTTTTCTGGGTAGCCCATTATGTGACCAAAGTATTCCAATTTACGCCTTTTAACCGTGTTCACTACTTCACAACTTTTGTTCAAACGTTGCAAAACCCTTTCGTTTGTGACTCTTTCTACCCAACTGATCTTCAGAATACGGCGGTATACCCACATCTCAAATGCTCCTAGGTTTTTTAAAAGTGATTCTGCCAGGGTCCATGCTTCAACCCCGAAAAGTAGTACTGGGAATATATAACCTCGAACCATTCATATTAGTCCATTGAAATGTTACATTTAGGGTTGCATTTCTTAGAGGAGTCAATTTTATTTTTTTAATGTGTAGGGGGTGTAGTAGAAGCTTAAGTTCAAGTTTTTGGGGTCGCCGCCCTTGTTCCCCGGCCGCCATCTTGGAAAAAGGGGTGCAAAGGGCTTTCGCGCTGTAGCTCCTAAACTAGCAACCATACAGAAAATTTAATAACACATAAAATGTAGCAAGTTAAGTTTTTTACAATTTTGTATCTATTACGTTTTATCGTCAAGTGGCCAACAAAAAAGTTATAAACAAAAATAAGAAAAAATTTTGTAAGAAGTTTCCTTTTGGAGGTTATAACTTTTTTCCGTTCATGTTACAATAAAATAATGTGATAGCGATTTTATATAGGATTTTTCGACGAACAATTTTCACCATAAAGTTATTTAATTTTATTTATTTATATAGGTTTTATAGCGCTCCACACTTGACCAAATTCTCGAATTCTCATTAGTCCAGAAAGCCACTGCGCATCCGCTAGGAAAAATATTCTAATTCGGATTTTTTGCACAATCTTACTCAAAAAGGGCCTCTTTTAACAAATTTGCATGTTGCCAGGACCAAAAGTTGGTCAAAAATTTTTTAAACGTTTTTGTTTTGTTTTTTTCCTATAATTATTTTTTTTGCATGGAACAAATTTTTTTTACTTTTTTTGGATCATTCCAATCAGAAAAGTTATTTAGTGACTATTCTCGAAAGTTGATAGTTTTTGACATATAAGCGATTAAAAATTGAAAAATTGCGAAATCGGCCATTTTTAACCCTCAAAAACTATGTGAAAAAGTTAAAATTTAAATGTTACCAAGGTAGGTAGATATTCTTTGAACATCGATTGATGAAATCCCGAAGAGTTTTTTGCAATACAATGTTTAAAACTCCTTTGTTTTTTAATTGCTAATCAAGCGTGCGCGACACTATTTTCCACCGTTGCATGTGTTTGCAGTATGGTGCAAATGAAAGGAATAAATTCGTTGTTTCGTAAACCGGCGACCTTAAGGAAAAATCCCGAAACAGGTCGATTTTTATTTTTAAGTTAGGATATTGTGGCATATATAGTACACTAGTGACGTCATCCATCTTGGCGTGATGACGTAATCAATGATTTTCTTAAATGAGAATACAGGTCGAGTGCTGGCTCATTTGAAAGGTTCTTCAATTGTCTATTCAGTAATAAAAACATTTACATAATTATTTATACAGGGTGTCCAAAATTTTTTTATTAAATTAAAGAATTTGGAAAATTGAAAAAAAAATAAATTATTGGACACCCTGTATAAATAATTATGTAAATGTTTATATTACTGAATAGAGAATTGAAGAACCTTTCAAATGAGCTAGCACAAGACCTCTATTCTCATTTAAAAAATCATCGATTACGTCATCACGCCCAGATGGATGACGTCACTAGTATACCATATATGCCACAATATCATAACTTAACAATAAAAATCGACCTGCTTCGGGATTTTTCCTCAAAGTCGCCGATTTACGAAATAACGAATTTATTCCTTTCATTTGCACCATATGTATACACATGCAACGGTGGAAAATAGTGTCGCGCACGCTTGATTAGCAATTAAAAAACAAAGAAGTTTTGAATATTGTATTGCAAAAAACTCTTCGGGATTTCATCAATCGATGTTTAAAGAATATCTAGCTACCTTGGCAACATTCAAATTTTCAGTTTTTCACATAGTTTTTGAGGGTTAAAAAAGGCCGATTTCGCATATTTTCAATTTTTAATCGCTTATATGTCAAAAACTATCAGCTTTAGAGAAAAGTCACTAAAGACCTTTTCTGATTGGAATAATCCAAAAAACCTAAAAAAAATTTGTTCCATGCAAAAAAAAGATTTTAAGAAAAAAACAAAAAAAAACGTTTAAAAAATTTTTGACCAACTTTTGGTCCTGGCAACATGCAAATTTGTTAAAAGGGACCCTTTTTGAGTAAGATTGTGCAAAAAATCCGAATTAGAATATTTTTCCCAGCGGATGCGCAGTGGCTTTCTGGACTACATAGGAATAAAATAAAAACAAAACCTTGAGCTTACTTTTCTATCTATACATTTATTTATTATGATTTTAACATTTAATAAACTAATGCCAAATATAGGGGGCCCGGATCACAGAAAAGGCTAGTGATGTTACAATCAATACTATCCATAATATTATATGGGGCCCCAGTGTGGCATGAGGTCCTCCGGATGAAAAAGTATAAATACATGCTTCTGAGGGCTCAAAGGAAACCACTGATCAGAGTGTACAGCGTGTACAGGACTGTATCAACCATTGCCTTACAGGTGGTGGCTGGTTCTCTACCGGTACACATCCTGGCCAGGGAGAGAGTCCAAATGTACCGAAAGGGTAACAGAGCGATAGGTTCAGGGCCACTGGAGAGAGCTAGAAGTTTAGAGACGTGGCAGAGGGAATGGGCGGCCGAATTCGGAAAGGCCGCCTGGACGAGATCCCTGATCCCGGATGTAGTTAGGTGGTACGGATGTCGGCATCGGCGCGTCAACTACTACTTTACATAGTTTCTGACGGGGCATGGATCGTTTCGACAATATACCCACCATATTGGGAAGACTAGGGACGATCTATGTCCCGAGTGTAGTGTGGCGTATAACGCGCGGCATGTCGTGTTGATAGAGCTATCGACAGCAAACGGGACTTTGAGCTGATCATTGCCTTCGTCACAAAGACAATAAAGCACAAAGAACAAAAGAGAGTCGGCTGCAAGCGGGATGGCCGATTTATATTTATTTTTCTTAAAATGTGTTTGTGTTGTGATCGGGCAGCCAGCGGGGGTGGACCCTTTACATCCAAACCACGCTGACTGCCTAATTTTACCTACTTATTTTAGTTTTTCATATTTTTAGTTATTTATTTTATCGTATTTTATTTATTTACATATTTAATTTTATTTATATAAGTTTATATTTCTTTCGAACTTTTTTTTATTTTTCGGTTTTTCCTGTCTATGTGTTCTATCTTTTCTTTCTTCTCTGTCGTTTCTTTGTTTCTTTCCTTTCTCTTTATGTCTATTCTCTTTCTTTTCTCTTCTCTCACTGCATCTTTGCTCTTTTCTTCTCTTTTTCCTCTTTTTTCACTCTCGTTTCTCCCTTTGTGTTATGTCTTGTATCGTTCTCTGGGACAGTCAGTGGGAAAGGACCTTTTATATCCAACGTACACAGACTGTCCCATTTTAATTTCCGAATCGAATTGATAGATGAGTAAGCATGCATAGATGAAAGTATGAATAAGTGGAGTTGAATGAGAAAAAGTATGAAGGGGCGGACGAGAAAGAGTGCATAGATGAAAGCATGAACGACTGGAGTTTTCGTAACTGCCAACTGACATCTTTTGGTTGTTTCCATCCGGGATTGGGGGCATCCCGGTCACCCTACCTGCGCACGGGTTGCGCCAGACGGTCGCTTCGCTGACCGGCCTGGTGTGAGGCGTGGGCGGGGGTCGACCCGGGGGCCAACTAATCCGTGGAATGCACGCTAGGAGGTCGACGGGTCAGATATGCTCGCTAAGAGCGGTCCCAGACCCGTCGGCTGGAGAAAAGAGGGGGTGGGTTTAGTCGGTAGGCGGCCCGTGATACAGATAGGACGGCCCGAATCCGACACCACACCTGGAACACGTTCCCAGACCGTCTTGCGAAGATTCCCACCTCCCAAAAAAAGTATGTATGTTTTTATATGCATTCTTTAAATCCTTTTTTAGTTTTAAATACTTGACAATAATTATATTATTTATTTTGAGAACCACCGGTCTAGAGTATTCCAGTTGTTCTAAAATTGTATTGATTATTTTTGTATATATTTAGAAAATAACAAATTTTATTGTTTTATTTACGGAAGGAACTTTTGTCAAGTATCACTCGAATCCAACTTTTATTTTTATTATGAGATATTTTTTTACCCGTATTTTTATTTAAAAAATACGTTTAATATATTATACAGCCAATTTAATTTATGTCACAATATAAAAGCCCGTTTCCCATTACTGTATTAAAAAGTTTTTTTCCTTTATTTTCTTCACATACGCTTATTGGTTTGATCCATCAATTTCATGCCATATAGATGCTAGTATATTATTATGTCATTCTATTTTTGACGATATAAGCTCGTTTAGAAATATGAATGCATTTTCCATCGCTGTTCTTTTACTTCTTTTCGAACTTGTTGATCTCTGGAGTTTCCGCCCTTATTTTCAATCTATTTTCCCCGATTCAGGGCGGACTTCTATCAGAAATCAAATATAATACACTCAAAACACTTGTGAAAATTGTCCCGAAAAAAGTTGTTCGTTGTTGAACCACTTCCGACGACTCCTACTCCTTTATCGACGTTTAGATTTGCGAATGGAATACCGAGAAGTCGGAGTTTTCTAATAAATAACTAATTTTCGTCTTTTGTTAGGAGATAGTATTTGCTGAAGGGCATTAGAGTAATTAATTAGAATATTTTATGAAAATAGTGTTGGGTTCTTTATTAGCGTTCGGTATTTTTTAATGTATCATCATCATCATTATCATCATTAGTAGCTCGACAACTCTTTTTGGGTCCTGGCTTGTTCTAGGATTTTCCGCCATTCTGTTCTGTTCCTTGCTTTGTTCTTCCAGTGGGTAATCTCAAGTGTTTTCAGATCTTGTTCCACTTGTTCCATGTATCTAAGTTTGGGTCTTCCCTTTGACCTTCACCCTACTGGTCCTTGCCTCATTATATGTTTTGGTGTTTCGGTCTCCAACATCCGTTCAACATGGCCCATTCAGCGCAGACGTCCGATTTTTATGGATGTTATGACGTCGGGTTCGTTGTATGCTGCGTATAGTCCAAAATTATATCTTCTTGTCCATACGTCATTTTCTTTCACCCCCTTATATATGTGTCTGAGGATTTTTCGTTCAAACGTACCTAATAAGTTTCATCGCTTTTCGACAGTATCCATGTATCTGATCCAAATATAAGGACCGGTTTTATCAGGGTTTTGTATATTTTGCATTTCGATGGCTTAGTGTGATAACCTCGTATCTCATTAAATTACAATTTTACAAGAGAGGCTAAAAATTGATTTTCTGCATAATATAATCTAAAAACAAAAACTACTGTTACGCATTTTAATTTGAGAACATTGAGACAAATATCTGATCTTGGTCCAGAGCTGAAAGTGTTAAATGTTGCTATTTAATTGAAAATACAAATATTAACTACGAAAAACACGTAAATATCCTTGCAGTATATAGAGCCTTTGTCCAAGTAACTATGATAACCTCGTATATCTTGATATACGTGTTTTTCATCTAAAATGAGGTTGTGTTTATGATTACTTACGAGGTTTTCATTTTTCATAGCTTATTGCACACTTTCAAATACTAGGTTGATACAGTAAGTACAAATCTTTTGATATAAGGTTCACAAAATGTTTTTATATGCCGGACTACCTTTTGTTGTTCACAATTTTTCATTATAAATATGCGTGGTATTCACACTAAATCAAGAGAGCAATTGAATGTGGTTTCTTTTTTGCGCTGTAGAAAATAGTCTGGTGTATTTGGATTTTTTCTAACAGTTGTAAATCGTGAGATACAAGGTTTTCAAACTAAAACCACCAAAATGTCATTTTCGAAAAAAAATGAGATACGAGGTTTTCACACTAAGCCATCGATTTGGTTTTTCTCGTGATGTTGTTAGATCTTAGATGTTTAATTAGTCCATTATAGGTTTTATCAGCAATATGTATTCTTCTCTTGACTTCTTCGCTGACATTGTTATCTGCGGTAACTAGTGAACCTAGATATGTAAAATTTTTACGCTATTGATGTTATAGTCTTTTATTGTCAGATTCCGTAGGTTTCTTTGGCCTGTCGATTTGCTGACCTACATGTATTTGGTTTTTATTTCATTAATATTTAGGCCACTATTTTGTGCCGCTCTTTCTATCGGATTAAATGCTTCTAGCATTTCTCTTTTGCTTCTAGCTATGGTATTAACATCATCTGCAAATGCCAATATTTGTACACTTTTTGTTATTATTGTTCCTCTGGTGTTGACTTTTGACTCTATAATTATTTTCTCTAATGTGATGTTGAATAGAATACAGGATAGGGCATCTCCTTGTCGTAGGCCCGTTCTATGTATTGTATCTGTTAGTGCGTTTGGAATTCGAATTTGGCCCTGTACTTTAAGTGTTTCTTTTACTATATCAATGAGTTGAGTTGGAATATTAAACTCTTTCAGGGCGTGGATCAGAAATTCTCGATGGATACTATCATAAGCACTCTCAAAATCAATGAAGAGATGATGTGTTTATGATTAAATTCACTAGTCTTTTCTAAGATTTGCCTCAAGACGAAGATCTGGTCTAATGTATACTTCTGCCTGCAGAAACCACATCGATATCACCCAACTATTTGTTCCGCAAATGGTCTCAATCGCTCATACACAATATTTGACAGTGTTTTATATGCCACAGTCAGTAGCGTTGTTGCCCGGTAATTTTTACATTCAAGCTGATCTTCCTTTTTATATAGTGGAATAATTACTCCGGTATTCCAGTCTTGTGGCAGTTGTTTATTATTCCATATGTTTACTATTATTTCAAGTATCGCATTCAATAGGGAGTCTCCGCCTTTTTTTTATTAAGCCTGCGCTAATATTGTTTAATCCAGGTGACTTGTTGTTTTTCAGTGTGGTAACTGCTTCTTGCATTTCAGCTACTGAAGGGGGGGTTGTTTCTCTGGTATCCGTTTGATCCAGTATAATTCCATCGTATAGTGGATCTCCGTTATGTTCAAACTTTTCTTTGAAGAATTCAGTCCATCTTTGTAGTATTTCACTCTGTTGAGTTACTATATCTCCTTCTTTGTCTCTGTACATCATTGTTCTTGGTTTAAATTCTTTTCTGCTTTTGTTAAGTTTTTGGTAGAATTTTCTGGTTTCTGTTGATTTATTTAATACTTCAATTTCTTGGAGTTCGTTTTCTATGTGTTCTCTTTTTTTCTGCGATGTATTTTCTTTTCTTCCCTCCTTAGCATTCTATATTCCTCCTCTGCCTGTCTTGTTCTATGTCGTTGTTGTAATGTTGTCGTTTTTAGTCGTTTTTAATGTATCGCCCTATATAATTTTACATTTTTTAACTATCCTCGATGTTCTCGTTTGTTTAGAATAAGGTATTGCAGTGTCATACGAGATAATTTAAAAGATAATTAATTACATTATTTAAATAATTTCGTAGCCAAATTAACACCCTGTAAAATTGCAGAGATTTGAGATTAAAAAATCTATTCAGATTCATGCAAGTTTTAATATGGTGTATTGTAAGTATACTATTGTAGAAAATTATTAACATATCGAA
This sequence comes from Diabrotica virgifera virgifera, assembly GCF_917563875.1. Lineage (NCBI taxonomy): Eukaryota > Metazoa > Arthropoda > Insecta > Coleoptera > Chrysomelidae > Diabrotica > Diabrotica virgifera. The sequence goes on from NC_065451.1 coordinate 188,285,223, forward strand.
ATATTTATTTCTGGTAAAGAGGGTTGGTCGAAGCTTGAAATCAGTATTTTTTGAGTTTTTTTAAATGAAATACCCTGTATTTTGGTATTGTAGTGAAATGTTATTTTATCCTATTTTATTATTTCTTAAGCATTCGTTATATTTAATTAATTTAATTTTGCGAGCTATTCGTGATTAGTTGAGCCAAACATTATATGAATGCAATAAATAGTTGAAATTTTATTAGGTTGATAACATATTAGCAAAATATATCCGTAATTTGTTAATATTGAACGAGACATCAAAATGCCTAAGTAGATAGGATTGTCGGTGTGTAAAATATTAATAAAACAAACAATATTCTTCCTTGTTGGCTATGACTTCCACACTAAACTAGCTTAAAAGTTTGACATTATACTATTCTGATAGTTCAAGTTGCTTTGTTATTTTTACTAACATGAAAAATGTGCTACCTGTTGTGAGTTGACTATGCACACCACTTTGCACCTTAGAGTATAGTGGGTTGCATAGGCATCAGGGGCTGGGAAGAGCTTGTCGTTTGTCAAGGCATTCAATAAAGAACCATCATAAAGGTGGAACGTCGTTTTAGTTAATTAACATCCTTTCCTAATATAATGGATTAATTATAAACTATTGACCATCATAACACTACCAAGAGGAATTTATCATCCGCAATTCTCTGATGGACAACAAACAAAAAGAAAAGCTTTTCAAAATTTACTAGAACGGTTCCAACGGACTGGACACATAGTTGGCGACAAAATCTCATCGAACAAAAACTATTGTAAATGAAGAAAATAAATTAAATGTAATCCTTATTGTCTCTGAGAATACGCATATTAGTACGAGGGAAATTGTAACAATATGCATACATGGCATGCAAAATTGAATCCAGACTTGCTTAGCCACGATGGCTTAAAAGGGTTGAATTTTGTCGATAGATGCAAAAACACATTCTAATCCTCGCCAAATTCTTACCCACTGTCAAACTGTAGCGTTTGAAAAACTCCAGCCATAAATTTTATATCCTATATGATTTCAAGTCATTTACCATTTGAAGTCATTTACCACAAAAATTCTGAACCGCCCCTGCTTCTGAGTATTACAAAATATTACACAATGTTTGGAAAGTACCTGTTTCGCCTTGAAAAAATTATTGGACTCGTCCCAAACTTGCAAAGTTGCATGATTAAGGGCGAATTTAGCTTGCAATTACGCGGCAAGTACGCAGAATAATTCTCGAAGGTTAGGTACCCCGCCGAAGAGAGTTAGTTCCACACGATTCTCTGCTGGGAATATGTCAACCAGCGGTGGAGCTCACAAAAATCACCACCTTGCCGGCATCAATAGGATATTATCGCCATGTGAAACAAAGTGAAGAGTTTGTAGTTTGTTCCGTGACCATTGAAGAGTATTCGTAGAAAGTTTCACTCCCTAATTTTGGGTTTTTGAAGTGAGAATGCAAATACGCAGTACAAATTAATTGCGTAATTGATGGCCGATCTTGCGTGGTGATGTTCTGTTCCTGTTCCCGTGTTGAAGTCCCGATGAGATGCCTGATTTGGTCTCAATAGTCTCGTTCCTGTTTTGTCCTGTCACATTTTAGAAGCCCTGTGTTTAAGTTTCCAGTTTCCCAGAGCCCCTTGGTATTACTGAATACCTGACACGCCCACCTGTTGGATGGAAAGTTCGTCTGTTTTGTTTTAAGTGTGACAATGGGATTTTGTTTTAATAAAGGTACAGTACTATTTTGATTGTAAATTAAAAGTGATTTAATTCCAAGTGGATATTAGAAGTTGGTAAAATTTTAAATTTTTTTTATAAAAATATTTTGCTTTCACAATGGTAATTTTTGACAGTGACATTTGACAGCAAAATGACGAATGAAATATGTAGGTTAAATCTTATTTTGACATACACTGCCCGGTAAAGTTGAAGATTTTTTTTTGTATTGAAGTCATGTAAGAAAATTTGTAGTTGTTCATATTTTATCCTGTAGTAAAGTCATTCATTTCCTGTTTAAAAATTTTTGTTTTAAAAAAATTATAAAAATATAAAAAAGTTTGAGGCTTGAAAATAAATTTTTTTGAAAATGTACCTATTTTATTTTGTATAACCCTTTTGAAAGTTATTAACCAGATTTATAATGCAACTGTGTAAGTTTTAGAGTAGAGAAAAAAGGAATATGGCATAGAAGCCAATGTTGATGATTAAGATAGCCCGATTGAGCCCAAACGAGGAAACTCAGATGAATGTCCCCCCAATTGGTACCCGTAAGTACTGAATATGTCCAATAAGTATCCAGTAGTGAACCAGAGGAATTATTTCAAACAACGTCCATTTTTAAATAGTAGAAAAGTCCTCTAGTCTCTGTCCCTCCCATCCTCCCTAACGATTCCACGACCCACCACCAATAAAACCTGAGCTGCCGTCTCGCAAAGAAACTTAATGTGCCTGCTCCTTCTACTTTAGCCCATCTCGACCCCCCAGTATCTTTGTAGTTAGTCTTATCCCTGATCCCATCTGAGCAGACATGTAAAAACGGTTCCAAACAAGATGGTCGTTAAATGTTTTTTGCTGGAATTCTTGGACATCGGGCCCTACTTTCTCGAGGATCACCTAAATTGAGAAATTTTTCTATATCTTCTGTACAAAGGATTGCGGGAAATTACATGATTGATGGCGCTCCAGTACATCATTAGTTTAATTAACATTAGTTAGATTAATTAACATTGCTTTAGTTTAACTAATGGACGTTTAAATGACAATTTTCCTGGAAGATGGGTTGGAAGTGGAGGAGACAGAAGATAGACTTCACGATCTACAGAGTTAAACAAGCTAGAATTAAATAGAAATGTCTTAACTGATCTTAACTTATACGATCAGTTATATTATTATGTCTAACAATAAAATACTGAAAAATTTTAGAACTATGTGACTACAGCTGTTTCGGCAGAGTGCCTTTCTCAAGTGATTTAGTTTACTATGGATTTGCCTTTTTAAGTCTTTAACTGAAGAGGTTGAGGAGTGGGGAGCTGTTCGTCTCGAATTGGTTATTCAGAATTATATCTATATTTTTTAATTTATTAATTTTCATAGATCCTAATAAAGATAGCCTAAGGTCTTTATTTTGAATATGCAGAATTTAAAACTCTTTAGTAAAAGAATGATTATGATCTAGAAGGTGAAGTTCGTATGGAGAAGTGTCTGTTTTTCTATTGTTGAAAACCTTTTTGTGTTCTGTTATCCGTTTGTCAAAGGTTCTGCCAGTTTGACCGATGTAAGTTTTCGGAAAGTCGTGGGAAGTCGTTTGGTATCATTCGATAGATATTTGAAAAATATTGACCACGTATTTTTTAGTTTTCCGATCTGCCATTCGCTTTTACCTTGTGAAACTTTGGGACTCACCTATTTCCTTACACCCCGCTCAAATCGTCAGATTTTTTAAATATACACTGTTTTGCATGTACTTAACTTACCTTATCTTAATCTGACGATTTCGAGTTTTTCTAAGGATAGATTTTTTTTTTCGGCCCCCCCTTAACGAACTCCCCTGCCTTAAGAGTTAATATATGGTAGAGGTACATTTTCATGGTACTCCCCATGGTTTCTCCCCATGTAATAATCTGACGCGCTCGAGTAACTGCAAAAATCCCCGCTTGGGCTCCCCCACCATTACCATTGGTAGAAAGTTGTGAAATTGTCACCCTGTGTGCCTAAAGCCCTTCGTACAAAAATACATAGGTACATAATTATCTTTTCCCGCAACGACACAGTTTTACCACATAAATCTACACATTTCGGGTATTGATTTATGTATGTATATTCACACTATTTTTATTTCTTCTAAAAGTTGCGGTTTGTGTGTTACACGAAAAAAGTTTCGTCAAATACTAGGTACCAGAAGTTTACTGCATGAGTGAAATAGGTTGGGATTTGTTTTGTGATGGATACGCTTATTCACCCGAACAGCTACCAAAACATTTTATTTGGAAGTTTTAATTGAACAGGAAAATGAGTTTGCCATGTTTTGACTGTATTGCGAAATAAAAAAGAAAAAAAATGTGATCTATTGAGTACACAAAGGTATTTCAATATTAGCTGCTGAATGGAATCACAGAATGGAATTGCCTGCCTGTGACTCCATTTGAAATATCCTATAATACTCCAGGCTGTGGGTGAAAAATAGGTCGATTTTAGGATATAATTCAGGAATTTTTGAAACCTATCAGGTGTTGTAAAGGACGATGCCAGGAATAACTTATACTAAAATGTGACCAAAAATATTGTGAGCTTTTTTTTTATTCCGATTTTCATTTTCTAAATTTGCAATTTTTAAATATTTTTAATTTTTCAGCTTAGGATATTGATTCTAGAGAAAAACTTTTTAATAGAAAGTTGTAGTAAATTAAAAAACCTACAATTTGAGCTATGGTAAGTTTAATTTCGTTTATTGGTTATTGAAAAACAGCCTGCGAAAAGTCCAAAATGGCCGTTTTTTTTACAATTGCGTTATTTATTGTACAAATATTTTTTTTTATTTTTTAAAGGCCGGATTAACGATTTTATTTTATTTTTTTATTTTTTTAAAAAAAATTGTAAGGCCGGATTAACGAATTTGTTGCTTAGATATTATAAATTGTTGATCCCAAGAGGTCAAATGTCGAAGGCTATAACTTTTTGAAAAAAAGTCGTAGAGAGTTGGTGAAACATGCAATCTCCTTATAAAGAATTATATTTTCATATTCTGATGTAAATAAATGAGTAAAACATTTTTAAATCTCTAATTTTTGGGTTTGAAAATAAGGGGGCAAATTTCGTTATAAACATTTAGAGCTGAAGCGGCCCTGTACATCCTATGAGTTTTTAACTTACAGATTATTTGTTGCTGAAGATGAAGCCAAGATTTATAAAAAAATAAAAAATTTCTACGACCAACTGAAGCCGAGCTAAATGTTGGGTTTGAACATAAGGGGGCAAATTTCGTTATAAACATTTAGAACTGAAGCGGAGCTGTACATCCTATGAGTTTCTAACTTGCAGATTATTCTTACTGAAGACAAAACGAAGATTTATAAAAAAAATAAAAAAATTTTACAACCAACTGAACCCGAGATAATTGTTTCTTTTTTCTTAAATCGTAGTGCCTTTATTTATAACAATTAAGAAATTATTTTACAGTCATTGACTAAAGAAAGACTTATATTATCTTAAAATAAAAATTATTATAAAATATAGTTACATTTAATTATTAAAAATTATTTTTAAAATCGGTGCTTTTGCGAGCGGCCGAATTTTGCAAATCGCCCGGCTCGCTTCAAATCCGCTCGCTCGGAAAATTTTTACGTAACTTGTATTAAATTTTGACCGAAAACAATTTAATTATATTACCATTATAATATACAGTCTATTTACCACTGTATCTGTTTTTCTTGATAAACTTTTATGTGTGAAATCTCATTTCTGAAGAAATAATATTACAAAAATGATACATATATATGAAATATATAACTATATTTTTAATTTTTTCTTTGTTATATAAATATAATAATAATAATGTTACTTCTTATTATACAATATAAAACTTTTTCTTCTTGTAGTGACTATCCGTTTTGGATGTTGGCGACCATCATGGCAATCTGTACTTGCACACAAAATCGGTACAAAGATTTGTAGTTGTTGTGTTGAACGACGTACGTAAATTTTCTAGCAAGGTCTACCTTCGCCTTCCTGGTTCTCAGTTTCCAAATGGGGTTTGCCAAATTGCCATGATGGTCGGCAACATTCAAAACGGATAGTCACTACAAGAAGAAGAAGTTATATATTGTATAATAAGAAGTAACATTATTAATATTATATTTATATAACAATGAAAAAATTAAAAATATAGTTATATATTTCATATATATATTGTTATATTTCTATTTGATATGAAAATTAAATTTTGATAATTATAAACAAAATTCACTTTAATATAAAATATTTTTAATTTTCTCAACCTCGGGCATATAAATTTAGAACAACCTGTATACAACAAATTGTTATATTTAATTTTAAGAAGTGATTAGAATAAGCGTACGAAACTCGGAACAATGTGCTTAGATAAACAAAGTGAATGACGCGTACCATTATCGTTCTTCTCGGAAGGTCGATCATTAGCCTATGCTAAATAAAACTCAGTGAAATAGATGATAGTTCATTATCGTTTTTCGCGGAAGGTTTGCCTTTTTAAGTCTTTAACTGAAGAGGTTGAGGAGTGGGGAGCTGTTCGTCTCGAATTGGTTATTCAGAATTATATCTATATTTTTTAATTTATTAATTTTCATAGATCCTAATAAAGATAGCCTAAGGTCTTTATTTTGAATATGCAGAATTTAAAACTCTTTAGTAAAAGAATGATTATGATCTAGAAGGTGAAGTTCGTATGGAGAAGTGTCTGTTTTTCTATTGTTGAAAACCTTTTTGTGTTCTGTTATCCGTTTGTCAAAGGTTCTGCCAGTTTGACCGATGTAAGTTTTCGGAAAGTCGTGGGAAGTCGTTTGGTATCATTCGATAGATATTTGAAAAATATTGACCACGTATTTTTTAGTTTTCCGATCTGCCATTCGCTTTTACCTTGTGAAACTTTGGGACTCACCTATTTCCTTACACCCCGCTCAAATCGTCAGATTTTTTAAATATACACTGTTTTGCATGTACTTAACTTACCTTATCTTAATCTGACGATTTCGAGTTTTTCTAAGGATAGATTTTTTTTTTCGGCCCCCCCTTAACGAACTCCCCTGCCTTAAGAGTTAATATATGGTAGAGGTACATTTTCATGGTACTCCCCATGGTTTCTCCCCATGTAATAATCTGACGCGCTCGAGTAACTGCAAAAATCCCCGCTTGGGCTCCCCCACCATTACCATTGGTAGAAAGTTGTGAAATTGTCACCCTGTGTGCCTAAAGCCCTTCGTACAAAAATACATAGGTACATAATTATCTTTTCCCGCAACGACACAGTTTTACCACATAAATCTACACATTTCGGGTATTGATTTATGTATGTATATTCACACTATTTTTATTTCTTCTAAAAGTTGCGGTTTGTGTGTTACACGAAAAAAGTTTCGTCAAATACTAGGTACCAGAAGTTTACTGCATGAGTGAAATAGGTTGGGATTTGTTTTGTGATGGATACGCTTATTCACCCGAACAGCTACCAAAACATTTTATTTGGAAGTTTTAATTGAACAGGAAAATGAGTTTGCCATGTTTTGACTGTATTGCGAAATAAAAAAGAAAAAAAATGTGATCTATTGAGTACACAAAGGTATTTCAATATTAGCTGCTGAATGGAATCACAGAATGGAATTGCCTGCCTGTGACTCCATTTGAAATATCCTATAATACTCCAGGCTGTGGGTGAAAAATAGGTCGATTTTAGGATATAATTCAGGAATTTTTGAAACCTATCAGGTGTTGTAAAGGACGATGCCAGGAATAACTTATACTAAAATGTGACCAAAAATATTGTGAGCTTTTTTTTTATTCCGATTTTCATTTTCTAAATTTGCAATTTTTAAATATTTTTAATTTTTCAGCTTAGGATATTGATTCTAGAGAAAAACTTTTTAATAGAAAGTTGTAGTAAATTAAAAAACCTACAATTTGAGCTATGGTAAGTTTAATTTCGTTTATTGGTTATTGAAAAACAGCCTGCGAAAAGTCCAAAATGGCCGTTTTTTTTACAATTGCGTTATTTATTGTACAAATATTTTTTTTTATTTTTTAAAGCTTTAAAATGAAGATCTTTCAATTCCAAACATAAAAAAATTGTAAGGCCGGATTAACGAATTTGTTGCTTAGATATTATAAATTGTTGATCCCAAGAGGTCAAATGTCGAAGGCTATAACTTTTTGAAAAAAAGTCGTAGAGAGTTGGTGAAACATGCAATCTCCTTATAAAGAATTATATTTTCATATTCTGATGTAAATAAATGAGTAAAACATTTTTAAATCTCTAATTTTTGGGTTTGAAAATAAGGGGGCAAATTTCGTTATAAACATTTAGAGCTGAAGCGGCCCTGTACATCCTATGAGTTTTTAACTTACAGATTATTTGTTGCTGAAGATGAAGCCAAGATTTATAAAAAAATAAAAAATTTCTACGACCAACTGAAGCCGAGCTAAATGTTGGGTTTGAACATAAGGGGGCAAATTTCGTTATAAACATTTAGAACTGAAGCGGAGCTGTACATCCTATGAGTTTCTAACTTGCAGATTATTCTTACTGAAGACAAAACGAAGATTTATAAAAAAAATAAAAAAATTTTACAACCAACTGAACCCGAGATAATTGTTTCTTTTTTCTTAAATCGTAGTGCCTTTATTTATAACAATTAAGAAATTATTTTACAGTCATTGACTAAAGAAAGACTTATATTATCTTAAAATAAAAATTATTATAAAATATAGTTACATTTAATTATTAAAAATTATTTTTAAAATCGGTGCTTTTGCGAGCGGCCGAATTTTGCAAATCGCCCGGCTCGCTTCAAATCCGCTCGCTCGGAAAATTTTTACGTAACTTGTATTAAATTTTGACCGAAAACAATTTAATTATATTACCATTATAATATACAGTCTATTTACCACTGTATCTGTTTTTCTTGATAAACTTTTATGTGTGAAATCTCATTTCTGAAGAAATAATATTACAAAAATGATACATATATATGAAATATATAACTATATTTTTAATTTTTTCTTTGTTATATAAATATAATAATAATAATGTTACTTCTTATTATACAATATAAAACTTTTTCTTCTTGTAGTGACTATCCGTTTTGGATGTTGGCGACCATCATGGCAATCTGTACTTGCACACAAAATCGGTACAAAGATTTGTAGTTGTTGTGTTGAACGACGTACGTAAATTTTCTAGCAAGGTCTACCTTCGCCTTCCTGGTTCTCAGTTTCCAAATGGGGTTTGCCAAATTGCCATGATGGTCGGCAACATTCAAAACGGATAGTCACTACAAGAAGAAGAAGTTATATATTGTATAATAAGAAGTAACATTATTAATATTATATTTATATAACAATGAAAAAATTAAAAATATAGTTATATATTTCATATATATATTGTTATATTTCTATTTGATATGAAAATTAAATTTTGATAATTATAAACAAAATTCACTTTAATATAAAATATTTTTAATTTTCTCAACCTCGGGCATATAAATTTAGAACAACCTGTATACAACAAATTGTTATATTTAATTTTAAGAAGTGATTAGAATAAGCGTACGAAACTCGGAACAATGTGCTTAGATAAACAAAGTGAATGACGCGTACCATTATCGTTCTTCTCGGAAGGTCGATCATTAGCCTATGCTAAATAAAACTCAGTGAAATAGATGATAGTTCATTATCGTTTTTCGCGGAAGGTTTCGATCATTAGCCTATGCTAAATAAGACTCATTTGAAAGAGAGAATAGGTCATTAAAATTTGTAAATAGTTAGAAAGTATTTTAGAATGGGAATTAAATATTTTCTTTTGAAATCCATTAAGCATATTTAGAAAGATTAAAAATTGGTTTTGAGGAATATTACGAATGAGAGTTGGTGGTGGAAGATTGATTTGTGAATCTGGAAGGGATATTTAGAAAGTAGGGGAATGGATGAGAAAGTGAGATCAGAATGTTTTGAGCTGTCGAGAAGTGAAGTCGAGTAGTAGACGGTAGTGTACGGAGAGTGAGAAAGCCGGTAGTTCCGTGAGTGTGGAGTATCTATCGTGGAACGAGAAGTAGGCCAGGTCGAGAGTAAAAGAACCTCCTTGAGCCAAGAGTGTCCCGGTAGCTGATAGCAGTTTCGAAAAAGGTAGAACACAGCATCACGACAAAAGCAGGAACGAGAGCTATTCGAGCTAGTTTTTCAAAGGAGAACATTACTGGAAGCCAGGACGAGGTTTGATCGCAGCCAAGGATAGCAGGAAACGGGTCTTGTGTGAGGACATTTTCAGTTCACCAGGAAAAGGTCAGTCTCATTTGTTTGGACATGAAGGTATGGGTTTTTCGTATTAAATTCCACATAAAAAATTGAATAACATAATCAATAATATCAGAAAAGCTTCATCAAAGTTAAATAGAGTTGTTCCTAATAACTCCTAATAGTTAAATGTTAATAAAAACTTTCAATTGAAAACCAAAAGGAAATAAGATTCCCATTTGTAAATGTTATGTTTAAGAATAATAAGAAATAGCAAATATTAAGCATTGATTGCCTTTTAAATAAAATAAAAAATATTTTGATTATAATTGTAACCCATATGTGTATTTTTTTTACTCTTTTCTTTTCTATCCCGATTAGGAACCATTAAGAAATATTTGAAGCCACGAAAGTAAGTAATTAATTTATAATTCGCCCTGAGATTGAAAACATATTGATATGTGATCTGGTTAATTAATTAGATTAGTATTAATACATTGATTAAATTAAGTGACATATAAGAATATTATCTCATATCAATAATCAAGATCACATCAACTGTCGTCCAGCGTGGAAAGCATTGTAAAGTATTTCTAGTGGCAAATTTGAAGGATAGAAAGAGTAAAGCCGGTATTTGAAAATTTATATGCCTGTGGTAAAAAGTGAGATACTTACATTTGATAACATAAAATTTTAGATCTCTTTAGGTACAAATTTTACATAACTGATTTAATATTTTATTTTACGATATTTACATTTGATATATTTATCGACAATTTATAATATTTGGGTGAAAAAAAGTCGTCTTGGTAACATACTAGTAAAATTTCATATTTGGCGGGGACAGTACTTCTTGAAAACAAATGTCTGTGACAAGAAGCCAAAGCAAAGACAACAAAAAACAAAAAGAACATTCAAATCAAGAGAATAATTCAGACCAAGAAGATATTTTAGACAAGACAATCATGGCATCAGAACAGCAAGAATTATCAGGAATAGATAAATTATTACAAATGATGCAACTCCAGTCACAAAGAATGGAACAGAAAATGGATGAAACACAACAAAAACTGGATGACAATCAAAGAGAAACAAAACAAACAATGGAGAAAAATCAGGAAGAAACATCAAAGAAAATGGATAAAGTGGATCAAAAAATGGAGGAAACACAACGAAAAATGGATGAAACACAACAAAAATTGGATCAAAAAATGGATGAAACAAAAAGAATAATGCAAGAAAATCAGAAGGAAACAAAACAAGCCATAGAAGAGAACAACAAGAAAATGGAGGAACGCATAGAAAAGTATGAAATGAAAATTCAAGATAAAATAAAGGAGTTAACGAATGGCCAGAAAAAGGAACTAGAAAATTTGGAAAATAAGTTGGAAAATGCTATTAAGTAGACAGAGAAGAAGTGGAAAAAAGAATCACAGAAATAGAAAAACAAGTCACCGAAAACCGGACGCAACAAAATGTCGGAGAAAGAAGAGAAATGGTTATACATAGCACAGATGACGTGAAGATAAGGTTTGGCGGGGATGTAAGAAGATTACACCCAGTGCCGTTAATAAATAGCCTGAAAAAGAAAATACAACACATCGGAAATTTCGATACAGCAAAAGAAACTATCAGAAACCATCTCAAATATGAAGCAAGCCTATGGTTCGATAGTAAAGAAGAAGAATTCGGCAATTGGCAACAATTTGAACAAAAATTTTTGAATTATTTCTGGGGAAAGGTCCAACAATTGGAAATTAACAAGGAATTGCAAAATGGGAAATACAATGATAGGATGGGTGTATCAGAAAGGACATATGCTTTGCAAATTTACAATAATGCAAAACATTTACAATATAATTACTCATCGGAACAATTAGTCGAACTGATTGCAAGACATTTCGAGGAAACGCTGGAAGACCATATCACATTGCAAAATTACAAAGACATAGATAGTTTATGCCAATTCCTACAAATAAGAGAATCACGTCTAAGAGAAAGAAAATCAAGAAGGTCGCGAGAAGATTACAGGCCCCGAGAAACACAAGATTACAGAGATAGAAATCAAAATAGGAGGGACTATACAAGACGAGATTTTAATCCCAGAAGGGAAAACGAAAATAGAGACAACGGAAGAGGAAATTATGAACAAAGAAATAGGCAATGGAATGAGGACAGAAATCGAGAATACCAGAATAGAAACACCACACGCTCAAATCAAGAAAACAGAAATAATGGTAGACAAAATGAACAGGGATATCAAGAAAACCGAAACAGATCCGACAGACCAAAAGAAAACAGAAGAGAAGTAAATAATACCCAGACAGATGGATATGACGGAGAGAGACATTATGACGAAAATATGAACAACGATGAGCAACCGACGTTTTTTCACGACGGCGCTCACTAAAAACCAAAAATCAAACAGGAATCTTTTGTAACCCCAAGGAGTTTATTAAATTGGCAAGAAACAACGAAAAGAAAAATGGAGTTAATTTAAAATTTGTGGATGGATTTATCAACGAGAAACCAATTAAAATTATGATAGACACTGGATCTGAAATAACATTGGTCAACAGAAAACTAATAGAAGAAGTTAACTTAACAAATTTAATTTACAAAATACCTAGGGTAAATTTAGTGGGCGCAAACAAACGGACATTGGCAACTATAAATGAAGGCATACGAGTAATGGTACGACTGGGTAAGAAGATGTATGCACTACAATGTGTAATAATGCCAAACATGTCACATGACATGATAGTAGGAGTTGACGAATTGGCAGAAAAACATGTAGTGATAGATTTTAAAAATAATACGATGAATCTAACAGAAGAAAAAGAAGAAGAACAGGACAAGGAACAGGAGAAACAAAATACGGACGAATCAGGTAAAGAACAAACAGTGGAAATGAATTTGGCAACGAAGCAAGGACAAAGAAGAAAAGGGAGAAAAAGTCAGAAAAGGACAAAAGAAAATGAAACCTGTGGCTCCTCAAAAGAAGAGTTGAGCCCAGAAGAAGAAAATTTGAGAGTATCAGAAACAAAGGAAACCTGGGATTCCTCAAAAGAAGAGACGAGCTCAGGAGAAGAAGAAATAAAGCAAAAAAATGAAAGCGAAAAAGATATGATCGAAACAGTGGCATTTGAAGAGGAGGCATATGAAAACGAGGATGCAGAATACACGATAAAAGTATGTGAAAAATCTGAGGAAAAAGACAGAAGATTAATATGGGAAAAAGGGAAAGACAACATAATAGCCGACACTCTAACACAGGATGAGGACACTGAAAATAAGGAAACAATTACTCTACAGGTGGGACTAATTAGAGTAATACAAGAAGAAGGGGTATAAGACGTAGATTAAAGTAAGGAAATATACAGGGAGGTGGTTTTGCCTCGAGAAAATTTATTTAAAAATGCAGATAAATTTTATCGAATACAAGGCGGGGATTTGTTATATTTCTATTTGATATGAAAATTAAATTTTGATAATTATAAACAAAATACACTTTAATATAAAATATTTTTAATTTTCTCAACCTCGGGCATATAAATTTAGAACAACCTGTATACAACAAATTGTTATATTTAATTTTAAGAAGTGATTAGAATAAGCGTACGAAACTCGGAACAATGTGCTTAGATAAACAAAGTGAATGACGCGTACCATTATCGTTCTTCTCGGAAGGTCGATCATTAGCCTATGCTAAATAAAACTCAGTGAAATAGATGATAGTTCATTATCGTTTTTCGCGGAAGGTTTCGATCATTAGCCTATGCTAAATAAGACTCATTTGAAAGAGAGAATAGGTCATTAAAATTTGTAAATAGTTAGAAAGTATTTTAGAATGGGAATTAAATATTTTCTTTTGAAATCCATTAAGCATATTTAGAAAGATTAAAAATTGGTTTTGAGGAATATTACGAATGAGAGTTGGTGGTGGAAGATTGATTTGTGAATCTGGAAGGGATATTTAGAAAGTAGGGGAATGGATGAGAAAGTGAGATCAGAATGTTTTGAGCTGTCGAGAAGTGAAGTCGAGTAGTAGACGGTAGTGTACGGAGAGTGAGAAAGCCGGTAGTTCCGTGAGTGTGGAATATCTATCGTGGAACGAGAAGTAGGCCAGGTCGAGAGTAAAAGAACCTCCTTGAGCCAAGAGTGTCCCGGTAGCTGATAGCAGTTTCGAAAAAGGTAGAACACAGCATCACGACAAAAGCAGGAACGAGAGCTATTCGAGCTAGTTTTTTAAAGGAGAACATTACTGGAAGCCAGGACGAGGTTTGATCGCAGCCAAGGATAGCAGGAAACGGGTCTTGTGTGAGGACATTTTCAGTTCACCAGGAAAAGGTCAGTCTCATTTGTTTGGACATGAATGTATGGGTTTTTCGTATTAAATTCCACATAAAAAATTGAATAACATAATCAATAATATCAGAAAAGCTTCATCAAAGGTAAATAGAGTTGTTCCTAATAACTCCTAATAGTTAAATGTTAATAAAAACTTTCAATTGAAAACCAAAAGGAAATAAGATTCCCATTTGTAAATGTTATGTTTAAGAATAATAAGAAATAGCAAATATTAAGCATTGATTGCCTTTTAAATAAAATAAAAAATATTTTGATTATAATTGTAACCCATATGTGTATTTTTTTTACTCTTTTCTTTTCTATCCCGATTAGGAACCATTAAGAAATATTTGAAGCCACGAAAGTAAGTAATTAATTTATAATTCGCCCTGAGATTGAAAACATATTGATATGTGATCTGGTTAATTAATTAGATTAGTATTAATACATTGATTAAATTAAGTGACATATAAGAATATTATCTCATATCAATAATCAAGATCACATCAATATATAATATTTTTGTAATATTATTTCTTCAGAAATGAGACTTCACATATACAAGTTTATCAAGAAAAACAAATACAATGGTAAATAGACTGTATATTATAATGGTAATATTATTAAATTGTTTTGGTCAAAATTTAATACAAGTTACGTAAAAATTTTCCGAGCGCGCGGATTTGAAGCAAGCCGGGCGATTTGCAAAATTCGGCCGCTCGCAAAAGCACCGATTTTAAAAATAATTTTTAATAATTAAATGTAACTATATTTTATAATAATTTTTATTTTAAGATAATATAAGTCTTTCTTTAGTCAATGACTGTAAAATAATTTCTTAATTATTTATAAATTAAGGCACTACGATTTAAGAAAAAAGAAATAATTATCTCGGCTTCAGTTGGTTGTAAAAAACTTTTATGTTTTTATAAATCTTCGTTTCGTCTTCAGCAACAATAATCTGTAAGTTAGAAACTCATAGGATGTACAGGGCCGCTTCAGCTCTAAATGTTTATAACGAAATTTGCCCCCTTATTTTCAAACCCAACATTTAGCTCGGCTTCAGTTGGTCGTAGAATTTTTTTATTTTTTTTATAAATCTTCGTTTCGTCTTCAGCAACAATAATCTGTAAGTTAAAAACTCATAGGATGTACAGGGCCGCTTCAGCTCTAAATGTTTATAACGAAATTTGCCTCCTTATTTCCAAACCCAATAATTATAGGTTTAAAAATGTTTTACACATTTGTTTACATCAGAATATGAAAATATAACTCTTTAGAAGGAGATTGGATGTTTCACCAACTCTCTACGATTTTTTTTCAAAAAGTTATAGCCTTCGACATTTGACCTCTTGGGATAAACAATTTATAATATCTAAGCAAAAAATTCGTTAAGGCCTTACAATTTTTTTTATGTTTGGAATTGAAAGATCTTCATTTTAAAGCTATAAAAAATAAAAAAAAAATATTTGTACAATAAATAACGCAATTGTAAAAAACGGCCATTTTGGACTTTCGCAGGCTGTTTTGCAATAACCAATAAACGAAATTAAACTTACCATAGCTCAAATTGTAGGTTTTTTAATTTACTACAACTTTCTATTAAAAAGTTTTTCTCTAGAATCAATATCCTAAGCTGCAATATTAAAAATATTTAAAAATTGCAAATTTGACAAATAAAAATAACAATAAAAAAAAGCTCACAATATTTTTGGTCACATTTTAGTAGAAGTTATTCCTGGCATCGTCCTTTACAACACCTGATAGGTTTCAAAAATTCCTGAATTATATCACGTTTTTTAACCCACAGCCTGGGGTATAAGTAGATATTGGAAAATGAAGTGTTTATTACGTACATAACTATTACATACACGAAAAATAGATTTAAATCCCCACACTACTCATAAAGTCGTTTATGGGGACACTAAACATTTCGTAAACTGGAAAACTTAGAATGTATTACAACTGTTTTTCAATTACTTTGATTTTATTAACAATAATTATAATAGGAGAACCCTAGAGAGGATTTTTGTAGTTACTCGAGCGCGTCGAGTAAAGTTGGTCTGAAAATCAATACAAGGGCGGATCCAGGGAGGGGGCCATGGGGCTATGGCTCCTTCGAGAATTTAAAAAATATATATTAAAATATTCAAATGTTTTCAGTTCAAATGTTTTGTTTTTAGTTTCAAACCCACATATATGTAAAAAAAAGGATAAATATTATGTCTTATGGACTAGAATTGAACAAAAGCAGTAACGGAAGCTTCAAGAATGACATAGGATGTTTTGTAAATAAAAAGGTTGATCATTTTACAGAGTGCCTATTGTTAGAACGATCTTGGCAGCCACTAAAATCGTATCAATTTCCACATTCTGTACACATACATAATAAAAAAGAAATGAAGGGTTACTTGGGTCACCAGCACTTAGAACAAAGGAGTTGGTTGTTACTTTTGCACATTCGAAAGGGATTGTTTTGCAAGTACTGCATTTTATTTTTCTAATGAAAAATATGATCACGATAAAGGGATGACAGCCCAAAGCCTTGTCACTAAACCTTTATCATCTTTCGCCAAACTCAAGGGCAAAGACGGAGGCATACACACTCATAAAAAAAACATCATATAACAAGGAGTGAGTTCAGGTTGGGCTGGATTTTCTACAAAGTTATCGCAACCCGCAAAATTCAGTCATTAACCAGATAGACGCTCAGAGGTCTAAAGAGATATTAGACCAGGAGGGATCTGTTTTTAGGTGGATGTGAGAGGTGGCATTCCGATTTTTGAGGATAAAGTAAGGTGATAACTGCGTTAATAATAATTGACTTATGCTTCTTCTCAAATATGCCCGGAACATTATTAAAAAAAATAAAATATTTAAAAATTTCAAAAAATGTCGTTTTTTTCTAATTTCTTTGCTTATAACTTTAAAACGATTCATTTTGGAACAAAGTCGTATAGGGATAAAACAAAGATAATTAAATTTTCTATCAGATACGATTAGTTAAAAATGTCTTAATTTAACACCCTTGCTGCAAAATAGCAATAAATATAAAATAAGGGGGCAAAACAAGCCTGTCTTTATTCAATGTTTTTCCACTTGGAACCTTCGTAATTCGCTTAGAAAATTTTTGTAATGTGCTAAAACCGTCCAACAAAGTTATAAGCAAAGAAAGTAGAAAAATCGATGTTTTTCGAAATTTTTAAATATTTTAATTTTTTTATTAATGTTCCGGGCATATTTGAGAAGGAGCATAAGTCAATTATTATTACTGAAGGTGTCACCTAACTTTATCTGCCAAAGTCCGAATGCCACCTCTCACATCCAAAAATACACGTTTTTTTACAGATTAGTCCTGGTCTGTACAAGAAAATTGAGAAAGACTACAACCACTAGTAGAGTCTATAGGGTTCTTAGGTCGACAAAATATTCCTCTAAGAGGCCATCGTGATAATGGTCTTCTGCTTCTGGGCGAAGATGTTGGACCTAGCAATAAGAGGAATTGAAGACCACAGGAAAATAACTTGATAAGTCACACTTTTGGTTTTGTTCAGGAGAACATTTTAAAGTAACATTCACTAAATGTGAATATGAAATATGACTTTAAAAAAAATTGATATATTGGTGGTTGGTTTACATTTTAGTTTTTTTAAATATATATTGCATAATAATTACATGGACTTATCAACGTATTCCCCTGTTTGGAATGGACATGTCAAGTTATTGTCCTGTACAGGGTTTTTTTAAACACTTATACCTTTTGACTTATCAAGTTATTACTATGTATTGTGTTACTCTTAGAAACTATGTAATTAAAGCTACAAATTGGTATTAAAAACGACAAATGTCAAAAATTGGACTTATCAAGTTGTTTCCTTGTGGTCTTTAATTGTTAAAGTTTAAAATCGCATCAGGGGATAAGACTCTTAAACAAAATCTATCCACAGGATCTTCCTGAGCAGCATACATTAGAAGCACCATTCAAAATAAATGGATACCAATTTGTGAAGAAATAATTGAACAAATAATGCATCAGGTTCAAAGTGCAAATTATTACTCATGTTTCGTCATGTTTGACGAAACGACTGACGTATCCCACATAGAACAGCTTTCTCTAAATTTGAGATACATACACAATAACAACATTCGTGAAGATTTTGTTTCATTGAAGTTCATTGACGTTTATGAGAACATAAAAATAATTAGTGAAAATCAAGAAAAAAGGGAAAAGAAGGCCTGACAGGAAAATCATTGGAAAAAATACTATTAAACTTGTTGAAAGAACTGCACTTGAATCCGACGAAATGTGTAGGAATCGGTACTAATCTAATAAGAGAAAATTCCCTTCAAACTCGCCATTGTAACCCTAATTTTTAAAAATTAATCCCAGGCCCCCTTGTACTCCTCCCCAAAATAAGTTGATGGCTCCTCCCGAAAATCGGTCCTGGATCCGCCCGTGAATCAATAAAACTAAGATAAAAATAATGGTGGTCGACAGATTCGACACTATTCAACTGACTAACATGTTACAGGAATACCAGATAGTAAACAGCTTTATCTATCCCGGCTCTAGTATAACTAACGATGGTAACTGTGAAGCAGAAATTCGGAGACGTATTGGTATGGCAAAAAATGCGATGTCGCCTAACTAAAGTTTGGAAAGACAGATCTATATCTCAAAATATCAAGATGAGACTGGTGAATGCCCTTGTATTCTCAATATTTCTATACGGGGCAGAGACTTGGACTCTTCGCGCACGCGTGCGCCAAAAAATTGATGTTTTTGAGATGTGGTGCTGGAGAAGAATGCTGCGTATACTTGGGACAGCTCCTAGGACAAACGTTTTCATTCTAAGCCAAGTCGAGAATAAAAAAAGGATGTCCACATTATGTATGCAACGAATTCTGCAATTCTACGGTCACGTGGTTCGCTGAGGTGACGATAGTTTGGAGAGATTAATTGTTTCTGAAAACGTTCCGGGGAGAATATCAAGAGGACGATCACCAAATAGATGGACCGACCAAATTAAAAATCCAGCTAGAAACTCATTCTGCGAAGCTCTTAGAGCAGCTGAGGATAGACACCAATGGAAAAAAAATGTTAGGAATATTGGAAGAAATTACGATACGATTTTCAGTAATGTAGAAACGACAAGAGAAAGAGAGAGAGCGCGTCCGAAAATCACATGGAGAAACCTTGTACCCTGTAAATGTACCCTTGCCATATGGACTCTTAATACAGGGGAGTTCGTTAAGGGGGGTCCGAAAAAAAATCTACCCTTAGAAAACCTCGAAATGGTCAGATTAAGATAAGGTAAGTTAGGTACATGCATAACAGTGTATATTTAAAAATCTGACGATTAGCCAGACGTAAGGAAATGGGCGAGTCACAAAGTTTCACACAAAAAAGCGAATATTTCGCGAAATGAACGTCAGATCTAAAAACTGAAAAATACCTGTAGAATATTTATGATCAACATTAAATCACTTGCAATTTCCTATTTTAAACAGCTTTTATGGACACCCTGTGCAATCTTGGCCTAATAAATTTTAAGTCGTATATAAACAAACCGTTGGTATATTTTTAATGCGCTTATAAAATATTATTGGCCTTTATTCTCTAGATAATAATACATCAAGTTTTAAAATACGACAGATATAAGCACGGCGATATTTTTAAAAGTTTATTAGATATGCTAG
Source organism: Diabrotica virgifera virgifera (assembly GCF_917563875.1). NCBI lineage: Eukaryota > Metazoa > Arthropoda > Insecta > Coleoptera > Chrysomelidae > Diabrotica > Diabrotica virgifera. The sequence goes on from NC_065451.1 coordinate 188,305,254, forward strand.
AATCTAGCTCTATGGAGATAGTAAAAAGATAATAAAAGATGGCCATGAAAAAGGATGTTTAAATCCGTATTCCAACATAAAATAATAATGGCTGAAATATATGGCTCGAGGTTTATTACTTAAATACGTGTGATCCAATATTCATGATTAAACATTTTATTGATATTTTAAAGGCTCTTACTTATTTAATTGAATATTGAAGCCAAATAAATGTCGGAAGAATAAAATAGCATCATAGTGTTTGTTTATTGTCACTCTCGCGAGTAGGTATAACATACTTAATGTACCGATTACAATGCAAGAACTTAAGGATACCTAATATCAATAAAACATTTTGCTACAGGCAATGGTATACTTGGCTATTAAAATTATACAATTTTATTTGGACAAATCAGGTTTTCCAGCTTTATGGTCAGACAGCATTATAATTCCTCTGTTCAAACCCAACAAAGACTGAACCAACATATACTTGTACCGTCCTATATCACCCACAAATATATTATGTACCGGGTGTCCCAATAAGAATGGCTCTCGGTCATATCTCAGGAACCGTTTGTAGTACAGCTTTGATAAAAAATATTTATAACAAAAGTTGACTTAGGAAAAGCCAGGAAATTATTTTCATAATTGTAGGTTCAGCGCTAGAGCCCGTAATTGAATATTAAAATTTAAAAAATCAAAATTTTACAAAATTTACCTAATGAAATGGCACTGGAAATCCAATCATCGTATTCTTCATAAAATTCTGCGCATATTTGATTACACAAGTTTGTCTACCTTTGCAAATAAGAGGTGGGGGTGAGTGGTAACCTTCTTATGAAAAAATGGCTGTAAGTCCGGTTCTGCTAAATCGAATTTTGCATACTTGGTCTTGTTGAAAACAGCCCTTTTTCGTCAATGTAAGAGTCTTATTTTCGAAATAGCCTAATAAGTAATATGCCAGCCAGTACGCGTTATTTAATTATTTTAGGAAATCTAATCTCTCTTAGTTTTCTTTGGAGAATATTAAATACAAGTATGCATTTTTGATCCTGTAATACAAAATTAGACCAAACTAGCAACATTATACCGAAAACCGCTTGTCGATACCTTTTATCTATCTCGAGATATCTTAAGAAACCTGTAAATTTAAACAACTGTTAATGTCACCGGTAAACGAAGTTAAGGAAAAGTAGTGTGCTATGGAAAAAACAAAGAAATATTTTCCAGATGTAAACGTATATAATTAATTAAAAAACAATAAGACAAACAACACTATAATATATAACAAAGAAATAAAAGCAACTACTTACTTAGTGACTACCTAACTGTTCAAATTGTTGCCCATCATTTTCGATGCAAGCATTTACTCTTTCAAGAGTAGATTGAACACCAGTCTCAATTTCTGCTTTCGCAATGCTTTGAATGGCGTTTCGTATTCTCTAGATTCTAGATAATATTTTCTCAAGTAGTGGGCCTAGCGACAAGAACAAGGTCTTTAATCCGTCACCATAAATAAAAGTCTAAAACAGTTAAATCTGTTGCTATTCAATCTACTCTTGAAAGAGTAAATGCTTGCATCGAAAATGATTGGCAACAATTTGAACATTTAGGCAGTCACTAAGACTAAGTAAGTAGTTGCTTTTATTTCTTTGTTATATTTTATATAGTGTTGTTTGTGTTATTGTTGTTTTAATTAATTATATACGTTTACATTTGGAAAATGTTTATTTGTTTTTTCCATAGCACACTACTTTTGCTTAACCTCGTTTACCGGTGACAGTAACAGTTATGTTTATTTACACATTTCTTAAGATATCTCGAGATAGAAAAAAGGTATCGACATGCGGTTTTCGGTATAATGTTGCTAATTTGGTCTAATTTTGTAATACAGGATTAAAAATGCATACTTATAGTTAATATTTTCCAAAGAAAACTAGATTCCTAAAAATAATTAAATAACGCCTCCTAGCTTGCATATTACTTATTAGGCTATTTCGAAAATAAGACACTTACATTGACTAAAAAGAGCTGTTTTCAACAAGACCAAGTATGCAAAATTCGATTTGGCAGAACCGGACTTCCTACTCACCCCCACCTCTTATTTGCAAAGGTAGACTTAAACTTGTGAAATCAAATATGCGCAGAATTTTATGAAGAATATGATGATTGGATTTCCAGTGCACTTTTATTGGGTAAATTTTGTAAAAGATTTATTTTTTAATTTTTGATATTCAATTACGCCCTCTAGCGGTGGACCTACAAGTATGAAAATAATTTCCAGGATTTTCCCGAGGCAACTTTTGTTATCAATATTTTTTTCTCAAAGCTGTACTATAAACGGTTCCTGAGATATGGCCGAGAGCCATTCTTATTGGGACACCCGGTACAGTTCTAGAAAAAATATAAACAAAAGGCTGTTGCACGAAGAACAAGTAAAAAAAGTTAAATTCCTTAGCAAAAAGGTTTTTCGTACACAGATCATGACATGAGATCATGAGATAAAACAGATCATGTTTAGACAACTGAATAGATTTATCATCAGCGATACTATAAGGTTTTGAAAATAATCAGGAGAGCATCGCAATATTCTTCGATATCACCCAGGTTAACGACATGGTGTGGAGGTTTAATATCATATCAAAATAACAATAGGGAATCACGAGGTAATAGAATAAGGTTCATAGAAAAGTTTCTTCAGCCAGTGTTTAGGAAAAAAAATTAGGATTTCAAGGGTCAGTTATGAGCCCATTTCTTGATATCGCTATCGTTGATAGCCACTTTCTCGTGGCTATCAACGATATACTGGATCACTGCTTATGCCGACGGTCTAGTTCTTTTTGCAAAGGGCAGGAATATAAGAATTAGAATATAAGAATATACTCGGGAGCAAAAAAATCGATCCACTGAAAATTTGGTCATTTTTGATGTCTCGAATTTCCTAAACCTGTTGTCCGATTTAACTGACTATTTTATCATATTATAGCCTTGTTCATTAACAATATCGCTGTAATAATATTGTTGCTAGACAGGTAAACTGTCATTGTATACCGGGTGTACGAATCAAACAACTGTGTTTTTTCTCAAAGTTCGCATCACCCTGTGGACTATTCTAGCATTTATAAAATACTGAAATTGAAACCGAACTATAGCCTCAGGTTTCCTTAACATTCTGTTTTTAGATTCATTCGCTTATGTTGGATAATAAAAAATTTAGGTACTTTAACAACTGGCCATGTTCGACATCAGCACGAGGTGTTTCTAAATAAGTGCAACAAACTTTAAGGGGTAATTTTACATGAGAAAATAATGAGAGTTTTCTTTATAATCATATGTCCGCAAACGCTTTGTTTCCGAGATACGGGATGTTGATTTTTTTTACAAACTGACGATTTATTTATTGCTTTAAAACCAGTTAAGATATACAAAACACATTTGGTGGGTTTTAAGACGTAGTTTTTGCACATTTTTTGACATACAATTAAGAATTTTATATTAACCATTGGTGTGCATACGGGTAATATGATCGGTAATAATATCCGTTTGCTCGCTAATGGTGAATATTAAATTCTTAACTGTATGTCAAAAAATGTGCAATAACTACGTCTTAAAATCCACCAAATTTTAGTTGCCTATCTCAACTGAATTTAAAGCAATAAATAAATCGTCAGTTTGTAAAAAAAATTGAACATCCGGTATCTCGGAAACGAAGCGTTTGTGGACATATGATTATAAAGCAAACTGTCATTATTTTCATGTGTAAAATTACCCCTGAAAGTTTGCCGCACTTATTTTGAAACACCCTGTACTGATGACGAACATGCCCAGTTGTTAAAGTACCTAACTTTTTTATTATCCAACATAAGCGAATGAGTCTAAAAACAGAATGTTTAGGAAACTTGGGGCTATAGTTTATTTTTAATTTCATTATTTTATAAATGCTAGAATAGTCCACATGGTGATGCGAACTTTGAGAAAAAAAACACAGTTTAATTCGTACAACTGGTTGTAACAAAAAAGATTATCTTCTGTTGGAGTGTAAGTAAAGAGAGTAATAAACTCCAACAGAAGTAAGAAAACAGCAGATAACTAATGGAACAAAATATGAAGAGGAATAGGAAGAGCTTCTCGTTGAAGAAGCCGAAGTAGGAAAATACTACTTGTGCAGTAGTATTATATCCCTTAAAATAAGAATATCCAGCAATACCCTACACCTTGTCCAGGTATACGCTCCTACAACAGCTGCACAAGAAGAAGACATCAACAGGTTCTATGGTCGTCTAGAAGAAACTGTTCGCGCTATTCCGAATCGTGAACTCGTCATAATTTTAGGAGATTTAACGCCAAAGTGGGGTCATCTCATGAAAATATTGAAGGAGTGCTGGGCAAAAATGGACTGGGACAGAGAAATGAGAATGGCGACCGTCTAGTGGAGTTCTGTGTAGAACAACATCTTACAATTACAAACACGTTATATTAACATCATCCACGGAGATTAGACACATGGCGCAGCCCAGATGGACGAACAAGGAATCAAATAGACTACATCCTAATAAGATCAAGATGGAAGTCGTCGTCCATCAACTGTAAAACATATCCTGGCGCAGACTGTGGAAGCGATCATCAACTCCTGGTATTGAACGTTCGACTTCGTTTTAAAGTCCCCAAAAGAAGACCCCAGAGAAAAGTCATGTCTCTAAGTCCATCAAAAATCAATGACTTCCAACAAAACCTAGAAGATGCTCTTTCTCTAGACTAAGTAGATATTGACCCTGAGAGCACTTGAATCTATCTCAAAGATAAGGTAATCGAGGCTGCAAAAGGCTGTGAGGCAGCGGTTTCCACTGGCCGTAAGCCATGGATATACGATAATACGTGGACTGTGATTCAACGCAGAAAAGAACATAAAGCTAGATACGGAACAAACGATGAATACAGAGCGTTATCGAGAGAAATCAGAAAAGAGTGCCGCAAAGATAAAACTGATTACATCTCTCAAATATGCAGAGAGATAGAGGAACATGGCTGTCGAAATGAACCGAGGGACTTATTCCAGAAAATGAAACCCCTTACCAGAGAATTTAAACCTCAAACGTGCTCTGCAATAGATAAGGAAGGTAATTTAAAGACCGATACTGATGAAATATTGGAAACATGGCGAAACTACTGTGGCGAGCTATATAAAAATAACGAGGTATCAGCAAAAAATCAGTGGCCTTCTGACTACCCTAGAGAACCTACTGTCTTACTCGCTGAAGTCAAAGATGCAATTAAATCACTAAAGAGAAATAAATCCCCAGGCATTGATTCAATACCATGTGAAATACTACAGTTACTAGGTGACAAAGGATTACATATCATAAATTCTATCTGTGTCGCTGTTTGGAATTCAGGAAAATTGCCATCTGATTGGTGTACCTCAATTTATATCCCACTACACAAAAAAGGAACTACTACCAGATGTGAAAACTACCGCACACTGTCACTAATAACACATGCTAGTAAAATATTGTTGCATATCATCAAAAACAGATTAAAAACCTATCTACATTACCAAGTACCTCAGGAACAAGCGGGGTTTGTAAAGGGTAAAGGTAGAAGGGAACAATTTCTGAACCTGAGACAACGAATTGAAAAGTCTAGAGAATTTCAAGTACCTATGATTATATGCTTCGTTGACTACCAAAAGGCATTTGATTGTGTAAGCTGGATAAATCTGTGGTCAATTTTAATAGAAATGGGCGCACCAATGCACCTGGTGACACTTATTAAAAATCTGTACCAGTCTAATATAGCGACAGTACGACTAGATCAGAAGTTCTCAAACCAATTCAAGACCGAGAGAGGTGTTAGACAAGGATGCGTGTTGTCACCTGACTTATTTAACATTTATGGTGAACATGTCATGAGGATGGTTTTAGAAGGATGGGCCGGTGGAGTAACAGTAGCTGGTAGAAAAATCTCCAATTTAAGATTTGCTGATGACACTACACTTATAGCAGCAAATGACCAAGAAATGTTTGATTTTCTGCGAAGAGTTGAGTACGAAAGCAATAAAGTTGGTCTGAAAATCAATAAAGCTAAGACAGAAATAATGGTGGTCGACAGATTTGACACTATTCAACTGACTAACATATTACAGGAATACCAGACAGTAAACACCTTTGTCCATCTCGGGTCTAGTATAACTAACGATGGTAACTATGAAACAGAAGTTCGGAGACGTATTGGTATGGCAAAAAATGCGATGAGTCGCCTAACTAAAGTTTGGAAAGACAGATCTATCTCTCAAAATATCAAGATGAGACTGGTGAATGCCCTTGTATTCTCAATATTTCTATACGGAGCAGAGACTTGGACTCTTCTCGCATGCGAGCGCCAAAAAATTGATGCCTTTGAGATGTGGTGCTGGAGAAGAATGCTGCGCATACCTTGGACAGCTCATAGGGCAAACGTTTTCATTCTAAACCAACTCAATATTAAAAAAAGGCTGTCCACAATATGTATGCAACGAATTCTGCAATTCTTTGGTCACGTGGTTCGCAGAGGTGGCGACAGTTTGGAGAGATTAATTGTTTCTGGAAACGTTCCGGGGAGAAGATCAAGAGGACGATCACCAACTAAATGGTCTGACCAAATAAAGCATTCAGCTGGAAACTCATTCTGCGAAGCCCTTAGAGCAGCTGAAGATAGAGACCAATGGAGAAACATTGTTAGGAATATTGGAAGAAACCACGATCCTCAGTAATGGGGAAACGACAGGAGAGAGAGTAGATAGATGATTCACGTTTAGGTGTGCAATACTTCCCACAAAAAATAAACTGCATGGTATGTTAATATATACGTCTATATGGCATAGGTACCACATTTTTTACGAACAATCTTTATGTGGTTATAAATCGTTATGGATCAATGAGAAATTATTTTATAATTTTTAGTACGTGTTAAAAATCTATTTTATTATTTATTGAAATTTTTTATTGAAATAAATTAATATCTGCCTAATTTGTGTCCTTCTAATATTGTTACCTCGTTCATTAAAATTGTTCTACAGTATTTGGGCGGAAGCCCATTTTTTACTGCACTATGATCCATACTATCTGCTCGTAAGTACCTTTTAGTCAACTTTATTTCCAAGCTAACACAATCTTTGAACATCTTGTTCAAATCAAAACACAACTTTTAGAAAAACTAAACGCATTAAATATAAAATATTGAAGAAACTGTTATGATAAATATTTAAATCGAGCTGTCAGATCGAATCCGGCCGATAAAAATGTTGTATGGCTTCCATTATTTCTTTATACCGCCTCAAGAACATTAAATATATTTTTTAAAAGCAATTTTATATTAGGTATAAAGAAATATGACGTTTAAAACTTGTCAGAGATATCAAAGTTTTCTCATTTTCTGCTCGCTTTCCTTTTTATAATTTCATGATACCAACAACGCTGTGTCGACACCTGTTCCTGCTTCTGTACGCAGTAAAAAATATACGTTACAACGGATAATTTACCTTACAAAGTTATAAAAGCAAAAAAACTTTAATAGTGTTTATATACCGCTTATAACATTTTTCATGCTGGTTAATTTAATCTCTACTGAAAATTCATCCAAAGTTTCTATCGAATCTAGAACACTATAAAAAAATCATAATAAAGATGTACTAGAAATAAACAAACCAAGACACGTTGAATCTTACAAGGAGCACTCCCGAATCATGATTTACAATCAATGAACTTTGTAAATTATGATTTGGGAATCCTCCTCGAAAATTCAACGTCTCTTGTAGACTAAGAGCCGCTATAGGTGAAAATTCTTAATCATTTTAGGCACGACGGGACCCTATAACTTAAATAGTAGAACCTAAAAGAAAACGTTTGAGCACTGTGCCGTCACTTTTCAGTGGCACATGCGTCTACAGTGGCGCATCAAACTTTCCACTTATGGACGGGATACATAAATTAAAAAATACCCTCCCTAATTACCAGAATTTAATTTTTTTCATTTTTTTAAAATTTATGTGATTAAGACATAAGATTCATCGTAATTTTAACCCACCACCCCCTTCTCCCTGCCCCCACCATCAAAAACTATATTTTTCGATTTTATTTTTTTTTTTTATTAATTATTTATATGGGAAATAAGCCACAATTAAAATGAAAAAAATAATTTTACTAACGTTTCGACGCCCAAATCGGGTGCTGTTGTCAAAATACAAAATATTACTGTGTTAAAATTAGAGATATAGTGTTTGATAAAATACACAAGACTAAGAAAATTTTAAATACAAAATATTTTGACAACAGCACCCGATTTGGGCGTCGAAACGTTAGTAAAATTATTTTTTTCATTTTAATTGTGGCTTATTTCCCATATAAATAATTAATCATAAAAATGCCACAAGGAAATAGCTTCAGAACAACATTATTTTTTTTTTGTGGGATGCAATCAATTTTAAAATTTCAAAAAATTTACACGCATAGTTAAGGGTTTTATAAAACACATCTATTTTTTATGGACCTGTAGGTTGAGTGTACATAACCTCAAAAAAATTTTAATTTTTTTTTTTGAAAAAAAGTATATAACTTTTTTTTGGGGATAGCTGCAGATCTAATTTTTTCTTAGTCTTAGTTCTTTCTTAGTTTTTTTTCTTAGTATTTTATCAAACACTATATCTCTAATTTTTTTCAGATTTTTCTGTAACGTTGGTCACCTTCAAAAATCCAAAAAACTGTTTTTTAAGGGGGTTTTGGGGGGTTTGAACGTGTTTTTCTGATTTTTAAATATTTTAAAGAACTCAGTTAATTCAAGTTACATATAACCTATAAAAACAAAATTGATTTGATATATTATGTAGTCTATAAAATAGGGAAAATCCCCCAAAACCCCCCAAAAAACAGTTTTTCGGATTTTTGAAGGTGGGGAGACTAACGGAAAAATCTGAAAAAAATTTAAAATATAGTGTTTGATAAAACGCACAAGATTAAGAAAAAATTAGACCGGCAGCTATTCCTCAAAAAAAGTTATACGTTTTTTGAAAAAAAAAATTTCTTTTAATTTTTTGAGGTTATGTACACCCTACCTGTGGGTCTATAAAAAATAGGCATGTTTTATAAAAGCCTCAACTATGCGTGTGAATTTTTTGAAATTTTAAAATTGATTGCATCCCACCAAAAAAAATAAAAACGAAAAATGAAGTTTTTGATGGTGGGGGCAGGGGGAAGGGGATGGTGGGTTAAAATCACGACGAATCCTATGTGTTAATCACATAGAACTTAGAAAAATAAAAAAAATTTAATTCTGTTAGTAAGTTCTGTTAACTTTTAATTTATTTATCCCGTCCATAAGTGGAAAGTTTGATGCGCCACTGTCGACGCTGAAAACTGAAAAGTGACGGCACAGTGTTCAAACGTTTTCTTTTAGGTTCTACTATTTATGTTATAGGGTCCCATCGTGCCTAAAATGATTAAGAAATTTCACCTATAGCGGCTCTTAGTCTATTGGTTTGTTTATTTATTCTTATTCTTTAAGTGCCATCAGGGCCGCCGAGAGGGCGGTACAGCCGGTACATTTTACCGGGGCCCGGCGATATAAGGGGCCCGGCATCGACCAGAACAAAGACGTAATTTTTCCTGTTTTTTTTTGCTCTTCACTTTATGTCCATAATACGTTTAATTAATCTTCGGCTATATTTAACATGACCTTTAGTTGATTTGGTGTAAAATTTTAACAGCAATAAATCACAGACTGGAGATTAAAGATATATCAGGGCTTCTAGAAGATTTACAAAAAATCAGAAATTGATTGAATAATATAAAGGGTCAGAATCTAAAGGGATCAGGTCTTCCATTGTTGAAGAATCTAAATTAGTTACCAGCAATTATGGAATAAATCCAGAATTTACATCAAATAAAGAAAAACAGAGTACGGTCCAGACAGTAATAATATACATCACGTTGTAAACCGCTGCGAAATTTATCAGTTTTTAAATGATAAAAACAAAATTTAAAATTATTTTGTTAGTTCCTCCACATTGTTATAGTGGAAACACCATGTAAACCTCGCAAACCTTACGTGAGTACCAAAAACCACATCATATTATATTTATATTAATAATAATATAACCTATAAAATATCCAAGAAATATAAATAGGACCAGTTTTGGGCCAAGATCCACACCGATTTTTGAACCGGCGACAGGGCCGGCCTTGCAACGTCTCCAAAATTAATCAAACATGACTTCGAATAACACCATGAACACTACCCAAACTTCATCTCACATCTCATATTCCAGTGTTGTTAACACGTTTAAACAACCAACAAAAGACGAAGCCATAGTTCTTTCTAGTATTGAAGGAACCAAAGTTCAAGAGTACATCATAGCCGTCGGTTCAATAGTTGGTCCACGTAACGTATCTTTCGCTTCCAGAATAGCCAACAATAGAATATGTATATATCTTTCTTCTAAAAATATGGTTGATTCATTGCTGCATTACCACAAATACGTCAATATAAAAGAAACTCAAGTAGAAATAAGAAGACTTATCACTCCAGCTCAAAGACTGATAATATCAAACGCTGATCCTTCTGTTCCAACCACGTTAATTGAACAAGAACTACGTAAAATGGGTATAAACACCATCTCTAAAATGACTTTTCTTAGGGTAGGAATGCCTGAAAGCGAATATAGCCATGTCTTGAGTTTTAGAAGGCAAACATTTATCACACCTTTAGAAAATATGTCCATTCCCGATTCTTTCATGATCTCTCATGATAATACCACTTACAGACTATACCTTTCTATAGAAGGCTTCAACTGTTCAAAATGCAAGACTATTGGTCACCAGGAAACAGAATGTCCTGATAACGCTAATACAATCACTTCTAATGCTACCACTTCTAATACAACCAATATTGACTCAACCAATTCTAATCCACCCACTTCTAATACAACAAATCCTGACCAAACCAATTCTAATCCAACCTCTTCTAAAGTTCTTCCAGAAACCTCCCAAAACACACAATATATAACAAATCTACCTTATAACCAAACAGAACAAAAACTTTCTGACAAAACCTTAATATCCACCTCTAACGATCACCCAGCATCTTCCCAAAACATATTAGTTCAGATCCCAGACGTACAGGTTTCTAATAACCAATTAGAATCTACCATAGAAACTGACGACATGTCAAGACCTACAAATAATACAAATGAAACAAACACTTTAAAAATCCCAACATCATCAACTTCCAACAAGATCAGCAATCTTACTCCATTAGAAATAACACAACCTAAAATTATTCCAAACGTCACAAAACATCTAAAAAGGCTCATCTCATCGTCTCCTGAAATCAACGAAAATACCACACAGACTGATTCTCATATCTTCACTTCTCCAGTAACAAGGAAATCAAAGAAAAAAACAAAAACGTCTAAAAGAAATTCTCGAGATGAACTTTTACTTTCCCTAGAGACAATTAAAGACAAAATCGCAAACAGATCACCACCATTTGTCCTTAACTTCGACGAAATATGTGACTTTCTCGAAAACACATTAAACGCAAAACATCCCGAAATAATCTCAAAAAACTATTCGAACGAAACAACCGAATTAATTCAGATCCTTAATTTTGTTCACGCCTATACCCACAATTCAAAATTAAAAAATAATATAACTCGATTAAGAAAGAAACTAAGCCCCAATAATTTCTCTTCCACAGAAGAGACCGATGAAACACATTCTCAGTCAGAACTCGAAAATGTCTAACCCCTATATATTACAGTCGAATATCAATGAGTTCTATACCCATTCATAACAATTAAAACTTCTAATAAAGGAAACATGCCCTAAGATCTTATGTCTTCAAGAAACTCATTTTAAGCAATCCAATATTAATCTTCAAAACTACCAATGTTTTCCAAAAAACAGAATAGCACAACAGGCAAGTGGCGGAGTAGCCATCTTTGTAAGAACAGACCTAGAAGCTAAGCCAAAGAAGATCCCATAGAATCACAGACGATGACCTCAAGACAATCCTCACCAAAAAAGTTTCATCAGTGTTAACATATTTAAAAGACATCAAATTGTATAACTCTATTTAATGTAATACTTTGTATTGTTATATCCACTAATAACCCTGCGCGGTTGATGTGGTTTTGTGTTTAAATAAAAAAAAAAAAAAAAAAAAAGAAAGAAAAACAGCGCAAGAAGCCTGTGAGATCTTTGATGATTGCCTGGGCCTAGTAGTGATGCGAGTGATAATTTTTAGCCCGACGCAATATTATTTCGCTGTAAACTATTTAATATTGTCAAATAATAAGCAATTTAACCAGAATATTTAATGCGGCCAATGAAATTTATTCGCTATTTAACATTTTGTGGACATTCCGAGATGACGATGACGAGAATATTAAGAAAAAAATTGATATATTTCGCGAGTTTTGTAAAGAAGACATCAGTGAAGAATTATTGATAGATGAAATTTTCCATTTGAGAGCGATATACAATATACAAGGATAATATTGGTAAATCTCAACTTACACCAATCTCCTTCTTTACATGCCATCTCCGCGACGAAGGTTGGCAATCATCATTGCCATTTTCACTTTTGACACTACAGCCCGAAAGAGTTCAGTTGAGCTGGATCCAAACCATTCTCTGAGATTTCTCTGCCAGGACATTTTTCTTCGCTGCGCCTTCCCTGAATCTTTCCCTGCAATTTCTCCAATAGATTTACTTAATAAAATTAAACATCTCAAATTAGATTCATTATTTCCTAACGTCGTTATTGCGTTAAGAATATTTTACACATTGCCGGTGACAGTCGCAGAAGCGAAAAGATCCTTCAGTTTTCTTTCCCGCATATAGAATGCTGTGACACCTATCTACAATACAACAGGATTGGTTAACTCGCCTATTGAGAATGATTTGGTAAAATCATGCGATTTTTAGAAAGTTGTAGACATCTTTTCCAATCAGAAAACTCGAAAAGCACCTATATTATAAATATTTTCATTATTATAAATATAATCAAAATTTAATAAAATTTATATTTGAAATGTTTCTTATTACATGCTTTTACTATTGATAATTTTATTTCTATAAAAGTTGAACAATTTTTTTCGCACTTCACTTTTTGTCGGGGGCCCGCTCATCCCTCTCGGCGGCCCTGAGTGCCATCTCGGCGACGAAGGTTAAGTACTGCCTCGCGCAACTGATCATCCAGAGTACGATTGATAGTTCAGAGAAATAAGGAAAAAAAATGTCTTTTTGGTGACACAACCCCCTCCAGGCCGAAACCAAATTTTTACATAGTTATAAACTATATACATAGTTATAAACAAATGAAGATAAAAAACGGTAAATTTTCGTTTTTTCGTCTATTACCAAAAAGTTAAGCATTTTAAATAAATTTGAAAGCAAGAAACTCATAAATCGTATAAGAAACTTCAATATGGCGTTCGCCGAATATGTGTATCCTTATTGGTTGCTTAGAAAATTGAAAAATGAATCATACATTTTGAGTTTTTATAAATATTCATAACTTATGTAAAAATTAACTTAGAACCTTCTTATTACACCTTCTTATTGCTGAGACTTCTGGTGCTCAAATCATACCCTAAATTTCAAAGCAATTGGTTAAATAGTTTAAAAGTTATTTAATTTGTTTCTCCCAAATTAATTTTTTTTTGCAACACTATAAGAGAGAAAGTGATGAAGTTACAGTAATACTTTGGATATTTAATGTAAGAAGTAGATTTACACTATAAATTTAATTAAAAAAAGATGAAAAAAAATAATTATAAATATTGCAAAATTATTTTGCAAAAACATGTGAATTAAAAAAAGAGGGGAGCTAACTTCGTCCCTAATTGTCATAGAACAATTGTTTTTGTTCCTAAATATGTATAAAAATTAAGTTTTCTAATTGTGAAAAAATAATTTTTCTACGGTAAATGGTTAAAAAGTTATTCTAATTGTAAAATCCTTTATAAAAGGTATATACAGTAAAACCTGTCATATCCGGATCAATGTGGCGACAGACCGATCCGGATATGAAAAAATCCGGATATCAAGACCACTACTTCTTTTACAGTCTCTGAAACGTTTTCTCCTTCATATATTCCAGTAATCAATGCCGTCAATAACTTTCGTCGATAGACACGTTTTATAGGTTCTATAATGCATTATTTCGCCATCTTTTAGTTCTACTTTTAGTGCGTTGTCCAACAGCAAGACTGCCTTTCTCGGTAGATTTCGGTAGATCCGGACGGCGCAGAACCGTCCGGATATGACAGGTCCGGATATGGCAGGTTGTACTGTATTTAAAATTTGTGGATTTTTATTCTAATTGTTTAAACGTAAGCAAAAAATCAACATGTTTTTGCAAAACAATTTTAAACTGTTTAAAATTTCTTTTTGTCCCTTTTTTTAATTAAGTTAATACGTTCTTCTTTCATAAACTATTCGAAGTGTTAGGTAATGTAACCTCATAATATTCTGACTTATAGTGTTGCAAAAAAAATAAATTTGGGAAAACAAATTAAATAACTTTTAAACTATTTGACCAATTGCTTTGAAATTTAATGTATAATTTAAGCACAAGAAGTCTCAGCATTCCGTGTAACAAGAAGATTCTAGCTTAATTTTTGCGTAAGTTATGAACATTTATAAAAACTCAAAATTTATGAATTATTTTGCAATTTTCTAAGCACTGCCACACAACCAATAAGGATAGACATATTCAGCGAAGGCCATATTGATGTTTTTTATATGATTTATGAATTTCTTATTCTCAAATTTGTTTAGAATGCTTCACTTTTTAGTAATAGATGAAAAAAGCGAAAATTTACCATTTTTTGATCTGCTTTTGTTTATAACTATGTATATGTATATCATAAAAATCGGCTGCAGGAAACATATAGGTTATTATTATAGATATCCATACCACTCAAAAAATTTAATTTTGGCCTGGAGGGGGATGTGACACGAGAAAAATCTTATTTCTCTGGACTATGAAGGAAAAGGGGGTCTCGGTAGGCGCCAGATTTCACGGCTTAGAAATATCAGAGACTGGACCGGCCTTGATTCAACATCTTTTTTTAGAGCCGCATTGGACAAAGACAGATTTGCCAGTGTAGCCTCTAACTTCCACTGTAGGAAACAGCACCACAAGAAGAAGAATTGACAATCATTAGTAATAATTGACAATAGTTTACAATTATTGACATTCACTGACAATAATAATTATTGTCAGTGAATGTCAATAATTGTAAACTATTGTCAAAGATTACTAATGATTGTCAATTCTTCAATAATTATTATTGTCAGTGAATGTCAATAATTGTAATCTGATGTCAATTATTACTAATGATTGTCAATTCTTCTTCTTGTGGTGAATGAGCTTGACAACAGTTGTCAATATTTGATAATATTTAAGAGACAGGTCACGTCAGAGGTAGATCGAAAGAAGCAGGAGGCGGATCGAATAAACCCGTTGCATGTCCACTAGACTCTGCCAAGTACACGAAGATCTCAGAAAAGCTTGCTGAAAAAGTCAAGATCCATCCCCAAAGCACCAGAGACCCGCCGAATACACATATGGCAAGCGTCATATGGAAAGCGCTAAACAGGTTAAGAAACGGCGTTTCACGTTCCAGGGAATACCAGGAGAACGATACCTATGACTGTGGCGCGGTTCAGAATAGTCATCATTAGACATAGGCAAATATGCAAAGTGCATATTTTGCATATTGTGCATAAAATATGCAAAGCTGTAAAATTTTGCATATTTCTATAAAAGTGTGCATAAAGTGCATATAATTTGAAATTTTGTTTGAAACTATTTATATTTTTGTAACAAATAACTTGGAAATCCCAATATTTTGTTTTATAATCTCTTGGTATTCAAATTTTTGGTATCGAAAGTAGTAACTTATAAAAGATAGCGGCTTATAGTTTTGTCCTTGAATGTAAGGGTTCTTAAAATCTGCCAGTTTATATGTCTAGGTAAAAATTTTTATTTTAACGGCCAATTTCACTTTTTTTGTTGAAGTCGAAAAATTGAAGCCGTGTCTTTGTAATTGTGAATGATTGTACTTTGAAAGTGCTTCTACTATTATAATACCTTACAAAGAGGTATTTATGGATATGGATAAAGTTTATTGCTCATTTTGTGGCAAAACCCTAAGTACTTACGAATTATTTGTTATTTTATTTTAAATATTTACATGGTGGTACAAACATACATTTCAAAAATTGAGAATATTTTTAGTAAGTGTGAACACAAGGCTGGTTCGCAAGACATCGATGTATTTTTTCTTTTTTTAAGCATTTTTTAAATTTCTTAAGATGAAAAAATCTTCAAAATGCCAGTCATTCAATAGTCTACTGAAAGGTCGCTATTACTTTTTTCTTGAACAATAGGATTAGTTGGCCTTTATTTTACTAAACACAAAAACATATATTGCACAATTAATTAACTGCTTTTAATTTATGTTCATAGTATTTTTTCTTTAAATGTAAAAAGAAAAGGTTGAGGCCTCCTGTAAATATTTGGGAGTTCTTCCTTCTTTCGCAGTCATTTCTTGACATTTTCAAGATTACTGCACCAATTTTTATTGGATATTTTTAATTTAAATATTGTAATTGTTATGCAAATAAAAGTTAAAATATTTTGACAATTTTAAGATTTCTACATCGATTTTTATTTAATATTTTTAAAAGAATTCGCTGCAAAACGAAAATGAGAGACATCTTATATTTCAATTCGTTCAGAGAGGACCACAAAAGCCCTTAGGTACGTTTCAGCCTTATTAGGGATCGTCGGAGGGGTACATATTATGGTTTCCTCTTTGAGGTATATACCCCCCCCCCCCCCCCAACAGCGTTTAATAATTTGTTGTTACAACAATTCGAAATAATATCCTTTATTTGTTAAAATACTTAAACTTAAATATTTAAGTACATGAACGTAGTTTGTGAAATACATAGGTACATGTTAATTAATATTTTATTACATGCATATTTTAGATCAACATGCATATTTTGTGTAAAATACTGCATATTTATGCGCATATTTCATACCTTTTTAATTGCATATTTGCTTAAGTCTAGTCACCATCTACTATCATGCACAGACTTGAGAGAGAAACCTGCACAGAAGTATATCTACCAAATTGAAGTAAATGAGACAGCTATCTATATGGCCAACCATTGGAAGTACAGAGTTTAAAGATTTTGGTACTCCGGACACGGAAAGTAAGTATTGGATCGAAATAATTTCGATTTCTTTACAGAAACATTGTTGTAATACAGTCCCTACTTCTCTTAATTTTCCTATTTATACTCTTATACGTGCGAAAGTTATAAATGTTTAAAACTGCCTTATAAAATTAATTATTTGTTTGCAAAAGAAACTAACTTTTTTTAAGCCACAGGCTGTTAATTAGTGTTCATGGTGTTGCATAAACATTTTCAAAAGTTTTCTTTCGAATTTTTACAGTGTTTTGGTACATTATTTGTAAAGTTGTTGAATAAAACTCATTCCTACCTATTTTGGAAGTGAAGTTCCGGTCAAGAGACGAGACAGTTGTTGTTGTTGGGCCCTTGCCATTGTTCTTAAGACTGGATGTTATTGTTCCCGTTCGCAGCTGTTTCTGATTTCTATTATGAAAAACTCGACCCCTGACTTACCATTGCATTATTTTCGTACTCGCATTTCATTTTCGTACACCTAGATATAACGTTTCGCGTGGCAGATGACACCTTATCAGATGCCGATATATCGGTTTTTTCGAATAAAATGACAAGTACAACTAGATGGACTTATTTTGATGTGTCTGGGAATAAAGGAGATTCCAGGTGTGTGCTTTTCATGTTAGAAACAAGCATGACATAATGCTGCTGGAGGTAGAATCACGGTTCTTAGACATTACTATGGTTGCCTAAATCGACTAACCAATGAACATTAAGGGTGAGATTACGTCACGAGAGTTTACTGTCATTTGAATCGTAATATGATTTTTTTCGAATCCTGAGAAAACCAAGTATTTTAGAAAACTTTAAACGCAGGATGCAAGATTACATTATTACCGAGGGCGGAAAGCCCCTTAGAATAAACAAGCAGATTCTATTGAATGAAATATTTGAAATTAAATATCACACTTCCCTTTTATTTTCAGCCCTGTAACTTATTAAAATAAACATTATAGAAGTTTTCAGGGACTTTCAGCCCTCGGTAATAATGTAGTCTTTCATTCTGAGTTTAAATTTTTCAAAAATATTTATTAGTTTTCTCAGGATTCGAAAAAAATGAATACAATTAAAACATATTGAGAATTTTGACATGCGTCAAAGTTTTGCATTAACTCAATGTAAAATTCTGAACTGTTGAATTCCAGCTTCCCTAATAATTATTTTACATCAAAAGACATTAGAAACTATTTGAAGAGGATTGAAATCTGTATTGAAAATAACTGTTAAAATTGGTCTACGTAATTAAACATATTCCAAAATTTTGTAAAAATGTAATACATTTTAGTTTTCAGCCCAAACTTAGGCCACACACAATGCAATAATGTTCACATTTTTGAACTGTCAATATTTTTATTTTATCATCTATTGTTTAAAAACAATACAGTTGATAAGATACCCTCAGTTGCGGAGAAAGGATTAATAATAAAGATTTTTTTATTCGGTCAATGGTGTGAGCACTGTCAGTTAAATAGTAACGTGTGGCCTTACTTTTACACGCATACCTATTGTGGCAAATGTATCATATTTTTCAAAATTTTGGAATGCATTTAAATCGTAGAATAATTTTAACTTTTGATTTTAATACAGATTTTAATTCTCTACAAGTATTCTCTCATGACTTTTGATGTAGAATAATTAGGGAAGCAGGAATTCAACAATTCAGAACTTTACATTGAGTATCCTATGGCCCTTTTTACGATTCGCCACCCGGTATAAGATAAAATGTGTACTATTTGTCTTATTATTTCATTATAACACAAATAATACATATACAGTGTGTCAATTTTAAAAATTTACAATGGCTATATCTCACGAACAAAAGCTGAAAACGAAAAATGCTTGAAACCGTTTCTAGGATAGTAAGGGGGAACTAAAATGACATGAAAGAGAACTCACCCCCATCAACCCCCTAGGCCCCACCCACCACAACCAAAAAAATTTAAATTGCAAACCCCTACTTGTGATACATCATTGAAAAGGCTATAAAAAATGCTATCCGATGGTATAAATAATAACTATACAGGGTGAAGCAATAATTGTGAAACTTTGGCTTAAATGAAAAATTTAATGAGGTTTTGTTGAACTACAAATTTGATAAAAATGTCAATTAAGTAAATGTTCAAAGTGGGTTCCGTTGTTTTGTAAACAATAATAGAGTCTATTTTCAAATTCTGCACGAAATTTGACAAATGTTTCTCTAGTAATAGGGAGACATGCTTGAGTAATTATTTCTCGCCATTTTCATAAGTGATGCAAGTTAAGTTTTATAAACAACTGATTTAAGCCAAAAATGGCAAATTAAGTTTTAATTAACAAAAAAAAAGTACGAGCGGACACTTACCATTTAAAATAATAGTCCGGGAGATAGCATTACAAATACAAAGTCATAGTAAGCCAGCTGATATTAACACCCTGTATAATTATTATTTATACCATTGGAGAGTACTTTTTATAGTAGGATAGTATATTACTTTTTTCTATGGGGTTACCCTAAATCAGTTTTTTATAAAACTCAACTTGCTTCACTTGGGGAATTGCGAGAAAAAATTACTCAAGCATGTCGCCGTATTACTAGAACATCTGCTAAATTTCGTGCAGAATTTGAAAATAGGCTGTATTATTGTTTACCAAACAACGGAATTCACATTAAATATTTACTTAATTGACATTTTTAATAAATTTGTAATTCAACAAAACCTTATTAAATTTTTCATTTAAGCCAAAGTTTCACAATTATTGCTTCACCCTGTATAATTATTACTTATACCATTGAATAGCATTTTTTATAGACTTTTCAATAATGTATCACAAGTAGGGGTTTGCAATTTAAACTTTTTTGGTTGTGATGGGTGGGGCCTAGGAGGTTGATGGGGGTGAGTTCTCTTTCATGTCATTTTAGTTCCCCCTTACTATCCTAGAAACGGTTTCAAGCATTTTTCGATATCAGCTTTTGTTCGTAGGATATAGCCATTGTAAGTTTTAAAATTGACACACTGTATATACACAATAACACACATTCAATGATCGAAAATAATTTAAAAATATGGGAATGTAAACTCTTGTGACGTAAAGTCAAAAATAATAGTCTCCCCACCACCGTCGGACAAGACAACCGTAATAAAGTCTAATAACCGTGAGGTAGAATGGCGTGGTCAGTGCTGGAACACAACGATGCGCCAAAATAATTCAGTGTACGTCTGGATAGAGCTGTCTTACAGATACCACTATCAAGATATTATCAGAAAAGTAAGGGCCATAAATAATACCATCCGCAAACTAACCAAAACAAAGTGGGTAGCACAACCACACACTCTCCACACTTCTGCCTTAGCATTATGTTGTTCGGCCGCGGAGTTTGAAGCACCAGTATGGACAAGCTCTGCTCACGATAAAAACCGCGAAGTGGCTCTAAATGAAACGGTTCGTGCGTTCGTGTAATATCGGGTTACGAGAAACCGGTACCTGTCGATGATGTGGAGCCATTAGTTGGAATCAGTCCCCCACCTATTAGGAGTCAGATCACGTCAGAAGTAGATAGAAAGGAGCAGGAGACGGATCGAATAAACCCGTTGCATGACCACTAGACTCTGCCAAGTACACGAAGATCTCAGAAACGCTTGCTGAAAAAGTCAAGATCCATCCCCAAAGCGCCAGAGACGCGCCGAATACACCTATGGCAAGCGTCATCTACCAGAACACATTTTATCACTTGAGAGGAAATGGCTCCTGGACGCAATTGACCGTATCGGACATGGAAAGCGCTAAACAGGGTAAGAAACGGCGTTTCGCGTTCCAGGGGATACCAGGAGGACGGTACCTACGACTGTGACGCAGTTCAGAACAGTCGTCATCTACTATTATGCACAGACATGAGAGGAGAGACCTGCACAGAAGTATATCTACCAAATGTAAGTAAATGAGACGGCTATCTATGTGGCCAACCAATGGAAGTATAGAATTTAAAGTTTTTGGTATTCTGGACACAGAAAGTAAGTATTGGATCGAAATAATTTCGATTTTCTCTTAATTTTCCTATTTATACTCTTATACGTGTGAAAGTTATAAAACTGCCTTATAAAATTAATTATTTGTTTTCACCAAAATAGTTATTTATGAAACAGTTCGTGAATTATGCTTTTTGCGAACGCACGCGATTTTTAGAGCACGAGAGACAACGGAGCGAGTGCTATACATCGCGTAAGTTCGCAAAAAGTACTTCACGCAGAGTTTCATACAATATTTTATCTACGATAAACAAATAAAAAACTGTAACTCTTCGTAACTAGAATTCATTTCTATTCTACAATTTTTAGAACTTGGACATTTAAAAATCCTAACTACTTTCAAACCAAAAAACTGTCAAAATTTTTGTTGTAAGTCATTGCTCATATTGTCATCACCATGACAACGCGAAAGTTAAGGATATTTGATTATATGAAAGTGTGCCAAAAAACCCATTGAAAGTGTGCGAAAAAGTAAATCCCATTTAAAATACATTGTTATTTCACGCACACTTTAAACCCTTCACGCACTGTTATCTATAATGACAGTTTTCACATACTAAAAACTTATACATAATATGACATTGAGTAGATAAACTAACTTTTTCTAAGCCACAGGCTGTTCATTAGTGTTCATGGTGTTGCATAAACATTTTTCAAAAGTTTTCTTTCGAGTTTTTACAGTGTTTTGGTACATTATTTGTAAAGTTGTTGAATAAAACTCATTCCCACCTATTTTGGAAGTGAAGTTCCGGTCAAGAGACGAGACAGTTGTTGTTGTTGGGCCCTTGCCATTGTTCTTAAGACTGGATGTTATTGTTCCCGTTCGCTGCTGTTTCTGATTTCTATTATGAAAAAGTCGACCCCTGACTTACCATTGTATTATTTTCGTACTCGCATTTTATTTTCGTACACCTAGATATAACTTTTGGCGTGGCAGATGACACCTTATCAGATGCCGATATATCGGTTTTTGCGAATAAAATGACCAGTACAACTCGATGGACTTATTTTGATGTACCTATCTGGGAATAAAGGAAATGTCAAATATGTCTCGTAACAGTTTTCAGAAATGCTTGTTATGCTGCTCGTAAGAAATGTTGATGTCAATATACAGACAAGGCTGTTTCTATTCTCTTTCATTATTTTTAGGTTATACATCTATTTGGAACTTGATTTAATTTAAATTAAGAATTTAAAAAAATCGATCAAAAATAGCGATGAAACAAGATAGGTATCATACTTAATACCACTTAAGGTGGTATGCGCAAAATTTCGCCTCCAATGCTTTTTAAATGAATTCATTTTTTTATTCCTGAGAAAACTAATATAAGTATTTTTGAAAAATTTAAACGAAGAATGAAAGATTGCATTATTAGCGAGGGCTGAAAGTCCCTGAAAACTTCCATAATGTTTATTTTAATAAGTTACAGGGGTAAAAAAAAAGAAAATTTGGTGTGATTTTTAATTATTTCAAAAATCTCCTTCAAAAAAACCTTTTGTTTTTTCTAAAGGATTTTCGGCCCTCGGTAATATTGTAGTCTTTCATTCTGATAAATTTTTCAAAAATGTTTATTAGTTTTCTCAGGATTCGAAAAAAATTGATGTATTTAAATACACTGAAGCCGAAATTTTGCGCATACGCCCTTAATCACAATTTGAGCTAAAAATCATGGAATGAAAAGGAAATCAAATAAAAGGAGGTAAAGAGGACATCCTAGATTCCAGATTATAGCATTGAGAAAAAAGAGACCTCGGTAAAAAACAATATATATGACAAGAAGAAATGGAGGTTGCAATGTGGAAAACAGCAAACACAATATGCTGTATATACCCACGGAAAAGTAGCAGAAGTTGGTACATGGTTAGTACACTCTTGCTTGGCTGAGTGCATCAAGTTGCATAGCAATCCCATCGCTAAGTTACTGAGCATAAGGTTTCAAGCCTGGATATACGGGTCGGATTGAATAAGAGCCTAACAACGACTTTTCATATTTTTTTAAGGAAACTTAATGTACAGTAGAACCTCGATAAGTCGGATTAATTGGGACCGGCGAGGCAGATCCGGGTTATAGAAAATCAGAGTTAGCCATAGATTATGGTAAAAATTAATAAAATACATATAAATAATAAACAAATACATATTATAACTCCAAAAACAAGAAATACATATGCACAATACATTTAAACTACGTATTACAGTTGTATGCAATATTGTTTATTTCTTGGTAAAAAACTCAGTCAAAGATAATCAAAGTTAAAAAATGTTTGTTTTGTATGATGAAAATAGGTCCGGGTTATCCGGACTTCTGGATTACCGGAGGCCGACTTATCGGAGTTCCACTGTACATGTACCGGGTGTCCCAATAATAATGGCTCTCGGCCATATCTCAGGAACCCTTTATAGTATAATTTTGAAAAAAAAAATATTTATAACAAAAGTTGCCTAGGGAAAAGCCTGGAAATTATTTTCATAATTGTAGGTTCACCGCAAGAGGGCGTAATTGAATATCAAAAATTAAAACATCAAAATTTTACAAAATTTACCTAATGAAAGGGCACCGAAATTCCGATCATCGTATTCTGCGCATATTTGATTTCACAAGTTTAAGTCTACCTTTGCAAATAAGAGGTGGGGGTGAGTGGGAACCGTGTTATGAAAAAATGGCTGTAAGTCCGGTTCTGCTTAATCGAATTTTGCAAACTTGGTCTTGTTGAAAACAGCTCTTTTTCGTCAATGTAATAGCTCTAATTTTGAAACAGCCTATTAAGTAATGTACCAACTAGGAGGCGTTATTTAATTATTTTCATAAATCTAGTTTTCTTTGGAAAATAATAAACATAAGTATTCATTTTAATCCTGTATTACAAAATTAGATCAAATTATCAACAGAATAGCCAAAACCGCATGTCGAAACCTTTTTCTGTCTCAAGATATCTTAAGAAACGTGTAAATTTTAAACCTAACCGTTATACTGTCACCGGTAAACGAAGTTAAGGAAAGGTAGTGTGCTGTGGAAAAAAACAAAGAAACATTTTCCAGATCTGAACGTATATAATTAAAAAACAACAATAAGACAAACAACAGTATAAAATATAACCAATAAATAAAAATAACTACTTAGTGACGACTTAAATGTTCAAATTATTGCCCATCATTTTTGATTCAAGCATTTAAATTTTTCAAGAGTAGATTAAACAGCAGTCTTAATTTCTGGTCTCGAAATGCTTTGATTGGGGTTTCGTATTCTCTGGATAATTTTTTCTCGAGTAGGCCTATCTGCAAAACAAGGTCTTTAATCCGTCCCCATACCTAAATAAAAGTGAAATACCAAACCGTCCCCACACCAAACAGTTAAATCTGGTGATAATCAGATAATTGGACCCTTTCTTTTCGATAATGCTATTATTGGTGAACGCTATCTGATTTATTTAAGTAATGAATTGCCTCTTCTTCTGGAAGATGTACCGCTAGCAGTTCGTAGGTCCATGATGTTTCAGCATGATGGTTTTCCCGCGCATTTTTCCAGAGTAGTAAGAGATTTTTTAGATAAGTCATTCGCTGGTAGATGGATAGGGCGTGGAAGCTATTTTTTAGCTAGCCAGATCAGCAGATTTAACTGTTTTAGATTTTTATTTATGGGGGAGGATTAAAGACCTTGCTTTTAATCGAGAAAAAACTCGATTTTTTTACCACTACTAGAGAAAACATGATCCAGAGAGTAGGAAACGCCATGCAAAGCATTGCGAGAGCAGAAATTGAGACTGCTATTTAATATACTCTTAAAGAATAACTACTTGTATCTAAAATTATGGGCCATAATTTGAACATTTAAGTCGTCATTAAGTAGTTGTTTTTATTTCTTTGTTATATTTTATAGTGTTGTTTGTGCTATTGCTGTTTTAATTAATACACGTTGACATCTAAAAAATGTATCTTTCTTTTTTCCACAGCACACTATCTTTCCTTAACTTCGTTTACCGGTGACAGTGACAGTTATGTTTACATGTTTGTTAAGATATCTCGAGATAGAAAAAAGGTATCGACATGCGGTTTTCGCTATTCTGTTGCTAATTTGATATAATTTGGTAATATAGGATTAAAAATGCATACTTGTATTTAATATTTTCCAAAGAAAACTAGATTTCTGAAAATAATTAAATCACCCCTCCTAGCTGGCATGTTACTTAATAGGCTGTTTCGAAATTATAATTTTACATTGAGGAAAAAGAGCTGTTTTCAACAAAATCAAGTTTGCAAAATTCGATGAAGCAGAACCGGACCTCTTATTTACAAAGGTAGACTTAAACTTGTGAAATCAAATATGCGCAGAATTGTATGAAGAATACGATGAAATGATTTCCAGTGCCCTTTCTTTAGGCAAATTTTGTAAAATTTTGATTTTTTAATTTTTGATATTCAATTACGCCCTCTAGCGGTGAACCTACAATTATGAAAATAATTTCCAGACTTTTCCCGAGGCAACTTTGTTATACATATTTTTTTCTCAAAGTTGTATTATAAACGGTTCCTGAGATATGGCAGAGAGCCATTTATATTGGGACACCCGGTACAATGTATTGAAATATTTTATAACATTAATGTTTTATATGATTTTATGAAGAATTGAGTACTATCCGTTAACTAATAATATTTGTTAATATTAATCAGAAAATTAAGAGTATTAATTTATTAATTACATAATAGATTTTTGTTAAATGGGAACGAATGACAGAAATTTTATATCCATTATTTTCGTGTTATAAATAGGTATAGTAAAAAACCTCATGAATATTGTATATAGCTGTGTAATAGAATTCAATTCGTATAATTACATGTCCCTGTAAAATAAAAAACGAAGCATAGAACTAACGTTTCTCTGGTCATGTTTTAGGGAGGGTAGATATAAAATAAAAAGCATGTATTATATTGTATTATAGTGCGGCAGATTTGTGCAAATATTATAAGAATTGTGCATTTAATGATAGAAGCATATTCGTCTAGGCGCCAAATAGAGGTCACCGTGTCATTTTCAATTCTGATGGACAAACTCAACGGTTTCTTATGGATTTTGGGCTGCTGATTACGAATTTCGAGGGGGGATTTCGATCGGAGTGGTCAAAAAATTGTTATAAACAATTTAATTGTTTATAAATTGTTTATAAGGCTCTGGCTCATAAACTAAAAGAGATAAAAAAAATGTTTCATAGGCAGTAAAACTAAAACTTTTTGAGGCTTCAGAATCTAATTATCTAATATGATATCCATATAAAGTGGATCTAGTTCTTTTGCAGCATCATCAAGGCCCGTCAATTGTGTGTATGCCGCCACATCATAAATGCTCGTTTTATATGCAATGATGATGCTGCAAAAGAACTCGATCCATTTTTATATGGATATCACATATTGGCTCATTTTCATGCGTAGAAGCCGAGTTACGATCGATAAAGCGTCGAAGAATACATACTTACTTGACTGTGAGCCAATCTTGCGCCTCATAGCGCGCCATTAAAATATCGACATCTTAGCCAAAAATAAACTTACGAACATTTTCGTAAGCTCAAATTGTCCCTTTTGAGTTGTTTTATCATTATTGTTAATTAAAGTATAAATGTTTACAGCTCAAGTTTGCTTGAAACCTTTATAAACAAATTAATGTACAATTTTTTTAAGAAAATTATAACTTCAAACGGGTATAACTTAAAAAAAAACGAAGATCAAATAATTTAACAAACTTTGTTTGGAAGCCTCTTAAATAAGCTTTAAAAGGACACCTTATAAGGCTCATTTGCATGCGTAGAAGCCGAGTTACGATGGGTTAAGCTTCGAAAAATACTTATTTTGCAATTTGCAATTTGCATTGTGCACTAATTTTACAATATCTTGTGTTCTAATTGTCGGACTTAAGTTTAGTAAACGGTTATTTCCTCGTTTTTTATTAGGGAACAAAGAACAGACTTGTACCACCATGTAACTGTTAAAATTTCGCTAAAAACTTATGCAGATGTAAAAAAGCTGATATTCCCTCTATATCTCTATGCAGATTTGCAGATGCATGAAAAAAAAGTTTGTAAAAATAGTATTAATAAATAATATCAACTTACTTTTTAGTTATACTTCTGAAATATTAGTCTTTAATGTTTTTTTCTCATTTAGTGCAAAAAATAGAAGACAATGTAAATAGAATGAAAGGTGATACGAGGTACAGTATGATGATTTAATTATAAGAATTATATGATAACATTTTATAAGGATCTTCAAAAATGAAAAATGAAGATAACGTATGTATACATAGAAATTATAATTTGCATCGAGAAGTTAGCGCGTGAACCTTTACGCGGTGAGCCGATCTTGCGCCTCATAGCGCGCGCCATTAAAATATCGATATCTTGGCCAAAAATAAACTTATGAATATTTTCATAACCTCAAATTGTTCCTTTTGAGTTTTTCTATCATTATTGTTCATTAAAGTATAAATGTTTATAGCTCAAATTTGCTTGAAACCCTTATAAACAAATGAATGTACAATATTTTTAAGAAAATTGTAACTTCAAACGGGTATAACTTTAAAACAAATGAAGATCAAGTAATTTAACAAACTTTGTTTGGAAGCCTGTTAATTAAGCTTTAAAACGACACCTTCTAAGACTTATTTTCATGCGTAAAAGCCGAGTTACGATCGATAAAGCTTCGAAAAATACTTATTTTGCAATTTGCAATTTGCATTGTGCACTAATTTTACAATATCTTGAGTTCTAATTGTTAGATTTAAGTTTAGTAAACGGTTTTTCGTCGTTTTTTATTATGGAACAAATTTTATTTGAAACATTTTTTTTTATCTCTTTTAGTTTATGAGCCAAAGCCTTATAAACAATTTATAAACAATTAAATTGTTTATAACAATTTTTTGACCACTCCGATCGAAATTCCCCCTCGAAATTCGTAATCAGCAGCCAAAAATTCATAAGAAACCGTTGAGTTTGTCCATCAGAATTGAATATGACACGGTGACCCCTCTGGCGCCTAGACTATATAATTTGGACCACATGTACTACACATATGAAGGTTCAAATTTAGATATGAGGCCATCTCAGATTTTCCCTTTTACAAAAATGGCGGGCATTCAAAATGGCGACGATACATATGTGACTAATAGCACGATAACTTTTAAACGAAAAGTCCGACTTCAACCACATTTGGTATATGGGTTCTTTTTCTGATGTATAAGATCGAGTTCCTGAACCGGAAGAATCGGTTAACCAGAAGTTGTGTTTTTCCCGATTTTTTATGTAAACATATGTTGTTTTTTATTTCAATTCTTTCGCCCTGTATATATTAATTTTTCAAAAAGGTGATACCGGCATTGAATAGAGCGAAAAAATATTTTTTTGGAAATATTTTGAACTTTTCAGTTATGTTAATTACGATGTAATAAATGCATACCTTATCTTCACATGTACCGATGTGCGGCAGATTCGTGCAAATATTATAATAATTATTGTGCATTTAATGCTAGAAGTATATAATTTGGACCACATATACTACACATACAAAGGTTCAAATTTATATTTGAGGCAATCTCAGATTTTGCCTTTTACAAAAAAGGCGGCATTCAAAATGGCGACTATACATATGTACTAATAGCACGATAACGTTTTAGCGCAGAGTCCGATCTCAACAAAACTTGGTATATAGAATTTTTTTGTAATGTATAAGATCGAGATCTTAAACCGGAAGAATCGGTTTACCAGAAGTTGTGTTTTTCCTGATTTTTTTGTAAAAATATGTTGTTTATTTTTTCAATTCTTTCACCCTGTATATATTAATTTTTCAAAAAGGTAATACCGGCGTTGAAAAGAGCGTAAAATTATTTTATAGGAAATGTTTTAAACTCTTTAGTTATATTAATTATTATTTAATAAATGCATAACGTATATTCACATGTAGGTACCTATGTGCGGCAGATTCGTGCAAATAATAATATAAGAAGTATTGTGCATTTAATAGTAGAAGAATGTAATTTGGACCACACATACTACACATACAAAGATTCAAATTTAGATATGAGGCCATCTCAGATGTTGTCTTCTACAAAAATGGCGGGCATTCAAAATGAATCTGTCGCACATAGGAATATGCGAACATAAGTTATGCATTTATGAAATGCTAATTAACATAACTTAAAGTTCAAAATATTTCCCAAAAATATTTTTACACCTTTTCAATAGCGGTAATACTTTTTTGAAAAATTTATATATACAGGGTGAAAGTATTGAAAAAGGAACAACATATTTTTACATAAAAAAAACAGTAAAAACACAACTTTTGATAAGGCGATTGTTCCGGTTCAAGACCTCGATATTATTCATCAAAAAAGGAACTACATACCAAATTTGGTTGAAATCTGACGTCTCGTTCAAAAGTTATCGTGTTATTAGTCACATATGTATAGTCTCCATTTTGAATGCCCGCCATTTTTGTAAAACGAAAAAAACTGAGATAGCCTCATATCTAAATGTGAACCTTTATGTGTAGTATATGTGGTCCAAATTATATGCTTCTACCATTAAATGCACAATAATTCTTATAATATTTGCACGAATCTGCCGCACATAGGTTCATGTGAAGATACGTTATGCATTTATGAAATGGTAATTACATAACTAAAAGTTCAAAATATTTCCTAAAAAATATTTTTACGCCCTTTTCAATGGCGGTATTAACTTTTTGAAAAAGTAATACCTACAAGGTGAAAGAATTGAAAAAAAAACAACATATTTTTACATAAAAACCAGGAAAGACACAACTTCTGGTACACCTATTCTCCCGGTTTAAGACCTCGATCTTATACATCAAAAAGAGAACCTATATACCAAATTTGGTTGAAATCTGACATCTCGTTCAAAAGTTATCGTGCTATTAGTCACATATGTATAGTCACCATTTGGAATGCTCGCCATATTTGTAAAAGGCAAAATCTGAGATGGCCTTTAAATTTGAACCTTTATATGTGCAGTCGAGGCATTCGAGGCATTCGAGATGTGGTGTTACAGGCGAATTTTGAGAATTTCGTTGGTGGATCGTGTGACTAATGTTGAGGTTCTACGTAGAATAGGCAAGGAATGCGAGATTATTAACACAATCAAAGAGCGCAAACTAGAATATCTTGGCCATGTTATGAGGAATAAACAGAGGTATGGCTTGTTGCAACTCATTCTTCAAGGCAAGGTATTTGGAAAGAGCGGACCAGGGAGAAGAAGAATATCTTGGCTTCAAAACCTGAGAAAGTGGTTTAATACATCGACAACCGGACTATTCAGAATAGCAGCAAGCAAAGTTAGGATAGCCATGCTGATCGCCAACATCCGGAACGGATAGGCACCCTAAGAAGAGAAGAAGACCATTAAATGCACAATAATTCTTATAATATTTGCACGAATCTGCCGCATATAGGTATGTACATGTGAAGACACGTTTTGCATTTATTAAATGGTAATTAACATAACTAAAAGTTAAAAATATTTCCTAAAAAATATTTTTACGCTCTTTTCAATGGCGGTATTAATTTTTGAAAAATTAATACATACAGGGTGAAAGAATTGAAAAAAAAGCATATTTTTACATAAAAACCAGGAAAAACACAACTTCTGGTAAACCGATTCTTCTGGGTCAAGACCTCGATCTTATACATCAAGAAAAGAACCTATATACCAAATTTGGTTGAAATCTGAAGTCTCGTTCAAAAGTTATCGTGCTATTAGTCACATAGGTATAGTGGCCATTTTGAATCCCCGCCATTTTTGTAAAAGGCAAAATCTGAGATGGACTCCCATCTAAATTTGAACGTTCATATGTGTAGAATATGTGGTCAAATTGGGATACGGACGTTTTGCCCCCGCCGTTTCGCCCCCGACCCTTTCGCCACCGCCGTTTCGCCCCCAGCCGTTTCGCCCCCGAACCGTTTCGCCCCCGAACCGTTTCGCCCCCGGGATTTTACCTAATATTTTTAACTAGTTGCATTGAGTTATAAATAAAATGTTAGTGATAGATTTACCTATTGATCATTTTTTGTTCTTAGCTTAGGTTAGGTTAGGTTAGGTTAGGTCCGTAAATTGTAAGTAAGCCAAAATTAATTTTCTGAGAACAAAATCCTTTGTGTAAGAAAATATGTAAAATTATATCTGACATGTATCTAAACAATTATGTATTAATCCTGTCTATCTACTATAAATATGTGTAACAAAGCAATTCTAAGAAAAACAAACAAAAAATGAGCAATAGGTAAATGTATTACTAACATTGTATTTATAACTCAATGCAACTAGTTAAAAATGTTAGGTGAAATCCCGGGGGCGAAACGGTTCGGGGGCGAAACGGCTGGGGACGAAACGTCGGGGGCGAAACGGTCGGGGGCGAAACGGCGGGGCGAAACGCCCGTAAACCGTCCAAATTATATACTCCTATCATTAAATGCACTATTGTATTGGGTTTGTATTTTTTGCCAACGATTTCCCCAATGATGCCATTTTTAAACAGTAAACATTAAATTTTTAATTTATAGCTAGTCCAATATTATGTAAAATTGAAAAACAATACTTTTACTTTTTGTATAAATTTGTTGTAGAAGCAGTAGGTATCTCCCGAATTATAGATGAAAATATGGGTGCAAAAAAGCAAAAATTTTTGATTTTATTCAGATTTTGTTAAAGAAAGACTTAAGCATATGATTTGAGACTGCCGTAAATTCCAGCAAAAATTAAACTCTTATGTAAAAAGTCCAACTACACAGATCCCACCTAAACTAGTATACCTACTTTGATAATTTCAATTGGTAACTAATTTGGTAACTCATTTTAGGAAGACCACAAAACCGATGGCTAGACGACATTCAAGCCAAAATTGGGAAAAATTGGCACCAAATAACACAAAACAAAGAAAAATGGAGAATATTCATGGGGAGCTCTTGGTCCAGGAGTGGATCCAAACAAGCTGAACAAGAAGAAGAAGAAACTAATTTTATTATGTGAGGCTTACAACTACCGCCTCCTATTTTTGTAGATATACTGTTATGCTCTGTATTTTCTCTCTGTTATGAGATCGATCAGCATTTTCTTATTTTGATTAATTAATTAATTATTTTAATTGCTACTTATGGAAAACAAAACCAAAATTAAATAAAACTTTCTAATAAAATTTATTCTCAGGGCTAATTTATTTTAATGTATTACTTTTGGTTTGTGGCTTCTAGTATCTCTAGTTGCTTATTTCATCCAGGACAAAACAGGGAAAATAAATATACTCAATGTCATATAAATTCTATAAATATTATTTATTTATCAAATATACCATAAATATAATAGACTAAGAGCCGCTATAGGTGAAATTTCTTAATCATTTTAGGCACGACGGGACCCTATAATTTAAATAGTAGAACCTAAAAGAAAACGTTTGAGCACTGTGCCGTCACTTTTAAGTGGCACATGCGTCTACAGTGGCGCATCAAACTTTCCACTTATGGACGGGATACATAAATTAAAAAATACCCTCCCTCATTACCAGAATTTAATTTTTTTCATTTTTTTTAAGTTCTATGTGATTAAGACATAAGATTCATCGTAATTTTAACCCACCACCCCCTTCTCCCTGCCCCCACCATCAAAAACTTTATTTTTCGATTTTATTTTTTTCTTTTTTGGTGGTATGCAATCAATTTTAAAATTTCAAAAAATTCACACAAATATTTAAGGCTTTTATAAAACACGTCTATTTTTTATAGACCTGTAGGTTGAGTGTACATAACCTCAAAAAATTTTTAAAATTTGTTTTTTGGAAAAGAGTGTATAACTTTTTTTTGGTGATTGCTGCAGATCTAATTTTTTCTTAGTCTTATGTATTTTATCAAACACTATATTTCTGATTTTTTTTCAGATTTTTCTGTAACGCTGGTCACCTTCAAAAATTCAAAAAACTGTTTTTTAAGGGGGTTTTGGGGGGTTTCAACGTGTTTTTCTGATTTCTAAATATTCTAAAGGACTCAGTTACTTCAAGTTACATATATTCTATAAAAACAAAATTGATTTGATATATTATGAAGTCTATAAAATAGGGAAAATCCCTCAAAACCCCCCAAAAAACAGTTTTTCGGATTTTTTAAGGTGGGGAGCCTTACGGAAAAATCTGAAAAAAATTAAAAATATAGTGTTTTATAAAACACATAAGATTAAGAAAAAATTAGACCTGCAACTATTCCTCACAAAAAGTTATACGCTTTTGTGAAAAAATAAATTTCTTTTAATTTTTTGAGGTTATGTACACTCTACTTATGGGTCTATAAAAAATAGGCATGTTTTATAAAAGCTGCAGCTATGCGTGTGAATTTTTTGAAATTTTAAAATTGATTGCATGCCACCAAAAAAAATAAAAACGAAAAATGAAGTTTTTGATGGTGGAGGTAGGAGGAAGGGGGTGGTGGGTTAAAATTACGCTGAATCGTATGTGTTAATCACATAAAACTTAAAAAAATAAAAAAAATTTAATTCTGTTAGTAATGGAGGGTAACTTTTAATTTATTTATCCCGTCCATAAGTGGAAAATTTGATGCGCCACTGTCGACGCATGTGCCACTGAAAAGTGACGGCACAGTTTGCAAACGTTTTCTTTTAGGTTCTACTATTTAATTTATAGGGTCCCGTCGTGCCTAAAATGATTAAGAAATTTCACCTTTCTTAGTCTATAAAATTTTGATGAAGGCAAAAATCAAATTTTGTTGCAACTATTTCTTATCTAATAAATTAATCTTTATTTCTGCTAGTCTCCTTTTTTTAACAAAATTTTCATTTTAATAATTTGTTAAACTGATCTCACTATTATATAAAAAAAATTTACTTTTCACCTTGTGAATTCATTACTTATTTCTTCTTTGAATTTATGAATGATTAAATGATGCTGTAAAACTGTTCAATAAAAAATAAACAAATATGGTATCTATGTGATATAAAACAACTCTCTCCGTTTCACAAATAATCTGACAAACCTTTTTTTCTCTTCTTTACTTCTCATAGATTCTGTAGTCCTTGATTCTCCCACACGTGCTCCTAGGATCCTTCTCGTCCAAACTGCTTTACAAACAACAACACTCGCTCGAAATCTCTCCTCAGTTTTCTCTCTGCTCGATATCATGTGCAAATTGATACCAACGAGCTACTCGTTCCAGACAGAAACAGGAATCTCTTCGGACACAAGGAGATTTAACTTCTCAACTCGATCAACGATTTCGTTTCAACACGATTCTGCTTACACGGCCGCCAACTTCACCACTTTACACCGACTTCTTACTTTTCAAAAACTGGACTGCCCTCTCCAGATGTTCATTCTAAAGTGACTTTTTTTTCTCCCCCAAGTCAGACTCAAACACTCTATTCTCCTTCCATCCATCTCTCTCGCCAATCACAAAACATCCACTCTACACATTACATCCCGCCTTTCATTTCTTAAGAACAAATTAATTTTGTATACAACTTTTCCATTTTGTCAAATTCCAAGAGACACCAAAATTACTTTTGTGTTTCTACATGCTATAAAAACCCGATATATTTTAAAACTCAACAATAATGGTGTTTACCGTCTGTCCTTCCAAGAAGCATTTATAAATATTCTATTGTTCATTTCAACGCGAATACATGTACTTTCCAATCCGACCGTATCAATTGTATAAGTCCGTTCATAGAAACACTAATACTGAACGATTTTCACTTTCAACGAAACACTGCTTATGACTAACTAATACTATTTACAATTTTTTTGGCCATATACAGGGCGATGATAATCTATTATCTCGTGGTCTTTGGCATAAATTAATTTTCTAAATTTTCCCCATAAAAATTATGTAGCAATACCTACGTGTGTAGATATAACGGATACGTTGATCACCCTGTATACCAAATTTAAACCACCAAAATATAATAATAAAAAGTATGACGGATGTTATTACTACGTATATTTTAATTAATTTAATAATTTAGGTTAACAATAACATTGTGGGAATGTAATATTCAAATATAATTATTCTACATATTTACTATAATATCAAATAAAACATATTTATTAATATTAGTGTTTGGATATACAAATCGTGGTAGTTTGATATAAACTTTTTATTTAGTTCATACCATAGCCACCTTTACTTAACAATCCATGAAGTTGAAACTTGGCAACATCTATTGGTAGACCGATTAATTCTGACAGTTCTCATTTGTTTTTAAATAATTTTCACTGTATTTACAGAGAAACTGAAATATTTTACAATATTTCGTGCTCCAAATTATAAAGAACATTAAAAGGTATGATGATTTTAGTTCAATATAATATATTTTTATATAAACTTGCGTGCATATAGAAATCCGTCCACTTAAAAATTTTGTCATTTTTAATGTCTTATATTTCCTAAACCTGTCGGCAGATTTAAGTGATTTTTTAACATGTTATAGCCTAATTCTTTAACAATACCGCTGTAATAATATTGTTGCTAACCAGTTGAACTTTTATGGTGTACCGGGCATTTATAAAATACTGAAATTAAAACCCAACTATAGACTCCGGTTTTCTTAACATTCTGTTTTTTTGATTAATTCGCTTATATTTAACAACTAGATTTGTTCTTTATCAATTCAGGGTGTTTCTAAATAAGTGCGACAAACTTTAAGGGGAAAGGAACAAAATGCAAAATTTTGACGCCTTGTATTTTAAATGTAATCATTTTTTTCGAATTCTGAGAAAACTAATAAGTATTTTTGAAAAATTTAAACGCAGAATAAAAGATTACTTTATTACCGAGGGCCAAAATTCCCTTAGAATGAATAAAAAGTTTTTTTTTAATGACATATTTGAAACTAAAAATCACACTAAATTTTCATAGTTTTTCACCCCTATAACTTATTAAAATAAACATAGAAGTTTTCAGGGACTTTCGGCCCTCTGCGTTTAAATTTTTGAAAAATACTTATTAGTTTTCTTAGGATTCGAAAAAAATGAATCCCGTTTATATTCTTTTTATTGGTTTTCTTTTTGTATAATAAACGTTACTTACAAGGAATTACTTTTAATATTATTTTGTACAAACTTCTAATTAATAATATTTTCTTGTTCGACTCAAAAAATACTATAAATTTTACCAGAATTTGTACTTTAAAATCGTAGTTTCGAAAGCAGTAGTCCGAAAGTCAGACTACCGACGTCATCAATTGCGACGTTGCCTTTTTCTCTTCAAGGCTTGTAAAGTAAAGGTGGCTATGTTCATACTGTTTGTCGATGTTACCAAAACACTCACCTATTGTAAAGTGTGATCTACTAGTTACATCCGTTACTATTATGACAAGAGATAACAGGGAAAGTTATTTACAAAAATAAGAAGTAGCTGTAAGAAAATATTTCTTGAGTACATCTGAGTGCCATTAACACTGTGGTATTAAGACCATTCAGTTTTTCCTAAAATTTACATTAAATCGTTAAAAAACTCATACTGAAGTACAAACTTCAAATTGTATTCTGGTATAAAATCGTTTATTAAAAACTATCTGAAAAGTCATCCAAATGGATTGCAAAACGTTTTCGTTCTAATTCAGAACATCTTCAGTGCCTAGAATGAAGTATTTCCACGTTAGATTAAAGCAAAAAAGTTAAAATTGTGACTGTTAGAAAGAAAAAACATGTGGAAATACTTACATTCTGCAGAGTAGTTTGAAACTAGCACACTATTTAAAGTGGTAACCCCATAATATATGGTTTACATATTATATATTAATAGAATATGTTGACTACAAGTCGATGTTGTAAGATATAATAGAATGCATGCCTAAAGGGCAACATGATTCTCTGCTTGAAGCATGTTGCCCTTTAGGCATGCATTAGATAAACTTACTACAAGTGTACCTTCTAACGTTAAAAACACAAATATTCTCATTTGAAAGCTTTATAATTATCTAATAGGCTATTGATTATGTATTGTAGAAAGAAACTACAACGTTAACGGGGTTTTATTGTTTCATATAGTCGATGGACCTCTACATATTAAAAAAACGCGGAGTGCTACCTTTTAAAGGGATGCGCTTTTGAAAAAGGGGTGAATTAGTCCCTAGGCACAGGGCGAATTAGGGTGAGTTCTATGCACTTTTGGTACAAGCACGTCTGCAGGAGAATTGTTTCAGGTTAAATTTACTATTGAAATATGACATCTTAAAGTCAAAGATATTTTTTTTTACAAAAATATATTCAAATGAAAAGCAAGAAAAAAACACGAAAGATAGCAATTTTGGTTTTTGTCCCATAACTTTTTTCCACGGGGGTATAGGTATAGGCATTGCTTCACAGGAGCAAACTTCCATTCTTCCTATATAAAATGACGTTTAGTAGAAGTCTCTGTGATTTATAGCTTCCACAAAATGATTTTTCAAAGTTCGCCACTCACGGCGATTTTGGGCGATTTTCCTTGTTAATTCGCAAACATTGTTCTGTAACTTTTTTCTACACAGCTTTAGGTATATATGCAATGTTACATTTAGTAGGAAGAAAAGTCAATTACCTTTAAAACAGTCTATTGTAGAAGGCTGTTTGACTATTTTTAAGCAAGATATGGTTTTTCAAAGTTTTATACTTTTAATTTGTGAGCAAGATATGTTTTTATGTGTGACATATAACATGGAATAGGTCCCACTAAATTGGAACCATATGGAACTGTTTAATGGTTAACTTTATAAAAAAAATTATTTTTATAAAATTCTCTGCATAGTCTAAAACCTAAGATGCAATCATCAGATATAAAATTTTATCAATAGTGTACGAGGTATGTTAAAAAATATGAATTTCGCTCAAAATTAAAGTACCTTTATATTTCACAAAAGTGTTATTAAGAAAAGTTATTTGGAATTAAAAATTAGGTTATAATATGCAATTATGTCTTTCTAATTGAAAAAATAAAAAATTTTAAAATTTTTGTCAAATTTCGGATACTCTTGGATATCCTACGGATATCTTGTTTAAGAAGAGTCCTAGAATTTTTTGCAATACACCATTTCAAAGTAAATAAAATAAGCTTTTTTATTCCACAATGTATAGAACTAAATGTACAAGAAAAAAGTCATAATGAGAAAGATAAAAAATAATCATAAAAAATATCAAAAATCATTAAAAGTATAAAAGCTTGAAAAAGTATAACTTGCTAAATAATAGTCGTACAACCTTATACAATTGACCAATTTAAAGGCAATTGACTTCTCTTTTTACTAAATGTACCATTGTCTATACCTAGAGATTCGTATAAAAAAGTTACAGAACAATGTTTGCGAAATAATGGGGAAAATGGCCCAAAAATGCTGTGAGCGGCGATATTTGAAAAGTACTATTTCGGAAACTGTAAATCCTAGAGACTTCTACCTAACTGCATTTTAAAGAGAAAGAATGGAAGTTATTTTTCACTAAAGCAATGCTTATACCTATATTCCTTTGGAAAAAAAATTATGGGGCAAAAAACAAAATTGGTCTCTTTCTAGTCCAGAAAGCTACTGCGCATCCGCTAGGAAAAATATTCTAATTCAGATTTTTTGCACAATCTTGCTTAAAAAGGACTCCTTTTAACAAATTTGCATGTTGCCAGGACCAAAAGGTGGTCAAAAATTTTTTAAACGTTTTTTTTTTGTTTTTTTCCTAAAATTATTTTTTTTGCATGGAAAAGTTTTTTTAGGTTTTTTGGATCATTCCAAACAGAAAAGGTCTTTAGTGACTTTTCTCTAAAAATGATAGTTTTTGACATCATCATCAGCCTCTCTCAATCCACTGCTGGACATAGGCCTCCCCTGTTTGTCTCCAAAGTGTTCTATCTTGTGCTTGCTGTACCCAGTTTTTTGTTGTCCTTCTTAAGTCACCTTGCCATCGTGTTGGTGGTCTTCCTCTGCTACGTTTATCGGCTTTTGGTCTCCATTCAACTAGTTTACGAGTCCATCTTCCGTCTTTCATTCTGGCAACGTGTCCAGCCCACTTCAATTTTAAGTTACAGCTTCTTTCAATGACGTCTATGACTTTGGTCTTAGCTCGTAGATCTTCGTTTCTAATCCTGTCTCGCAGAGTGGCCCCTATCATTGATCGCTCCATTCTTCTCTGCGCTACTCTTAGCTTTTGTGCGTTTTTCTTTGTGATTTCTGCACCATAGGTCATCACCGGTAGCACGCATTGGTCGAAAACTTTTTTCTTCATATTAGTTGGAATGTCACTCTTAAAAACGTTCCTAAGAGCTCCGTATGCTGCCCATCCTTGTATTATTCTTCTGGATACTTCGGTTGTTTGATTGTCCTTACCTATCTTAATTTTGTTACCTAGATATATATATTTGTCTACCAGTTCTATTTGTTCATTTTGTATTTCAAGGTGTTTACTTGGTACTAAGTTCGTCATATATTTTGTTTTTGTTATATTCATTTTTAAGCCTATTTTATGACAGGCTGTACTAAGTTCTTCCAACATTTTCTTTGTTTGTCCCAAATCGTCTGCAATCAGGACTATATCGTCTGCGTAGCTTAGGTGGTGTAGCATCTCTCCGTCCACATTTATTCCTTTGTCACCCCATTCGAGAGTTTTGATCGCTTTTTCTAGAGCCGATATGACAAGTTTAGGTGATAAAGTATCACCTTGTCGGATACCTCTTTGGATTTTTATTTGGTTGCTGTTAGCGTGTAGTTGTATCGAGCTTGTCGCATTTTGATATATATTATATATTAGCCTCGAATATCGGCTATCAATGCGGCTCTCGTTTAGTGCTTCTATAACACTGTCGAGTTCTACTAAGTCGAATGCTTTGTGGAAATCTACAAATGTTAAAACTAAGGGCTTGTTATATTTTATGCATTTTTCGATGAGTTGTTTTATTGTTTGGAGATGATCGTTGGTTCCAAAGTTTGCTCTGAATCCAGCTTGTTCTCTACTTTGATATAGGTCTAATTTCTTGTCTAATCTTGTGGTAATTACTCTCGTGAAAAGTTTATAAAGATGGTTTAACAGACTGATCGGTCGGTAATTTTCCAGATCAGTTTTTTCTCCTTTTTTGTGCAGAAGAATTGTTTTGGCTCTATTCCATTCAGATGGTATGGATTTCTTTGTCAAACATAGATTAAAGAGATCTTTTATTTTTCTCATTAGAGGTTCACCGCCATTCTTCACAGCCTCGATCACTATTCCATCGTCACCTGGTGATTTATTGGATTTCATTTTATTCATCGCGTGTCTAATTTCACTGAGGGATATTTCTGGCATGAGTTCAGAGCCTTGATTTAATATTGTTTTGTTTATTGCATCATTTAGCTGTGTTTGGTTCATCCGTCTGCTTTTATAAAGTTCTCCATAGAAGTCTTCTACTATTGTTAAAAGCTCCTCTCTATTTGTTGTTATGTCGCCCTTTTTGTTTTTTAATTTAATGATCTGGCTTTTTCCATTATTTAGTTTTCTTCGCAGACTTTTTAGGCCTTTATTATTTTCTATGGTTTGTTCGATTTTTAGTGTATTGTACTTTCTTAAGTCTTTTCTTGTTGCTTTCTTGACTTCTCTGTTTATCTTTCTCTTTTGCTCTCCATTTGGATCATTTCTTTCTGTAATAAGATTTCTTTGTTTCATTAAATTCCTGGTGTCAGTACTAAGTTTTTCTTCGTTCTTATTTCTTGGACAGTGTTTTCTCATGCTTTCTCCAATGGCTTGCGTAATATGTTGGTTTAGTGCATCTATGTTTTCGTTGAGAGTTATGTCTGTGTTGTTTCTCAGTTTGGTGTCGATGTCGTTTTGATATTCTTTAATATCCCTAGGTTGGGTCCATATTGGTATTGGTTTCGTATTTACTAATTTGCGTCTCTCTTGTTTTGTGCTTATTTTAACTTCTGCTCTTACCATTCTATGGTCACTACCAGTGTTGAATGCATTTAGGACCGTTACGTCTTGGATGATTTCTTTTTTGTTTGTAATTATGAAGTCAATTTCGTTTTTTGTTTTATTATCTGGGCTTGCCCAGGTCCATCTTCTATGTGGTTTCTTATAGAAAAAGCTATTCATTTGGACTAGATTTTTGACACATAAGCGATTAAAAATTGAAAAATTGCGAAATCGGTCATTTTTAACCCTCAAAAACTATGTGAAAAACTGAAAATTTGAATGTTACCAAGGTGGGTAGATATTCTTTAAACATCTATTGATGAAATCCCGAAGAGTTTTTTGCAATACAATATTCAAAACTCCTATTTTTTTTAATTGCTAATCAAGCGTGCTCGACACTATTTTCCACCGACAGTATGGTGAAAATGAAAGGAATAAATTCGTTATTTCGTAAACCGGCGACTTTAAGGAAAAATCCCGAAACAGGTCGATTTTTATTTTTAAGTTATGATATTGTGGCATATATAGTATACTAGTGACGTCATCCGTCTGGGCGTGATGACGTAATCGATGTTTTTTTTTAAATGAGAATAGGGATCGTGTGGTAGCTCATTTGAAAGGTTCTTCAATTCTCTATTCAGTAATGTAAACATTTACATAATTATTTATACAGGGTGTCCTTCTACTTCTTTTTTTGTCAAATAATTTAATTTAATAAAAATTTTTTGGACACCCTGTATAAATAATTATGTAAATGTTTTTATTACTGAATAGATAATTGAAGAACCTTTCAAATGAGCTAGCACACGACCCCTATTCTTATTTAAAAAAATCATTGATTACGTCATCACGTCCAGATGGATGACGTCACTAGTATATCATATATGCCACAATATCATAACTTAAAAATAAAAATCGACCTGTTTCGGGATTTTTCCTTAAAGTCGCCGGTTTACGAAATAACGAATTTATTCCTTTTATTTGCACCATACTGTCCGTGGAAAATAGTGTCGCGCACGCTTGATTAGCAATTAAAAAACAAAGAAGTTTTGAATATTGTATTGCAAAAAACTCTTAGGGATTTCATCAATCGATGTTTAAAGAATATCTACCTACCATGGGAACATTCAAATTTTCAGCTTTTCACATAGTTTTTGAGGACTAAAAATGGCCGATTTCGCAATTTTTCTATTTTTATTCGCTTATATGTCAAAAACTATCATTTTTAGAGAGAAGTCACTAAAGACCTTTTCTGTTTGGAATGATCCAAAAAACCTAAAGAAAACTTTTTTCCATGCAAAAAAAATAATTTTAGGAAAAAAAAACGTTTAAAAAATTTTTGACCACCTTTTGGTCCTGGCAACATGCAAATTTGTTAAAAGGAGTATTTTTTGAGTAAGATTGTGCAAAAAATACGAATTAGAATATTTTCCCTAGCGGATGCGCAGTGGCTTTCTGGACTATTCGTGATTTTTTCTTGCTTCTCTTTTGAACATATTTTTTGTAAAATAAATTATTGTTGACTTTAGAATATAATATTTCGATAGTAAATTTAACCTGAAATAATTTTCCTGTAGATGTGTTTGTACCAAAAGTGCATAGACCTCACCGGTAAGATCCCATTTTAGCAGTCCCCGTTTCAGCGGTTCTCGATTCCACCGACCCTTTTCAGCAGGCCCCGGTTCAGCGGTACCCATTTCAGCAGTCCCCGTTTCGGCGGTTCTCGATTCCACCGACCCGTTTCAGCGGCGTTTGGTTCTGCAGCATGCCGTTTGAGAGGCATCGTTCAGGAAAATTAGTAAAAACAGGACCCTCTTGGGTACAGTAGTTTTAACAATAAAAAATGAATTTTATAAAATAAACAATAAATTGTCCCAAAATCACCCTATATATAGCTTTGCAATTGTATAAAAAGTAGGGTAATATAGTAAATAATTTGCAAAAAAAATTTTAGATTAATTCATGCAATAGTTTTTGTAAAATTGTAAAAGTTTATCCTAGAGGCTAAATATTTATAACATTATTCTACATAAACCAATTTACTTAGGATGATTCTGCGGGTACCTATCGAAAGAGGGAGAGCGGGTTTATCAAATCAATTTGTTTTTTTTTAATGATGGTCATTTATGATGCCAGTATGAAAAATACGACAAGCCTGGAAGAAGAAGAGAAAAAAATGTTTCAATCGCGCTGCAGTCATTCTTGACGAAGTTGAGTTAGATGATTTAGTTAAAGAAATAAATACACTTTGTAGAAGATGAACTATACCTTGCAAAGGACCAATTTATAAGTTGTAGACGTTGACTAGAATAATCAAATTAAAATTCATGAACATTTTTTTATTTTTAATTTTTGTACTTAATTATATAAATTTATTTAAATAAATTACTATTAAAACAAATACAGAAATTTAATTCTAATTATTGAACTTACACATACATCATTAAATAATTCAAAAATATAATTTATACTTATTAGATTCTTACCTAGACAAATATTAATAGATTCATCGCATAAAATTATAATAAAACAAAAATTACTTTATTAAGGCAGTATCAAATTTAAAAAAATTATGTATCGCATTAATTTATAATTATTATAGAATTTATCTAACTAATATACTTTATTTAATAAAATTTACAGAATCCTTACAAAATAATAATAATTGTAAAATTCAATAACTTTTATAATAAATGTAATCAATTTACTTTTCAGGGATTATCCATTATTTTAAAGGGTCCTTACTTTTTATTATTTCACTGCATATACAATCCATAAATTGGATTATAAAATGTAGATTCTTATATAAAATCTGTTCAATTTTCACCTAATAATATTTGTAAACAATTGAAATATGATTTATTAAAAAACAAATGTTAACTTGATTTCTACTGGTCATATAAAACTATTTTTTAC
Source organism: Diabrotica virgifera virgifera (assembly GCF_917563875.1). Taxonomy (NCBI): domain Eukaryota; kingdom Metazoa; phylum Arthropoda; class Insecta; order Coleoptera; family Chrysomelidae; genus Diabrotica; species Diabrotica virgifera. The sequence continues at coordinate 188,349,317 of NC_065451.1, forward strand.
TTTTTTAACGTGTATTTTTTATTGTATATTTATCTTAATAATATACTTTATTTAATAAAATTTACAGAATTCTTACGAAATAATAGTAAAATTCAATAATTAAAATAAATGTAATCAATTGATTTTTCCATGATTATCCATCATTTTAAATAGTCACAACTTTTTATTATTTCACTGCATAGGCAGTTCATAACCTGGATCATAAAATGTAGATTCTCATATACAATCTGTTCAATTTTCAGCTCTTAGTTTGTATGAACAACGGAAATATGATTTATTAAAAAATAAATGCTAACTTGATTTCTGTTTGTCATATAAAATTATTTTTTTTATATGCATTTTTTCATCAGCTTTTCATTGAGTCTACATGCAAGCACGGAACATAAAAATATCTAAGTTATTCTAATTGTTTATAAGCTAAAAAGGCACGTCTTTTTCAAATAATTTTTTTAATAACAATTTCAATAAAATGTTAAATTTTTTTTAATACGTCTTAAAATTAAAGTCTCAAATAATCGACTGCGATCTGCTAAATATCTCACAGAGTCACTGTAGGGCAAGAACAGTTGTATAAACAATTGCTCTCTGGGATAAACAAATTGAATAACTTATAAAATATTTGGTCTATCTGGTTGAAATTTAGCACACTTAAATAACTCATTAATTGACGTAATTTAAAGTCATTAAATTTTACGTCATTATGCAAAAAATAAAGTTATTAATATTTATAATTTACTGCAAAAATGAGTTTTTTTTTGCAATTATCTCGGTCAATTGTTTATATATTACAATATTCTTACCACCAAATTAAAGAACTTTTTAAGATCTACATTTATTTGAAACATTTTTCTCTAAAATGTACACGAAACGTTTTATAGTCAAAAAACTGCTTTTTTCATTATTTACAATTGTTTAAAAAAAATCAAAATCAGCTGTACGTCTTCACGGAATTATCATCATTTACCCCTTATCTACCGTTTAAAACTTTGAAAACCCTGTAGAACATTTTTACGTGAAATCGATGATTTTGTTCCCTATTAACTGAGGTATATACCAGATACTTAGATATTACCTGTATATTTTCAAACAAGAATAGGTTAAAATAATATCCTACAATAAAACTAATTACTTATCATTGCCATATTATTATTTTCTTATTGAGACCGCTCTATTGGGGACCGCGTTTATGGGGACCGCTGAATCGGGCACCGCTGAATCGGGGTACCGCTGAAACGGGGACCGCTGTATTGAGACCGCTCAATCGGGGACCGCGCTTATGGGGACCGCTGAATAGGGGTGAAACCACCTCACCCTAATTCGCTCAGTGCCTAGGGACTAATTCACCCATTTCTCAAAAACGCTCCCATTTAAATGGTAGCACTCCGCGGTTTTTTAAAATTTAGATGTCCATTGACCACATGCGACAATAAAATCTCGTTAACGTTGTAGTTCCTTCTAGCTCTCTTATTTTGAACATAATCAATAGCCTATAAACACTCTTTATTTAAGCAAATTAAAATTTTTTGTTATAATAAATAAATTAATTTATTATAACAAAACAAAAGCAACTTTGACATTTAATAATACATTAGTTAGATGGCTCTACTCGAGTTACTTGGGAACAAAAAAAAGAATGAAGAAAACTGCTCCATGGGAAGCCGAGAAAATGCATTTTTTTTAACGTATACCGATTTTGAACTTTGAGATTACATTTTCTTCGACCTAATTTTTGATTGAAATTTTGCTGTTTTTGGCAATTTTCACTCGTAATATCGATAGTTCTTCTTCTTCTTCTTCTTAACTCAGGCGAGACTCGTTAGTCTCTGGCACTTGGTCATAAGACCTTTGTACCAAACCCTGTTCTTCTCCTTAAACTTTAATAAGTCCTGTGGCCTCAACGAAGGCCAACAGTTTTCTTATTGGTAGTTTTAAGATCTCTTCTGGTTCAAACCTCATTTGACCAGTGAAGTTCTGCTTTACATCACCTAGCACACTGCAATAGCATAGTATGTGTATGGCAGTTTCTTCTTCCATTTTGCACTTTCTGCACCATGGTTCATTCACCTTACCTAGTTTGTATAGGTGATTTCTTAAACGACAATGTCCAGTCACCATTTCAGTGACCGTTTTGATCTCTCTTTTATTGAGGTTCATCAAACTGTTCGAGAGTTTTTTATCAATATTCTTGATTATTTTTTTAGTCTGGATTTGCCCTTGAGTGGTTCTCCATTTATTTTGATGATTCTTTATCAGCCATTTCTGAACCTCGTTTTTCATAGCATCTTTAGTGATGCCACAGAAAGGTTCTGGGCCTTCAAAAGTTTTTCTCGAGCCTTGTTTCGCTAACATATCTGCTCGTTCGTTCCCATGCACCCCTTCATGACCCGGCACCCATATTAAAGACACTTTGTTGTCTTTTGCCAGGTTATTGAGGAGATCTTTGCAGTTTCTCACCAGTTTTGATTTGGTGAGAGGGTTCTTTACAGCCAGAATAGCCGATTGGCTATCTGCGTAAATGTTGATTCTCTTAGCTTTAGGGTCCTCATCAATTATTTCATCAATGCAGGCCACCAAAGCAAAAACTTCAGCCTGGAACACCGTTGTATGTTGACCTAGGCTGTAAGATTTATTATAGTTACATGTTTGCCCAAAGATTCCTGATCAAGTACCATGGGCAGTTTTAGATCCATCAGTGAACCATATTAAGTCTCCATTAATGTTTGGGACTTTTTGTTCTCTAGATGGTATAATTGTGTTAATCTTCTCAGTGAAGATTAGTTCTGGTGTCATCATATCTAAGTTCATCATAAAGATGTATTCCTCAAGTATAGTCCCAGTAATGTTTGTGTAGCATCGATAGTTATTATTATAATAATATATGTTATGAGTATTTTAAAAATATGAAAATTGATTTGGAGAAAGAGGACCGAAATAAAAAGGCGATGATTCAAAAATTATGATCCTACTGTTTATGTCTTTGCCGTAAATGACGGTCAACTTTGACCGGTTGTATCTCAGGAACCACTGACCATAATTAAACGTTTTTTCTTTTAAAAGAAGCGTCTTTTTGTGTTTTTTCTTTAAAAAAAGATTTGCTTGTGTTGAAGCTATATCAAAATTAATATATCTCATTTATAACGGAATTACTGCACTTTTGACAATCGTATAATTATTTTTTTATGCGTTGCCGAGTTAAAGAGATAAACAGAATTTTAACATCATTTGATATATAACAATAGAACAAATATTAATAATGTGGTTGTTCGCTAAAATTTACTGCTGCAACATTAAAACAAATTCACGTCGGTGTTTTCATAAAACTATTTATAATTTTCGATTTGCTTGTGTTGAAGTCAAAGCAATTAAATTATTAAAGTAAACAACGGAATAAATTAAAAAGTGGTTTTAATAAACAAATGGAGCTCTGCGGGTGCGGGATTCTGGTGCATACCAAATGGATTGGAACAATCCAGAACGATGAATCCTAATTTGAATTTATTCATTTTATGCCAATACCAAGCTGATGTCATTAGCCAATTGTGTATTGCGCGATACCGGTCGCCATTTAATAATTCATCAAATAAAATTATTAGTTAGGTATCTGTTTGTTGCTTTTTTCTGTGAAATTATACTGTGTGTGTTGTAATAAATCGAATTTTTTATTTAACGCAATGGCGTAGAGTGATAGAATAGAATAGAATAAAAATATGCTTTATTGTCACTGAAAATTTTTACAATTTTATGGACAAAGCTTACATACATTCAAAAGAAAAATAATATCAATAACAAATAACAACTACAATTTACTAAAATTAGATAAATCGTCAATATACAATATATAAGATATAAAAGCAAAGACAAAAACAATTTATTACAAAACTTTTATAAATTGCAAATTGAACATATTATGTACTTACATACAACAAATAAAATACAACATTAGGAACTGACAAGTTTAAGCTACTACGTATGAAACACAATTTTCTTAGTTATTCATTAAGAAATTCTTCTATTGAATAATATGGTCTTTTAGATAGATAGGCTTTTGTCATTTTACGGAACTTTGGAAAATATGTTGCAAATTTAAGTTGTAAAAGGAGATAGTTGTAAAGTTTTTTTGCGGAATATAATATAGATTTCTTTACTAACTCAGTGGATGGGATCAGTAAATAAATATCAAAGATTGAATTTTTGGTGGAGTAAGGATGATTGGGCCTTGCAGGAAAGACATAAAGGTGTTTACGAATTAAACAACCCGTTTCTAGAATATTTAAAGATGAAAGTGTTAATATTCCATGATCTCTGAAGTAACTTCTGCAATGTGTCTTCTAATCTTCTGAGGCCAAACAGATATCTTATTGCTCTTTTTTTCAATTTAAAAATAACATCAAATTGAGCAGCTGTACTAAAACTCCAAAAAGGAAGACCATATCGAAGATGAGACACGAACAACGAAAAATATGGTAATTTAGAAGATGCTAAATTTAGTTCCCTTGAGACAGATCTTATTGCGTAGCAAGCTGAGGCGAGTTTCTTACTTAACGAATCGATATGAAGGGAAATACCAAAAAATTTTACAGCATCAGCTGTACTGATCTGGCTGTTATTAAGAGGCAAAGGTTGAAGAGCTCCTTTCTAGGATAATGCTACTGTTTTATCTACGTTAAAAGAGAGTAAATTAGAATCAGACCAGGTCTTTATCGTCAGTATGCAGATCCGAAGTTATAGTTTCATGAAGAGATGCAATAGTTGAGTTGCTCCAAGTGATACTGGTATCATCTGAAGCTATTTTCTTGTGGTATTTTTGCAATTAAATAAATATGCCAACACGCATTCCTCGGTAGAATGCAGTAGGATGTGGTTACCCATACTAAAAGACGAAGTCAATAGAAAGAAAATACCACGATTGGTAAGTCAATAACACATCGAGTTAGTACATATTTTATATTTTAGTATTGTTTATATATCTATGTATTATTAATATTATTTATAATTTAAAATAATCCATCTACATATTAAGGTCAGAATTTGGTATTACATAGTTTTGAGACTAAACTAAAGTCAGACCTAATACTTACGATGTCGGGATAGAACACGAGGTTTTTTCCTGGTTTTCCCTCGTGATTTACTATGGAATCTCTAGCGCGAGAATTTTACTGTCACCATTGCATGTGGTTGTCTTTTTAAAGACATATCACATGTTATGATTTTTTTGTGACGGATATTCTTAAGTTGTTCTTGATTTCATGTAATCGAATGAACTATCTTTCAATAAAGTCGTCCCAGGAACGCAACTCATCAATATTGGCAATATCATTACATGACAAGTATAATATATGTCTGAATTGCCAATATAAATGAGTCAGATTAAATAAATTATTAGAAGAATTTTTTTACTAAGCAACAACATTTTTCTTGAATTCATTAATAATTTTTGTATTTTGACAACGACACCCCATTTGGGTGTCGAAACGTTAATAAAATCTTTTTTTAGTAAAATTGTGGCTTATTTCCCATCAAAACTAGTTAACTTGTATCATCAGCAGAAAGAAAAAATTTCCCATCGATTTTTAAATTAGTGATGTCATTTATAAAGATAAAGAACAGAAGAGGACCCAATTCTGAACCTTGTGGTACTCCACATACAATGTTTTTGAGACTAGAGTCAGTATCATTTGCTCTAACTATTAGTTGTTTCCTATTATTCAAGTAGAATTGGAACCAATTCAAAGAAATACCTCGAATTCCATAGAAATTTAGTTTTTTAATCATGATTTCGTGATTTACACAATCAAAAGCTTAGGCATAGTCACAGAAAACAGTGGCAGTATGAAGATTATTTAACAATAAAACGCTGAAAACGTTTGTTTTCTATACTTCCACAAAATTTATTACAACTATCTGACTACAGCTGTTTCGGCAGAATGCCTTTCTTAAGTGATATAGTTTACAATGTGTTTGCCTTTTTAAGTCTTTAACTGAAGAGGTTGAGGAGTGGGGAGCTGTTTGTCTCGAGTTGGTCATTCAGAATTATATCTGTATTTTTCAGTTTATTAATTTCCATAGATTCTAAAAAAGATAGCTTAAGGCCTTTATTTTGAATATGCAGGATTTGAAACTCTTCATTGAAAGAATGATTATGATCTAGAACAGCGTTTCCCAACCGGTGGGTCGCGACCCACTAGTGGGTCGCGGGCACATTTCAGGTGGGCCGCGGCGTGGCTCTTACAGTAGCTAAGTAGCGTACAGAGTACAGAATAGCGTATCATCATGGGTGAGGGATGGGTCGCGAATATGGAAAAACATCAGAAGGTGGGTCGCGAGACATAAAAGGTTGGGAACCACTGATCTAGAAGGTGAAGTGCGTATGTAGAAGTTTCTGTTTTTCTATTGTTGAAAGCCCTTTTGTGTTCTGCTATCCGTTTGTCAAAAGTTCTCCCAGTTTGACCAATGTACGTTTTCGGACAGTCACTACAAGTTAGTTTGTACACACCACTCTGTAGTTGTTTTCTCTTTCGGCTTTCCGAAAAACGTTTTCAGTGTTTTATTGTTAGATAAAATGAACTTCCATCAAGTAACGGTCGAATCCATCAATTATATAAAGATTATTGTTTAGTGCTTGGTAAACCTCATGTAGTACAGAAAACATGGCATCAGTGGCACATTTATTAGTTAAAAAGCCGAACTGATTTTGTGATAAAATGTTGTTATCAACGATAATGGACGTAAGTCGCGTTTTAATGAGTCTCTCAATAATTTTGGAGAGTACCGGTAGTAAGACAATAGGCCTATAGTTGCAGGCATTAGATTTTTCACCACCATTATGAAGAGGAATAATAATGGCTGTCTTTAGGTACTCTGGAAATTTACCTTTTTCGAAGGAGTCATTAATTAGTGAGACGAGGATTTCCAACACATTTTCTGTGAGGTTAGAGAAAATTTTTATAGATAGTCCATCAGTACTACAGGCAGATTTGCTTTTGATACTACTGATTGTTTGCATCAGTTCAGAGTTGTCGACTGGTCTTAAAAATAATCAATTCGAGACCTTTCTTGAATTAGGGAGATACGAAATGAGATCTTGTTGCGGAAAAATAGTTGATGTTATATTTTTACTCACATTAACGAAGTAGTCGTTTAGACTTTCAGGATTTCGAAGGGAAAATGATTGAGCGGTGTGAGTTTTATTTCAAAGATCGTTTATTATAAACCAAGTTTCTTTTGCAACACTTTTAGAGCTTCCCAGACGATTTTGATAATAGGCTATTTTAGCCGATTTGACAAGTTTTAGATATGTTGTTCTGTACTTCGTGATATATTCAGTGACAGAAACATTGCTAGTAAATTTCTTGATGTATATTAGTGAACGCATATTCTTGGCTGATATGCAGATACCTTTCGTAACCCAACGTGTCCGATGTTTTGGCTTAATAGGAATCAAAGGAAATCCGTTATTAAAGATGCGGAGAAGCTTATCTAGAAAAACACCGAAATTATAGTCCACGTCTATAGAAGGAAAGTGCCACTGAGGAGTTAAGCATAAATTTTGGAATTTACGAAAATTCTGGGCGGAAAAATTCCTACCTAAACGTCGGGTTTTTGAGGAGGGTTTGCTGAAGATGTTAAACTTCGTATACACTGCTTCATGATCAGATAGTCCCGCATTAATAACTGTAGAGCAGACATCAAGGGGTGAGACATCTGAGACAATATAATCGATTATGGTAGATGTAGTTTTTGTAATCCTTGTAGGAGAATTATTAACGTGCATTGAGAGACCATACGATTCAAATATGTTGGCCAGGGACACTTGGGTAGCATAAGCAGCAGCATAATTAATGTTAAAGTCACCGCATAGAATTCTTCTGCTTTTATGAGGCAGGTCATCTAACAAATTTAGCAGGTTCTGAAAAAATAGTTCCACGGTAGAGTCAGGTGATCTATAAATGCAAATAATGTAAATATTGAGATTTTTATTATATACTAAGGAAAACTCAAAGAAGGATTCACTTAACAAAAAGTCATATTTTGTTACCAGAGAAAAATCATTATTTCTAGAAAGAATTAGGGTGCCTCCATGAGCTGAACTTGAATGATTATACCTGGCAATTGTGCATATATTTTTCTACAAAAAAAGGCTCGTTGACTTCAAGCCATTGCTCTGTAACCGAAACTATCGGGGAAATGCTAAATCCTCCAGAAACAAAAATAATTCATCAGTTTTATTTCTTATAGAACGAATATTAATCAGAACCATGTCAAAGTTGTCATCACTAAAATAATTTGAAGCTTCTAGCCCCTCAGAACACGTCGTGTTGTTTAAAAACTTCGAAATGACCTCAAATGATCTGAAAAATATTAAATTTAAATTGTTACGAATTTAAAAATAAACTTCGGTCAATGGCAGTGATAAATTGTATTGAGCTCATAACAATTAGTGCTTGGGCCCACATATAATATTATTATTTATGACCACACCGTCGAAACTTTTTGTACTTGTTATTTGGGTGGAGTCGAACAAATTTGGAGCTTGGCACATTATGGTAGTAGGGTGTTTGTCTGTCAAGCTGTCACGAAATTTTCAATTTTATGCAAGAAAAAAATTTTTAACCACATTGGTCATTTTATTTTAATCAATGGTTTTTATCATATAAACAGCGAAAACGATTTTGTCGGACAAAGATATTGGGCCATATAACGTCAAATATGTCAAATATATATAAATAGCCGACAGGCTAAATATGTCAAATTTATGAAAATAATAAATGTATTACCACATGGCTAATTTTAACAGAATCTACCATAAAACCTTTTTACAATAATGTGGTAACCTTTTCGGAGAATTTTCAAGGGACATATGCGCAGTCGGATGCGCCGAAGATGTCAATTTCCTGGAGTTTTTTTATTTAGTACCACAGATGTCATTTTTATTTTGTACTGTGTTTTTACATGTGTAATGCATATTGAATTATTTGTCGGACAAAAATAATGGGTCAAAAATTTTCAAAAAATTTTCCAAAATTTTCCCTCTTGCCGGAATTTTTTTTTGAAAATTCGAGAAAAGAAACTACAGAACGATGTTTGTCGTTGTTCAAGGACTATGTACCTACACAAATTTACAGATTAAAATTTTTCCAAAATTTTCCCTCTTGTCGAAAAATTTTTTGGAAAATTTTGTGTACAATTCTACGTAACGCCCTTTTAAATGTTTTACTTAGTGTGTGTACCAATTTTCAGTAGTAATTGCACAAGAGCTCTAAAATTATTGAATTTTTCCCGAGTGTCACTTTGACAGTTTTAATTTATTTCAAATTATTATTTCAATTGTTTCAAAGTGTCACGAAGGCAAAAATTCTATATTAATTTTAGAGATCGAGTGCAATTTGTTGAGATTATTTCATGAATAAAACTGTTCAAGACCAAAATTTTATTGTAATTATTATTTATGTCAGTAAAAATTAGTACAATTAAACACACAGTTGTTATAAATATTTCACGGTTGAAAGTCATCACTTTTATAATTTTTAAAACATTAATTGTCATCAATGTCACTGAATTTATTTTTCGTAGCAACGAAGGACATCTGACCTAATATACTTGACGACGGGAAATTATCAAAAATTATCGATTTAATTTAGATTTCTGTAGCTTTCTATTGGTCAGAATCTCCTATGAATGAAATAATCAGCTAAATCTATTCAAAACTAACCGAGAAAAACTGTCATAAATTTTTTTTTTGACAATGCATCCTCTTAAGGGCGTCGATAACCTAAAAGAATTAAGTTTTCTGTTCGTTTGCCCCAACATTTTTGTCAGACGATTACATTTTTTGTTTAAGAATATAATTACTTGTAACCTACTAATTTTCTCGGAGAAATGGTTGTGAAGATAAGGGATGCACAAACCCAGCATAGTTTAAAAGTATAGTTTTATTAAAAATTAAATTTCTTGTTGACTGTCAATTTGCCCCAATATTTTTGTCGGGCACTTATATTTTTTGACTTAAAATATAATTACTTATAACCTCCTATTTTAAAAAAATTCCAGGAAATTGACATCTTCGGCGCATCCGACTGCGCATATGCCCCGTGAAAATTCTCCGACACGGTTACCACATTATTGTGAAAAGGTTTTATGGTAGATTCTGTTAAAATTAGCCATGTGGTAATAAATTTATTATTTTCATAAATTTGACATATTTAGCCTGTCCGACACGTCATATAGCCCAATATCTTTGTCCGACAAAACTGTTTTCGCTGTTTATATGATAATAAAAACCATTGATTAAAATAAAATGACCAATGTGGTTATAAATTTTTTTCTTGCATAAAGTTGACAACTTCGTGACAGCTTGACAGACAAGCGCCCCACTACCGTAACGCGCCAAGCTCCAAATTTGTCCGACTCCACCCAAATAACAAGTACAAAAAGTTTCGACGGTGTGGTCATAAATAATAATTTTATATGTGGGCCCAAGGACCATTATATATTTAAGGACTTCATAGAAACTTTATTTGCGACAAAATACAAAAATTGTATATGAAAGATTTACTCTTCACCTTTGAAACACATGTTGATTTTTTTTGATAGGACACTTTAATCAGTGCCTAGGAGTGACAAATTTTTTGCATATTTTTTGGGCTCCCAAAATTAATATTCTCAGCAAAATTCAGCTTATTCTTCTGTTTTTTAGAGATAAAATCTCAGATGATGGAAATGTTTTACACCATTAGACAGTAGAGAGAGAAAAAAGAAATATTTTTTTAAACATTATAATGTATTGTGAGCATAAAAAGGTTAGCTTTCGCCAAATTTTGTGAATTTTTTTTTTTTTTGTGGAGGGTAAACCAAAACCAAAAACTCAGTTACTTGAATTTTTCGCATATATTTTAAGGCTTTTATTAGATTAATTATTAGGTTAATTTGAGGTTAATTTTTGATATATTTTTCTTTTTAGAATGAGTTCCATCCCGTTACTATTTTTTTGCACTTTTTGCTATTTTTAAAGGCTTAAAAGGTTTCACAAATAAAATTTACTTACTGGTACTGAAGAATCACTCACCTGAAATAAAAAATATTTTATTATACATTAAAAAGAAAATTAAAATTCGAGTTTTTTCTATTATTTGTGTTCCGTCTTCTTATACTTTAGTTAATTTAAGTTTTTTCGATTTTATTTTACGATGTAAATTCATATCAGACCATTCTTAATGTTTGGGTAAATTATTTTCCAGAAATCTCTTAAAAGATTAAAATACATTCATTCTTATGGTATGTTAAACAGTAAATGGTTAAGTTCAATTAGTTACCACTATAAACAGCCCGGATTAAGCGATAATAGTATAAAAGGCCCGGCTTCAGTTGAAATTTATTTTAGGCTTTATTATTGGAGTACCGTCTAGTCAGTGTTAATTGCAAAAGACCAACTCTGTCTACCTCGGTGGCTTATCGCTCCGGGTGGGTCTTAACAATGGGCCAGGTCAGATAAATTTAATAATATTTACGACCGCACTAATTGAACTCAAACCATTTACTGTTGAACAAACCATACCTATATTTCTGGGTAACATTTGTCATTTTTTGTATCATAATCCTCTTTAGAAAGTAGATATTTGGAAAGTTAGGCGAGTCAAACGGTTATTTCCCCTTCTGAGGAGGACAGTGATAAACGGTTTTCAACGGTTTTGTAATTACGTTTTTTCCAAAGTGAAATTTTGTAGGACAGATATAGACATTTTTGTTTTCCCCACCACCAAGGATTTCTCGTCGAAAGCCATTTTGTAATTTTAGTAGTATTCAGTAGCGAACGAAAATTAGATCTATAAACACGTATAGTAATCAATAAAGAGTTCTATCGAAAAGTGTCGTCGTAAATTATTTTAATTTGCTAAAGTAATATTTTATAGCAAGGTATACTCACGCTAAACTAATCGTGGGTCAAACAATTTGCATTTTCTAAGGCAACTCGACAAAGTAAGGTATATTTTTTAGACCATCACAAAATAAATAGAGAATTGAACGCACAAAAAATGCCTCGCACCGACTTCTTTAAAAATGCAGATATTTTGGCGTGAGAATTTTAGATTTAATATTAGCATTTTTTGGATATTAAATCAAAGTAAGGGGATAAAACAAATATTTTTATCGAGCTAATTACAGTCATTTTGAGACATAAATTAAGTGGGTACTTTTTACCAAATTCCGTTATTTTTTATTGTGGAAGATAAAACTAAAAACCAAAAATTCAGGCAATTTTAATGTTTTGCATAATAGCCTAATAAAATAAAAAAAAAGTCAAAATGTAAATTCGTACACGTTAAAACAAATTTTATATCAAAGTTTAGGTTGGTACAAAAGATATTTTCAAAAAAGTATCCAAATCATACAAGGGAATCATTGTTTAAATAATTAAAAAGGGGTCATTTTTGCAAAAAAATATTTTTTTTAGCTGCTGAGGTAATTCACTTATTAATGAAGGTCTATGGGATTTTTTTCTGCAAAGTTAAAGGGTAAATATTTCACATAAGACTTAGTATATTAAATTTTACCCCCTATTTATTTAAATAATTGTATATAAAACTTTAAAAACAAATTTGCAAAAGATGATTTTAAGCGTTTTAAATAAGCACCATAAAATATCTTATTTTACAGACTAAGTTGCGCTATGTTACCAGTATTAAGCTAAAAAAAATTTGTCGAGAAATATTTATTATTTATAACCAAAAACGCGGTTGTTGCCAAAGAAATATTCACCTGTTTAAGATCTCATTATTTTTATGTATTTTTTCGATAAATGTATTGATAAATTCAAATTTCAAATTAACTCCCCCCTAAAATGGCATTTTAAAATTATTCAAATTTGTTTATAATTTGTTTTTTAATAACGTCGCGGGATTAAGTATTTTTAAATGCCGTTTCGATAACTGGATTGCTGGAAATTTTTTACTAATTAACAAAAAATTTTTGTCGTTTTTTTCTTCTTCTTTTTTTTTTTTTTTTCTTGGAGTTTTATTACTACGGGCCCTTTTAGGGTTAAATTTTATTAAGAATGTCGAATCTCTGAGTTGTAGATTCTAGACCTAAAAATATTAAGACTAAAATCTCTTAAATAAAATGTGTCTACTTACTGAGTTACAGGGTGTTTTATTTAAAAATTTAAAAATTAATGTTACCAAGTACTTTAAAACTATTTGACTTATCCTTATCATACTTGGCAGAAAGTGTGGCTATTATACACCCTACTAAATTGTGATTAATAAACGTTTCTAGCTAGTGCCAGAGGCGTACGACAGGGGATAGTGAATGATTGACCCTTCCCAAATTCTACGCCACTGAGTGAATTACTATTTTAGCGAAATTTTTCGATTCTCCAACACTTTGTGTGTGAATAACTTTATTGGTATCGATAAAGTGATCAGTTTGAGAGATCTTGGAAGTTTAAAATGAATGAATGAATGAATGAATCAAAATAACTATGCCGTTTCATTTTTAACGTCCAATATCTCGAAAAATAATGACTTAATCGTTACCAGTAAAGAGTATATTATTTACATAGAAAGTATTGGATAATCGAAAAATTTCGCTAAAATAGTAATTCCCTCAGTGGCGTAGAATTTGGGAAGGGTCAACCATTAACTATCTCCTGTCGTACGCCTCTGGTAATAGCTAGAAACTTTTATTTATCACAATTTAGTAGACTGTATAGTACCCACACTTTCTGCCAAGTATGATAAGGATACGTCAAATAGTTTGAAAGTACTTGGCAACAATAATTTTTAAATTTTTAAATAAAACACCATGTAACTCAGTAAGTATTCACATTTTATTTAAGTGATTTTAGACCAATCTTAATATTTTTAGGTCTAGAATTTACAACTTAGAGATTCGACATTCTTAATGAAACTTAACCCTAAAAGGGCCCGTAGTAATATAACTCCAAGAAAAAAAAAGAATAGGAAAATGAGACAAAAAAATTTTTTAATTAGTGAAAAATTCCCAGGAACCCAATTATCGAAACGGCATTTCAAAATACGTAATCCTCGCGGCGTTATTAAAATAAAACAAATTATAAATAAATTTGAATAATTTTCAAATGCCATTTTAGGGGCAAGTTTAATTGAAATTTGAATTTATCAATACATTTACCGAAAATATACATAAAAATAAAAATAATAAGATTTAATAGAGGTGAATATTTCTTTGGCAACAACCGCGTTTTTGCAATTGAAAATAAAGTAACATTTAATAAACAAATTCAAAATCTCAAAAAATATTAAATATTTTTGACCAATTTTTTTTATTAATACTGACACCATGGCGCAACTTTTTCTGTAAAATAAGATATTTTATAGTGTTTATTTAAAACGCTAAAAATAATTTTTTGCAAATTTGTTTTTAAAGTTATATGTTAAATTATTTAAATAAATAGGGGTTCAAATTTAATTTAGTAAGTCTTATATGAAAGATTTACCCTTCAACTTTGCAGAAAACAATCCTATATACCTTTATTAGTAACTGAATGACCTCAGCAGTTAAAAATGTAATTTTTTTGCAAAAATGACCACTTTTTCATTATTTAAACAATGATCCCCTTGTATGATTTGGATACTTTCTTGAAAATATCTTTTGTACCCACCTAAACTTTGATATAAAATTTGTTTCAACCTGTACGAATTTACATTTTGATTTACATGTAGTGTAATTTTATTTTACTAGACTAAAAATTTAAGCTTATGTGAAAAAAATTGTAGGCTTATTCATTACCAACAACTTTGATATTTAACTTCTTCCATTGGACTTACAGTTTTTCGGAAAATTAAGATAATAGCTATTTGTATAACAAGGGAGGAAAGTGCTTATTTTCCTCCCGAGAATGAAGTTTACTGCCCGACGCGTAGCGGAGGGCAGTAATCATTCAAGGGAGGAAAAGGCACTTTACTCCCATGTTATACATATGGTTTTTCCATCTTCCTCAAATAACAAGTCATTTTATCATTTTTACTTAATTTATTTATGTAACTAACCAACAAAATTTATTAGAACTAAAACTAGCAAGTAGGTACAATATAACTGTCAACTGTCAAATATAAGTCAAATTATTAATGTAAACATTGTTAAATCAGAATAACAATTTAGGGTTTTTTACCATTCTGCAAAATACAGAGTGTTTTTAAATAAACGTTAAAATGTATAGATACTTACGTAATAGAAAATAGATATTGTACAGGGCGTCAATCAGTTATATTACATGAATGAAATACCATGACGTCACTTTTACTTTTCCTCCCTAGGGAGGAAAAATATTTTCCTCCCTAGGGAGGAAAAGTACAACTTTGCTCCCTACAATCAGGTCCGGAAAAGTATACTTTCGGTAGAGGTAGGTGGAAAACTGTTTTTTACACTTAAAGACTGACTATTCACTTATCGACTTCAGATCGCCCACAAACTATTCTTCCTTTAATTTTTGTTACATTTTATATTTGTTAAAAAAATATTTAAAATTCGAGTTTTTTCTTTTATTTGCATTTTCTAATGTAACTCGACAAAGTAAGGTATATTTTTTGGAGCATCACAAAATAAATAGAGATTTCAACGCACAAAAAATATCTCGCACCGACTCCTTTAAAAATGCAGATATTGTGGCGTGAGAATTTTAGATTTAATATTAGCATTTTTTGGATATTAAATCAAAGTAAGAGGATAAAACAAATATTTTTTATCGAACTAATTACAGTTATTTTGAGGCATAAATTAAGTGGGTACTTTTTTAACAAATTCCGTTATTTTTTATTATGGAAGATAAAACTAAAAATTCGGCCAATTTTAATGTTTAGCAT
Source organism: Diabrotica virgifera virgifera (assembly GCF_917563875.1). Taxonomy (NCBI): domain Eukaryota; kingdom Metazoa; phylum Arthropoda; class Insecta; order Coleoptera; family Chrysomelidae; genus Diabrotica; species Diabrotica virgifera. Next base: position 188,365,153 of record NC_065451.1, read on the forward strand.
ATAATAAATTGTAAGCTTATGTGAAAAAAGTTGTAGGCTTTTTCATTACCAACAACTTTGATATTTAAATTCTTCCATTGGACTTGCAGTTTTTCCGAAAATGGAAATAAACTGTCTTTTACACTTAAAAACTGACTGTTCACTTATCGATTTCAGATCGCCCACAACTATTTTTCCTTAAATTTTTGTTACATTTTCTTCTTACTACTTTACGTTACTATTTTTTTGTCAGGGCCACTAATTTTGTGTGAAAAATTAGTGGCCCTGGACTTAGTCCGTACAAAAAATTCAGATAGCGAATTCGTTTAAAATTCAGAATCTATATTTATCGAATAATACTCCATCCCTTACGTATTTCTTATGCTACGTCCCTGAATTACCATACATATCCGCAACGAAAAATTTCCAATGCAATTTTAGTTTGATGTTTAACTTTGTGTAAAATTCGTATTTATTCGAGAATCATCTGTTTTCTATTAGAAAACCATTAATATCTACAGTCTCGAGTTGAAAATAGTTTAGATTTAGTTGAAACATTTTACGTCAAGGTTATGTTGGTTTTGTGGGGGTGTTGTCGGCAATAACATGCAAAAAAGAAAAGATATTTCGAACGAGTTGGTAAAGCAAAATCACTTTGGCAACTATATTCATGATAATAAAATGATTTACGGTGAAACAAAGTTATTATAATGAGTAGAATGATAAATTATGTTCAATAAATTTAAAATGAGTAAATAGTTAGCCTGAATGGCATGGATAGATAATTGGAATATGGTAGTTCAAAAGCGAAGAAAGTGCTAGTAAATTATGTTTTATAAGGCAATAATATTTTTTGTACGTGCTCTATTTTCCCTGTAGAAGCTTCCTAGATAAAATACATGTTAATAAAATTGTGAATGACCGAAGTATGGCATCATAGTTGTGCATTAGGGTGGGCCGAAACTGGACTTCAGAAAAAAAACGAATCAAACAGGAACGCAATACCCGTAAAAAGATGCGTATATGTGTAAAAAATACTTGTGATTTTTTGTTTTATTTTGAAAAAATGTCTTCAGCCCTCTACCAGCCCTTAAGTGACCTTGAAAAATAAATAAATAAATTAGGAACACAATACCGCTCAAAGTTTGTCTTTTACCGTGTATAAATCTTTTGTTTTTTTCTTATTATTTTAAAATGATTTTATCAGCCCTCTACCACCCTCTAACTAAAATAAAATCTCAATTTTCCAACTTTTTCCAAACACAAAATGTAAAATTAACTCCGTATAACTTTAAAGCATAAAAAGTATAATAATATAATATAAAAGTATTTAATACTGATGGTCTTGGTCGTGAAGCCTCGGATACAATCGAACAGTCCCGGCTGAGATGGATCGTCGAGAGTTATGGTACTTGTCGTCGCTTATCTTCTTAGTGCGAAATAAGCTTTCGGGTGAAACGCATGTTTATTGTTTATTTGTTGAAAGCCAAGACGAATAGATTGTGTTTGTTGTATTTGCGTGAATACCTAGCACGACCATAAATATGGCTGCTTTAAAATTAAATATTACAAGAAGTAAAGTAGAATGTCCAATTTTCGGTAACCCAGTCGACTTAAACTGTCATGTTTTACCAACGATAGAACATGTGCTTCGATGTTATTTGTTTATTCGTTATGAACTGAAGTTTACTAAATATTTTGGAAAGGAACCAAGTTTTAATGAAGTTTGTGAAGTGCTTGTGCCAAAAATCAAAAGTATATGGGAATCAGCGTCAATTCCAACCGTGTCAAAGGACCGCATCATGCAATTATTACGTAAATATCATAATAAATATTTAAACCTTATCAGATATCCAAAAAGCAAAAGAAATGTTCAATATGAGTTAAAGATTACCAGCTTCAAAGAGGAAACAAGGGATAAGTTGTTCGACATTGCTGCCTGTAAGTGTGATTTTTCTGCATGCAAGTGTGATAAATCAAGAAAAGTACCAAAGCAGGAACAGGAATTTCTTTTGGATCAACGGTCCACTAGAGATATGGCTATAGGAACTGTTGATCGTGAAACAACTAAAAAGTTGAATGTAAGGACGGAGAGACAAACAAAAGAAACAGAACGAGTACAAAAATTCAAATCTGAATTTCACAATATTTCTATGCCCAGCTGTTCTACTGAGGTCACTAGGTTATCAACAGACTCTGACAATTCTTCTTCATCTGAAGCCTCACCTAGTGTTGCAAATATTGATTTACCGTCGAAACCATCCTGTAGTCAAATGAGGATAAAGTTGCCCACATTAGGTACCATATGTGACAAATATGGAATTTCTGACAGGTCAGCAGCTGCTGTTGCCACAGCTGTATTAAAAGATGTGGGAATTATTTGCGATAGTGATACCTCAAAAGTAATCGATAAAAATAAAGTTAGAAGAGCTCGTCAAAAGAACAGAAATATCCTTAGTAATGAGTTTCAGTCTACAAATAAACCCATTAAGAGTATTTACTTTGATGGCAGGAAGGACAAAACCTTAGTGCAGGAAAAGAAAGGTGAGAGATATCATAAAAGAACTATTGCAGAAGAACATGTGTCATTGATAGAAGAACCGAATTCTGTTTATTTGGGGCACGTTACCCCATCTGCAGGCTCAGCCAAGTCAATTGGAAAGGCAATAATAGACTTTCTCATTTCAAATAACTTCTGTTTGGATAATTTAGTGGCGATTGGTTGTGACGGAACCATAGTGAATACTGGACATAAAAATGGAGTTATAACATATATCGAAAATGAACTTAAGCGACCTTTGCAATGGTTTGTGTGTGCCTTACATGCTAATGAGTTGCCATTGAGACATTTATTTCAACGTTTGGATGGAGCTACTACTGGACCTCGTCAATTCTCTGGAGTGATCGGGAAATTATTGGAAAAATGCGAACACCTTCCAATCGTAGATTTTGAAATAATTGAAAGTGATCTCCCAGAACTAACAATACCATCTAAAGAATTAAGCTCAGACCAGTCATATCTGTACGACATATGCCAAGCAATATCAAATGGCAACGTCTATGAAAATTTAGCAAATCGTAGCCCTGGAAAGTTAGCTCATTCCAGATGGCTGACAATGGCAAATAGAGTTCTCCGCCTCTACGTTGGAACCGAACATCCTACATCAAGATTGAAAGATCTTGTTCAATTTATAATTAAAGTCTATGCACCAATGTGGTTTTTTATAAAGCTTAATCCAAGTTGCACACAAGCCAGTTTGCATGTTTTCAAATCCATTACACTATCAAGATATTTAAGAGATGATCTTAAAAATATTATAGATGCAGTTATCCAACGAAACTCCTATTATATTCATCCGGAGAATCTTCTCTTATGTATGTTAACAGATAATCGTCAATGGGTACGAGAATTAGCTTTACGGAGAATTATTAAAGCCAGAAAAGAGAAAAAAGTCGGAATAAGGCAGTTTAAAATACCAGAAATAAACTTTAATGCTGCGGAGTATTTTGAGTTAATAAACTGGAGTGAATGTGAAGTAACGGCCCCACCAATGTTAGCTGACATACCAGATGATGAGCTGAAACAGTTAATTGATAGCTCTATAATTGCAGACTTTGACTTTCCAAAATATCCATGCCACACGCAAGCTGTGGAGAGATGTGTGAAATTGGTTTCGGAATCATCTTTGCTAGTTACAGGGCCAGAACGCAGAGACGGATTTATTCGATCTAAAATAAAATCAAAAGACTTTCTTGTAACTTACGATAACAAAGCACAATTTAAAATTGAATGAACGCATTTTTCTATTGATTTTTATTTCGCATTTTAGTGTGTTTAAAAATAGGATATTTATATTTTTGTTTGTTTTCGGTTTCCAATAAACTTTTAGTTCAGTTCAAATTTTGTTTTATTTCCCAACACCCTATAAAATGTGCAGTAGTTTCCCATATTTACACACAATTTTTCAGAAATAATTGTGAATTTATTATTTTTATTTTTGATTCAAGATCATTATCTGTTGGTAGAGGGTAGAATATCTTATTCTAAATGTATAAAAAAAATAACATGAACTCTTTGCATATAATTGAAACTTTTTACAGGTATTGCTAATTAAATTAAATAATTTTGATTTAGGGTTCACTTTAGGGGTGGTAGAGGGCTGAAGATGTTTTTTTAAAAATCCTAAAAAAAATACAGTGATTATACTTACCAAAAGGCATCTTTTTGGGGGTATTGTGTATTAAAACTAAACAAATAATTTTTTCGGCCCACCCTATTGTGCATACTTTGTTTAAAGGATGGGTCGTCAGGCACTGTTGTAAAAACAACCTATTATTTAAGTTAATTTTATTTAGTTTCACTTTTGTAAATATTAATTTTTAAATCTTTTGGGGTAATTTGTAGTTTTGCTAGGAAGAGTTTTCGTTTTTTAAGTGTATATGTTGTGTTAGTTACATAGATAAAAAGAACATAATATGGTTGCAATTCTTTAACATCTGCATTGTAACAGGCAAGTGTATGTAGCCTGTCTCATAAGCCAGGGGTGAAACGCGGCGTTTAGTGATTTTTAAAGACATACAGTCGAACCCGCTTATTAGAATCCCTGTTATAGGAATATCCCGGTTTATGGAATATAAATTCAAGTTCCCGAAACATTTCCATTTACTCCTTAATAAATTTATCTGTTTATTGGAATAGGATCTAACTAGATAATACCGCTTATTAGCATATTTTGCAGGTCAAAGAATATTTTTTTTACAATTTACGAAAAATTTAAATTATGTTTGGTATTATGGTTTGTCGTCAACGGCCTGCAGTGCTGGATTAGATATTATTAGGGTAATAAATATTTATTACTTTGTTAGATACGAATACCAATTCGATCTTTAGCATGGCCGACAAATGCATGGGTCATAAAATATTTGTTATTTGTCTACACAAAGGCACTGTTGCCTGTTATAAAATTGTTAGAAGCAGTTTATTTAGAATTCACTCAAAGAGTACCTACCTGTTTGCAAGATGTAAATTATGGCTTTGTTAAATTCGAAAAGAAGAGAAAAGAACAAGAATGTAACAATCCATTTCTTGACGCCAATAAAACTTCTATTCAACCAATGGATTAAGGATGACCACACGGATTAACAACATTAACAACGAAAAAGCTATAATTACCAATAATTTCTCAAGAAAAAAAAAAAAGTAATTTTGTTATATTTGCATTTTAATAAGAAAATATTTACATATCTACATATTGCATACATTTCATATTAATTCCCTAATGTATTCATTCACATACATGTAATGAAATTTGGTATTGAACACATACATAGATAAGTACTAGTTACACTACTGTATTGTTGACGTAAAAAGACCTAAAACCATTTACATACACTGATTATGTAGGTACATATATGATATACATATTGGCATAGTATGTAATAAAACTACATATTGGCATAGTATGTAAAACTACACATTGGCATAGTATGTAAATAATATTATTACGTATATTCGGTAACACTTATTTCGACTAGCCACCAATGATCGGTTATTAGAATATCCCGGTTATAAGAATATTTTTGCCTTGCACAAAGGCTATTCCAATAAGCGGGTTCGACTGTAATCCCTTCAGTCCGCGAAGGGTACAAGTCGCTCCTCAAGAAAATGTGTGTTTTCTCTGTGTTTTTTTAAACCGGGCGTCAAAATTCAACCCGGCATAAATGCACTTTGTGAATAGTCTCTCTCGCTGTTGTTAAATAGACTCTTTCGCTAAGAAACCCGGTAATTTCTACACAGTGGCGTAACTAACGCCAATGCAACCAATGCGGTGCATTGGGGCGCAGGCCTTAGGGGGGCGCAAAAAACTGATATTCTGGAAAAATTTTAGCAAAAAAATATGTTGAAGCAAAACTCCCTGTAGCTTCCCGAAAATAAAAAATGTAAAAAAAATATTCGTGGTATTTTATTCCGTTCAGTCACAGCAGAATGTTGGTGACTGTTTTGTTTATTAGTGACTCTATTATCGTTATCTTATCTCCTCGGCGCGACGATTCACATCTGTGTTTATGGCTTTCTCATCACAACTGCTTTTGTTTATTTATCGGTGTTAGCTACAAAGATGTTCAGGTAAAATATTTTAGTATTATTTTAGTAACTAGGACAACGTGTCCCTGTCATGTGTCAGTCCTTGTTATAAGATCGTACGGTTCAGTAGCTTTATTTGTTACATAAAAATACAAAACAAATTTTGTCGGTGTATTTGTTATACAATTGAAATAAGTGGACCGTTTATTTGTGCGTTTTAGTGGAATTAGTGTGAACAAAATGAACGGAAATAAAAGAAAAAGACCTAGTGATGCTGAGTTCCGAAAAAGGACTGGTGTGACTCATGCTTTGACCAATGAAGTAATTTGCTTTAGAAATGTAGTCAAAGAAGATATTAAATGTAATAAAATAAGCAAAATCAGCCACTTGGCTGATTATCTATTGATTAGGAATAAATTTATTGCATCAAGTGTCCCAAACGTAAGTACAGCATTAATAATGTTTCTTACATTACCCGCAACTGTTGCAAGTAGTGAAAGATCTTTTTCTAAACTAAAAATAATAAAGAACTACTTAAGGAACTCTATGTCCAATACTAGACTGTGTGATCTTAGTGTAATTAGTATTGAACATGAAAGAGCTAGGTCTTTAGATGTAGAAAAGTTAGCAAGACTGTTCCTAGAAACAAAGAGCCACAGGGGCTTTGTCAAGGAATAGGAATTAACGTACAGTGTTGTTCCTATGAGCTGTAGGTAGGTTTGACTGTAAGAATGCATCATCTAGTAAAATTAAGTAGAGTGAAGAATAAGTCTGGGAATAGGGGCGCACGAGGAATACTTGCATTGGGGCGCAAGTCAGACTAGTTACGCCACTGTTTCTACAATCAATATTATCACGTTTAGTCATATCGTACTTGGTGTTGTTAAATTTGTTTCTGTTATGAAATGTTATCTTTTAAACGACAATTTTTAATTCTCATTCTCCTCAAGTACAACCTTTATGCGTCTATATTCGTTGCTTATGAAACCAAATGCATTTTTGAACTACGCTATGGGAGTTTGATCTTAATATCGAAGATAAATCTTGACATCGACTTGGTCCTAAAAAATTAGTCGGTGTCCACTTAGAAAAAAAGCCCTAATTACCTTTAACAATAATCTAACACTAAAATCAATTTCTATGAAAGATAAAAGAATAACCCTGCTAGCTGTGAATATAGAGTCAATACAAATTTTATTTAAAAAAATTATTTCGCGCGCGTAATTGGCGTAAATAACATTCAAAATCGCCGGTCGCTTCAAGCGTTGTTTCTGAGAGTACGGTTTATGTTTTCTGACCCTGGTTTGGAACCTTTAGCCACGTAATTACTATCACTAACTCAGAGAAATAATGTGTTGTGTGTTTGTTGAGTAAATGTCTTGCTATTTAATTAAGTCTACTTCATTGTCTTTACAAAGAAATGCTTATTGAATCCGAACGTATGCGGTCCCTCAGGATAACGGTTTATTCTACACAAAAAGTGCTTATAAACATTTTTGTTCAAAATTATCTCACCTACATTTCTTGTTTGAAATGTTTTTCTCGCAGCTTTTTGGGGACCAAACATTGACATTCTCAACAAAATTCAGTTTGTCCGTATGATTTTTCGAGTTTCAGTAGCATTTTCGTTTCCGACGACTGGAATCTTCCGTTTTATAATTTTTCCTTGTGCAGCTTTTGTGCTGAGGCCAAATCCTTTTTCTGCATCTAATAGGTGAAGAAAGTATAGGGTAGCGGATAGTGTACGTGAAAATAATGAAGAGTCGATTCGTCGCCGTTCTCAAATACAGTAAACTCTTAACGGACACTTCTCTTCGCCGGACACCTGCTCTATACAAACGATTTTTAAAACAAAAATTATTCGGCCATATCTGAACCTGTACCCTTAAACTACCTTCGACGGACACTCTCAACAACGGACGCGGACAGTAAATGATGTGTAAATGCGGACAGTAAATGAAAAAAATTAACATTTTTTTCAAATATTTTACAATATAACTATATGTATATAATACATTTATTATTTAAAATCAATAAAGATGTCCACGACCTGATATCTGATAATGTTGACTTTATCAACACTACATAGGTAATAAAAATTTAATGTTTTTGTTGGTCGGTGAAAGAAATGCCACACCAGGAAATTGTTAATTGTGTTTTGACTGGAACAAGAATTTAAGAATTTTAACCGGAACCTGTGATTAAGCATATCCAAGCTACGACGTCGTTGTATTTTTATGAGTGTTTTCTTAAAAATCTCATTTTCGGATTAAATTTCATAATAAATTTTGTGTCTAGTTTTAGATTTTTAGTATAAGTTCAGGGTTAGCTGAAAAATTTGGAATTGGAAAACATCAAGCCAGTGAAATTTTGAAACATAAAAATGATTTAATCAATCAGTTTTCTGAGAACGGAAACCTGGAAGCCAAAAGAAAATTTTTGAAAACCGATGGTACTGCATTAGACCTATAAATAATTATTTTCGATTGGTTTTGTGAAGTGCGGTCTAAAATATTCCTGTTTCTGGTAAACTTATTCAAGAAAAGGTATTAGAAGTTGTCAGGGAACTAAGCGTTGATATGAAAGCTTTTGTTGGATTGCTCGAGAAATTTTGTAAGCGACACAATATTTCCTTCAAATCTGTATGTGGCGGAGCAGCTGCTGTAGATTTATTAGTAGTTTTTAACTGGAAGGAAAAACTGCTCATTTGAATTACAGTATAGGTAGGTACTCTCCGCGAGAAATTATTAACGCAGATGAGACGGGATTATTTTTTAGAGTTTAGAGAAAACTTATACCCTGAAAGGAGAAAGGTGCATTGGAGGCAAGGCTTCTAAAGATAAAATCATAATTCTATTTTGTACCAATATGATATTTTGATAGAAGAATGCAGAGAGAAAATCGAAAAGTTCAATAATCAATGTTCAAAGACAATGCTGCGTGGTCATCCACAACTTGTATTATGTAATAGTAAACCAGTATCTCTTTTTATATATATACATACATACATGCATTTATTTTTAAAAAAATTAAGTTAACATACAATTTTCTAACGGACACTTTATGCGGAACGACTACTGTCCGTTCAAGGGAGAGTTCACTGTAATTAGATTGGAAGTTGTCGAAATATGGTGGAAGAAATCTTTAACGATACTGAAGTCCAGGTACTAGTCCGTTGCAATCTGCATAGTTACTGGAGCCGAGCGAAAACCGTCCCGTTCCACTTTTATACATCTGTGAATTTAAGGACAAAGTTCCAGAAAGAACCATCTCTTAAGGAGGGGGCAATGTTACGCCAATAACCCCAGCAGACAATCCATCACCCGTAACGGTAAATGTAAAAACACTGAGAAGCTATTTCCCTCCTGCATTCGCAGTGCCGCGCCAGCACGTGGTAGCGCCTGTGTGCAAAACATTTAATGGCGCCCAAAAATGAACAATTATTTATTGCAACCAAAAAAAAACAATAACTAAAAATTCTTACACATGCAACAGGAAAATAAAGTTAGTTAAAATAATTAAGTAAAAATAAATCTTTGGCATAACGGCATAAAAAACTAAAGATAGGTATAGGTATGAAAACATGAAGCTATTTTATAAAAAATTAACTTTTCGCGTCTTCAGTTCGAAAAATTTGTGTATAATTATGGTGAATATCAATTTGCTTTAATACTGACGACTCTATAGAGATGGTAGATAAATTTATCAACCACCCTTGACTGATGGTCAATCTCAAATAATTTTTTAAGTTTCAGTTTATAAAAAGATCACTCAGCAGTGGCATCAGATATGAGCAGAGTGAGCAGAATGCTAAGAGGTATTTGCTAAATTTTGGGTAAACTGCAGTAAATTCGTTTAAAAATATAAATTTTAAAATTTTACAAACATTATTTAATACTTTTAACAAAGGCTGAAGCTGTATAATTTCTTCATTTAAATCGTCTCCCCCTATATCTACATTATCATTAAATCTCATTTTTTTACAAATTTCTACACAAAAGTTTTAATTGTGAGTGTTCTGTACTGTCGTTTAAATTATATAAAAATTTGAATGAATCAACAGGATTTTCCAATATGGAAAATCTTTCATTTACTGAAATTAATGCTTGGTTAAGAACACAATAAAAGAAATGAACTTTGTATGACATTTTAGGATACAAACTTGGTTTGTGTTTATGTTCGTAACCGAACTGTTTGCTTTTATTCCGACGCCGAACTGTGTGTCTGAGTGTGGTTGAAAACTGGGCTCCACATCCAGTTTCTCTGCAGTTTCATTTGCTGTAGTAATAAGATCATTAAATTTGCTATTTATCTATCCGAAACTAGAGCAAGAATTGTTTTAAGGGCGTAGACGCAAAATTTCGCAGCAATGTATTTTAAATTAAATCATTTTTTTGGAATTGTGAGAAAACTAGTAAGAATTAAAAAAAGACGAATAATTTAAACGGAGAATGAAAGATTACATTATTACCGAGTGCAGAAAGTCCCTTAGAATAACCAAAAAGTTTGAGATATTTGAAATTAAAAATCACACTAATTTTTTTTACCCCTGTAACCTAACCGTCATTATAGATGTTTTCAGGGACTTTCGGTAATAATGCAATCTTTCATTCTAGGTCTAAATTTTTCAAAAACACCTATTAGTTTTTTCAGAATTTGAAAAAAAAAACAATAAATGAATTTAAAATACATTGGCGCGAAATTTTGCGCCTACGTCCTTAACTCTTGTAAAGCATTAAAGGTAGGCTGCATATTCATTGTTTTTGATTGTAAAACTTTGCTAACGAAGTGAACTTTCATCAGAACTTCATACCATACCTATATGTGGACTGAGCATATGAATGTAAATGTTGATATTTTATCTCCTAAATATCTAGCTTGAATGTGTTATATCACATAAAGCATCATATATTTCTATCAAATTTTTGTGCAATGGCTTTAAAGCATAAATTCTGCTGGACCGGTGGCTGCATGTCATTACAGGATTTTCCTGGTTTATGCAGATTGTATAAATTAATACGTAATTTACCGACCTTTGAAGTTGAGATGTGCAAGGTCGTTAAATGGGTAAGTGTTGTTTTGACCTTCGTAAAATTCTTGTAACAACTCTAGTGGCGCCCCTTAATTTCTGGCGCCTGTGTGCGCCGCACACATTGCACACGTGGACGGTGCGGCCCTGTGCATTCGGGAGGGAAACTCCACTCCACTGTCTATTTGTTCGAGAATAGGCTGGAACATGTAGAGATATACGTGGGTAAGCTATGGGTTAGCCTCGATGATTCCGGAACAAAATACTAAAAGGTTTTGAATAAAACGGATTCAGTCGTGATTTGATTCACCACGATAGATGGATCGCACAAAACTAATGAATCGCTTTTATTTTAATTGTGTTTCAATCCGATTAACAATATATGTTCAATACTATGGAAAATAAGAAAATAACACGTAGTTATAAAGCAAAACATATAGAAAGGTAAACAAAAGACAAGTAAATACATTTTTTATTGTTTTGAATGATACGTCGGTAATTATTTATCGATTATTTTTTTCACCTGTCAAATTCTGACGTTTTTGCTTTTTCAGCCAATCACCACGCGTCGTTCTAGCCAATCATTGAGTGTAATACTGATAAAACAGCCTCTTCCTTGATAAAACAGTCTCTTCCCTGATAAAACTTAAGGTAACCTAAATTTCACATAATACGTTACGAACGACATTGGAAAATCTCATATTAGTTATAAAAATTGTGTTTTTAATAATTGTTCATTTTCGATTTAAACAGTTTTTTATGTATTAACAATATAATAAATAAAATGGTTCATTTTTAAATCATAAAATAATTTATCTATAACCTACTTAAGACATTGATCCTTAGTTGTCTTAAAAATATTTTTTGCACGATTGATCATTTTTTACTGTTTACTGTGACAAATTTTACGTCAGTAGGTGACATTTACTAGCAACTCGACGGTAAGTAATCCAACTCGACGGTAAGTACTCCAACTCGACGGTAAGTAATTCACTTACCGTCCCGTATTTAATGAAATCCCACTTGTTTGGGCTGTGGTTTCACTTCTAACAGAAACTCCTGCAGAATCGCATACATTAGTAGTATTTTACTAGTGTTGCACAATATTTTTTCGGCAAAATCTATTTTATTTTGAAGAGAATCTTCTACATAGCTTTCTGCCACTGTCGATGAACGCCAACCTCCATGACGCTTTAATCCGAGGACATCAACACCTTTATTAGCCAAAAGCGTTGCTGATGTCCTCCTGAACGAATGGCCAGTATAGTTCTCGGGATTAGGCAAATTTAAGAATTTGGCAATTTGAGAAGGCCAGCCCCCGATTGTCCCTTTCCCTATTACTTGAGCACAACATTTTCCTTTGGCGTATCTTAAGAACAAATGATTTGATTTTACTTGTAATGGACGAAGTTTTATATACTTTTGCAGAATTTCTAAATATGGAGTTTTAAGGCCCATTTATACATATCCGGGCCGTGTCCGTCCCGGGTCAGTGCCTAGTCCGGGTATTTTTAATGGAATATTTACATACAACCGGGTTGTGGCAGTGTGCGTACCGGGCCGAATAAGAGAGAAAAACGTTATTACATATCTCTGTGTAAAAGATAGTTGAAAATATTTCGGCTTGGATAGAAGATCTCACCTCACAATATCTATTGCTTGTCTGTTTTCCAGCAGTCGCGTTCACAAAACAATAAAATCGTGTTTATACAAGTCCCTGCGATCCGTGTCATTTTCGTGCATCGCCAGTGCCGACAGCAAAAATATCGGCTGGGATTAATTTCAGACCGGGCCCGGACGGGCCCCGTCCGGGAAGCGCCAATGTATAAATATACTCATAAGAGTACATATTGTTTTTTTTTTGGACCGGGCCCTGTCTTAACACGGAACGGACACGGCCCTGATATGTATAAATGGGCCTTTATCGTCTGGTTTATTAACGACTGTAAAAGTACGCTGGATGTTCGTTTTTGTATTGGGTACTTTTACAATCATTAAACCATCGGTTTGTTGGATGACATTCGTAGTAATATTATATAATTCTTCTCTTCTACAGGCACCAGATATTCCCAATATCATTGCGACCTACAAATTATGAAAAAATCTTCATTAGAGTATTTCTTTTACCTAAACTAGCTTATATTAACTTGTGAACTAGAAATTCTATATCCGGTGCTTCCATCAGAAATTTTTCAAATTGCTCCCGTGTAAAAATGCTCAATTTTTTAGGCGTATAGCCAACATTTTTCTCTTCAAATACGCGATCAAAGTTGAAAACTTGGAAATATCAATGCTATCATAAAGAAAAACGGTGGATTTAATCATTGAATATTCTGCCCAGATGCTTCCAGGAGCTTTCAACTGCATATGTCTTTGAACGAAATATGCCAATAGAGTCTTTTCTTTGATTCTTAAAGTCTTGCCTTCGCACCATTTTTTAAAACTTTGGTAGGTATTTTGACAACGGATTTTGGATTTTTCGGGAATAATTGCGGAACACCCTTCTTCCCAAGCCCGTTCAATTTCTTCAAATTCACTTTCGCTCATATTTTAATTTATAATAATCAAAATTGTACTTAAAATTATTGACAACTAAATAAAAACTCAATTCTCCATTGTTGTTATGCACCATAGTTACTACCTAACAACCAAAGTATCTATCTTGATAAAATGAATGAAACTAGTCAATATGACGAAAATGTTTAATTTTATAATTTATAATGGTATCAATCGTGCAAAAAACGTTATAAGCATGTCGAACGTTAAGGGTAACCGATCTCAGACAATAATTGTCTTCGATCGATATAAAACCTTTACCGTTCTCCATACTTAATATACTATTACAGATGCCCGTATTTACTAATAATACATATTATTGGTTCACAAAATAATCTTTTCAAATACCACTCGTCCTCTAAATTTTGCTTGATAAATTTTTTCGTTTTCATACTTAAACTTCTTTATTTAGGGTAAAATTACTCAAACAAACCGAAATGGATAAAATCACTCGTTCTTCGGACTCGTGATTTTATCATTCGGTTTGTTTTCGTAATTTTACCAAATAAAGAAGTTTTCGTGAAAACAAAAAAATTTATCGATAAAATTTAGAGGACTCGTGGTATTACCTTCGATAAAACTGTAGATCTAATCACAAATGCTATTAAAAAACAGGTATTGCTGATAAAGAGCTCGATGCAAATCCATTTCATGACATTTTTTAATGGCCGATCATGTCACTTCCTCGATGAATTATTAAATACTTAGTCATGGTGTAACCACTATAGAAAAGCAAGATCTACTCGCATTTCCCAATGACTACACACTGGCTCACCCCTAGCGTTACCAGGTGTCCCGATTTGCGCGAAACGTCCCGATTTTCAGGAGTCTGGGGACGCGTACCGATTTGTACCTGATCGGGACACTAAATGTCCCGATTTTCACCCACGAAAACCAATTTCAGGAGGACTTGCAGTAAATTTTATAACTATGTTATAAAAACAAGGCACTCCAAAAAGCGGCAAAATCGAATGAAAAATATAATTTTAACAAAAAATAAATAATTTACTTAATCTACGATTTTTTTGGAATTTCGTCTGGTTATTATTATTATGTAGGATTAAATACAGATTATAGAAACACCTTGTAGTCCAGTAAATGGACTGGAAATAGGGCGATACCGTGTAATTGTCAGGATCAACTACGAATTGCATAAAAATTTGGACGGTTTGTGCCGTTGGTTGCTTTTACTCGGGAGGTGACAGTCACCCCTTCTTGGGGGTGAAAACCGCGCGTTTACAATAAGTCCGGAGATGGATAAATTAACTAATTCTAAGCAATATTAGTTCTATAGAATTTTAACTTAGTTAATACTTTTCGAGTTATTTAAGATTGAAAATGTTTATTTTTCAACAAAAAAATCACGTTTTCAGGCGATTTTCACAAATAACTCAAAAAAGTAAGTATTTGATTGAAAAAATATTCTTAGCAAAAATGTAGAATAATATAAAAAAATGAAAAAAATTGTGAATTCGGAAAGTCTATAGACCCAGCAAATGCAAAGTTGTAGCTCATGAAAAATACGTTCTTATTCGTCAAATTCCAAATCAAATGTTTCAACGTGAAATAACCAAGAAATGAAGCACTTTTCGGGAAAAACCAATTAAACTTTTTTACTTAATAAAGCTTTATTTTTATGTTTTAAAAAAGTGTCTAGCGTCAAAACTAACAGGGTTATGCTCAAAATCAAGTTGACTCTTTTTTTTTTTGGTAAAAAATCGTGAAAATCTCCCCCTACTTAGCACCCCAAATGAAATTAATCGTTACCGCTTTACAAACAATTTACTTTACTTATATATTTTTTACATGATTGAAAGAGACTGAACGAGTCACTAATCACGAGTATATGCAAAATATGAACAGCCATATTTGAATCAATTTTTGTCTAACAGAAAAACAAAATGAATTTATCGTATTTATAGAAGCAAAACCTACCTACTTTTTACTCTTTGAGATTTTTAGTATCCCTAATACGTTTTAAGTTATTTTGAAAAAAGGGGCATTTTCCAACATTTTAGGAAAATTTTTTTAATATAAAACCAATTTTTTTCAAAACTAAGCATTCCCAACCGGCAAACCTTACAGATCGTATAAACAATACACATATAAAATAAATGGTAAAGCGGTAACGATTAATTTTATTTATGGTGCTAAATAAGGTGAGATTTTCACGATTCTTTTTAACAAAAAAAGCAGCCAACTTTATTTTGAGCGTAACTCGCTTAGTTTTAATGCTAGAGGCATTTATATACAACAAAATTATATATTTTTTTAAACACTTTAAAAAGTTTTAAAAAAATTTTGCTCAAAAATTGCTTAATTGTTTGGTTGTTTCAAGTTGAAAAATTCGATTTGGAATTTGACGAATTAGAACGTATTTTTGATGAGCTACAACTTTGCTTTTACTGGTTTTATAGACTTTCTGAACATACTCTTTTTTGCTTTTTTAAAAGCTACATTTTTGCTAAGAATATTTTTTTCGATAAAATTACTGGAAAAGTATTAACTTAGTTTAAAAATTATATTACAAAACTTTTTTAGAGTTAGTCAGTTGATCCATTTTGGTACTTTGGTCACCCCCCAAGTAAAAGCAACTAACGGTACAAGTTCAACTTTGAAGTAGACAGTAAGTAGAACCTAAAACCAGATTTTCATGCAATTCGGAGTTGACTCTGAAAATTACACTCCAAAACGGTCATTTACTGGGCTATTGTTGTTTATTTGTCCCGATCTACAACCCTAAATCCCGATTTGTTTTTGCTTATGTACCGATTAAAAATAAATCGGGCCTGGCAACACTCCCCAGCAAACAGACTTGAGCCCAGTTACGTGATGATTACGTTAAATTTACGGCAAATTTCAACGAATACGTAACTCGGTGATTTATGACGGGAAAAAAACGTATTTCAGTGCCAAATCATTCACCTATATATTAGTGCTTCCTTTATACATGTTTGACATTAGAATAATATAAAATCAAAATGACGAATATAGTACATGTTTTATATAGTAGGTGTGAATGTATATGATGTGTGTGGTTACATCGAAAAGGTACGTTTATTTCACGTAATAATCACGAAACAGAAATAACTTTCTTTGGTTAAATTTTGAAAAATATTTTGGAAAACAAAATTTTACAACGGTGTTGGTTAAATACGTATCGCTTAAATTTTACTCACTGTATTTTATGGACGTCGAAAAATTCGATGTATTTCACGTAAAAGTAATGTAAATAATACCAATATTTAAACAAAAGTTTATGATTTCGCTTTTAAAATCATTTAGCATAACTATTTCAATCCAACCTTGATTTGAAGCTATTTTTGCTATTTTTTTCTTAAAAATATTACAGGAGCTAAAATAACGTTGAGCCTAATTTTCAAATCGCGCTCGGTGATGACTTACTACCAAGCCTTTCTCCTCCTTTAAATACCATTATATGACTAACATAGTTGGTTTGAAAACTAAATTAATCGATTTATCGAATAATACGTTTCGATATGATTATTTTGTATATATTATTCTGGTATATAAATAGATTTTTAATAAGACAAATTAGTTAATGGTAGAAGAAATTAAAAAAAAAGAAAATATGTAATACTAATTTAAAGTAAGTAGAATAGTTTAACTGTAATTTAAACATAATCATTTTTTATAATCGATGATCATAACCTCTAATATCAGCTTCTCACATTTCCATCACATATCACATTTCTCATTTCTCACAACTACAACAAAAAGTAAAACTTGAAGAACTTTCTTTTCCCTCGTTTTATTTTAGGCGGGTTTATTTATAATAATGTCTTCCGTATTAACGTTTACCTCACTGCTCGAGGGTTGAAGTGCAATTAGAAAAAACAAGAAGTGTCCTCCTCTAAATAAAAAGTGACCTGTGTTATGTTTGCATATTTTTTAATGTGTCTTTAGGTCGGTACCATTGTTGGTGCATTATCTTGTATAATAATTATACAAGACATTTGTTTTAAGTACTAGTACACTTTAGAAGACCAAAAATAATCATTTTTTTCAAGAATTTTTTTTTCTCAGAACCTGTATTAAAAATCAACATAAAACTTTTTACGTATTAATATCTAACTCTTAAAGAGTACAAAAAATATATCTTTTTTCATTTATGCACGTGCACTAATATTGTAAAGGTGGTAAATTTTCACGTAGGAGACCTTCCTTTTTCAAATGCCGTACGATTTTTTTGTTTCAGAGATCCCAATCCTGAGATTAACTGTCCGCCATCGGAACTACTTATTTTCGAGGCCTCGAATTTGGCGCCCTCTACAATATTAGTGTACGTGCATAAATGAAAAAAGATATATTTTTTGTATTTTCTAAGAGTTAGATATTAATATTTAAAAAGTTTTATGTTCATTTTTAATAAGGGTTCTCAGAGAAAAAATCTTGAAAAAATGCTAATTTTTGGTCTTCTTAAGTGTACTAGTACCTTAAAGTCCCCAAATTCTACTAAATAAATACATACATTGGTAATACTTTATACAATTGTATGTGTCTTTTATTTATATCATAGGAGGATGAGGATAATAATTACGTGATTCGTAAGTTAATTAAGGTCGAATTATTTACGTGAACCGAGGACGTATCTTTCACGTGAAAACTAATATATACGTTCCCTAAAAGATAGGTACGTTAATCAACACGTGTTTGCAACGTTAATTTCCCGGAACATTTTACTGCTATTTAAGGTAGAAAACACGTCTATTGAAGACGAGTTATTCACGTAATTTAAAGACGTATTTTCAATGTGACCTTCCAACCAAATGTTCACATAAAATTCACGTAAGCAATTTACGTATATTGGTGACAAATGTACCCAAAATTCACGTCATTAACACGTCGGTCTGTTTGCTGGGTCTCACACCATTCCGGCCAGTATTAAAGACGCACGAGGGTTGGCATCGGCCTTTCGAAGGAAGTTTGATCGAGTTGCAAGAATTCAATGCCATCTGCCAGCTTCCGGCAAAGCCTTAAAACTCCAAGATCCATACGTTACCTTTTCTGTCTGGTAACAAAAGCCACTCTCCATAACCAGCCTACTTACCCAGATGTATGGGAGCATTACTTCAATTGAGAAAGCACGTGTTAAAGTCCAACGTGCAAAAGTTAGCTATGCTAAAGCTGAAGTGCCGCTAATTAGATTGGACGGTTGTCCGAAATATGGTGGAAGAAATCTTTAGCCATACTGAAGTCCAGGTACTAGTCTGCTAAGATCTGTATAGTTACTGGTTCGGAGCGGAAAGTATCCCGTTCCACTTTTATACATCTGTGAATTTAAGGGGAGGGTCCAGTTGCCGATATCGGCATCCAGTTCCAGTCCCGACAAAGTGCCAGTAGAAACCATCTCTTGGGGAGGGGGCAATGTTACACCGATAACCCCAGCAGACGATCCGTCACCTGTAACGGTAAATGTAAAAACACCGAGAAGCTTATTCCCTCCTGTATTCGGAAAACTCCACTTCACTCCACTATCTATTTGTTCGAGACTAGGATGGAACATCTAGAGATAAACATGGCGAAGCTATGGGCCGGCCTCGATGAATCCGGAAAAAATTAAAAACATAAGGAGGTTTTGAATGAAACGGATTCAGTCGTGATTTGATTCACCGCGAATTAATGAATCACACAAAACTATTGAATCGTTTTTATTATTTTAAATCTTGTTTCAATCTGATCAATAATATATTATGTTTAATACCAGAGAAAATAAAAAAATTCATGAAACAAAAGACATATAGAGGAAAACATATAGAAAGATAAACAAAAGACAAGTAAATACATTTTTTATTGTTTCGCATGATACATCGGTAATTATTTATCGATAAAACTGTAGATTTAATCACAAATGCTATTAAAAAACAGTTACTGATGAAGAACTCGACGCAAATCCATTTCATAACATTTTTTAATGGCCGATCGGGCTCTCCTCCTCGATGAATTATTAAATACACTAAGGGTTCGAGGAGTTCTCCGTTTTCACCCACAAAATTGAAGGGTGTGTGTATACATTTTGAGATATTATCCGAACATTAGGGAGCTGAATAAGTAATAATAAATATGTCGTTAATTCATTCGAAATATTGGTTTCGATATTATTGGAAAATGAAACAATACAATTGTTCGTATAGTGGATTACGCATATAATACGTATAATATCAATTTATACATTTATATCTATTATTTAGTTTTTTTTAAACCGTTACTATGTATATAAACATTAAAATTAAATTTTTAAAAAGAAAAATAAAGAAAAAAATGTATAGTAAAAGTAGAGATTTTGAATATGAAAACCAAGCTGTTGATGTGGAAAATGCAGGAATTAGCCCAGCGTATGGGTAAGTATGAGCTAGATATTTTAGTAAATAAAAATGGAAAATAAGATGGAAAAAGAAGGGAAAGATAAGAAGGAAAAACTTCACTGTGTATTATTCCGGAGAAAATAAGCAGATCAAGAACAGAACTGCAATTTATGGTCAATAAAAAACTTGGAAATAAGGTCATGCATTTTATATACAAGGCGTCCCAAAAGTGGTGAAACGGTCAAATATTTCGCGAAATGAACATCGGATCGAAAAACTGAAAAATGCGTTTTTAATATTTTCCAAAAATCTATAGAATGGCACTACACACAATCCCCACTCTACCCCCTGGAGGTGGGGTGGGAGGTAACTTTAAAATCTGAAATAGGAACCTCCAGTTTTTATTGCAAATTTAGATTCCTTACGTAAATCTAAGCAACTTTTATTCGAGACATTTTTTCGAATTATAGATAGATGGCGCTATAATCGGTAAAAACCATTTATCTTCATAATATCATAGGTAAATTACAGAAATGGTCTAATATCTCGAGAAATACACTTTCAAATGAAAAACCAAAAAACACTTTTTAATATTTTTGAAAACCTATCGAACGACCTTAAACACGACCCTTCACACCCTGGAGGTGGGAGTGGGAGTACTTTAAAATCTTAAATAGGAACCCCAATTTTTTTATTGCAGATTTGGATTTGTCATAAAAAAATAAGTAACATTTATTCGAAACATTTTTTAGAATTGTTGATAGATGGCGCTGTAATCGAAAAAAAGGTGATTTATTAGCGCCATCTATCATTAATTCTAAAAAAGGTTTTGAATGTTACGTATTCTTTCATGAGGAATACAAAATTGCCAATAAAAATGGGGGTTTATATTTAAGATTTTAAAGTTACCTCCACCTCCACCTCCACCTCCACCACCTCCAGGGTGTGGAGTGGGGGGTCGTGTTTGGTGTCTTTCGATAGGTTTTTGAAAAATATTAAACACGTTATTCTGAAGTTATTTCCTTGTGGCATTTTTATAATCAACTATTTTCAATGGGAAATAAGCCACAATTTTACCAAAAAAATGATTTTATTAACGTTTCGAAGCCCAAATCAGGTTTCGTTGTCAAAATACAAAATACTACTAAAATAAACAAAAATGTTGTAAATGTTGCTAAGTAAAAAAAATTCTTCTAATAATTTATTTAATCTGACTCGTTTATATTGGCAATTCAGACGAATATTATAAATTTTATAGTAGAATTAAGTTTATAGTATTTTGTATTTTGACAACGAAACCCGATTTGGGCTTCGAAACGTTAATAAAATCATTTTTTTGGTAAAATTGTGGCTTATTTCCCATTGAAAATAGTTGATTATTAAACACGTGTTCTTTGGTTTTCGTTTGAAAGTGTATTTCTCGAGATATTACACCGTTTCTATAATTTACCTATGGTATCACGATAAATCATTTTCACCGATTATAGCGCCATCTATCCACAATTCGAAAAAATGTCGAATAAAAGTTACTTTCTTTTACATAAAGAATCCAAATCTGCAATAAAAAAATGGGGGTTTCCATTTAAGATTTTAAAGTTACCCCCACCCTACCTCCAGGAGGTGGAGTGGGGGGTCGTGTTTAGTGACATTCGATAGATTTTAAAAAAAATTGAATACGTATTTTTCAGTTTTTCGATCCGATGTTCATTTCGTGAAATATTCGACGGTTCCGCTACTTTTGGAACACCATATATTATTTCCTGTTACTCCGTAAAGGATCATAAAGCTTCTCCATTGGGCTCTGTCTCTGGCCATAGCTGCTACCTCTCCCCAGCTCTTTCTCATACCTTTGTAGTCAGCTTCAATTGTTCTTTTCCAGGTTGTTGCGGGTCGTCCTTGCTTTCTTCGTCCTGCTACTGTCCATTTTAGAGCTTTCTTTGTTATATCTGCGTTATCCCTCCTTAGGGTGTGTCCCAGCCAATTCCATCTTTTCCTTTTAATTGCAATTTCAATAGGCTCTTGTTTGGTTTTCTTCCAGAGTTGTTGATTTGTTATGATGTTGGGAAAATATACTTTCAAATTTTTTCGGAGGCACCTGTTAACAAATACTTAGAGTTTTTGACAGTTCCGTCTGTTATTGCCCAGGTCTCGCATCCATACAATAATACTGTTTTAACATTACTATTAAATAGTTTTATTTTGACGTTTTGACTAATTTGGGTTGACCTCCATATGTCTGAGAGTGATCCAAATGCTTGTTGTGTTTTTTTAAGTCGATGATTAAGGTCCGCCTCGATTCCACCAAGTACGCCAACTATACTTCCTAGGTAGCAAAATTCTTGTACCGGCAACACCTGGTACCTAGTAGCAAAATTCATGCATTTTAGTCAAGGTTTATAGTGAAGCAGTAAGCGTTGAAGATAGCGGTAAGAAGGAGCGTAGATAGAGGTGCGGAAGTGGTATCTAAGCGGTAAGTAATTTATAGTGAAGCGGCGAGGACCGCGTCGATAAGTGCGTGAAACTTTTAAAAACTATGTTTCACTGAACAGAATTTAATGTTTATCGTCATCATCATCATTCAACCCGGATCTATCCACTGCTGGATATAGGTCTCCCTCAGTCTTTTCCATGTATCTCTTTTGTGCTGTTTGCATCCAATTTTTGTCGATCCGTTTTATGTCATCAGACCATCTGGTTGGCGGATGACCTCTCTTCCGATATGCTTTTTGTCTTGGTCTCCAGCAGTGGCGGCTCGTCAGAGGAGGCAAGGGAGGCTCAGCCTCCCCATAAATTTTTTACACACTCTATGCTGTTTTGTTTATCATGAATCGCGAAAACAACAATTACTCTCACTATTATACAACGTGTAAATTCCATATTATCACTAATTATCCATACGTACGGAGCATTAGCATTAGAACGCATGATCGCGTCTCAGTTTTATTACATATTATTGTAGGCAGGACCCTGGGTTATCCCGAGATGCACGAACGGAGCCGAGAAGCCCAGCATTCTCCGTTGCTAACGCTCCGTGCAGCGCAGCAGGCGTTTAAGGAGAGCCGGTCTCCTAACAGTGGCATCTACGGCGCCATCACACGCTGCCCGGAGATATACCAAGGGAGGCAGTGTATCTTCTCAACTCCGTTGGGTGGTTGGGTGCGTCTCGGGACAACGAATTTTAGGGTCCTGACTAAAAATAATGAAAAATCTAAAAGTGCGAATTTTGTTATGAAATTTGGTATGTGGGGTTATAATAATATTTGGAACAACTTGCTCAAATAACTTTTTCCGATATCTCTAACTCAAAGCAAAATATCGGTAATTTATCGTGTTTTTGAATTCGCAGTAGGCCGCGTTTAGAATTAAAAAAATTCAGTTGAGTATCTTAAAAAATTTGAAGCTTCATTATGTATGGACTGCAAAACTTCAAATCTGTATTTATTTTGATATGCATAGGTATCTATTTACAAATAGATGGAATTGTTAACAAATAAACGACACAAAACTTTGGTATTAAACTTTTACTATTAGACTAACTATTTTTAAAATGATATAATGAAATTATGAATTAGGATGATATTATGAAATGTAAATAAAAATGGTCAAAAGATGGGGCCTTAAATTACATTTTTTGGCGCATTTTTTTGCTAGTGCAAATTTGTCTAGATATTTTACAGTTAGGTATAGCCTCCCCTATTGTAAAAATCACGAGCCGCCACTGGTCTCCAGTATATTATTGGCTATGTCTATCTGTTGTCCGACATTCTAGCTATGTGTCCAGTCAGTTACACTTTAGGGTCATAATTCTTTCTATAGTATCTGTCACTCTTCTTCTTCGTCTTATTTTCTTGTTCGTAATCCGATCCCTACGAGAAATGCCTAACATTGATCGTTCCATGCCTCTAATGTTTATACTGTAAAATTAACAAGAAGGTTAAGTCAAAATTAAAATGACATTAAGGTGATATTCCTAACAGATCCCCAACCTTTTTCCAAATTTTTTTTAACACGAATCTGTTTGTGGTTCTTCTTCTTCTGATTCCATAGAGGTCGGCGAAGGTAAACCGTTAGGCGAAGCAACGAAGCATTAAACGTAGGAATCTTGTGCACTAAAATGAATAGTCATGCAACTTCTGGGATTCGATTCGAGAGAGTGTCAGGAAAATTTGTGAACTAAATTGATCTCCGGCAAAAATTTTTGTGCATGAGAAAATGCATTTTCAGAGTACATCTCAAAGAGATGGAAAATGAAAAATTTAGAACTAAGGAAATATTGACGGAAATGAGTCGAATTTTTATACTTGGGGGGTTTGGAGGTCACTGAACACGAGTTTCATAACAGAGACGATCTTCGAGGTACCTGATGCCCAGGGGGGAACTCCTCGCCTGGGAGAGACGAATAATTCGCAAGACGATAGAATAACTCGCGAAATGAAGATTGGATCAAAAGACTGAAAAATACGTCTCCGATGTGTTTCAAAAATCTATCGAATGACAGTACGACTCCCCCACTCCACCCCTGGAGGTGGGGTGGGGGTAACCTTAAAATCTTAAATGAAACAAGCTGAAAATGCGAGCATTGTCATAACGAAAACTTTGTATATTTACGTATTTTAATTCATAATATGGAAAATTTCTATTATGAAAAGTAGTTTAGAATGAATAATTATCTTTTAATGTGCAATTATATCATTCTAATTTAAATGTTATGAACTATAAAGGTAGTTTACTCTTGATCGAAATACATATTTTTTATATACCTCGTATAAAATTAATAAAATTTTATACAAGGTGTCCCAAAAGTAGTGGAACGGTCGAATATTTCGCGAACTGAACATCGGATCGAAAAACTGAAAAATACGTGTTCAATCATTTTCAAAAATCTATCCAATGACACCAAACACCAACCTCCACTACACCCCCTGGAGGTGGGGTGGGGGGTAACTTTAAAATATTAAATAGCAATCCCCACTTTTTATTACAGATTCGGATTTGTCATGAAAAACAAAGCAACATTTATTCGAAACATTTTTTAGAATTGTTGATATATGGCGCTTTAATTGGAAAAATACGATTTATTAGCGCCATCTATCAGCATTTTTAAAAAATGTTTCGAATAAATGTTGCTTAATTTTTCATGACGAATTCGAATCTGCAATAAAAGTGGGGGTTGCTATTTAAGATTTTAAAGTTACCCCCCACCCCACCTCCAGGGGGTGGGTTGGAGGGTCATGTTTAGTGTTTATCGATTGGTTTTCGAAAAATATTAAAAACCTGTTTTTTGGATTCTTATTTGGAAGTGTATTTCTCGAGATATTAGACCGTTTCTATAATTTACCTATGGTATCAGGATAAATCGTTTTTCCCAATTATAGCGCCATCTATACACAGTTCGAAAAAATGTCTTGCGTAAAAGTTGCTTACTTTTATGTAACGAATGCAAATCTGCAAGAAAAACTAGGGGTTTCCATTTAAGATTTTAAAGTTACCCCCCACCCCACCTCCAGGGGGTGTAGTGGGAGTTGATGTTTGGTTTCATTGGATAGATTTTTGAAAATGATTGAACACATATTTTTCAGTTTTTCCATCCGATGTTTAGTTCGCGAAATATTCGACCGTTCCCCTACTTTTGGGACACGGTTGCATCATAAATCTTAGAACAAGAAGAGCTTTTTATGAAGAATAACTTTTATTTGTCAAATTAAAAATAAAAGAGTTATAAATGAAAATGTTCTTCGTATCCATAATTTGAGAAAAATCTTCAAATATTTTTTTCCATTAGAAGGATGTACACAGACACAATACTGGCTAGTGATTTTAGTCAATAATATTGCCAATTCGACAAAAAAATAATTTCTAAATAGTTAATAATTATTACTAATGCCCGGTTGCACCAACAGATCTTAAACTCAAGTCGAGAATATCATAAGAATTAATATAATATAATTATAATATATTACAATAAGAATACCATAATATAATAATAGATATAATTGATAATAAGGTAAAAATCTAAAATTATGGTGCAACGTAAGCGATACTCAAGAAGGCCCTATCTATAAGTAGAGCTTAGCTAAGTGGAGCTTAAGATCTGTTGGTGCAACCAGGCATAAATAATTAGTAATTTTGCCAATTTCGGCAAAATTCTCAAAAAACAAAAAAAATTACCTTCTACAATCACTATCCAGTTGTGTCGAGTTTAGGGAACGACTAGGTATACATAATATTTTAATTTTATAGCAAATGGAACAGTCCATTTATCATAAAGGGGAGGCCGTATTTATACGGGTAAAAACCTTTTTAAAACTGTTAATAAATTATTGCTTTTAAAATATTTATACTCAAATTGTATTTTTGAACATCTTATTTATTTTATAGACAAGGCGGAAACGGCGGGTTCGTTGGGAGAAATATTCCCATGAGATATTTTTGCATAATCACATTCGAGAGACATCCCAGAATAAGGTTCAAGAAGTCGCCCACGAGAAAAGTGGGCCAATTTTTTTTTAACAATTTTTTTTTAATCAAATTGCAAAAATTTATATTTTTGGCCGGGACTAATTTTTTTAGGTTTTTTGGACCATTCTGGATAAAAAAAGTCTCTTATAATTTTTTTCTAAAGTTGATCTTTTTCGAGTTATGTTAAAATTTGAAAAACGCGAAAATGGCCATTTTTAAGACTAAATAACTCGGTCAAAAATTATTATTTTGAAAGTCAGAAAGTGACTAAATCAAAGTTTAAAGTCGCCGCTACATGATCCTGAAGAAATCTGTGTCATTAATTTACTACTAAACTGTTATTTTTAATTAATAACCATGAGTGGATAGATCGTATTGACGCTGCTGTAAATGTGAGTGCGAGTAAGATGCACAATTGGACTGCTGGAATGGCTTCTCTCTCGCACTCAGCATTTACAGCCCCGCACACGTGCATGGCGCTTATTATTATTACTTAAAAATAACAGCTTAGTAATAAAATAATGACAAAAATTTCTTCAGGATCTTGTAGGGGGGGCATTAAACTTTGATTTAGTCATATATTGACTTTCATAATAATAACTTTTAACCGAGTTATTAAGCCTTGAAAATCGCCATTTTTCGTTTTTTTCAATTTTAAATTGCTTATAAGTCGAAAACTATCAACTTTAGAGAAAAAGTATAAGAGACCTTTTTTGTCCAGAATGGTCCAAAAAATTAAAGAAAAAATTGTTCAGGCCAAAAACATTGATTCTTGCAATTTGATTAAAAAAAATTGTTAAAAAAAATTGGCCCACTTTTCACATGGGCGACATCTTGAACCTTATTCTGGGATGTCTCACGAATGTGATTATGTAAAAAAATCTCATGGGAATATTTTTCCCTTCAAACCTGCCGTTTCCGCCTTGTCTATTATATAATAATTAAATTCACTATCAAATGGCATTGATGCTTTATTAATACTTAATTTAAAATTTAGTTTGACATTCACGAAGTGTCAAACTCAAATGTAAATAACCTATGCTTGGCAAATCGAGATTTAAAAAAAAGTAGCCTACTTCCTAATCAACCATTTGAGCTGACGTTTAGTGCGTCTGTAGGAGATAACCGGATTGTAACGTCACATTTTAGACTCTGAGGTCGATTATCTCGAAGACGCTTAGATATATCGAAACGCGGTTTTCAGATTTGGATTCAGAAGGCAAAACTACATAAGAATCCATCGATACATCTGCTCTAAGTATTGCAGGAGCGGCAACGCAATAACACACAGGCTTTAGCAAATTTATAAACGAAAAGTTTTCGTTGAAAACCATTTGCTGTTGCTGATTTGGATTGCTTACGTAAAAATAAGCAACTTTCATTCGAGACATTTTTTCGAATTGTAGATAGATGGCGGGATAATCGCAGAAAACTATTTATCGTGATACCATAGGTAAATTATAGAAACGGTCTTAATATCTCGAGAAATACACTTCCAAATAAAAAACCAAAAAATAAATATTTTTCAAGAACCTATCGAATATCATCAAACACGACCCTTGACTCCAACCGCTGGAGGTGGAGTGGGGTAACTTTAAAATAAAATAGAAATCTCCTTATTTTATTGCATATTTGGATTCCTCAAGAAAAATTAAGTAACATTTATTCAGAACATTTTTTAGAATTGTTGATAGATGGCGCTAATAAATAGTATTTTTTAGATTATAGCGCCATCTATCCAAAATTCGAAAAAATGTCTCCAATAAAAGTTAACTTATTTTTACGTGAGGAATCCAAATCTGCAATAAAAAATGGGGGCTCCTATTTGGGATTTTAAAGTTAACCCCCACCCCACCTCCAGGGGATGGAGTGCAGAGTCGTGTTTGATGTTATTCGATAGGGTCTTGAAAAATAGTAAACACATATTTTTTGGTTTTTAATTTGGAAGTGTATTTCTCGAGATATTAGACCGTTTCTATAATTTACCTCTTGCCTGCCAAGGTAAAACAGTATATGTGAAAAAAAATCGATTTTTGAATTTGCCGCCGAAACTGGGTTATTTTTTCCGCTCTTTCTTATGCAATTTTTTGTTTATTTCTATCTCATTTAGTTTTCAAAATGTGACACTGGTAAAACAGTATATGAGTACGTGTACTTGTGTCTCTGCTATGGTAAAACAGTATATTCGACAAACTCTACAAAAGCAGAATAGTATACATCGTCATACACTGCTTATCCCTGGTATTATGTTATACATATCTATTTTTTGAAACTCTACTGGTAAAACAGGATATATGTATGTGGTATATGCTGTTATACGGTAACATATTTCATAAAAACGGTGTCCCAATTCCAATGGTAAAATAGTATAAAAATCTCATATCGTTGGCTTAGTGTGAAAACCTCGTATCTAATTTTTTTTCGAAAATTACATTTTGGTGGTTTTAGTTTGAAAACCTTGTATCTCACGATTTACAACTGGTAGAAAAAATCCAAATACACCAGACTATTTTCTACAGCCGAAAAAAGAAACCAAGTATATAAATTGCTCTCTTGATTTAGTGTGAATACCACGTATATATATAACTAAGAATTTGATGAATTTTAAGAATTTGGAGTGTTTCTTTGAAATATTCTACTTGGAGAAGTGTTTTTTGTGAACAATAGAAGGTAGTCCGGCATATAGAAACATTTTATGAACCTTAAATCCAAAGATTTGTACTGTATCAACCTAGTATTTGGAGGTGTTCAATAAATTATGAAAAATGAAAACCTCGTAAATAATCATAAACACAACCTCATTTTAGATGAAAAACACGTATATCAAGATATACAAGGTTATCATAGTTACTTGGGCAAAGGCTCTATATACTGCAAGGATATTTATGTGTTTTTCATAGTTAATATTTGTATATCCAATAAAATAGCAACATTTATCACTTCAGCTCTGGGCCAATATCAGATATTTGTCTCAATGTGCTCAAATTAAAAATGCGTAACAGCAGTTTTTGTTTTTAGGTTCTATTATGCAGAAAATCAGTTTTTTGCCTGTCCTGTAAAACTGTAATTTAATGAGATACGAGGTTTTCACACTAAGCCATCGATATACTCTTTTAACTCTTTTACCATAGTATGACCAATGGGAATTTTTATCTCCCCGACGGTATATATACGTATAAAGTCTTTTATATACTCTTTGGGTATACTGGAAAAATGGCAAAACAGTATATGTCATTTTACAAGCACATTTGAAAAACTATACATATTTGCTGTTGTAATAATTATTATAATAACATATTTTTTTATATTCCAAATTTCATTTGTCTAACTTTATAAATGACAAAAAGGCACAATAAAAGAACAAAAAGTCATTTATCTCAAAACTCACTTTTTTCACATATACTATTTTACCTTTGCAGGCAAGGCCTATGGTATCACGATAAATCGTTTTTTTTTTCGAATATAGCGCTGTCTATCCACAATTCGAAAAAATGTCTCGAATAAAAGTTGCTTATTTTTACGTAAGCAATCCAAATCTGCAATAACAAATGGGGGTTTATATTTAAGGTTTTAAAGGTACTCCCACCCCAACTCCAGCCCAGATAGCACATGACATCCCGAGGACGTCCGTTTCAGGTCCCAATTAAGTCCGAATGTACGGGGACCTCAATCGGACGTTCCCAGGAATTACAAATCCAGACGTCCCCAGGAATTACGATTACGGACGTCCCCAGGACGTCTGTTTCAGGTCCCGCTAAGTCAGAATGTAATGGGACCTTAATCGGACGTCCCCAGGAAGTACGATTACGGACGTCCCTAGGAATTACGAATCCAGATTAGTTCAGGAATGGATCTAATAACCTTCAGTTATTTGGCATTTGCAGTGTTGCCATACTTTAATTGTATGATTCTTGTATAATTCCAATCAATGGTATAATATACAAGAATAGTAAGATTAATATATAGAGATAGATTTATAATCTAAACAAAATTTATACAGTTTATCTTCATTTATCAGTTGATCTGCCTTTTTATAACAGTGTTGGTTAACTTTGAAAATAATCTACTGAATAATTTAAATTTCAATTAATGTCTTAATAGTAATCATTAATAAAAAGAATTTAAATTATCTTTTGATTTAAAAACACTTATACAGTTGATCTTTATTTATCTTTTTTTTTGTAACAATTTTAATGAACTTTGATTTAAAATGCCTCTTTTGAGTTTTTTCAATCCAGTATTTACACTGATATTGTACTATTTACTTTTCCAAACTTTATTTTTTTGGTGCTTCAAAACTATTGAAGCAGCTATTTTTAAATGTAACTTTATGTGACGTGGTTATGTTTGTGAAAAAATTGAGGATACGGCAACGGTGTTATATTATGTCAAGCTAGAACCCTACATGGCCAATCATAGGATAGGGATTAGATTAACCGCGATTAGATTAGAAAAAATTGAGGATACGGCAACGGTGTTATATTATGTCAAGCTAGAACCCTGCATGGCCAATCATAGGATAGGGATTAGATTAACCGCGAAGGAAATGTTAGGTTCTATTGGTTCTATTCATTCTACAAAAGATTCTACAACTTTCTAATGCAAACAGAGGAACAATTTGTAAAGCTAGATACAATACTTCAGCAAAAACCCGATTTTAATCATGGCATAATTGTTTTTATATATGGTAGGAACTTCCCAAGTAGCAATTTGTCGACGCGACAACGTTGTCTACCGCGTGGCAACGTTTTCTTACAACGTTGTTATTGCCTAAAAGACGACCCTATTCTGCACTGATTTGGTGGACGATTTTTGAGTTGTCTTGACGTTACCTAGGCAACCTCCTGTTTAAGCAACATCGTTTGGTAAACGTTGCATAAGACAACTGAAGCGACTATAAAAAGCACCTGCGCGTGCAATGGTTGCTCAAGGAGTCAGACTAGTTATGTTTTTTTACCTGTATTTTTAACACTTGTGTGGTGAATGCGAAAACCAAAAGGTAAACTGTTTTGACATCGTATTGGGTATTTAAATTTATAAATACATAGAGGACTTATTACCTGATGTGAAATTTATAAACGCATCTCAGATTACCGTGAAATATGGATATTTCACCTTCAAAAAACACACGCGCTCATTTTTTTTTTATGACATTTTTGACAAAAAATATGCAAATTTAAAAAATCTAATTTTAATATAAAAGTCAAAATTTATGTTAAAGATGTTCTGTATAAATTTAATGTATTGATGGTGCTTTTAAAGGTATCAGAAAATGCCTGCATTTTTATTATTTTGTGTTTTCATTTTCTTTACATCATAAAAATCTCAAGTAAAACCAAAATGGCGCATTAAACAATATTACCAATATTACTAAAAAATACCGTATAACCAACCTTAGACGGATAAGACAACTTAGAAGTCCAATCGCCAACCAAACGCGGCCGCACCGACTATCAAAACCATTTTAGAACGCACCCTCTTATTGGGTGACAGAGGTCATGTGACCAGTGTCAAAAGTGTATCATTCTCATTAACAGCGTTGCCACATTTAGTAGATTTCTACTTTTTTGGTAGATTTTTGATATTTTTTTTTAAAAAATTCTAGTAGGCAATATTTTTTAGTAGATTTTTGGTATATTTCAACAGAGTTTGATCCATTTTTTTCGAATCATGAGGAAACTATAATAAGTATTTTTGAAAAATTTAAACGCAGAATGAAAGACTGCATTATTTAGAAAAACCAAAACGTTTCTTTTGAACGAGATATTTGGAATTAAAAGTCACACTAAATTTTTTCTTTTTTTCACCCCTGTAACTTATTAAAATAAACATTATAGAAGTTTTCAGGGACTTTCGGTCCTCGGTAATAACGTTATCTTTCTTTGTGCGTTTAAATTTTTCAAAAATACTTATTAGTTTTCTAAGGATTCGCAAAAAATGAAAACATTTAAAATACATTGAACATTTTAACAGACGACATATTGCGCCTACCCCCTTAAGTTAGCTGTTGTTTTTATTATAAAAAATCCGAAATATATCCCAAAAATCCTTAAGTATATTTTAGTTTTTGATTTAGTAGATTTTAGCTAAAAAATGGTAGATAATAACCAGCTGGTGGTTTGGAATAATTAGGTTTCCAATTTTGTGGAATTCTTCTTGGGACATTTAGGACGGATGTGCATATCACTGTATTACTGTATTTACATGGCCTAAAAAGAATCTACTGATTTTGTGAAAACAAAACTACTGAAAAAATAAAAACTGACCTGGCAACCCTGTCTGCCAAAGCTGATACAAAGATCAAATCTCAAATCTGCTGATAAAACAATGGAATGGAAACCAGCTATTAAAAAACAAATAAACAGGTTGTTACATAAATCGAAAATTTCCATCAAAATAAAATATATAATATGTAATAAGAAAAAAATAAGGTTATAAAGTAAATTAATTCTTTTTCTCCTCTGGAAGTTGCCGCAAACGTGTCACACCTCTAGAACAACACAGGGTCGTGACGTGACAGACAACTAGAGAGTCGGGCAGGGCGTAAATTAGTTTAGCATTATAACATTTTTAAGTCGTTGCGATTGTTGAAAAAACTGAACTGTGATATGTAGTTGTCACAATGGTAATAAATTAGTTGCCCGTATAACTAAAGGTTGCAGTTCGAATTCGTTAGGCAAAGTGACCAGTCGTATTCGAGTTTTGTGCGTTTATTATTGCGGAAGTGATTTAAAAAAAGAGACAATATAAATTTAGTTTTGATAGGATTTAGTTTAACACAATTATTAATTAGTAAGTAGTAATGTCCGAAAAAAGGGCGGCCGATAAGCCGCCCGATCAAAAAAACAGTGAAACTGATAACACGGAGAACAGGTATGTACAAATCGATTTTAATAATAAATATAGACCAGGCGATAAAGGGCCCTTTTTTGTTTTCGTGCAGCATAAAAATTTGAACCTAGGAAGGTTATTCCCCATTAAGATTGGCCATTTTCTTCTTGTTGATGAGAAATTGAAGAATAATGTAATTGACATTAAACCCGTTGGAATTAATAGAGTTAAAGTTATTTTCAATTCATTAGAAATAGCAAATTCATTAGTTAATCACGATGTTATTCTTAAAAATGATTTAATAGCATTTATTCCTAAATTCTACACTCATAAAAAAGGGGTGGTCAAAATGGTAGATACTTTCTTTTCCGAAGAATATTTATTAACTGCAATCAAATCAAACAGAGAGGTAGTGGGTGTTCAGCGTATGAAAAGGCGGATTATCGACTCTGATGGAAATGCGTGCTTAATTGATAGACAAATGATCATTATTGAATTTTTAGGGAATGAAATTCCTCAATGTGTACAAATAAATTTATGTAACTTCCGCGTTGAACCTTATGTACAACCCGTTGTACAGTGTTTCAAATGTTTGCATTACGGCCACACAGCCAAGCAATGCAAATCAAAAAATCAGAGATGCCGAAGGTGTGCAGATACCAGTCATACGGAAGAAGAATGTAAGGAAGAAAACATGTGCATTTATTGTAATAATACCAGCCATCCTTCAGTATCACGTGTCTGTCCTGTATACACAAAACAAAAAGGGATAAAACAAATTATGGCCTTAGAAAATATATCTTTTAAAGAAGCAGAACACATATATAACAACCCATCATATGCAAAAGTAACGACTAATAATAGATTTTCAATATTAAGTAATGATAATAATTTTCCGTCCCTACCAAACACTTCAGGTAATAGCTCATCTACTTTCACTATTAAAAAACCAAAATCAATGCCTAAACCAAACATTACAAAATCCATTAAGCGATCACATCCAACCTCTCCTACAGCTGATAATATGCCACCTAAAAAATCAAATAAACCTAGTCAAAAATCTAAACCCATTATTCCTAACCCCTACAGAGAAGAGTTTATAGATTATAAAGAAAAAACTATAATGCTAATTACATCTTTTATAAATAAGTTTCAAAAAAATTCTCAATTTTCACTTAATACTCTTACGGAATCCAACATCAGGGATTTTGTTGAGAATGCCTTCGTTTCAAACGATCCGACTGATATTATGGATACATTTAGTGAATCTGATTCAAGTGAAAAACAATTTTTTTAATAAGTACTTTTAATGGCTAACAAACAAATATTTAGAAGTCAATTAGTTATTTTACAGTGGAACAGTAGATCAATAACAACTAACAAAGGTAGTTTATTAAATTACCTTAATACAAACCACGTTGACGTAATCATTGTTTCCGAAACTTGGCTAAAGTCTAATAGTAATTTTTATATAAAAGGTTACAATTTCTATAAAAAATGTCGAGATAATGGTTATGGAGGCGTTGGTATTTTTATTTTACAAACCATAAACTATCAAGAATGTGTAATAGTCCCAAATTTTGAAAACGGCATTGAAGTATGTGCAGTATTTATTCCGGATATGAATATTTCTTTTGTCTCAATATACAAACCCTCTGATATAGTTGTGACAAAGAAGGATTGGTTAAATTTATTTCAACAGTTTAATATTTCTCGTACAATTTTTTGTGGTGATTTTAATGTACACCATTACAGGTGGGGTCCTATCCCGGAAGATCGTGGTGGAAAGGTTTTAATAGAAGTTATAGATATTTTGGAACTAGTTACTTTAAATGATGGATCACCCACTAGGGTAAATCCAAATGGCAACCACTCTGCAGTCGATTTAACCATTGTCTCTCCTTTCTTGGCGGATTTGATAAATTGGTCCGTACGAGAAGATACACTAGGTTCTGACCACTATCCTATACAATTTGAACTTCAGATTTCCCCTACATCTTTCGAAATAAATCCTGCATCCAAATGGAACGACTCTCGGGCTGATTGGTCTTTTTTCCAAGCACTTATTGAAAATGAAATAAATATTAACTTTCCTGTCAATGATCTAGATAACTGTCAACTGACAGAACATTTATTTGACGTTATATCTTCAGCAGCTTCTAAATCAATGCCTGTTAAAAAACCATTTCTTCCTTCTTCGCCAAGGCCCTACTGGTGGGACGAAGAGTGTTCAAAAATAGTAGAAGCTCGTTCCCAAGCCCTTAAGGTTTTTAAAAGACAAGGAAATTTTCCCAATTACCTGGTCTATCAAAATATTTCTGCAAAGGCTAAACGCATTTTCAAATTAAAACAAAGAAATAGCTGGGTGAATTTTATTAATGAACTTAATAGATCTACTCCACTTTCTAAAATTTGGAATTATATAAAATCAATCAGAAACAAATATCACCAACAAAAGAGACCTCCATTAAATAACGATTTAATTGAGGATGTTTTGAATCAGCTTGCCCCGCCCTCAGCCTCCAATGTCAACGTGGAAGATCTAAATAATTTTCATTTTCGGTCTACTTTTGATAGTACTTCTGAAGCTTTCACCTTTTCAGAGCTTTCTTTGGCACTAAAACAAACCAAGAACACGGCTCCTGGTTTGGACGGTTTTACCTATAAAATTTTACACAATCTTCCAGACTCAGCAAAACAAATCATTTTAAAAGTTTTCAACAACTGGTGGTTGAAACAAGATTATGCTGAGAGTCTTAAAAACATTGTCATATGTCTAATACAAAAGCCATATAAAGATCCAAAATTACCGTCATCATTTCGTCCTATATCACTTATGTCGTGTCTTACTAAAACATTTGAACGAATGATTAAATTTCGACTAGAATATTTTATTGAAAGCAATTCTCTTCTACCCATTGCACAGTACGGATTTCGTAGAGGTCATAGTACTATTGATGCATTGACTCATTTGGTTACTGATGCACAAATATGTTTTTCTGAAAATAAATACATGTTATGTTTATTTGTCGACTTAAAAGGTGCGTATGATGTGGTTGATTTGAGTATCTTAAAACTAAAATTGTGTGGAATGGGTATCAGCAAATGGGTAGCAACTAATATAATAAACTTGTTTTTAAACAGGAAAATATATATTCGTGATCACAAACATGTACTCCACGGACCAAGAACGGTATGTAACGGTTTACCGCAGGGATCTATATTGAGTCCACTTTTATTTAACGTATACACAGCTGAACTGCATGGTTTGATGGATGACACTATAAAAATTATCCAATACGCGGACGATATTTGTTTTTATACCATCCAAGATTCATATGAACAATGTATTAGAGACTTAAAGCATATTTTCTACTGCATGCGTGATTGGTTTAATAATATGGGTTTTAGTATTTCACAGGACAAGACAGCGGTAATGTGTCTTACCAGACACAGACTAAAAACCTCTGATCTTTGTACCATAGGTGACATTACTATTCCCTTAGTGACAGAATATAAATATCTAGGTGTCCATATTGATAATAAGCTTTTATGGACGAGTCACATAAAACACGTAAAGCAGAAATGTGAAAAAGGGCTTAACCTTCTGCGCGTAGTTTCCAAATATAAATTTGGTGCAGATGTTAATATATCCCTTACATTTTATAAGTCCTACATTCGATCAATAATGGATTATGGATGTACACTTTACGCCTCAACTAGTAAGTCAAATTTATTAATTTTAGACAGAATACAGTATAAAGCAATAAAGATATGTCTAGGAACTATGGTCTCCTCACCAAATAGTGCAATTCTTGCTGAAGCACAAGAACCGCCCTTGTGTTTTCGTAGACAATATTTAGCGAACAAACAAATTATAAAATACAGGACGTTTAGTACATTTATGGTCAAGAAAATCGCAGATGTAGCAGTTCAGAGTTTTATAAACAAATATTGGAGAATTAAAAATTCTCCTCCACTTGCTGATGCCTTTATTTATACAGAAAAGCATAAAAAACTTATATATACCCTAAATAACTATCCATTATACGAAACAAACTTTGAAGCTTTAATACTTAAACCAACCATTATCATACCAAACTATCCGGATAATTCAAATCTCACAAAATTAATGTTCAAATCTGTACTTGGTAATCTAGGAGAAAATAAAACAGTCATATATACGGATGGATCAAAAAATAAAAATAAAACAGGCTGTGCATTTCTCGTTTCAGACACCAATCATGTTGAGGAATTTAAAGTTCCATATTATTTAACAGTTTTTAGTGCAGAAGCGATAGCCATAGGGAAAGCTCTAGATTGGTGCGAGGCTAATGTAACTTCATCTGTGATAATTGTAAGTGACTCTCTTTCAGTGTTGCAGGCAATTAATAGTTCCCCAATAAAACACTATAAAAATAATCTTATATTATCTATAAGAAATAGTATATTTAAACTGCAAGAGCGTGGTATAGGAGTTACACTAGTTTGGGTAAGGGGTCACTCAGGGATATCTGGAAATGAAGCTGCTGATCTTGCAGCCAAAAAAGCATTGAATTCAGAATTGAGTTTAAATATTTATAACTCATTAGATATTATTAATTTGTATAAGGAAGATGTTAGGGATAGATGGGAGGCTCATTACAGAACATCTTCATCCAATTCTGAAAGTCATTATTTTAAAATTCACCCAGCATTACCAAAAATTATTCCACATATTAACACTTGGAATTATAATAGGCGACATTCGTCTATAGTATCTCGTTTAAAATTGAATCATGGACGTTTCCCAGCCCATTTGTTTCGGATAGGTATCATTGACTCTCCGCATTGTACCCATTGTCCGGAAAATCCTGTAGCCGATATAAATCATATTTTCTTAGAGTGTCAAAAATATACTGCATATACAGATACGCTGTATCAAGAACTAAGAAAACTTACAAGTCTACCGATTAGTATCACTACTCTATTAGCACAACAAGACAAAGGAATTTACGATATTTTAATTAAATTTATCTTAGAAGCTAAAATAGATATATGAAAAAGTAATTATACCTAGAAGATACAATCAATTTTAAATTAAAAAATTCTGTGGCAAATAGACATGGTCTAATGCCATCCACTCTCTCATCACACACACACAACTAAAGGTTGTAACATCGTAATGTCAGTCGGGGTAGGGGACGTTGGCCGAAACAACTGAAAATGCTCTCGGTCAACGTTGTATACAGTGCATTTGTTTGTACTGACAACCAATGCGTCGAAAAATTGCTACTTGGGTTAGGTATATTCTTTTATCTACGATTGTAGGTAAAAGAATTATCAAAATTTTGAGGAGAAGGAACATAAAAAGACGTCTTATTGTTTGTTAAATTTTGATAAAAAATTGTTTGATATATAGGTAATAGGTATGTGTTTTTTCATTTTAAATGCAGATTTCATCTTTAAAAATTATGAGTAAATTTATATAAAATAATTTTAGACTTTTTCAACATTGTTTAATTATTAAACGCCATGTTTAAAATTTCTGAAAACATTTTACAAAATGCCCTAAAAAGGTTTGGTCGGAGGTTCCAAGGAGGTTTTGGACGACCGTCCCAGGGAGGTTTTAGTCGGACGTCCCCAGGAGAGTTCGGTCGGACGTCCTGGGCACGGATGATTTCGGACGTTCTCGGTACGTACCGAGGATTTCCCAGGACCTGAAACGTACGTCCTCAGGAGGTACGAATGTCCTAGTGGTACATCCCGGGTACGTCCCAGGGATGTACTTGTGCTGTTTGGGAGGGGGTTTTGTTTGGTGTCGTTCGATAGATATTTGAAAAATATTGAACACGTATTTTTCAGTTTTTCGATCCAATCTTCATTTCGCGAATTATTCGATCGTCCCGCGAATTATTCGATCGTCCCAGGCGACGAGTTCCACCCTGGGCACAGGTACCCCGGAGATCATAGCCGTCATGAAATTCTTGTTCTGTAACCTCCAAAACCCGCTAGTATAAAAATTGAACTAATTTTCGTCATTATTTCCTGAGTTCTAAATTTTTCATTTTCCATCTCTTAAAGATTCACTTTGAAAATGCATTTACTTATGCACAAAATTTTTTGTCGGAGATCAATTTAGTTCACAAAATTGCCTGACACTCTCTCGAATCGAATGCAAAAAGTTACATGACGATTCATCTTACTGCATAAAATTCCTAGGTTTTGGGCTTTTTAGTGCTTCGTTGATTTGCCTAGTTACTTATTAACCGTTACGTATAACAGTACTTAGTATTTTATTGGTACAAACACAAGAGAAACAAGACTGGTAGATCAAGACAAAATAACCTGATGATTACAGGAAGTGAGGTAAGCGAACTAGTCGGGCGAAAACAAGGAGGAGAACACGGTCGAACATAGTCGTCGGGTACTGTAACGATAAGAGTTGCCTAAATCGTTACGAGAATATTCATAGGTCAGAATAAAAACTCAGAAACCAACGTTAATAGTATGCAACCAACTATGCATTGGGATGTACAGTGTGTGACATAATTTGGCTACAAAAGGGGAATATTTTGGTAACATTTGAATTAGGAATGTTACAGTACGTCGAGGATAATTTCCGCCGAACTGGATTGACAGAAGTCAATCCAGGCTTTTTAGTGCTTCGTTGCTTTGCCTAGGTACTTATTAACCGTTACGTATAACAGTACTTAGTATTTTATTTGTACAAACACAAGAGAAACAAAACTGGTAGATCAAGACAAAATAACCCGATGATTACAAGAAGTGAGATAATTAAACTGGTCGGGCGAAAACAAGGAGGAGAACACGATTGAAGATAGTCGTCGGGTACTGTAATGATAGGAGTTGCCTAAATCGTTACGAGAATATTCATAGGTCAGAATAAAAACTCAGAAACCAACGTTAATAGTATGCAACCAACTAAGCATTGGGTTGTATAGTGTGTGACATAATTTGGCTACAAAAGGGGAATATTTTGGTAACATTTAAATTGGGAAGTTAGCAGTATGTCGAGGGTAATTTCCGCCGAACTGGATTGACAGAAGTCAAAGGGACGGCGAATTTTGACTTCACTCTTTCCGATGACTTCTTAGAGAAATAAAATCTCCAATGACCGGTGATTTTAGAATATAATTTATGTTAGAAATTGGTTTTTTTAGGCTGAGTTACGTTGGAAATATTTTTTTTTTTTTTTTTGGTTTTGTGAAGTTTAGGAGAAGAGTCTGGTTGGCTTTTGTAAGATCACCGGTCACTGGAGAAGAAAAAAGAAGATTGAGTCAAGTTTGGTATTTTATTTATTCTAATTATGGAATAAATAATGATTTTGGGTTTTTTGGTTGAATTTGGATGGATTTGGGATTATTGGAATAAACGTTGATTTTCCGGTTCTAGAAACGTATCTCATCGTTGGTGACAAGTACCCCCCTAGGGTTGGGGAAAACAGGAGGTTAACTGGACTCTCCCACCATCAGCGTTGTAGCAGTTTTGCGAAGAAGTAGGCTCTCCATCCTGGAGAAGCGACAGATTTTTAAAACTAAATTTGCGTAGCATCTATTTTTAATAATATAATTCAAATTTTTAATTTTTTGTCAACTTTTTTAACAATTTTAATAATAGTATAATTTCATTTTTCTTAATATTAAAATAACTTAACAATATTCAGTATTTTTCTGTAAATTTTTATCTTTCCACCGTTTCTCAACTTGAACTGTAACAGATACATTTGAGATATTACACGAACATTAGGGAGATGAATAAGTAATAATAAATATGTAATTAATTCATTCGAAATATTGGTTTCAATATTATTGGAAAATGGAATAATACAATATTGTTTGTATAGTGGGCTGTGCGGGTGTTATAGCTTCCGCTGCGGAAATGTTTAATTCGGAGGTAGTAGTTAATGCTATAATCAGTTTTATATCATATTTATACATGGATGTTTAATACCAATTTATACCTATTATTTATTTTTTTAAACTATATAAAGACTAAAATTGAATTTTCATAAAAAAATTTATGTACTCTAAATATCTGATGCTTATTGTATTCAATATACATATATTGTATATTGTATAAATAAGCTTTATAGAACAAAGTAAAGTATTAAAAGCACATTTGGATTGTGCTTGTGCTCCAATTACCAAAAAAAACTCAATGGCGTGCTACTAAAAGTGTATTTAAATTTTGATGAAAAACATTTTT
Organism: Diabrotica virgifera virgifera; assembly: GCF_917563875.1. Taxonomy (NCBI): domain Eukaryota; kingdom Metazoa; phylum Arthropoda; class Insecta; order Coleoptera; family Chrysomelidae; genus Diabrotica; species Diabrotica virgifera. The sequence continues at coordinate 188,406,626 of NC_065451.1, forward strand.
AATTTAAATTTTTGAAAACACATTAATAAGCAACATCAGCGCTTCATCAATATTTTTTTTTTCGAAAGTTCTATGAACTTTCAACAGTGTGGTAATAGTGAATCGGCAATATGACAGTGACAGTGACACTATATTATCAAAAAGGAAGACACAATATTGTGATAACAATTAATATACTTATAGACGCACTAAATGTTGCCAAGTCAGTCAAGTTCGATTTCTTGCTATAGATAATCGATTTTTAGTAATTCCAATGTGACACAAAATCTAGGCATGGGATAAAAAAGTTTATTTGAAGAAAATGTATTTTTTGTTCTTCATGACGGTACATATCGTTAAAAGGTGTTCGACAGGGAGACACCATATCTCCAAAATTGTTTACTTTTGCATTAGAAGATGTGTTCAAGAAGTTAAATCGAGAACAACGTGGAACTAAAATCGATGGCAGAGTTTTTAGTCTCCTAAGATTTGTCGATGAAATAGTACTCATAAGCAACAATAGAGAGGAACTGATCTGCATGCCGAAAGAGCTTAAACGAGAGTCTGAGAAAATCGGTTTAAAAATGAATTTAAATAAAACAAAAGTGATGACAAATCAAAATATCACAATCGACTTAGATGGAAGTAAAATTGAAAGTGTCGAAGAGTATATAGTCAAAGCCCGACTTTCATGCACTCCTACGTGTGACTAGGCAATCCTCAGGTCTGACTGACGGTCTTAGTCAAAGCCCGAAATAAATAACAGTTTCGGCCTTTGACTAGTCAAACCTAGGAAAGACTAAGTTGGTTAGGCAAAGATTGAAATTTAACTTTATGAAATCGGGGTTTGACTAGTCAACCCTATACAAACCGTCAATTATTTATCTTGTATTCTACTCAAAATATTTCGAGCATCCTCTTTGGCTCTATCAAAGCTGGGGATAGGTATTGTTACAGTTTTTCCGATCGAAATTGGAGGAATTTTTTTCACTTAATTGTTTCATAGCCTTAGCCTGGGCATGAAGACCTTCAATCGCATTTCCTTTATTTATTTTAATCTTTTCTGCCTGTGCACAACGCATGCTCGAACTCGTGCCAAGGAGATGCTCGAAATATTTTGGGTATCATACAAGATAAAACAGTAATTGACGGTTTATATAGAGTTGGTACGAAATACGGAACAATAAACACACTTTTTTCAAGAAATCAAATAAGAGAATGCAAAGAGAATTTTCCTAATTTCGAAGATGTTACAGACTTTAAGCTTTCTCTAAGAGAAATTAGTACAAAAGATTATAAATTTGGAGGACAAGGATTTATAAAATACCACTGCAATAAGAAGTGCTCTTTAAAACTATGTAAGTGTAAAAGGTCTAACGTATTGTGCAACTCTAAATGCCATAATGCCTCAATATGCGAGAATAATCACTATTTTTTACAGGTACCTACTTTTTAACACGTATTTTAATTACGACAATATAAAAATAATAAACATTACAATTAAAAAATGACGTTCTATTAAATCTAATCTAATAAATTACGACATTTTAATAGCTGATCGGGGTTAGACAAGTCAAACCCCGATTTCATAAAATTAAATTTCGGCCTTTGCCTGACCAACTTCGTCTCTCCTAGGTTTGACTAGTCAAAGGCCGAAACTGTAATTTATTTCGGGCTTTGACTAAGACCGTCAGTCAGACCTGACGATTGTCTAGTCAAACCTAGGAGTGCCTGAAATTCGAGCTTTGACTATAACATATATACCTAGGTCACGCGAACAAACTAGACAAACAGAATCAAACAGCAGAGATAACTAGAAGACTCAGTGATGTGTTGAAAAACAAAAACATACCAATAAATCTAAATAAAAGGGCGTTCGACAGTTGTACGCTACCAGTTATGACTTTCGGAATGGAGACAGTGACACTTACAGAGTTGTCAGCCAATAGATTAAGAACAACACAGAGGGCAATCGAACGAGCTATGTTGGGAGTATCTCTGAGCGAACATAACGAAACGATGACGTACGAAGCAGGACGAAGGTGGAAGATGTAATTGGAAGAATTGCGCAAATGAAATGGAATTGGGTAGGGCACGTGGCACGTCAAAACAACGACAGGTGGACGAGAAACATTGTACTACGAGAAACACAGTCGTAGTAGAGTAAGACCACAAAAACGTTGGCTAGACGACATCAAAGCCAAAGTAGGGAGAAACTGGTACCAAATAGCACAAAACATAGAATAGTGGAGAGCTCATGAGGATGCCTTTATCCAGGAGTGGATGCAAACAGGCTGAAGAAGAAGAAGAAGAAGAAGACTAATAATAATATCCAGTTACTTATACAAGAGTAACTGACATAATACGTAGTAATTGAATTTATTAATATAAATAAAAAAAATAAATATGTATATAAATATATATAACACCGGTTTATAGCGTCCTGCGCCTTCCGGTTCCTATTCTCCAGCCGCATCGATCTGTCCAATCTCCTGGTCGGAGATCTCTCTCAGACATGGCTTTTTGAATTCCACTTATTCAGGTTGTTTTCAGTCTGCCCCTTTTCCTTATTTCCGAGGGTTGCCATTCCATTATTAGCTTTGGGAGTCGATGTTCCTCCATTCTTTGTACATGGCCATACCAACAAAGTTGTTTTTGTTGGACTTCTTCAATTATGTTTGTTTTGCTATTCATAATAGCTCGTACCCGTTCATTCGTTATATGCGAGAAACTGGAGATGCAGGCCGATCTTCGCCAGAAGTCCATTTCCAGTGCGAGCAACTTCTGTTCTGTTCGCTTATTCAGTTGCCAGGTTTCACATCCATATAGTACCACGCTTTTAAAGATGCTATTATAAAGCTGTGTTTTCTTTTCTTTTGATATGGTTTTTGACCAAAGTAGTGAGCTCAAAGCTCCTATTGCCTTCTTTCCTTTCATAATTATTTCCTCTATTTCGAATTCTGTCCTTTCACTTTGTTGGATTCTCGTTCCAAGGTATACATAATCAGAGCTTGGCTCGATAACTATATCATCCTCTAGTTGTAACTCACTCTTCTGTCCTCCTATACACATATATTTGGTTTTGTTTATATTAACGTATATGCCTCATTTTTTGTATTCTCGAAAAGCCGATTTGTCATAAATATTAGATCATCTTTATCCTGGGCAATCACCACCTAATCGTCAGCAAAATGCAGTGTGTATAGTGTTAAGTCGTTGTTTAGCTTTATCCCCATTCCAAAACACGATTTTCGCCACTTATTCAATACCTCATTTATATAGATTTTAAACAGTGTTGGCGATAAGCTGCATCCCTGTCGTAGTCCCTTATTCACCATGAAGCTATTGGATCATCTGCTGTTGATTTTTATGTTTGCTTGGATATTGTTGTAGAATTGTTGCACTGATTTTATTAAAGTTATATTAATAGGGGATTTTTCCAGGACTTGCCATAATTTACGAAGTGGTACGGTATCATATGCCTTAGTTAGATCGACGAATAATAGATGTATGTCTCTGTCTCTGGCTACTTTTTTTTCGTTGAGTTGGTTGATCGTGAAGATGTGGTCGATACAGGATCTTCCTGCTCGGAATCCTGCTTGTTGTTCGATCTCTAAAGGTGCATATTCATTTTCTATTAGAGTTTTTAGAGTTTTCCCATATAATCTGCTAAAGGTGCTGGTTCTGGTTACAGTAATACAGCGATGGTTCTTGCAGTCTTCCTTGTTACCCTTTTTGTGTATTGGGGTTATCCATCCTGTTTTCCAATTTTCTTGTATGCTTTCTCCATTTGTGTAGTTGTTGAAAATTATCGTTATTAGTTTGATCAATTTTGCAGTTCCATTTTTTATAAGTTTCGCTGGGATTCCTTCTGGACCACATGCTTCTTTATTTTTTAGTGATTTAATCATTCTCTCAACGAATTCGTCATTTAATTCTACGACTTGACCATTTAAATTGTAGTGTTTTGGTAATGTATTTATGTGTTCCTCTCTATTTTCTTGAAGTTCTTCTTTGTAGTGGGTTTTCCATTTCTTTAAATCAATCATTTGAAGGTTTGTATTATTTCTGTTTTTATTTCTTAGATTTCGAATGAATCTCCAAGCTTCTGAGGATCTGCTTCCACCTAGATGGCATTACATTTCCCTACATCTCTGTTCCCAGGTAGTGTTCTCATTTTTTGTTAACATTTTTTTATATTTGATTAATTCTTGGCGGTATTGGGTTTTATCATATGCGTTTTGTGATTTTAACCATTTATGATATTTCTGTTGTTTTATTTGTTTCTGTTGTTTAAGTTCATTGCTCCAGACTATGTTGTTATTTTTCCTGGTATTTGTTATCTCCTCCATGCCTAATGCTTCACAGGCTGCTTCCTTAATCGCAAGTGTTGTTTTGTCGTATATTATATTGGTGCTACATGTCAGGTCAATTTGATCAAGTTTTTGATCCAGTATGTTCTGGTATAGGAACCTGGTGCTGTCGTCATATAGCCCAGTTAGTTTGTATTTGGGTTCTTTGATTATTTTTTCTCTTTCCTCTTTCGATGTTTCATTTATTGCATATTTGAAGAGGATTTGGATTTGAGATATTAGTAGGTAATGGTCAGATCCGCATTCTACACCTCTATATACCCTTGTGTCTTGGATTTTCCATTCTGATTTTTGTTTTATTATAATATAGTCTATAATCGATCGTAGTTGTCTTGTCTCTTGATGCCAAGTGAACTTATGTATGTCCTTGTGCGGATAAAAGCCGTTTAAAATTTTTAGGTTAAATTGTTGACATAGACTAATGAGCCTTTCTCCATTATCATTGGTTACTTCTTCCCCGTAGTTTCCTACAATTAGGTGGTCCTTCTGTCTTCCTGTTCTTACATTCAGGTCGCTCATCATTAATATCTCCCGTTGATCTCCGATTTTAGAAATCGTGTCTTCAAGCTCTTGTTGGAATGCGTCTTTTTCGTTTATTAATGTATCTTCGGTAGGGGCATATATACCTACTACTGTGGTTCTGTGGCCATGGATGTTTAAGTTGACAGTCAGAATTCTCTCGTTTATTGCTTCCCAATTTGTTCTTTTATTTTTATATCTCTTATCGATAAGCATTGATACTCCTTTGGCAGCTCTTTTATGTTTTTGTACGCCACTGAAGATGTGGATAAAATTATCAATTTCTTCTATAACTTTACCTTTTTTTTATTTCAGTAAGAACGGATACTGATATCTTGTGTTGTCTCATTCCTTTGATTACGTCTTCAATTTTTCCTTTTAATCCTTGGACGTTCCATGTACCATAATTCATTGTCCATTTTCGTTGCGGAAGTCGTCGTGGTTTTTTCAGGTCCGGGTTCCTTCCGAGGCTGGGTTTTCGAATTTTTAGCACTTCCTTTTTTACGAATGTAGAGTCCCTAGCCCTACGATCCAACCCCCAACATGGAGGGCCAGAGTTTAATTTTAAAGTTTGCTTTCTCCTAGATGGATTGTCTTCTCTACGACTCTAGAGCGCCATCTGCCCATTTGTATTTGATTTTACACCATCCCTAAAATCGGGGGTCGCCACTTCCGCCATACACACCGTACCGAAGATCTTCATCTCCGCCGTGGATACCGTTGTGGTCTTCATCCGTGACCCTGGACAAGACACCATAAGCAGGTACTAGTTTCCCGGGTCAGGAAACTCGTGGAATCTGCGGAGGGCAGGGATTGATTCACTTTCCTTGGTAGGACTGTCCAAAGGAGTTCCTACCCGCTATCTCGTAATGTATATAAATAATTTCTTAAATTTTATGGGTGGTACCTTTTTTTCCGACGCGCAGTGTATAACTAAAAATCAAAATTTGGAACTCCCTGTTATATACCTTATAGTTGATATATGAATAAATAAAGCATCATAAACTCAGGAGCAGCGTTGCAATATTATCCATATATTTGACAACACACCGGAATAAATCATTTTCGCAATACTGCTCTTTGTCAGAAACTAAATAACTCATGTTCGTGCATTTTAATAGCTTATTTCGCATATCTTATTAGGTAACAAAGTCTACATCTACACCAGCTGACAATATTACGCCACATTAGGCAAAATACCTCGGAATTTCCACTCTAGCTTCATTTTAGGAGTTGGTCTCTCGTAGAAAAATAAATTTTAAACATGCAGCATGTTATTTAATTAAGCAGTTTCAAGTTGGGGCTCTATTTTACTGGTATTTCTGGTCGTTGTGCTTTTGTTTTACAGACATACATCCTCTGAATTCATATAGCAACTCTTGTCTGGTGTAAATTCCACATGAGACACTAATTTTCTGCTTTTATTATTTTTGTGTAGTATACAGCTATTTTTATGTAATAATAGAAAATAAATATGACACCAAAGGAAAATAAAATGAGAAAATCCTTGGATTTATTCTTGTAAATACGACTATATTATAAATAAAAACTTTATCAGCAAAATAAAAAAAATTAAATAGTTATTCAGAACGTAAATTTAAACAATGCTTAATACTCCACAACTAATGAGTAAGGACTGCAATCTGTTAAACCATTCAAAGCTTTTCGGTCCCTTTTAAAATTGATTACAAAAAAATAATGACATAATATTCTTGGGATAATCGAAAAGATGCGTAAGTTGTCACTAAATTAAAAATGTACATAATATCAATAAGATGGAGATTGGATATCATCAAAGCTATTAGAATATTGTTTATAGTTATTCTAAATAGTTGGTTTGTGGTGCAACTAGACCACTCTCTTCCAGGATTTTCAGATTTCACACCCAGGACATTCTTCTGCGGACCAGATTTCTTCTTCCTTCAATATTTCCCTGCATTATATTTTGTAGGAATGTTTATTTTTGTTTACGTAATAAATGGTCCAAGTATTGGAATTTTCTCTTTTTTCTGGTAAGTATTACTTCAGGCCTTTAATTCATTCGACATAATATTTCTTCGTTTATGACTCGGCCAACCCAACTAATTCTTAACATTGGTCGATAGCGCAAAATTTCGAAACTCTCAAAGCTCAACAATCCTCAAAATTTGATGGACCTCGCATATCTTGAACGATGTAGTGCTGCATAGAATAGGCAAGACAAGAGAAATTTTCAACACAGTGAAAGATAGAAAAACATAATATCTACACCAGGTCGGATATCTAGAAAGGAAAGATCAAGGAAAAGAAAAGACTAAGAAGGAAAAGACTATCGTGGCTAAGAACCGTCCGACAATTTTTTGGCAGGGCTAAATTTTGAACAGCTTATAAGAACAGAGACAGAGAAAAGTTTGCAATTATAGTAGCCAACCTCCATTTAACAGAGGAACTCTAAGAAGAACAATGTTCAAGTTCATTTTAGGAGTTGGTCTGATAGAAAAATAATTTTTAAACTTGGAGCATGTTAAAAAAACTAAGTTTTCAATCTCATACCACATAAAACAACATCCATAATGTTATTCTACATTCTACCAGACTGAAAACAATGGGAACCTTCTCTGGTAACACCTCCGAGGCTTCTACCATTTGCAAGCCATAACGGATGCTGAGACTAAGGAAGATGAGGGAATTTTACAATTTATAGTTCACGTCCCATCTGCTCAGCGCGGTAAAGTTCCAACGAGAATGATTCCCTTCGTACTCCAATCAGAGTAAACCTGTAAATCAAAAATGAATAACCATTTTCTATTTCGTTGCAACACGAAACTACAGCCGCATCATTATTCCAGTTCAATCAGAGAGTGCAGCAAGCATCTCTACCGGTTTCGAAACTTATTAGTCTGTCATCAGGAGGCACATATGCTGCTCTCTCTGACCCAACTAGGACAAACCCCGGCGTGCAGTCACGGATTGCAACGAACGAAATGGCAGGGATGCCCTAGCGGCAAGTGCTAACAAAAAACTAAGTTTTCAATCTAATATCACATAAAACAACATCCAAAAATGTCATTCTACATCCTACCAGACTGAAAAGAATGGGAACCTACTCTGGTAACACCTCCGAGGCTTCTACAATTTGCAACCCATAACGGATGCTGAGACTAGGAAGATGAGGGAATGCCTCCTGATGACAGACTAATAAGTTTCGAAACCGGTAGAGGTGCTTGCTGCACTCTCTGATAGAAATAGAATAATGATACGGTTGTAGTTTCGTGTTGCAACGAATTTTAAGATGGTTATTCATTTTTGATTTACATGTTTACTCTGATTGGAGTACGAAGGGCACCATTCTCGTTGGAATTGAATTGACGTGAATTATAAATTGTAAAATTCCCTAGTCTTCCTTAGTCTCAGCATCCGTTAGGGCTTGCGAATTGTAGAAGCCTCGGAGGTGTTACCAGAGAAGGTTCCCATTGTTTTCAGTCTGGTAGGATGTAGAATAATATTTTTGGATATTGTTTTATGTGCTATTAGATTGAAAACCTAGTTTTTTGCTAGCAGTTGTCGCTAGGGCATCCCTTCCATTTCGTTCGTTGCAATCCGTGACTGTACGCTGGGGTTTGTCCTAGTTGGGTCAGAGAGAGCAGAATATGTGCCTCCTGATGAGAGAATAATAAGTTTCGAAACCGGTAGAGGTGCTTACTACACTCTCTGATTGAACTGGAATAATGATAATGCTGTAGTTTCGTGTTGCAACGAAATTGAAAACGGTTATTTACTTTTAAAGAAAGAATTGTTAATAGCAAATTATCTGACAGAAATTCAACCTGCTACCCTCTAAAAACCGAATCTACGCACCAAAAAACCTAAAAAAGTCAAGGTACAGAGGGGACATAAGGTACATACTTAACCCCCCTTCCCCAAGGCTTCTAGACTATACCATCAATGGTCACCAAAATAACAAACGAAGAAGAAGGACGATAGGTTCACAAATTTCAGATATTTCATTACAACGATATTTACTTTCAAAACAAATACTAAAATAAAACCAAAATAAACAGAAAAAAACTGAAAAACTTGCCCTAAATATTGGCATTTCGTATATAATATTTGGAAACAATTTCTTGTTAATCTCACTACAACTTTACTTGAAAATACATAATAAATCCCTACACCGTTGAGCATGCTCGTAGTTAGTCTATTAGAGAAGACTCCTTATAGAAACTTACGCTAAAAATAAAGAAGTGCATGAAGTGTATAAACTTTCTATCTATGAGTATATTCCTCAGCATAACTCCCTACAGAAAATTGTTTTCAGATAGAGTATCAATTACGAACTCAGTTTAAACTCTACTTTGTCGGATCTTGTTACCTATTCAGATTTTACGATAAAAGTGCTTGCGGGGGATTAATTGATTTTAGAAAAACATTATCTGACATATCGGTATCTATGTTTCCTATCAGTTAACATGCTTGATATACTTTATAGTCGAGATCAGATATCCTTCAGAATACTTTGATCTTATCTATAACAAACTTCCGCCAATATTTCATTTCATCGACGTCTTTAAAGTCAATCTACGCAGTTCTCCGTTTAAATAATTAAGGTAATAGTAATTCTAAACTCACTTTGGTCTTTTCCTTTGGAGTGTATAAAATATTTCCATCATGTTAAAATGTGTATATATGTTACGGTAAGTATGATTAATTGGAAATTATTAATAATTACCGGTTACTATTAATACAAATCGAATAGCTAGGTAAACGTAATAAATATAGTAGAATTAATCACATCGACCGGTAATTATTAATAAATCCCGGATTAGAACGGTAAATGTGATAAATTTCAATACTGCTAAGTGGGCAAAAGCTTGCGGAGTGTAGGGGGCTAAATACGGCGCATAGTGCATACCACAGTGTTAGTCAATCTGTAGTCGGAAGCGGCCACTGTGTAATACACTATTTTAATGTATGGTTCAAAAACATGTAATAGTGTAGGTAGCGCTTATTATGTTTCTAATATAAAAAGTGGTAATTCTTTTAGACTACCTAAATGTACATCTATCTTCACTGCCGAACTTTATGCTATTGAAAGAGCCCTAACTTACGCGGTTGAACAGAACTTTGGAGACACGGTTATACTATCAGATTCTTTATCTGCTCTTGAGGCAATATCGCAACCAATAACCAAAAAACACAACAATGAGTTGTTATGCCATATTAGAAAGACAATCACTCGATTTAAAAATAATAGCAGTGACTTGGTCTTTATCTGGGTAAAAGGACATGCCGGAATCAAAGAAAATGAGATAGTGGATGAAATGGCAAAGAATTCAGCAACTTTAAATGAAATAGTAGATTTAACAATCTCCAGCGATTACATTCCCGAATTGCATAAAAAATTAAGAAAAAAATGGGAAACTATTTGGCTTAAGTTTGTACAAACTTCGAGGAATCCATACACTAACATACACCCACAACTTCCGCAAAATATCCCACATATATTTGATTATCACATTACTCGATTTTATTCCACATCCCTAAGTCGCTTAAGATTAAACCATGGCAATTTTCCTGCACATTTAGCTAAAATAGGAATGCGTATCAACTCTCTCTGTTCATGTGATAACTACTCTACTGCAGATTTAAATCATATAATCTTTAATTGTGAACTTAATAAAAACCATACGAAAGCACTAATTGCTAGACTTCAGGAGCGGAATGTAAGTTTACCGCTGAATATTTCACATCTACTAAGCTTCAATACCAAAACTATTAATGATATTATCATACAATTTCTTAAAGATTCTAAAATAAAAATTTAATATGACATCTTCAATCTTCAACTTTCAAATATCTGTGGCAAAAAGTTTATCTAATGCCATCCCCTCTTTGTGAACACACACAAATACATAAGGCTAAAGTAGGATTAAAAACATCTGTACCTCCTGGTACTTTATCCGAAATCAGAAGAAGATTTAGAAGCGATAATATCTGATCATTCTGATGACGCTGATGATGGAGCAAAGCACCGTGGTGATATGGAACTCAACAGTACAACCGAGGATTCACAGTTAGCGAATATTGAAGATACAGAAAACACTAACAGTCCAATCAAACAAAATGCTTTTTCTTTTTATATTAGGCCTCTTGGCCTGTTCTTAACCGATTTTGAGCTTGTATTCGTAGCTGTGATATTGACTGCCAGCTATCTCGCCACCTTTTAAAGGGCCTTTCTATTGGTCTCTTGCCTGTTGGCTTCGAATCCCTATCTATACGGGCTATTGTCTCGCTGTCCCAGTGGCGTAGCGTAGTGGGGGCGGCAGGGGCGGCGCGCCCCGGGCGGCACTTTTTAAGGGGCGGCAAAATTTAACAATAAATAATAAAAATATTTTGTAAATATTTGAACCATTTTATATTTTTATCGCAAATACAAATTCGGATCGATTGAAAGGAGCACGGAATTTTTCATTACATACTTATTTTGTGACGAATTCGGGGAATTCCTTTTCTTTGAATGATATTTTGTAGCGACTGGCAACAACGTCTATAGTCTGTACTGACTTGTGGGAATTCCCCGTTTATGACTAACCATCAGCACAACTTTTTTCGGCACTTTAGAACGTTGCCTATTCTTTTTTTTTTCTCATCAACACATCGTTGGGAAGTTCTGATAGCAGCTACAGGCAAAAGAAGGATTCAAGACACGCGGTGGAGTGCAAGAGGCGATGCCGTAAATGTGACATGGCATCATTACAAAGACATTCTCGTCACTTTGGAAAAACTGACAGAGGCAGGTGAAAGCTTAAACACTAGGACAGATGCAGGTGCTTTACTAGTTTCGATGCAGTCATTTTCCTTTCTTTGCTTTTTGGGACTGTGGCAACCCGTGCTACATGAAGTGAATGATGTACAAAAATACAAACAAGGGGACTTGACATAATATTTTGAGCTCAGAAAGTAAATGCTTTGCAGATGATATTGACAGAGAAAAGAGAGGAATGGGCAAATGGCGCTGTAGGTTATGCAAAAATATGTGTGAAGAACTTGGAATTTCCATAAAACCTCGGAGGCGCATAACAAGAAAGCATATTTTCGATGACGGAAAAATGAGTTGAGACGAAAGCTGTTTTCTTTGTTAGATAGAGTTATTGTAGAAATTCGTGAGCATTTTCAACAGCAACAGAATTTAACGGATAAGTTTGTTTATCTAACGCCTGCTATATTATTAGATCCAGACAACACTGAATGTAATCTAGACTACGCATCTGACGAAATTGACGAGCAGGGTTTCAAGCTGGAAAAACTTCGACTGCGGACTTTCGTTGCTGCTACAGGCAACGAAATTGATTAATGCAGACTCACTTGAATTATTTAAATTTATTGTTAAATCCAAGCTGAAAGATACTCTGCCCAATATTTTAATAATGTTCCGAATATTTTTCACAGTTGCTATGAGCAATGCCAGCTGTGAGAAGAGTTTTTCAAAATTGAAAATGAAAGATATGTAAGATCGACAATAATAATAGGTACTCTAAGGTCTAAGACTAACTAATTTGGCTATTTTGTCTATTGAGCAAGAGGTGTGTGATGCGATAGACATTTATGGTGCAATAAAAGACTTTGCTCTTAAAAAAAAGTAGACGTATAAATTTTTAATTGAAGACTGTTTTTTTGTTTTTAATTCTAACAAATACTCATATTACTTTTCAATAAAAATAAAAATATAACATTATAGTATCGTTCTACATATATTCTATATTCTATTTTTTTTTAATTCTAATAAAAATTGATTTTAAACTTTGTCGATCGTCAAGGTGTACCTAATCTTAAGTGATAGGTACCTAAGTTATATCAATGTATCTAATTGGTTAAAATAAAAGAATTGTATTAATAAACGTGATTGTAAAACTTAAACAAACTTTTTTATTTAAAATCTAACCTGTAGAATGCAAAATAATGATGACTGTTCTCGCCGAAAAGTTCTCTATAATTAATGTATGTAATGTTGTACAATAAATTTAAATACCTAAATAAGAGGGCGGCATAATTGTCTTCCGCCCCGGGCGGCCGACACTCACGCTACGCCACTGCGCTGTCCATTCTCGTCACATGCTGATTCCACTCTCATAGTCTCTGTCTTCCCCACCGTATTATATCTTGTATGTTACAGAGATCTTTCCCTTTCTAGCCTCAACATAATGCGTGTGCAATAATTGCTGTCAATGAGGAAGACAATGCCAGTGTTGGCGTTACAGAAAATGAGGAAGACGAAGAAGATGGCAGTGCAATTTACAAAACTTCAAAATAAAATTCAGGAGACTCATGATCTTGTTAAATAGATACTTATAAAAGAATCTGACAAAATGTTAAAGCATTCTAATGATAGATTCCCTGTTGAAAAAGTAGGTCAAAGTGTTAGAGTACGAATTCCAGAAGTTGAGAGAGCTAAGGCCGATAGCCGAAAGATTATTGCCATTATTATTTCTGTTATAGATGAAAAGCTATATTGCCTAGCAATAAGCATGGCATTTTAAACCAACTTCATGCAAGAAACGAATTTTCCAGCTGCAAGGAAACACTTATTTCAGTCAATGAAGCGCCTGATACTGAGATAATTATCAGTGAATGCGTTCGTAAATATTCGAATTAGGTAGTCAAGGATTCCGCCACTGCAATTATTGTAGTGTCCAACGCAATTAAAAACGCTGCAAAAGCAAAAAATTAAGCGTTCTTTCCCAGGCAACCAAGTGACGTCATATAACGTCGAGGAAACGTCGCGTCAGTTTTGGTTGAATATATACACGTGCTTAAAAATTACGTCATATAGATGTCTTTTGTAAGTGATTTTAAATACGTAAGATTAATGACGTTTAAAATACGTTTAAAAAACGTTTTTATTTCAGACAGTTTAAGTCTGATGTCACAAGATTGGAAGGAGCTTGTTTGTATTACTCCAAACAATTTCGTTAAATAATGTTCATAAGAAATTTCTCATTTATTGTGTACGTGGTTTGTGTCTTGTGTAATAAAATAAGACTTTCAATTGAGATATTTAGTTGAAGAAACGTGTTAATTAAGAGATTTGTATTCGTTTTTGCTCAGTGAGTTAGTTGAATGCAATATGCTTCTTGACAACTGTTTGAGGTTATGTTTATTTTCTCTAAAGGCCGCGTCTCACCATCAAATAATTTGATCAAACAGTTTGAGCAAACTCCGGAAGTACGTCAAAGTGACGTCACAATTGCAGTTTTTTTGAAATTCTAAAAATCTGTGCTTTCACTATCAGTCTAGTTTGATCAAATTTTTTGTATTGAGTTGTCTAACTTGTTTGTACTTTATTTAAAATTAAAATTTTTCATTATTATCCACAATGAACACTCAGGATGTGACGTCACTAACTGTCACTTTCAGTTTGCTCAAACCAGTTTTATCAAATTATTTGATGGTGGGACGCGGCCTTTAATGAACTAATTACCTATGTGTTATCGAGTTTAATTAAATTAATGTTTAGCCTTCTAAGATTGCTTCAGCAGTCTACAAGATTTAGCTATGAGATAACAAAGAAAAATGACGCTCAGATACTACTGTATACATGTATTCCAAAATGAGTTGTTCATGATTCTTTTTGATTTAATGGACAGCGTTAAATTAAAAATTAAGGCATTAAGTATGCTGGATAATTTGTTAATAAATTATTTATTAGATATATGTTGTTTCAGTTTTGACACAGTAAGTAGGTAGGTAGGTATACTTATATAAATAATGAAAATTCTATAATGCGAGGGCGGTACAATCATGTAGAATTAGAATCAATGTGCTTCTAATGCACAAATAATCTTAAACAAATTGTAGTATAATATCTTCGACACATGGGAGGTAGAACGGGTTTCATGTTACCTATTTTTTATACTACCTATTTTGAAACATCTGAAAGAGGTCATTTTTTGAAAGTATTATAAAGACGTGATTTTACCGACGTATAAAAGTCGTCACCTTTTTTACGTCAAATCGATGAGACAAATACACGTGATTTTCAACGTCGGTACTACGTCACAAAAACACGTCAATTGGTCATGTTTATGACGTGTTATCTACGTTATAAAAACGTCGTTTGGTTGCCTGGGTTGTAATACTAAGTGCCACGAGAGCCTTTCATATAAAAACAAGTAATTCTAGTCTAGTAACATAAATCCTAATGCGTGTGTATGAGTTTGTTTTTACTTATAAGGTATCTAATAGTGAAGTTTTTTAAAGATAAATTCTGTTTAAGTGTTGACACCGCACACATCTTATGGAAAATATAATGTCACTCAAATTCAATAAAATTTATATGAATAGATTCGTTTTAAATTAACGGTCAATTCTTATCATTGCGCCAACTCTTAATTATGATTAATTACGGCGCAAATTGCAATTACGGCGAGACTGCCGTTGATCCGAACGACGCGATAGCGGAGTTCGGGCAAGCAAGAGATAGAGTTATATCAATTTTTATTTAGAAGTGAAAATACACAAATTAATTCTTTGACAAGGTTGTCAAAACCAAACTTTCAATATAATGGGTTATCACAACGACGATATTGGTTTCCATGACGACGATTCAAAACCTTTGTAATTGTCTACTGATCTGACTTTTAAATATATTGTCAAAATAATTTTATTTTATGGAATTATCGCGCAAATTTCATTAAAACATGAACACAATGAGATAAATTTGAAATAAATTAGTAAATAATATCTAAATATTAGTTTATCACGTGTATTATAATATATATTATAATGCCATATTACAAGGTATTTTACTTTCCCGCACGCCGTGCGGGAAACAGCAACTTTCTTAAACGAAATGAGTGCGTAAAAGTGGCTCTTGTAGCACGGCCGTAGAAAAAAGATTTATATTAGAATTAAAACCTGTTATATTTGTCTGCAGAACTTTTACCTACGTTTTATAGAATTTTATTAAGTTAATAAATGTGCCATATTAAAATTCTATTATTGTTAGTCTAACACTGTTTTTAAACTTTAGCAGTTAAATTTTGGTTGCGATTAGGCTATGTTTATAACAAAAGGCTGAAAAGTATAATAGAGAGTCGAAAAATAGAATGTTTGACATAATTTGAAACGCGTAATAAGTATCGTTTCATGATTTCCTTTAGTTTCTAATTAGGGCTTCAATCGAAGTTAGATACGAACTAGATTGCAAAAAATGTTTCTGGCTTAGCAAAAAACGGAATAATCAACAATAGCTTCAGAACAACATTAAAAAACGGAATGGATAAGCTTGGCGTTTTGTTGAGGAAGGCCCAAAATAGAAAGAAGTTTTTCAAAGTTGTTGCCGACCTTCCACAGGAGAAAGCTCTTATAAAGGGAAAAAGAAAAAGATAGAAGTTAAAACCTGTTTTCTTTTTCGTCTGCACAAATTTTATCCACGTTTTATAGCATTTTATGAAGTTAATAAATGTGCATATTAAAGTTCTATTGTTGTTAGTCTAAGGGTGCGTTCACTACGGAGACCAAAGGATGGTATCCTAGCCTAGAGCATGGTATCGTACTCTTCATATTCGTGAATTCTCGCATTTAAAATAATGCATTTATTTTACATAGCGATCGATAATATCGTCCCTATCATTTCCAAGTTAGCCCAGTCGGGATAGCATTTGACCTTGCATTAGGAGCTGCCCCAAATTTTATTTTTCTAATCTTTAGGGGGGAGGTGAATAGTAGTATAAATTTAAAATCTCGACTGAATTTTACCGTTGTGTTAGCCGCCATTTTGATTTTAAACAAGAACCATTTTTGCTCAGTATCTCCGCCATTTTCAACTTTTCGACAAAAAATATATTAACTGAAATTATTGAAAATGCGATTTTCTATAATTTCGTTTATTATAATTTTTCTGTGCGGTCCATATTTTCCGAGTTACGGGGAAAAAACAGTGACAGTTAAAGCATAAATATTAATTTATTGAATTATTTCGTTTATGATTACTTCTACAACAAATTTTAACCTATACAAAAATGAAGAGAATTAAATTTTATACAATTTTGATCTCCTTCATTTTATTGATAAAATCTATATTTAAGGTAGTACGTATGCGGTAAAGGCGCGAGCGTAAGACCCGATTGATTTTAAAACAATAGTTTTTGTTCAATATCTTCCCCATTTTCAACTTTTCGACAAAAAGTGTAAGGACTGAAATTGTTGCAATTACGATTTTTACTACAATTTTCGAAAAAACCAGTGGTGGGTCTAAGAGGAGGGGGGATGGGAAAATTCCCCCAACGGGGTCCAAAATTATAAAAAAATTGTTGAAATATTAAAATATGTTAGCTGACATGAAACTTAATTATCGACAGACAAATTCAACCAATAAAACCCGCTAGTTAATAAAATTAAATGAACTTAATGCGTATAAGTTATTATTTATGTCTTTTATGTACTTAGTTTGGTTGGTGTTTCATTGGACGTTTCAAAAATTGTATAAAATATGATTTTCTTTATTTTTAATTATGTACAATTATGTCGTAAAGTTAATAATTAATGAGACAATTCAATAATTATACTTCCCCTCCGCTTCCACTATTTTCCTCCTTAACTCGGAGAATATTGATCCCATAAAAAAATTGTGGAAAAGAAATTGTAGGAAATTGCGTTTTCAACAATTTTAGTTCCTACCGTTTTTGTCGAAAAGTTGAAAATGGCGGAGATATTAAGCAACAACGGTTCTCCTTTAAAATCAATATGGCGGCTAATGCAACCGCGGAATTCAGTCGAGATTTTAAATTTACACTACTATTGATCTTCCCTAAAGGATAGAATTATAAAATTTGGGACAGCTCGTAAAAAAGATTCAATTCAGTAATTATGCTCCCCCCACGACTTTTTACTATTTTCCCACTTAACTCGGAAAATATCAACCGCATGAAAAAAATTGTTAAAAAGAAATTGTAGGAAATCATATTTGGAACAATTTAAGTTAAAAATGGCGTAGATATTGAACAAAAACAATTGCTACAAAATCAATCAGGTATTACGCTCGCGCCATTATCGCATACATACTACCTTAAATATTAACTTTAGCAAAAAATGAAAGAAACTAAAATTGTGTAGAATTCAGTTCTGTCTATTTTTGTATAGGAACATTTTTGTCGTAAAACTAACAATAAACGAGATAATTCAATAATTATGCTCTATTTATATATAACTGTCATTATTTTCCGCTATAACTCGGAAAATATCGATGGCACGAAAAAATTGTAAATATAGAAATGATAGAAAATTACATTTTCAACAATTTTGGTTGTTAGACTTTTTGTCGAAAAGTTGAAAATGGCGGAGATATTGAGCAAAAATGGTTCTCGTTTAAAATCAAGATGGCGGCTAACGCAATGGCGGAATTCAGTCGAGATTTTAAATTTACACTACTATTGACGCAAAGATTAAAAAAATAAAATTTGGGACAGCTCCTAATGCAAGGTTAGGCCTGTTATTCGTCTAACCCTTCTTCTAACCCGTCTAACGTCTAACCCGTCTTCGTTAATCTAAGGTCTAACCCGACTGGACTAAAAGTATCGAATGTGAAAAATCGGGTTTTTCAGATTCGATACCTTGCCCTCGCATTATACGTGATACATCTTGTGGCAAATTCTCGTTATTGTAGCTTGATTAGGACCGCGCGAAATAGGCTGTTTAAACCATCGAATATGAACATTTTTTCATTTGGTTGACTGCAAACTGACGAAAATGGTTATATTCGATACTTTTGTTTTGTATAACCATAACTAAAGGTATATTTTGTACAACGCTAAAAATATCGAATGTGTCACATTCGTTAGTTTGTGTTGTAATTTATTCAACAGTTATTCAATTATAATCTGTAAACTGTCGAAAATGCTAAACTGCTGAAAAGAATAAAATGCAAGGATTTACAATTTGTGCAAATTTTGTTTCAGTATCGCTTCCAAGAAATTCTTGTGAGGCAGTTTATGATTTCATTTTAACGGATTTTCCTTATTTGATTATACAGTTATAACGGTACCAAAATTGTTTGAAATTCCGGCCCAGTTTGCATTTGTAGCACTTTCTTTGCACCCTGTATATCATGATCGTTGGGACCGCGTTATTGGGTGGAATTGGATTGATTTTATGTTCTCAGAAATTCGGCGTAGATAAATGCCTTGAGTTGTTTACAATACTGAGAAAAACGGTTCTGTCTTTATGCAGAATATGACGTATAGCTCGCCGACAAAGAGCTAATTGATTTTGGAGACTGAAATATGCCAGGATGTCGCTGTTATGTTTATGCTATCTCATAAGTGTTTAGAGATAACAGCTTTGAGTAAACAACAAGTGTTACCCATAGGGCTTTTCATCGATTGTCATTTGTTTCGAGCTTCTGTCATGTGTCACATAATATTAATATATCTACGCCATACGTCTTTGGTTTGTATCATTGTTATATACCAATAACGTATGACGTAGATATATTAATATTATGTGACACATGACAGAAGCTCGAAACAAATGACTGTGAATGAAAATCCCTATTGAGCACACGTGCGAAATTACTTACCTAAGCATTTTTGGTGGGAATAACATTTTCTGTGAGAGTGAGAGCCCAGAAAAAATAGCTTACCGATTATAAGAGGTGGAGAAATTTTTCATGGCGTCAAATTAGGGGTTTCTCGTAGTATGATTTTGGTTTCCTTGTTGGAAATTGAATTATGAGTGTTTTGAATCTGTAATTGGTCGATGGGATGGATCCTGTGATGATTTTGCAAAGAGCGTTTTGGTTAGATTTTGAGGAGATCAAGTTAGGCAGTTCTGTTAGAGAGTTCTGTGGTAGAAGTCATCGAGTAGAGTTCAGGAGAGAGCTATCTTGCCGAGCCTCGGGCCGCAAATGCGGTTACCGGCAGACATAGAGTGAAGTTCCAGTTAAGTTTGTGAAATTTTGTGGCAGAAATTTTTGTGTTTGAGTTTGTTGCAATATGGCTTTAGCCATATGCAGGCCACTGCGTTCAGCTGTTCTCAAGCGAACGCGATGTTTTTGTACCACTATTGGTAGGTACCATATTTCCTTTCATGCAAGCAGAAGTCAAGAAGTTTTCTTTTTATGTTACTAGTTCAACATTCCAGTTTAAGCCTAAAGTTTGCTAGTATTTTTTTATCCAGTTTAACTTACTGAAGAAATGGTAAAGTTTTCTTTAGTATTTGGTTTGTGAGCAGTACCAATTTGTTTAAGAGATAAATGCTGAATTTTTCTATAAGTTTTTTTGATGAACTATGGAGTTTTTTTTTAAATGAACTATGGATAACCTGATGTACTTTTGTTGCATCAATTTTGTGACATTAGTGAAGTGAAATCGCGTCTTGGACTGGACAACCACAGGAAGAACAGGACTGATAAACAAGGTATATTTTGTAAACTTTCTATTTTATTTTTTGTTATCTCGATCATTTGTAACACCAAGAGATCACATATTCATTTTTTTGTTTTTTAATAAATAATGTTTAATTTGCTAACTACAAAGGGCCTAGCCGAGTAAGATGATGAAAAGTGCCCCCAACGCGATTGAATTCCATATAGGTCACCATTTAGCATATATAGTGAAACTAACTTTCTGAAAATTTTAGCCCCCTAGGTGGTCATGTGACCCACCTAGAGCCTAATTAGGCTTTTTATGTTTTTATTTTTTATCTCAGCCGCATCGAGAACTAGCGAAAAACTTTAAATAAAAAAGTTGTAAGCTTTAAAAAGTTCTATCCAAAAAAAATTTATTTTTTTAATTTTTGGCGGGAAATTTAAATTTTAGGACGATTTTAAAATTTTAAATGATTATAAAAAAATAACTAAGACATTCGTTTTCACGAAAAAAATATATAACATGTATTTTTGCATAATATTTCACCCAGAATTTTTTCAAATTTTTAAAATTGGTGAAACGCACCTTTAAAAATAAAAAACCGCATTTTTTCGGTTTTTTGATATAATTTTATACATATTTTTCAAAAAAGGTAATACCGTCACTAGAATAGGTAAAAAACTGAAAATTAATTGGGGTTTTCTTAATAAAAATTTTTTGTAATGCCATCCATTTTCAAGATACAGGGCGTTGAAGAAAACAAAATTTTACACATTTTTTACGATTTTGCCGAAACTACTGGCATCATTGTAATAAAATTTGGCAAGTTTTAAGAGATAGTTGTTCTGCACTTTTTGACATACAATTAAGAATTTTATATTTATCATTGGCGCGTATACGGGTAATGGTCTGAACTTTTTAAAGAAAAAAGATAGTACGCCACTGACATATTTCAAATTAACAATCCTTTTTGAATTCCTCGTTCAATTTGTGACAAAAAATCTATCTTCCGCTTTTTTCATACGATGCACCATTTTTATTCAAAAAATAAAACATCTTAACCCTTACAAAGTATTCGAACTTCTATTAGTAGTTTCTACATCTACATACATAAACTCATACATCCCTTATTATAAAAACTAATTCGAATATTTTGGAAGCGTTAGGATATTTTATTTTTTGCAGCAAAACGGCGCCTCGTATGAAAAAATGATAAGATAGCTTTTTATCGCAAATTGAATGAGGAATTCAAAAATGATTGTTATTTTGAAATATGTCAGTGGCGTACTATCTTTTTTTCTTTGAAAAATTCAGACCGTTACCCCTAAGCGCGCCAATGATGAATATCAAATCCTTAATTGTATGTCAAAACATGCACAATAACTACCTCTTAAAACCCGCCAAGTTTTATTACAATGTTGCCAGTAGTTTCGGCAAAATCGTAAAAAATGTGTAGAATTTTGTTTTCTTCAACGCCCCGTATCTTGAAAATGGATGGCGTTACAAAAAATTTTTATTGCAAACCCCAATTATTTTGAAATTTTTTACCTACTCCAGTGACGGAGTTACCTTTTTTGAAAAATATGTATAAAATTGTATCAAAAAACGAAAAAAAAACGAAAAAATGCGGTTTTTTATTTTTAAAGGTGCGTTTCACCAATTTTAAAAATTTGAAAAAATTCAGGGTGAAATATTATGCAAAAATACACGTTATATATTTTTTTCGTGAAAACAAATGTCTTAGTTATTTTTTTATAATCATTTAAAATTTTAAAATCGTCCTAAAATTTAAATTTCCCGCCAAAAATTAAAATAAAAATTTTTTTCGCACGGAACTTTTTAAATATTACAAATTTTTTATTTAAACTATTCAAAAAGGATTGTTAATTTGAAATATGTCAGTGGCATACTATCTTTTTTCTTTAAAAAGTTCAGACCATTACCCGTATGCGCGCCAATGATAAATATAAAATTCTTAATTGTATCTCAAAAAGTGCAGAACAACTACCTCTTAAAACTTGCCAAATTTTATTGCAATGTTGCCAGTAGTTTCGGCAAAATCGTAAAAAATGTGTAGAATTTTGTTTTCTTCAACGCCCTGTATCTTGAAAATGGATGGCGTTACCAAAAATTTTTATTGCAAACCCCAATTATTTTGAAATTTTTTACCTACTCCAGTGACGGAGTTACCTTTTTTGAAAAATATGTATAAAATTGTATCAAAAAACGAAAAAAAAAATGAAAAAATGCGGTTGTTTATTTTTAAAGGTGCGTTTCACCAATTTTAAAAATTTGAAAAAATCCTGGTGAAATATTATGCAAAAATACATGTTATATATTTTTTTCGTGAAAACGAATGTCTTAGTTATTTTTTTATAATCATTTAAAATTTTAAAATCGTCCTAAAATTTAAATTTCCCGCCAAAAATTAAAAAAATAAATTTTTTTTGGATAGAACTTTTTAAAGCTTACAACTTTTTTATTTAAAGTTTTTCGCTAGTTCTCGATGCGGCTGAGATAAAAAATAAAAACATAAAAAGCCTAATTAGGCTCTAGGTGGGTCACATGACCACCTAGGGGGCTAAAATTTTCAGAAAGTTAGTTTCAGTATATATGCTAAACGGTGACCTATATGGAATTCGAATCGAGTTGGGGGCACTTTTCATCATCTTACCTGGCTAGGCCCTTTATTATTTATTTTCCTTCTCTCTTGAATCGTAAGAACAATAAAGAAACTGGCTGAGTATAGAATATAATCTAGAGTCGATAAGGTAAGTTACGTTATAATATTTTGTATATTATCTATATTTTCTGTGTGACTTTATTTTTGATTTATTTTGATGTAGCGATCTACTTTTCGTTTAATATTTCCATTTTATGAAATTTTGGTTCCTTAAGGTAACCAGTGGCGCCCAATATTGTATTTTTTTTATTTTACATCCTTATTTCGATTTTTTATCTCTTTAATTTTTTTAAGCTAATAAGAGTACACTATTAACATCCCTTAAGAATCAACACTTCCAGATCTCTGAGACTGAGCGACCGTGGCTATAAATTTCGTTGTGTAACATCCCCTTATATGACATATCAACATCTTGTCCAATTTCTATCCCCTTGTTACGTTATACAAATAACACCAGTGGCGTCGGAAGGTAAATTTTGATGGGTGGGCTCAGATAAAACGTGTTAAAATAGTATGAAACGAACAAAAATGCTTTATTTGCATATAAAATTTTTACATATAAGTCTACACTCGACCAAAAACACGTTTTCTTTCGTCATTTCTGGAAACGAATTCACGCATTATGTCCTGTAGTTTGAGTTGGCCTGCCAAGTTTTCATGTACATGTAAAAGCATCACATGATTAAGACGTTTTTGGGTCATAATACTGCGAAGGTACGTCTTCAAACGTCGCAAAGCGCTGAACGAACGTTCCGCTGAAGCAGCCGATGCCGGAACAGTCAACACGATAATTAGCAGTTGAAGGACTTGCTGAAGCATCGATTTGACAGTTTTAGATTCTTTGGAAAGGAATTCAGCTAAATCTTGACAACATTCTGGGCGTTGGTCCAATTGAAGACTTGACAACATCTTCAGCTCTGTTCTGAGAAGATCTGCATCGAAGTCGTCTGAGAAAGGTTTCAATAACTCTTGGATATCATCCAAGCTCGGAATGTCTTTTCCATGAAGAGCATCTAGAAGTAAATTTTCAAGTCGGATGAGGGTCTTCAGTCCTTCTTGATCGAAACGGTCTTTTAATTCGGTGATCATCAAATCAAGAACTTCGAAATAATTTTTTCTGAAAGTTGTTACAGCGTCGAGTTCTGTGGATGGGACGGCATTTGTCGTGTGTTCCAATCTTTTGGGTACTTTTCTTGCTCTGGTGGTAGTTGGGGAATTCAAACCAAGTGCTGTTCCTTCGTCTGTTGTGGCTTTATGAATCTTCTGAAATGCGCTTGATGTTCTCATGGCCTCCAGTTGCGAAATTAACATTTGTACTGATCGAAGCACACCAGCTGCTGTTTGTTTTGCCGCCGCTGCCCCTCGTCTATGGTTCGAACGTTCCCGACAGAGACGAAGCAATGCGATGTGCGTCGAAGAGAAACTGTTGATGAGGGGCAGCAAGAGAGAGAGAAGGAAGAGTATCCCTGAGTCACGCACACACAGTGAGTGAAACATGAGCGCGCGAAACTGTTTGAAATATGAATGTTGAAATGAAGAGTGATATCAGCTTTATGATATCATCTTAACTGATATCAAATATTCTATAGAAAATGTAATGTAAAAAGAAAAATCTCATGCATTTTAATGGGTGGGCTGCGCCCACCCATCAAAATCCATGGGTGGGCGCAAGCCCACCCAGCCCACACTGTTCCGACGCCACTGAATAACACCCTCTTTTGGGGTACGTTACACAGTTATTCGCTATTATTATACATTCGCTACTTTGAATCATCGGACTCAAACAAATCTTTGATTAATACAAAAAGCAGAGTAACGAATGTTATTTTTTGAAAAGAAAAAAATGATAAGCAGTTCAAATTCGTTATCAGTCTAACAAGGATTAAACATTACATACAGAAAATATAAAAATTTTCCCATTTGTCAATGCGCTGACTTAGGAATCTCAAAAAAATTAGTTATTTTTCTCTCCTGAAAAGTATCACTTTTCACATTCGATAGTTGGAAATGGCAGGGACGATATAGTTTCGATTGCCAGGTAAAATAAATACATTACTTTAAATGCGAGAATTCACGAATATGAAGAGTACGATACCATGCTCTAGGCTAGGATACCATCCTTTGGTCTCCGTAGTGAACGCACCCTAACGCTGTTGTTGAACTTTTAGAATTAAATTCTGGTTGCGATTACGCCATGTCTAGAACAAAAAGCTGAAAAGTATAATAGAAAGTCGTAACAACTTAACGATCAATAAAGTGTGTCCCGGCACGTTTTATGTGAACTGGACTTAAGTTTATTGAATTAGAAAATTTATGTATTCATAAATCAAATATGTATAAGTTTCGCTGCTTTTGTAATGAAGTTCCAGCTTTTTTAATGGTTAAAGTATCCATAGCTAGTTAAACCTGAATTAAAGGGAGTTAGGCGAGCGGCAGCAACCCCTAAAATGACGTTATACCGACCACGAAAATCAACTTTAAGGTGAATGGCCAATTTTGGTGATCCTTTATGCTTTAGAGGTCGCTGAATCTGAATATAAAGTTTGTTTTTATCTAGAGGTTCAACATGTTCAAAAATAAAATTTTATGCAAAAATGCGAAAAACCAATTTTGATGATTATTCAACTTTACCTCGCAGTATCTTTGGTCGCTGTAAATATTTACTTTTGAAAATTTTACTGTGCCATCTTTGAAATATTTAGATAACAACGAGATTTGTTCAAAATGTTTAAACAAATTAAAAGAGGAGTCGTTATTCACGTGGATAAAAGCTTATATTGGTCTAGAAAATAATTAAAAAGTAGATCAGTTGGCAAAAGACAGCATTTTCAGTGGCGAGGAAACATTGAATGATATTGGACTTCAAGAATGTATACCCATAAGTAAAACCAGACTACATGATAACTGGAAACTTCAATGGAATCAGTACTCTATAAATTATCCGACAAGGTATACTCTTTTACATCCGAAAATCCCGACAGTTTATTGGCATAAAAATTTAGATTTTTCAAGACACGAGATTGTTATTATCTCTCGACTAAAATTTGGCCATGCCTGTTATCCCGCACATATATATAAAATCAATGCAATACAGTCGGATTTGTGCGAAAATTGCAATACAATAAGTGACTTGGATCATATATTTTTTGCATGTGAAAAATATGTGACACAAAGAAATCTATTGAATATGCATTAAATCTGAAGAACTTACTAGCTTTGAACAAACCGTCAATCTTTGGGGTTATTCTATATTATGTTAAGTCGTGTAAATTGAAACTTTAGGTCATAAAATAAGTCGTGTAAATTAATAATACCACGTATCCCTACTTGGTCTGTGTAGCCCAATAAATGACCATTTTGGAGTGTAATTTCCAGGGGCAACTCGGAATTGCATGAAAATTTGGATTTAGGTTCTACTTACCCTCCACTACAAAGTTGAATTTGTGCCGTTGGTTGCTTTTACTTGGGGTGACATTTACCCATTCTCGGGGGGTGAAACACGCGTGTTTAAAATAAGGTCGGAAATGGATAAACTGGCTTATTTTAAGCACCTTTCGTTCTATAAAATTTTTTACGTAAGTCAATACTTTTCGAGTTATTCGCGATTTAAAATGTTGATTTTTTAACAAAAAAACTACGTTTTCAGACAGTTTTTCCAAAATGACTCAAAAAGTAAATATTTTATCGAAAAAAATATTTTTAGCAAAAGTGTAGCCTATAAAAAAACGAAAAAAATGGTGTACCAGTAAAGTCTACAAATTAAGTAGAAGCAAAGTTGAAGCTCATGAAAAATACATTCTTATTCGTCTAATTCCAAATCGAATAATTCAACGCGAAATCACCAAAGAAAGAAGCGTTCTTCGGGAAAACCTTATTAACATTTTTAAAGTATCTAAAAAGGCTTATTATTTGTTTTTTACAAAAGTTTACAGCATCAAAAATAAACGAGTTACACTGAAAAAAAATGTTGGCCCCTTTTTTTTGGTAAAAAAAATCGTGAAAACCTCCCTCTATTTAGCACCCTAAATGAAATTAATCGTTTGACTTTACCATTTATTTTAACTGTATGTGTATTGTTTATATGATCTGTAAGTTTGATTGGTTTGAAGGGCTTATTTTTGAAAACATTTGGTTTTATAGTCAAATAAAATTTTCTAAAAATTTTTGAAAAATTTTATTTTTTCAAAATAACTTAAAAAGTATTAGTGATAAGAAAAATCTTATTAATTAAATTACAAATATGCTAGTTTTATTTTGTTTCTCCGTAAGACAAAAATTGGTTAAGATATGGCTATTCAAAATTTGCATACACTCGTGATTAGTGACCCATTCAAGCTTTCTCAATTATAACCCTTTCAAAAATAAACACTTTAAACCGGTGAGACTGACAGATCATATAAAAAATAGATAGGTAAGTAAATTGTTTGTAAAGCGGGAGCGATTAATTTCATTTGGGGAGCTAAACACGGCGAGATTTTCATGATGTTTTACAAAAAAAAGAGTGCCAACTTTATTTTGAGCGTAACTCGCTTATTTTTAATGCTAAAACTTTTGTTTAAAAATTAAAACAAAGCTTTTTATAAACACTTTAAAAAAGTTTAAATGGGTTTTTCCCGAAAAGTGCTTAATTTTTCAGTGATTTCACCTTTGCTACAACTTTGTTTTTATTTGATTGATAGACTTTACTGATACACCATTATTTGGGGTTTTTTATAAGCTACACTTTTGCTAAGGATATTATTTTCGATAAAATATTTACTTTTTGAGTTATTTGCGAAAAACCGTCTGAAAACGTAGTTTTTTGTCGAAAAATCAACATTTTCAATGGCAAATAACTCGAAAAGTATTGACTTAAGTAAAAAACTCTATAGAACAAAAGTTGCTTAAAATCAGTCAATTTATCCATTTCCGGTCTTATCTTGAAAGTATGTTTTTTCACCCCGAGAAGGGGTGCCTGTCACCCCCCAAGTAAAAGCAACCAACGGCACAATTTCAACTTTGAAGCGGAGGGTAAGTAGAACCTAAATCCAAATTTTCATGCAATTCGGAGTTGCACCCTGAAGGACATTGGTGCGAAAAGTTTTTTTCCCTTCCCTCGATTGGATTTGATTTTAAGAAGTAAGCCACAATTAAAATGAAAAAAATAATTTTATTAACGTTTCGACGCCCAAATCGGGTGCCGTTGTCAAAATACAAAATATTACTAATAAACAAAAGTGTTGTTGCTAAGCAAAAAAATTCTTCTAATAATTTATTTAATCTCACTCATTTATATTGGCAATTCAGACATATATTATACATTTTAAAGTAGAAGACTTTAAAATGATATTGCCAATATTTATGAGTTGCGTTCCTGGGACGACTTACTGAAAGATAGTTCATTCGATTACATGAAATTAACCCCAACTCAAGAATATCCGTCATAAAAAATTATAGCATGTGATATGTCTTTAAAAAGACAACCAAATGCAACGACAGTAAAATTCTCGAGTTAGAGACTTCATAGTAAATCACAAGGGAAAACCAGGAAAAACCCTGTGATACTATCCCGACATCGTAAGTATTTGGTCTTACATTAATTTACTCTCAAAAAATAATACCAAATTTTGACTTGTAATATGTTTAAATTATAAATAATATTAATAATACTAGATATATATAATACTAAAATATAAAATATGTACTAGCTCGATATTATTGACTTATTAATCTTGGTATTTTCTTTCTATTGACTTCCTCTTTCAGTATGGGTAACCACATCCTACTGCATTCTACCGAGGAATTTGCGACACAATTGGTTTCATTTAGCATAATTAGAGCCGCTTCTTTGATTTTTCTCTTTTTACTATCTGATTCTTTCAGGACTATACTTGAATCTCTCCACTGAACTCTATGTTCATTATCCCATGCGTGTTGACATATTTGAGATCTCTCAAATTCTCTATTTTTAATATAAGATTGATGTTCACTTATTCTAACGTCTAATGGTCTTGATGTCTCACCTAAATAAAATTGTTCGCATTCACAAGGTATTTTATAAATGCAATTCTTTGTTCTTTCTTGATCATTGTTAGGTTTAGTTTTAGATAGAATAGATCTCAATGTGTTTGTTGTTTTGAATGTTGTTGAAATGTTGAATTTATTTCCTATTGTTTTAAGTTTCTCGGATAGTCCTTTTATATATGGTATTGATATTTTCCTCGTATTATTTCTGGTGAATGTTGTAGGATCCCGTTCTAAGTTGTTCTGTTCCATTCGATCCAATCTTGACAATTCCTTATTTATAAACGATAAAGGATAATCATTTTTTAATAAAACAGATGTTAACAATTGTTTTTCTGCTAAAAAGGAATTTTCGTTAGAACAAGTAATTTTGGCTCTATCATATAAGGATTTAATGATTCCCTTTTTAACGTTGATGTTGTGATTTGACTTGTAATTGAGATATCTGTTGGTGTGTGTTGGTTTTCTATACACTTGAGTCTCATATCCAATATCCTTCTTTGAGATCAAAACATCGAGGAAAGGTAGGCTGTTATTGTATTCCTTTTCCATTGTAAATTTTATTGTCTCTTCTTGATCGTTTATAATATTCAGGAACGTATCCAACAATTCTGATCTATGAGGCCATATTGAAAACACATCATCTACATATCTCCACCATACTATGGGTTTTAAATTTTGTTTAGAAATAATATTAGTTTCGAAATCCTCCATAAATATATTAGCCAATAATGGAGATAAAGAAGAGCCCATTGCTAGACCAAAATTTTGTTTATAGAATTCATTGTTTAGTTGAAAATAGGTATTATGGGTACATAATGTCAATAACTCCATTATAGCTGATACATTTAGTCTTGTCCTAGTTGCCAATGTATTATCATTCTCTAATTTCGTTTTGATTATGTTTAAAGTTTTATCTAATGGTACATTTGTAAATAAACTGTTTATGTCAAAACTTACTAAAATATTATTTGGATTAAATTCAATAGTTGATAATTTATTTAAAAAATGTTTTGTATTTTTTATAAAAGTGTCATCATTATTAGCAAATGGTTTTAGAATGTTTAATAAGAATTTTGATAGTTCACTATATATTTAATAAGATATTTGAAGCGAAATATAGTTCATTTTTTTCCTGGTTTTCCCTTGTGATTTACTATGAAGTCTCTAACTCGAGAATTTTACTGTCGTTGCATTTGGTTGTCTTTTTAAAGACATATCACATGCTATAATTTTTTATGACGGATATTCTTGAGTTGGGGTTAATTTCATGTAATCGAATGAACTATCTTTCAGTAAGTCGTCCCAGGAACGCAACTCATAAATATTGGCAATATCATTTTAAAGTCTTCTACTTTAAAATGTATAATATATGTCTGAATTGCCAATATAAATGAGTGAGATTAAATAAATTATTAGAAGAATTTTTTTGCTTAGCAACAACACTTTTGTTTATTAGTAATATTTTGTATTTTGACAACGGCACCCGATTTGGGCGTCGAAACGTTAATAAAATTATTTTTTTCATTTTAATTGTGGCTTATTTCCCATATAAATAATTAATCATAAAAAAAAAATGCCACAAGGAAATAGCTTCAGAACAACATTTTAAGAAGTGTTGCTGGCTAAATGGGCGCAGTTCCCAAAGGCCAAAAAACAAGAAAAAAACTTGATTTCTTGGTTAAATAAAACTGGAGCCAGCGGACCTCCCTGTGTCTATCCAGACTATAGTTTCTTACCTATACCCAGCTCAACCATTGCTTTCCATAGTCTTGGACTATTAATTAAATCATACGCCTGTTTGAAATCTAATGAATATCTTGATTATACGTCCAAAACTTTTAAAGCATTTGTCTAAATTTCGACTCGATTCGAGTTCTCTGCTTAACCCAGGTAGGACTAGTAAAATGGATTTTACTAATGCCATACTCTGTATAACAGTACACAGACTCGTTTCATATGAGTTCTCTGAACCGCAAAGTGGAATGCTTTCCTAGCGGTGTCTGTTGGTATGGTTATACCTGGGTTAAGCAGAGAACTCGAATCGAGTCGAAATTCATTTCACTTATTCCCCATTAGAGGGCGTTCTAACCATACTGCGATATAAATTATTTTAATTTATATCGAGAATCTACGGCCGTGATGGTAAAAATCTGTCTTCCTCAGAGCCTCCTTGAAAACAGGTAGACCTAGAAATAGTACTACCGGGGGATGGAGGAAGACAGATTTTAATCAAAACGAAACCGTAGATTTTCTTATTTTAGTATTTGTCTAATAGTAAATATTTAATCATGAGTCAATCTTTCAGGTCTGAGCCACATTGGTTGGTAGTCACCAACTATGTCTTCGGCATATGGTAGTAATCTTTTACTTAATGCCAAAGACAGTATTTTATACGTAGTATTTATTACAGAAATTCCTCTATAGTTCATACTGCTACACATTTATTTTACCGTCCTTAGTAAACCAAGTACATATCCCGATTATAAAAATATTGTTTGACTGGTTTCAGGGTGATTTCAAGTGTATATTCCGAATTTTACATTATTGACTCGGTTTGGGACGGTTCCAATCCTTGGGGGTTGGTTTGTTCAGATTTTCCAATAAATATAGTACGACACTGGTTTTTATACTAAAAGCGAAATATAGATTCCGAATTTTCTATTCTTGGCTGGTTTCAGGGTGGTTTCAACACTCTAGGGGTTGATTTTTTAGTTTTATTTTACAAAATATATAATAATTTATTAAAAAATATTGGGAGACTCTGTATAATAAAAACTAATTTTAATAATTCCAGTTTGATATTTTGTTATAATAAATATAACTTATTATTAAAAATAAAATATCAAAAAATATCAAAATAAAAGCAACAATTATTTCGTCGATTATAGCCATCCCCTTTTGTATTAATAAACCAAAAATCCGTACGATATATTTATTAAAAGCAAATGCATAATGGAATTGAACCCGATTTTCCCATTACCGCAATCAATAAGCGACTAATCGTTATAAATTATTAAACGAATAGATAACACGGGGTTGATGGAGTTCTTACCCCAACTTAATCTGTTGGGTCATAATGGCAGATGCTGAATGCGCAACAATACTCATTAAGAGGTTTAAAAATAAAATCTAAAGAAAGGCTGAGGATGTACCCATAAATTGGTTCTACAAGAGATTTCCGATTTATTGTTTACATCTGGGACTTCTCATTTCTATATTACTTCAGGGAAATAAGGCAAAAATATACCATATTCGAAACACTTGAGCAGCCAGGTTGCAAATGGGTTTTTTTGTTATTAACAAAAAGTGTCAAAATGGTAGTTTTTTCGTTTAAATCGCTACAGGTGAAAACAGTGTAACTAAATATCTTATTTCGAGTATTTATCCTTTAGTAGATGGGCAAAGGTTTAAAATGGCAGTTTTTGAATTTTGGTCCGATCATTTGTTGCTTCGAAAATTGCAAAATAAAACTAAAATTTCGAAAATAAAAAATTTGCTAAACTTTTGCGAAAATGACCTGAAGACTTTGATATTGTATGAAAAGTTGAATCAGATAGTTCTTATAATGCACAAAAATTTGAAGATGATTCATCAATTGATTTAAATTTTATTCAATTTATTTATCCCATGGAGCTTTTTTTGCAATGTTATTGCTTAGAAAATAATAATGATCTATCAATGTTGCGGGTACCACACGAAAAAAGAAGAACAATGTTTTCATTATTTTTAATAAAAAAATCAACAAAATTCATTTCAACCATTGCAAAAATATTTTAGTAAACTAAAGTCATTTTTGGCTCATAAACAATTTGAATAACTTTGTTAATATTAACTCTGTACTAAATCCACTTTGTTATTTGTAAAGCTGATATTTTTACACAAATTATCAAAAAAAAATCGCCTAGATTAATTAATATAATTTTTTTTATTTAATTCACAGCTGTTTTGTTTATAACAACTAAGCAACCTAAATAACGCCATTCTGAAGTTCGAGGTATATAATTTATGTGTAAAAATTTTAGTAAACTTTGAACTTTAACAAAGTGTTTAATAAAGTTTTAAAAATGATTTCTTAACGAAATCGGTTCGGGGTCGGTGAAGAGGAATTATTAAAATCCGTGCACTCAAAAAGTGAAATTGATTCTCCAAAAGTATGCTGCGATTAATATTTCCAGAGCTTGTGGATGCATTTTGATCATTATTTGTTTAATTTGTATGTACTCGTAGTCTTGTAGAGTAAGTACGTTATGTACACATATTCCCACCTAACATTACAATATGTTAGGGGGCACCCCCCTTTTCAGGGATATGAAAAATAGATTACGACCGATTCTCAGACCTACCGCATATACATATATAATTTGATAAAAATCGGTCAAGCCGTCTCGGAGAAGTATGACAACTAACACTGTGGCAGGAGAATTTTATAGATGTAAATATATAGATGGCTATTAAAAAATGGAGGTTGTTGATATAAGGGTGAAAATTAAGGATTGTATATATGCTACATTATATAAAATTAAAGTAGACAATTTTGTCCAAAAAAATTAAAAAAAATGTCAGGAGGTAACCTCCTGTTATAACTTATGGGTATGGAAAATAGATTACAACCTATTCTCAGTCCTACAGGATATTGTGTATAATTTCATAAAAATCGGTCAAGCCGTTTCGGAGGAATATGGTAACTAACACTGTCACAGGAGAATTTTATGTATATAGTAGTAACTGTGAATTAAATAAAGAACTGGCTAACTTTGACTGTAATTAACCTGGTGAAAAGTTTTTTTTTGAAAATTCGTGTAAAAATACCAGATTTTCAAATCCCAGAATAGATTTAGTCCAAAGTCAATATTAACAAAGTTATTCAAATTATTTTTAAGCCAAAAATGACTCTACTTTAGTAAAATGTTTTCGGAATGTTAAAAATGACTTTTCATTGATTTTTTTAAATAATTTGAAAACATAAATATTCTTCTTTCACGCGGTTTCTACAGAATTGCTGTATCATTATTATTTTCTGAGCAATAACATTAAAAAAAAGCTCTCTAGGATAAACAAATTGCATAAAATTTAAACTAATTGACGAATCATCTTGAAATTTTTCGTATGTTATAAGAACTCTTTGACTCTACATTTTACCCAATATCAAAGTCTTAAGTTCATTTTTGCAAAAGTTATAGCAAATTTTTAATTTTCGACATTTTAGCCTTACTTTTCAATTTTCGAAGCAACAAATATTCGGACCGAAATTAACAGACTGTCTTTTTAAACATCTGCTCATTTACTAAAAGATGAATACCCCAAATAACATATTTAACGCTACCCTATTTTTGCGTGTAGCGATTTAAACAAAAAAAATAATAAAAATGTCTACCATTACTTAGTCTTTAAAAAAAAAAGAATGTGTGTGTGTACTTTGTACGCACGTAAGAAGTTATACTTCCATTATATAATTTCAAAGAAATAAATATACTTAACAGGTTATTTGTATTTTATTTAAATATTAAACTTTCTTACCTACCACTTTTAAAAAAATTTTAATAAAACGATACCAAAAATTAAAAAAAAAAGAATATGAATCGTCCGGGATTTGAACCCGGGACCTCTCGATCTCCGACGCTCTCCCACTAAGCTATATTCCCTTCGCTTTGACAGGTTTCAAGATTTCTCATACATACTGACAAATTTAATAAACCAAGTGAAGTATACAAAAATACTTTAAATATACTTACTATTATTATAAAATATCTTATTCCCGAGGAAGACAAAACCAAAGACACAAAAATTATAATAAATAATACATTTACTAAAAACACTAATATATCCGTTTAATGACTTATTTTCGCTGGCAGCGCTGATACATACATATCTTGAAAGATTAGCAACGAACTACATACTGTCTGTGTGCGCATGCGCCCGGTATTATAAAATTTTACTCTAGATCGTAAAGAAGTATAACTTCAAAAACTGCCATTTTTGGCCTTTATTTGTCAATATTTTTAACTAAAATTCTCGTCCGAATTGTAACGGGCAGTTGTGTATTTATAATGTATTAGATATATAGAACCCGAAAAACCCATTTGCAACCTGGCTGCTCAAGTGTCCCGAACATGGTATATTTTTGCCTTATTTCCCTGAAGTAATATAGAAATGAGAAGTCCCAGATGTAAACAATACATCTGAAATCTCTCGTGGTACCAATTTCTGGGTACATCCTCAACCTTTCTTTATATTTTATTTTTAAACCTCTTAATGAGTATTGTTGCGCATTCAGTAGCTGCGATTATGACCCAACACATTAAGTTGGGGTAAGAACTCCATCAACCCCGTGTTATCTATTCGTTTAATAATTTATAACGATTAGTCGCTTATTGATTGTGGTAATGGGAAAATCGGGTTCAATTCCATTATGCATTTGCTTTTAATAAATATATCGTACGGATTTTTGGTTTATTAATACAAAAGGGGATGGCTATAATCGACGAAATAATTGTTGCTTTTATTTTGATATTTCATTGTTGCGAAAGTTATATTTATTATAACTATAACAAATTATAAATCTGGAATTTTTAACATTAATTCTTATTATACAGAGTCTCCCAATATTTTTTAATAAGGTATTATTTATTTTGTGAAAAAAACTGAAAAAATCAACCCTTATAGTATTGGAACCAACCCGAAACCAGCAAAGAATAGAAAAATCGAAATCTATATTTTACTTTGAGTATAAAACAAGTGTCGTACTATATTTTTTGGAAAATCTGAACAAACCAACCCCAAAGTATTGGAACCGCCCCAAACTGAGTCAATAATGTAAAATTCGGAATATATACTGGAAATCACCCTGAAACCAGTCAAACAATATTTTTATAATCGGGATATGTACTCATAGGCGTAACCAGGGGGGGTTTGGGGGATATAACCCCCCATTGGGATGTACTTTGAGCTCTATACGCTTAACACCATACCCCTCGGAGACCTTCCAGTAGTTGTAACCCCCCCCCCTTTGGATTATCCTGGTTACGCCTATGTATGTACTTAGTTTACTAAGAAAGGTAAAATAAATACATATACAGATATGTATATTACGGTATACGGACAAAAACCTTATTTCTCTGGACTATATGTCGCTACAGGGTACGATACAAGAATAAGTTTTATAATTCAAAAAACTATGTTTTCAATCTAATAGCACCTAAAACAACATCAAAAATGTTACTCTACATCCTACCAGATTGAAAACAATGGGAACCTTCCCTGGTAACACTTCCGAGGCTTCTACAATTTGAAAGTCATAACGGATGCTGGGACTAAGGAAGATGAGGGAATTTTACAATTTATAACTCACGTCCCATCTGCTCAGTGCGGTAAAATTCCAACGAGAACGGTTCGATTCGTACTCCAATCAGAGTAAACATGTAAATAAAAAATGAATACCCATTTTCAATTTCGTTGCAACACGAAACTGCAGCCGCATCATTATTTCAGTTCAATTAGAGAGTGCAGCAAGCACCTCTACCGGTTTCGAAACTTATTAGTCTCTCATCAGGAGGCACATATTCTGCTCTCTCTGACCCAACTAGGACAAACCCCGGCGTGCAGTCACGGATTGCAACGAACGAAATGGCCGGGCTGCCCTAGCGGCAACTGCTAGCAAAAAAACTAAGTTTTCAATCTAATAGCACATAAAACGACATCCTATCTCTGAACCGAAATGAACCATAAGCTGTCTTTCATTTTTCATTGTTTGCCTTTATTTCTTTAAATATTATAGAAAATACTTACGACTTTTTTATATTACAAGCACCCAAATAGTCAGCATAAGGGGACAGCTTACCTGAAATAAATAAAGATCTTTGTTAATACTTAATTAAGGAAAATTATGGTTTACAATATACTCTTATAAAGGGTTCAGAATTTATTATTATTGTGACACTACTTATAGGCCGCTCACAACCTGGTCTATTTCTTTCCGAACCTTCTCGTCGTCACCAGAGAAGACGATTCCTTTCCACGGCATTCGGAACGAGGGAAGCCGAAGTATATAAGAACGAGAGATTCATTTAGCAGGCCAGTCAGTTATCGACGCGTAATAATTATTGTATTTCGAATCGAGTTGTTCGCCGTGTATTTTGAAATGTATTAGTTATTGGAATTATTATGTTTTAGTTAGTAAAAGCATAAATTTGAGATTGTAGATAAAAATTAGATGTGTTAGTTTTAGTTATTTGTAAGTATTCAATAAATTAAATAATTGATGTAAAATAAAATAATGTAAGTAAAACCTTTATTTAGATTAAACTTAGTGCCTAAAAACATAAATAATAAATCATAGAAAAGTCAGTTTTGTAACATTATAAATTTTATATTCAGCTATAGAGAAGTTTTATTTATGGTAGTGTTTAGGGACTACTGAAGACATAAAAATTATTAAAGAATAACAGAACTTTGCCGTACAGTTGTTCTGTACCATTACTAAGTTTCTATGGATTTTTACGTTCAATGCAAAATATAAAACTTGATAGCCAGTCCCCATATAAATACAGAGTAAAACAACAAGATTTAATTTTTTTTTTTAATTTTAAATGCTTCGACAACTAAGGCCATTGGCACGGTACGGTTGATTTCGCAATCACATGTAATGTGTAGTGAGTGTGTGTTGAGTAAATGTCTTATTACTTATTAAAGTCGACTTCAGTGTCTTTGCAAAGGGACGCTACACTCGGAAAAATGAAAGAATACCCATGAACGATCACATCAATCACTTATTTTGTATTTGCTGTCTTTTTCTACAACAAACGTTTGTTATTTATAGAAAAAGACAGCAAATACAAAATAAGTGATTGATCCGAACCTCTGCGGTCCCTAAACTAGTTCTCATACCTGTTAATTGGGATTATTGTGCCAAGGCCATAAAATTACAGTAAATTTGAAAAAAGTATAGTACCTAGATGCGAAAAAATAATCGTCAAGTTCAATTAGATTGTATTAAATAATATATTCTTCTTCTTCTTCAGGTGCCATTTCCGCTACGAAAGTGGGCAATCATCATAGCTACTTTAATTTTTGACGAAGTAGCTCTAAATAGTTGTTTTGAGCTGCATCCAAACCATTTTCTCAGATTCTTCAGCCATGAAATTCGTCTTCTTCCGATGCTTCTTCTGCCATCTATCTTTTAGAGATACTGTAGCTTTCTTTCTTTAATTGTAAGTTCAACTTTCTTCTCTTTACCTATTCTTCTCAGTACTTCATTGTTCGTAACTTTACCTACCCAGAAATCCTTCATAATTCTTCTATAGGTCCACATTTCAAAGGCGTTAAGTCGCCTCATTGTCTCTACATTTAACGTCCATGATTCCACTCTATAGTATAGTACACTGTATACGTAACATTTTGTTAGGCGTACTTTAAGAGCTTATGTTAAATAAATCTTTGCTACAATAAAATAGTAGATAATGAGTATTAATTGTTTTTAATTTCAGTAAATGAATCTTAAATTTAGCATTATTTCTATTCACGATTAATTGATTTGTTAATGAAGCAGACTTTGCATTTAGCTTTATAAATATTATTTTGAAATTAGTTTTTAAATAAAAAATATTTTAAAAATTAAAAGTAAAATTATTAACTCGTTAATCATAAACTTTGTTTTTGATTTATTTATGGACAGCCTTGCTTCAAAACTCAATCATTTCGTTCTAACAGCTCTATTGCACCAAAAACTCATACTCGAACAAAAGCTTCAACTAACACAGGTTAGCGCAGTTGCCACAATTCTCTCAATGTATATTTCTTATGTCCAGTTGAACGATTTACGTACTGTATAAAGGTAAATTTAATTAATTGTATTTTGCTTGCAGTACTGCATTTTAATAACTAATTTTATTTACTCCATAAAATTGTTTACATTTTAATAACATAACCTGAATCTTATTTTTTCTTCTTATTATTTTTTGGACTATGGCCTCGACAATTATCGAGTAACCAGGACTAATATAATTAACCAATATAATTAAAAGTGCGAAAAATGTTGCTGAGCGTAGAAACCAGGTGTCGCTTTGCCGAACTTGCACGGTCCCAATATTCGGATCCGGTACTATTACGGGAAAAGAGATTGTATGCCATGTGCAAATAGTCGTTCTTTTATACAGCGTGTTTCAAAACAAGTGGAACGGTCGACTATTTCGCAAACTAAACATCGAAGCAAAAAACTGAAAAACATTTTTTTAATAATTTTGAAAAGCCTATCCAATGACTCCAAACGTAATCCCCTTTGGGGGGTAACTTTAAAATCCTAAATAGAAACCGCCAGTTTTTATTGCAGATTTTGATTCCTTTGTAAATGTAAGTAACTTTTGTGTGAGACATTTTTTCGACTTGTGGATAGATGGCGCTATAATCGAAAAAAAATTTATTGTAATAACATAGGTAAATTATAAAAACGCTCTAATATCTCGAGAAATACACTTTCAAATAAAAAACCCAAAAAATATGTGTTTAATATTTTTAAAAACCTATCAAATAACACCAAACATGACCCTCTACCCCCCCCCCGTACAGGGGGGGTTTAATGTATAATGTTAAATGGCAACCTATATTTTTTATTGCAGGTTTGGATTAATCATGAAAAATTGAGCAACATTTATTTAAAATATTTTTTTAGAATTGTCGATAGATGGCGCTATATTTGGAAAAAGACTATTTATTAGCGCCATCTATGAACATTTCTAAAAATTGTTTCTAACAAATGTTGCTTAATTTTTCATGACGAATCTATTTAAGATTTTAGAGTTAGCCCCCACCCCACCTCCAGGTTGTGTTTGATGCCATTCGATAGGTTTTTGAAAAACATTAAATATGTATTTTTTGTTTTTCCTTTGGGAGTGTATGTATTTCTCGAGATATTAGACCGTTTCTATTATTTACATATGACATCAGGATAAATGGTTTTTTTCAAATATAGCGCCATCTATCCATAGTTTAAAAAATGTCTCGAATAAAATTTGCTTCTTTTTACGAAGGGAATCAAAATCTGAAATAAAAACTTGGGATCTCTATTTAAGATTTCAAAGTTACCCCCCGCCCCACCTCTAGGGGGTAGAGTGGGGAGTCGTATTTTTGTCATTCGATAGATCTTTGAAAATTATTGAATACTTATTTTTCAGTTTTTCGATACCATGTTTATTTCGAGAAATATTCGATCGTTCCGCTAATTTTGGGACATCCTATATAAATGTAAATAACACTGATGAGCAAAGTATTCCTTTTCGTTTCACAGAAAAACCGCACATCTGTTAACGTCAATATAAACCCAGATAACTAGTAACACGGCTATAAATTTCAGCCAAAACTGAAAATCAAATACTAAATATGCCACAAATTGAAATTTAAGCTCATCTGTTGTATGAATAATTTATATTACTAATATAATACGCTTATAGCTATTCACTAACTGAATCCATTTACTTTTGACACCAGATCTATAATTGAATTTACCTTTAATTTATCGGAAACAGCCCTATTTCAACAAATTCGGAAAATGTAATTGATAATATTAGGCGATTACAAATTTTAGGTGGCATTAGGCTGTCAAAATTTCAAATGAATTTATTAGTCATAAAGCCTTAATTAACAAAATCGATATTATTTGTTAACAATAATATACAAATAACAAGTTGTTTCATATGCTAGTAACAAAGACAAGGAGTAGGTACCTAATGACTTAGCGCTCAATGAAAATGAAAAAAAAAGAGAAAAAAGGCATTAAAATGCTTTACATCCACCTCAAAACAGATCTACGCTTAGTACATTCTTTCACGGTTTTTGCTGTAAATTTTAAAGAACCGCTTGGATTGACATGAAATTTAGCATACGCATAGCTAACATGTAAAAGAAAAAAAGTGATATGGTGCCGATGCGTACTTTTGTCCTTGGGGTGAATTTCACCCCATTTCGGGGGTGAAAAAATATATGTCCAAGATAAGTCCCGAAATGGATAGACTAATTTTAAGCAACTTTTGTTCTATAGAGTTTTTTCACCAAATCAATACTTTTCGAGTTATTTGCAAGTGAATATGTTCATTTTTCAACAAAATATCCACGTTTTTAGACGGTTTTTCCCAAATAACTCAAAACGTAGGCATTTTGACGAAAAAAATATTCTTGCCAAAACTATAGCCTATAAATAAGTGAAAAAAACGGTGTATATATTAGGTCTCTATACCTAGCAAAAGCAGAGTTATAGCTAATGAAAAATAGGTTCATATTCGAAAAATTCCAAATAGAATAATTCAATGTGAAATATCCAAATAATGAAGCATTCTTGAGGAAAACACATTACAACTTTTTTAAAGTATTTAAAAAAGCTTTATTTCTGATTTTATAAAAAAAATTCTAGCATCAAATGTAACCAAGTAACGCTCAAAATAAAGTTGGTTCCTTTTGTTTTGGCAAAAAAAAATCAGCAAGATCACCCCCCAATTAGCAACTTAAATGAAATTAATCGTTACCGCTTCACAAGTTACTTTACTTATGTTGTGTTTATATTATTTGTAAGTTTCATCGATTCAAAGTGCTTACTTTTGAAAAAATTTAGTTTTAAAATAAAATTTTTAAAAATTTTAATATTGAAAAAAATGCTTTTTTTTCAAAATAACTTAAAAATTGTTAGAGATACAAAAAAATCTTAAACAATAAAAAAGTGGGCTTTACTTTTCTGAATATTTTGTATTTTTTTGTTTTTCTGTAAGACAAAAATTGGTTAAGATTCTGTGTTTCTAAATTTGCATCCAATCGTGATAAGTGACTCGTTCAAGCCCTTTTAACTACAGCTCTTTCAAAAATAAGGACTTTGAACCGATGAAACTTACAGATCATATGATCAATACGTACGCAAGTAAAAAACTTGTGAAGTGGTAAAACTAAGTTCATTTAAAATGCTAAAAGGGACCAACTTTATTTTGAGCGTAACTTGTTTCCTTTTGATGCTAAAAATTTTTTTAAAACAAAAATAAGCATTTTTTAAACACTTTAAAAAAAGTTAAAATGAGTTTTGCCCAAAAAAGTGCTTCGCTTTTTAATTATGGCACGTTAAAATATTCAATTTGGAATTTGACGAATATGAACCTACTTTTAATTAGCTATGGTAACTCTGCTTCTAATAGGTATAGTGACCTAATATATACACCATGTTGTTCACTTTTTTACGTGCTATATTTTTGATAAGAATTTTTTTTCGACTAAATACTTACTTTTTGAGTTATTTGCGAAAAACCGTCTGAAAACGTGGTTATTTTGTAAAATAAGAAAAATTAAAAAAAGTTTTAAAAAATCACTAAAAGGTTCTAAATCTCCGAGATGTTAAATCGAGCTTAGTCCTACCGTAGTAAAAAAACATAAATAAAAAATAAAAAAAAAATAATAAAAAAGAAAACAAAAAGATAATTAGCATAGTTGTATTTATTAACATAGTAAGACATTGTTATTTGTAAACTTTATTTTTTATTATTCTTTATTTGTAAGTGTATACTGTAAAATTTTGAATGAATGAATACTAATTTTATATTGGAATTACGTGGCTAAAGGTTCTAAACCTGGGCCAGAAAACAAAACAAAAAAAACATTACATTACATAGTTTCTTACCTTTGGACGTCTGTGACAGGAGTACATATTTTATAAAATTCTACTGTCACAGTGACAGTTGCCATACTCCTGTGATACGTCTAAAGGTGGGAAATCATGTAATGTAATATTAAGTTATACGTTTATAACGATAATTTCCACCTTCACTAGTTTCATCCCTTTTTGTTTCGGAATATATTAGGTTTTCCATCTTTTGCGTGATTTTGCCGGTAATTAGCACGCTCATCACTGTAATTTTTAATTTTAATCAAAATACTATGCGTTAAAATAAAATAAATTACTTTTGTCGGACAAAACAGAGGGCACGAACGTCGAGTCCGACACCCACAAGATGTCACTCTAGCGCGGTACAGTTTTGTTATTGCAAAACTCGTTAATATTCAATTGAAAGTACCGGGTGTCCCAATAAGAATGGCTCTCGGCCATATCTCAGGAACGGTTTATAGTAGAGCTTTGAAATAAAAAACTTTATAACAAAAGTTGCCTCAGGAAAAGCCTGTAAATTATGTTCATAATTGTGGGTCCACCGCTAGAGGGCGTAATTGAATATCAAAAATAAAAAAATCTAAATTTTACAAAATTTTCCTAATGAAGGGGCACTGAAAATCCGATTATTGTATTCTTCATCAAATTCTGCGTATATTTGATTTAACAAGTTTAACTCTACCTTTGCAAATAAGAGGTGGGAGTGAGTGGGAACCTTGTTATGAAAAAATGGCTGTAAGTCCGGTTCTGCTAAATCAAATTTTGAAAACTGGATCTTGTTGAAGACAGATCTTTTTCTTCAATGTAAGCGTGATAATTTTGAACCATCCTAATAAGTAATAAGCCAGCTGGGAGGCGTTATTTATTTTTTTTTTAGAAATCTAGTTTTCTTTGGAAAATAATAAATACAAGTATGCATTTTTAATCATACTTTATAAAATTAGATTAAATTAGCAATAGAATAGTGAAAACTGCATGTCGATACCTTTTGTCTATCTCAAGATATCTCGAGAAACGTGTAAATTTTATACATAACTGTTACTATCACCGGTAAACTAAGTTAATGAAAAGTAGTGTGCTGTGGAAAAAACAAAATAACATTTTCCAGATGTCAACGTATAAAAATATAATTAATTAAAACAACAACATAAAGAGAAACAATACTATTAAAATTAAATATAACACAGAACCAAAAGAACTACTTAGTGACGACCTAAATATTCAAATTGTTGCCCATCATACACTACTCTAGAATACATTATCCAGAGAATACTAAACGCCATTCAAAGCATATCGAGAGCAGAAATTGAGACTGCTGTTCAATCTACTCTTGAAAGAGTAAATGTTTGTAACGAAAATGATGGGCAAAAATTTGAACGTTTATGTCATCACTAAATAGTTGTTTTTATTTCTTTGTAATAGGGCTTTTCAACGCTTCTCATTTGTTTCGAGCCTCTGTCATATGCCGTATAATCCGTGTATAATATTAATATACGAGATATGAACGAGGCTCGAAACAAATGAGAAGCGTTGAAAAGACCTAATATACGTTGACAGCTGGAAAATGTTTCTTTGTTGTTTCCATAGCACACTACTTTTAATGAATTATTTCGTTTACCGGTGACAGTAACAGTTATGTTTTTAAATTTACACGTTTTGTAAGATATCTCGAGATAGAAAAAAGGTATTAACATGCGGTTTTCGCTATTCTGTTGCTAATTTTATTTAATTATGTAATATGGTATTAAAAATGCATGTTTGTATTTAATATTTTCCAAGGAACACTAGATTCCTGAAAAAAATTAAATAACGCCTTCTAGCTGGCATATTACTTAGTAAGTTGGTTCGAAATCATAACTTTTATATTGACGAAAAAGATCTGTCTTCAACAAGACCAAGTTTGCAAAATTTGATTAAGCAGAACCGGACTCACAGCCAGTTTTTCATAACAAGGTTCCCACTCACCCCCACCTCTTATTTCCAAAGGTAGACCTAAACTTGTTAAATCAAATATGCGTAGAATTTTATGAAGAATACGACGATCGGATTTCCAGTGCCCCTTCATTAGGAAAATTTTGTAAAATTTAGATTTTTTAATTTTTGATATTCAATTACGACCTCTAGCGGTGGTCCCACAATTATGAAAATAATTTCCAGGCTTTTCCTGAGGTAACTTTTGTTATAAAAT
This sequence comes from Diabrotica virgifera virgifera, assembly GCF_917563875.1. NCBI lineage: Eukaryota > Metazoa > Arthropoda > Insecta > Coleoptera > Chrysomelidae > Diabrotica > Diabrotica virgifera. The sequence continues at coordinate 188,451,345 of NC_065451.1, forward strand.
TTTTTATTTCAAAGCTCTACTATAAACGGTTCCTGAGATATGGCCGAGAGCCATTCTTATTGGGACACCCGGTACATATTGATAATTAATTACTAAAGATTGTCGATCTCTTGTCCGACAACTTTACAGCCTCGTTTCTTTAGTCGGGCAAAGTAAATATGTTAATTATCGCAGGTTATGTTTTGTGATTGCAAAATTTCGGACACGAATAACAAGTGATAGTTTGCAGGGTCCTTTATCCAAATATAGCACTGTCCGACTAAAATTGGTATCAGATAGCCAGTCCGACAAATTAGTGTCAAAACTTTTTATACCGTAACCGTCGCGCTACTAGCCACCCGCGTACATTGAGCTAATATCCTGGACCCTTCACGCTTGTTGCACTGTTTACTTTACCCGTGTTGAGCTGCCCCCCCCCCCCACTTGCAAAAATTAAAAAACAAATAGCCCTGATTTATGAGCTATTTATGAGCTCTCATATTCCGCAAACTAAAAATTTTGAGCTCGTTCCACTGAGCAGGAATTTAATACCCTAGTGGGGGGGCCGAGTCAGCCCCCCCACTACTTAAAAATAGGAATATTGAATCGGTTTTTGCGGCAGAATTACGAGCTATTTATGAGCTCTTGAAATTATATAGTTTCGATTTTTGAGCTCATCCCCTTCACCCCCAAACAACCCTTTAATTGATTTAACTTAAGAGAAAGATGCTGAGAAAACTTAAAATATATCGTATTGCGGATATAATTCCTATAGCTTATATACTCTAAGAATAAACTATTAAATCAAGGGCATTTCGATTATTGAGCTACAACCCCTTCGCAAGAAAACCACCCTATCTTCCCGGCTTAAGAGAAAGTTGTACTTAAAATGCGTTAAACTAATTATTTGGCGACTACATATCATTTAATAATTTATAAGCTTCCAAATTACGCGCATTTAGATCAGTAAATTGCAATTTATTTTGTATAGTGCAGTCACTGAAGGTAAAAATCAACGATTACCTTCAATTTCGGTGAACCTTCATCGATTTTCACGAAAATTGGTCAGTGGTTAGAGGATACGTCAAGAAACAAAGGTGACATGGTACCACCTTACGCCTTTACCCTGAGGGTGGATACTGCCCCTTCTCCGGGGTGAAAATTATTTTATAGAAAATAACTGCACAAATCAATAAAAGAACAAATTAAAAGCAAAATTTATTATATAAAGTTAATAAAATAAGTCAATACTTTTTAAGTTATTAAAGATCAAAGATTTTAATTATTTGTGAAAAAAAATGCATGTTTTGAAGAGGTTTTTTGTAAATCACTGAAAAACTGTAAGTTTTTACAAAAAAGTTAATAGTAGTTTAATTCGTATAGCTTATATTCTAAGAATAATCTCTAAAATCACGCGCCTTTTGATTATTGAACTACAACCCCTTCGCAAGAAAACCATCCCATATTCCCGGCTTAAGAGAGGGTTGTACTTAAAATAATTTAAATTAATTATTTGTCGACTATATATTGTTTAATAATTTATGAGCTCGCAAAATATACGCATCTCAATTATTGAATTGCCATTTTCTTTCTATAGTGCAGTCACTGAAGGTAAAAATCAACTATGACCTTCGATTTCGGTAAATCTCCATTCATTTTCACGAAAATTGGTGAGCGAATTTTGATACTATCAACTTTTTCTGGATCTTATTTTTGATGGTTATTTCTAAGTACTTTGACAAGTATTTAGTACCTAAGTGTTATAAATTGCATCTTTTTCCCGTTATTTAAGCTTGAACCCTTAGATTTGAACAGTCGCGGAAAAAAATATACATTTAATTACCAATAACTTACTTTAAATTAACATTAAAGGTTTTTCAAGTAAGCAATTTATTATATTTTTTATTAGCTTCAATTTTAGTGATGAAAACTTTTTTGTAAAAACTTACAGTTTTTGAGTCATTTATGAAAAATCGCTCTAAAGCATGCATTTTCTTTCCAAAAATTAAAATATTTGATCTTTAATAACTCAAAAAGTATTGATTTATTTTAATCACATTATGTAACAAATTTTGCTTACAATTTGTCCCTCTCTCGATTTGTGGGGTTATTTTTAATAAAGTAATTTTCACTCCCGAGAAGGGGTGACATGTACCCCAGGCTAAAACCCCAAGTTGTTATTGTCAATTCGTGAAAATAAATGGAGATTTACCGAAATCGAAGGTAATAGTTGATTTTTACCTTCAGTGACTGCACTATAGAAAGAAAATGGCAATTCAATAATTGAGATGCGTATATTTTGCAAGCTAATAAATTATTAAACGATATGTAGTCGCCAAATAATCAATTTAAATTATTTTAAGAACAACTCTCTCTTAAGCCGGGAAAATGGGGTCGTTTTCTTGCGAAGGGGTTGTAGCTATATAATCGAAAGGTGCGTGATTTAAGAGTTTATTCTTAGAATATAAGCTATACGAATTAAACTACTATTAACTTTTTTGTAAAAATTTACAGTTTTTCAGTGATTTACAAAAAACCTCTTCAAAACATGCATTTTTTTCACAAATAATTAAAATCTTTGATCTTTCATAACTTAAAAAGTATTGACTTATTTTATTAACTTTATATAATAAATTTTGCTTTTAATTTGTTCTTTTATTGATTTGTGCAGTTATTTTTTATAAAATAATTTTCACCCCCGAGAAAGGGCGGTATCCACCCTCAGGGTAAACGCGCAAGGTGGTACCATGTCACCTTTGTTTCTTGACGTATCCTTTAACCACTGACCAATTTTCGTGAAAATCGATGAAGGTTCACCGAACTTGAAGGTAATCGTTGATTTTTACCTTCAGTGACTGCACTATAAAAAATAAATTGCAATTTACTGATCTAAATGCGCGTAATTTGGAAGCTTATAAATTATTAAATGATATGTAGTCGCCAAATAATTAGTTTAACGCATTTTAAGTACAACTTTCTCTTAAGCCGGGAAGATAGGGTGGTTTTCTTGCGAAGGGGTTGTAGCTCAATAATCGAAATGCCCTTGATTTAATAGTTTATTCTTAGAGTATATAAGCTATAGGAATTATATCCGCAATACGATATATTTTAAGTTTTCTCAGCATCTTTCTCTTAAGTTAAATCAATTAAAGGGTTGTTTGGGGGTGAAGGGGATGAGCTCAAAAATCGAAACTATATAATTTCAAGAGCTCATAAATAGCTCGTAATTCTGCCGCAAAAACCGATTCAATATTCCTATTTTTAAGTAGTGGGGGGGCTGACTCGGCCCCCCCCCCCACTAGGGTATTAAATTCCTGCTCAGTGGAACGAGCTCAAAATTTTTAGTTTGCGGAATATGAGAGCTCATAAATAGCTCATAAATCAGAGCTATTTGTTTTTTAATTTTTGCAAGTGGGGGGGGCCAGCTCAACACGGGTGTTTACTTTTATATCTAGTGGCGTCTATAAAACGTCAGAAAATGTATAGAACCGAATGTAAACATAACCTAATTACTAGACGTTTCATATCCAAACAAAGCGTTGTCATGAAGCATCTAGACTAGAGGTAGACGAATTGTGACGAGACCGACAAAGCACAAGTAGACTACCTTCTTCTTCTTAACGTGCCCTATCAAGTCCCCTTGACGTTGGCGATTAACATGGCGAAACTGTCTCTGTCTCGAGCTATTCTAAATAGGTGTTCTGCTTTCTTTATTCCTGTCCACTCCCGGATATTCTTCAACCAAGAGGCCTGCTTTCTACCAATTCCTCTGCGTCCTTCGATTTTACCCATCATAATAAGTTGAAGAATATTATACCGGTCTCCCCTTACTACGTGTCCAAAATAGACCATCTTTCTATATTTGATGTTATCAAGCAGCTCGCGGGCAGTATTTGCTCTCTTAAGGACTGCCACATTTGTCAGCATAGCCGTCCATGGTATTTTCAGTATACGTCTGTGCAGCCACATTCCAAAGGCCTCCAAACGGTTAATGGTGGATATTTTTAATGTCAATGCTTTGACACCATACAAGAGGACTGACCAAATGTAACATTTAATCATGCGCTTTCGAAGTTGAAGTTGCAAGGTATCATTACAGAAGAATGACCTCATTTTTAAAAATGCCGTGCGGGCTATCTCGATTTTACATTTTATCTCTTTATCTGGATCTAGTTGTTCAGTAATATGGCAACCAAGATATTTAAAAGTGGGTACTCTTTGAATTATATGACCATTAACATATAACCGTGAATCTTGATGGGCCAAACGGCTAAATACCATGTATTTTGTTTTTGAACAGTTTATATTTAGGCCAAACTCTCTTCCCACTGTGTCAATGGCATTTAAAAGGTGTTGTAATCCATTCATACCATCACTTAAAATAACTGTATCGTCTGCATATCTGATTGTATTTATCAGAATTCCATTAACTTTCACACCCCATTCCAAATTATGCAGCGCTTCCTTAAATATTCTATCTGAATATAAATTGAATAACAGTGGGGACAGTATACAACCCTGTCTGACACCTCTTTGTATTTTGCATATTTCTGTTGATTTTCCATTTATGCAAGCTGTCGCTGTTTGACGCCAGTATAATTTTTCTATGATTCGTACATATTGACTATTAACTCCTTTATCCTTTAATATTTTAATTAATTTGTGATGTTGTACTCGATCAAAGGCCTTCTCATAGTCAATAAATACAGCAAAGACGTATTTCCTTTGATCTCGGCATTTCTGCAATAACACATTTAGTGCAAAGAGTGCGTCCCGGGTTCCCAGTCCATTTCTGAAGCCAAAAGTAGACTACCACTATTAAAAATAATTTCGTTTTTTATAAGTTTGCGTCATTTTTTTGTCGGACAATTAAGTTTTTGATAAACATGTATTATTTGAACGTTAAAAAAATTAAAATTATGACTTTTGTAATCGCAAAACCTAACCTGCCATAATTAACATATTTACGTTCGACCAGTCCGACAAAGAAACGAGGCTGTAAAGGACCCCGCAACACTCCTTATGGAAAAGTGGTCCCGGTCAAATTTAACGAAAGTTTGGTCAGGGATATTTCTCGATGTGTAGATTAAAAAAGTCCATGGCACCTGGGTCTGCATAACTACTATTCTCGAGCTACAGCCTTCTGAAGTTATTGGATTCAAGTGCTCGGTTTACGTTAAGTGCACTAATTCACGGTCAAGTGAACGAAAATATTTATTATTGGAAGAAGAAAGAGTTATTTTCTTCATGCATACTTTCCTGCTGTATATGAATTCGTGGTAAAAAATAAATGCATCATATTGTAGTCTTCAGAAAACCTCCGAAAATTCCTCAGAAAACTAAAAAAGTGCGATATAAAATGTGCTACTAGAGCGATGTAAGAATTATCATGTTTTCATGAATGCTTGACAGTTATGCAATACCAGCAAAGCTGCAGTTCTGCCTTATCTTTAGAATACTACTTAACAGTGGCGGATCTAGGGGGGAGATGGGGTAATTCCACCCGTAACATGCTCCAGAATTAAAGAAAAAAAAAGAATGTGTGTGTACTTTGTACGCACGTAAGAAGTTATACTTCTAAATATGATTTCAATGAAATAAATAAACTTTCGGACAGTTTATTTGTATTTTATTTAAAGATTAAATTAATTTTTACTTACTATTGTCCAAAAAATTTTATTAAAACAATACCAAAAATTAAAAAAAGGTTAGAAAACACCAGGATTCGAACCGGGGACCTCTTGATCTCCAGTCCAACGCTCTACCACTGAACTATACCCTTTTATTTATCCGGGCTACAAGATTTCTCAGACATAGTGACAAACAGACGAAGTTGATTATAAAATACTTTAAATATTACTTATATCTTATTCCCGAGGTAGACAAGTTCAAATACACAAAAATTATAATAGTTATTTATGATATAAATGTTAAAAGTACAATTTTAGAGCACGTATGTGAAAGTTTCGTGTGAAAGATTCGCTTCGCTCATTCTGCAATTCACATTTGTGCCTTAAAAATGTACTTTTGAACACGTATATCATACAATATTTTTTCTACAAACGTCTTATATATCAACAATTATAATTTATTCATTCTCAATTACAGGACAATACCTACAAAAACTTTTACTTGAACTTGACTGACATTCTATTTTTATATTTTTCTTGTCATTACATCAAAACTGCATATACTGTCAATACGCAAATCATAACAACTATAGAATAACATCAGAATCTACTTTTATTTTTGTATATTCTAACAAATTTTAATAGTTTTTTTCTACAAACGTGTTAAAATGCAATAATACAGTTTAAATTGAATTTTAAAAAACGTTTTAAACCACCTTTTTCAAATTGCGCAAGTTGTATTATTAATATTATTGTTAATAAATGAAATATAAATATTTTGACGTTTCACAATTTGACAATTCACTTTTAACTGCAGTGCCTTAAAAATAAAGCACTGGTGCTTTAAAGTAGCATTTTTAACGGTCCTATGGAGTGCTAGAAATTGCATTTTTAACACGTTTGTAGAAAAATATATTTAAAAACACTAACATATTATTTCCACACATTTTCTGGACTGATACATACATAAATTAAAACATTTAGTAACGAACTCCATACTGTCTGTGTGCGCATGCGCGCAGATTAATAAAATTTCACCCTCAATCGCGGCTAAAGAAGTATAACTTCAAAAATTGTTCTTCATTTAACGAGAATGAACGAGATGGTTCCTAAAAACATATTTATAACCAAAGACCGGATGGTGTGAGGAAAATACGTAGGCCCAGAGTACGATTTAAGGACCAGGTGGAAGACGAGTTACGGATGTTATGAGTACGAAATTGGAAAACCGAGGCGAAGGATATGAAGGAATGCAAGCTGATTTTTGAACAGGCCGAGGTCCAGCAGGGGTTCTAGAGCCAGTGATGATGGACTATTTAATAGAAATACAATGGAAGGTGCCACAGCTGAAGATGCTCAACAATTATTACAGAGGTAATTAATTCCTGGTGTTGTACAAGATACAGTTGAGACTAATAATCTGATTAGAAGAAATGGTCAATGGAGAAGGCTTCATAATCATGATTTTGCCATCTTTCCTATTTTTGAATTAGAATACCTAAAAGACCTTACGATTGAGATATATCAAGTTAACACTAGAAAGTCGGAGGGGCCAATTTGGCCCCTGTTGCGATTTGAAGTTATTGTAGCTTTTTTATTTGAGGCAATAATAATTTCATATTTTATGACTTTTAATATTTTGATACAAAGACTTATTTAACACAAAAAAATATTGTTTATCGCCAACCGTCACTAAAGTCATTCATTATTGTACTCATTTGAAACCATTTGCGGCAGTAGAGTAACACTTTATTGTACTGAAAGAAGAATTTTACTTTACCTGTCGCGATTAATCAAAAGAAACTGAGATTGAATGTAAGTGGTCGATGGCAGTAATCGATTATTTATTTGAGTGAACTTAAAAGGGCCTAGCCGGGTAAGATGATGAAAAGTGCCCCCAACTAGATTCGAATTCCATATAGGTCACCGTTTAGCATATATAGTGAAACTAACTTTCTGAAATTTTTAGCCCCCTAGGTGGTCATGTGACCCACCTAGAGCCTAATTAGGCTTTTTATGTTTTTATTTTTTATCTCAGCCGCATCGAGAACTAGCGAAAAACTTTAAATAAAAAAGTTGTAAGCTTTGAAAAGTTCTATCCAAAAAATTTTTTGTTTTTAATTTTTGGCGGGAAATTTAAATTTTAGGACGATTTTAAAATTTTAAATGATTATAAAAAAATAACTAAGACATTCGTTTTCACGAAAAAAATATATAACGTGTATTTTTGCATAATATTTCACCCAGAATTTTTTCAAATTTTTAAAATTGGTGAAACGCACCTTTAAAAATAAAAAACCGCATATTTTCGGGTTTTTTCCGTTTTTTGATATAATTTTATACATATTTTTCAAAAAAGGTAATACCGTCACTAGAATAGGTAAAAAACTGAAAAATAATTGGGGTTTGCTTAATAAAAATTTTTTGTAATGCCATCCATTTTCAAGATACAGGGCGTTGAAGAAAACAAAATTTTACACATTTTTTACGATTTTGCCGAAACTACTGGCAACATTGTAATAAAATTTGGCAAGTTTTAAGAGCTAGTTGTTCTGCACTTTTTGACATACAATTAAGGATATGACATTTATCATTGGCGCGCATAGGGGTAATGGTCTGAACTTTTTAAAGAAAACAGATAGTACGCCAGTGACATATTTCAAATTAACAATCCTTTTTGAATAGTTTAAATAAAAAATTTGTAATATTTAAAAAGTTCCGTGCGAAAAAAACTTTTATTTTAATTTTTGGCGGGAAATTTAAATTTTAGAACGATTTTAAAATTTTAAATGAGTATAAAAAATAACTAAGACATTCGTTTTCACGAAAAAAATATATAACGTGTATTTTTGCATAACATTTCACCCTGAATTTTTTTAAATTTTTAAAATTGGTGAAACGCACCTTTAAAAATAAAAAACCGCATTTTTTCGGTTTTTTTTTTTCGTTTTTTGATACAATTTTATACATATTTTTCCAAAAAGGTAACTCCGTCACTGGAGTAGGTAAAAAATTTCAAAATAATTGGGGTTTGCAATAAAAATTTTTTGTAACGCCATCCATTTTCAAGATACAGGGCGTTGAAGAAAACAAAATTCTACACATTTTTTACGATTTTGCCGAAACTACTGGCAACATTGTAATAGAACTTGGCGGGTTTTAAGAGGTAGTTATTGTGCATGTTTTGACATACAATTAAGGATTTGATATTCATCATTGGCGCGCTTAGGGGTAATGGTCTGAATTTTTCAAAGAAAAAAAGATACTACGCCACTGACATATTTCAAAATAACAATCATTTTTGAATTCCTCATTCAATTTGCGATAAAAAGCTATCTTATCATTTTTTCATACGAGGCGCCGTTTTGCTGCAAAAAATAAAATATCTTAACGCTTCCAAAGTATTCGAATTAGTTTTTATAATAATGGATGTATGAGTTTATGTATGTAGATGTAGAAACTACTAATCGAAGTTCGAATACTTTGTAAGGGTTAAGATGTTTTATTTTTTGAATAAAAATGGCGCATCGTATGAAAAAAGCGGAAGATAGATTTTTTGTCACAAATTGAACGAGGAATTCAAAAAGGATTGTTAATTTGAAATATGTCAGTGGCGTACTATCTTTTTTCTTTAAAACGTTCAGACCATTACCCGTATACGCGCCAATGATAAATATAAAATTCTTAATTGTATGTCAAAAGTGCAGAACAACTACCTCTTAAAACTTGCCAAATTTTTTTACAATGTTGCCAGTAGTTTCGGCAAAATCGTAAAAAATGTGTAAAATTTTGTTTTCTTCAACGCCCTGTATCTTGAAAATGGATGGCATTACAAAAAACTTTTATTAAGAAAAACCCAATTATTTTTCAGTTTCTTACCTATTCTAGTGACGGTATTACCTTTTTTGAAAAATATGTAGGTATAAAATTGTATCAAAAAACGAAAAAAAAACCGAAAAAATGCGGTTTTTTTATTTTTAAAGGTGCGTTTCACCAATTTTAAAAATTTGAAAAAATTCTGGGTGAAATATTATGCAAAAATACACGTTATGTATTTTTTTCGTGAAAACGAATGTCTTAGTTATTTTTTTATAATCATTTAAAATTTTAAAATCGTCCTAAAATTTAAATGTCCCGCCAAAAATTAAAAAAATTAATTTTTTTGGATAGAACTTTTTAAAGCTTACAACTTTTTTATTTAAAGTTTTTCGCTAGTTCTCGATGCGGCTGAGATAAAAAATAAAAACATAAAAAGCCTAATTAGGCTCTAGGTGGGTCACATGACCACCTAGGGAGCTAAAATTTGTAGAAAGTTAGTTTCACTATATATGCTAAATGGTGACCTATATGGAATTCGAATCGCGTTGGGGGCACTTTTCATCATCTTACTCGGCTAGGCCCTTTATTTACTTTAATTATTGAAAATATTGTACACAATTTACGTTATTATTAATTAAATTTATGCCAAAAAGTGAAATTCTGTAGTATCTTGCAATTATATTCATATAAAATTAATCAAAATTTTAGCGATTTAGTAATTATTCAATATTGATAACTATCTATCGATTAAAAATCGAAAGCGGCATGCAGAAGTCACCTGCCATCATGTCATATTTAAAAAATTTTAATTGAAAATTGTATTTATTGTAATAAAAGTGTTAAAACGAATATCAAATTATAGTACAGTAGTGCTGCTTTGGAAATGGAAGAAATTACATGAACGCCACCTGAAATACGCAAGAAATCGTTAGAGGCAGTTTCAGAGCTTCTCCCAGCAAAATCCATCAAAAAATACAATAGGCAATATGACATATTTGAAGCATGGCGTGAAAAAAATTGTATTACAAATTATAGTGAAAGTGTTTTACTAGCATATTTCTCTGAATTGCCTAAAGAATATTCTCCATCGACTATGTGGTCCTATTATTCAATGTTAAAGGCAACTTTGACCACAAATAAAGACATAGATATAAACAATTACATTCCCAAAAAATCAAAAACCCTGCCGCAAGAAGAAGTGCTAAATGTCTTATTAAATGCACCTGTTAACGATTATTTTTAATGATGAAGGTAATTCAACAAAAATAAAATTACTATTACATATTATATTGTACGTAAAGTTCTTTTTCATATCCTTGAATCTACCATGATTTATGTATAATGTCTTTTCATTTGATGTCAATTATTTTCTTTACATTTATTACTTGCCTATTTGTTCTTTTTATTCCTAATATCGGCCGTGTCTATCAAGTGGTTGCGTAGGCTAGCGGTATATGTATCTAGTTACGGACGTGTCAGTACTTGGTTCGAATTCCCCGTAAGGAAAACTTTTTTTTTTGTTTAATATTAATGGTTATTGACATACTTACGACTATTATAAGGACTAAGTACACACACCCTTTTTTCATTAGAAGGATATAATTAAGTAAGTGTTAAGTAAGTGTTAATGTTTTTTATGATTCGCGATAAAATTTTGCACCACGTCAGTAAAGACTCTTTATCGAACTCGTCTGTTATTCGCCTTGCTCGCTACGCTCGCTCGGCTCATAATATCAGACTCGTTCGATAAAGAGTCACTTTACTGACTTGGTACATAAATAGCTATTATTAAATTTATTAAATGGTTTTTCTAACAAGTCTACCATAGAAGCCTAAAGGGGCCAAATTGGCCCTGTGTAAGTTATTCTCGTTTTCTGGGAAATTCGACGAGCCTTTCTTTCAAATTCCTGTCGGATGGGTAAAATTATATTTATGTATGTTTATTGTAAATGGTTACTCTTATACTGGTACTGATCATCTACGTAATAAAGATAAAATTGTTGGTGAACACAAGTGAACACAAAGATACAATTGTGGGTGTAGAGGACCAAATGACGCGTCTTTATACTACAAAAGTAACTTCTAAGACGATGGCCTATGTACGTGTTTTATAATACTCTTGACTTGGAAGCAATAAATGCATGGATTATTTATAAAGAAATAACTGGAAGTAGACTCAGTTTTGTAAGTTTATTCTTCGGCTGTGTGAAGAATGATAGGCCCCATACCTTGCCTCCCGAAATTTGGAACTACGCCTAGCAACATCAGGTCTACCAACAACTATCACTGTTACTATCCAAAAACGGCAAAAATATCAGTTGAAAATATTTTGTAAAATAAATCATATTTCCAGTCATTGCCGCGGCTGTAACAAGGCAATGTGTGGCAAATATCAAAAACGGCAAACTGTATGGTGTTCCGAATGTTTTTTATAGGCAGCGAATGTGTTAAACAATGAAAGTAAAAAATAAAATCAGATTCTATCGTCTAGAGTAGATTTAATTTCTTTAAACTGAGTTTTAATTGATTAAAGAACGTGGGGTCAAAATGATCCCTTCCGGCTTTCTAGGTAGGTAAGCTAATCCCGACTTTCTAATGTTAAACTGGCACCGTTACATACAAGATAAAATAATTAGAGACATTGACGAAGAGTTTCAAATTGGTAAGAATATGGATGAACTGGGATTGATAAGAGTTCGAATATTTTCTATATTTTCAATGTTAAGTATCCTAACACGGCATATGATGCATCTAACTGAAATCAGCAAAATATTAACGTACAGATAGTCGAAGATGACTTTTCATCCAATTTTTCCATAGACAATTGTAATTAATATTTAACAAATAACTATTATAAATGGACAGTAAGCCACAATTTAACTAAAAAATGATTTTATTATCGTTTTGACGCCCACATCGGACGTCGTTTTCAAAATAAAATCAGTTTTTTCGTTAAATTTTGGCTTATATTCCATTGAGAATAGTTTATTACAAAAATGCCCCAAAGAAATAGCTTCAGAACAACATTAATATTTAGCGTTTACTGACTACCAGTCACTTTGCTTTTTTCGTATTGAGATCAAGCCCATGTTCTCTACCTGAGTTATATCTGATATGCGGGAAAGTTTCATGTCAGCTAATGTATTTTTTATGTTTCAACAACTTTTTCTTTAGTTGTAGACCGTGTTACGGGGGGAATCCACTATTCCCCCTAGATCCGCCACTGTTCAGTAGTATTAGAGAGATAAGGCGGAGCTGCAGCTTTGCTGGTATTGCATAACTACTGTGAAGCATTCATCAAAACATGATAATTCTTACATCGCTCTAGTGGCACATTTTATATCGCACTTCTTTGGTTTTCTAAGGAGTTTTCGAAGGTTTCCTGAAGACTTAAATACGATGCATCTATTTTTGACCACAAATTCATATACAAGACGCAAGTATGCATAAAGAAAATGAGGCTCTATTCTTCCAATAATAAATATTTTCGTTCACTTGACTGTGAATTAGTGCACTTAACGTAAACCGAATCGAATAACTTCAGAAGGCTGTAACTCAAGAATAGTAGCTATGCAGACCCAGGTCCCATGGACTTTTTTAATCTACACATCGAGAAGTATCATTGACCAAACTTTCGTTAAATTTGACCGGGACCACTTTTCCATAAGGAGTGTTGCGGGGTCCTCTGTCGGACAAGAGATCGACAATCTATAGTAATTTATTATCAATACCTTCAATTAAAAATTAAGAGTTTTGTAATAACAAAACTGTACCGCACTAAAGTGACATCTTGCGGGTGTCGGACTCTTTTTGTCCGACAAAATAATTTATTTTATTCTAACGCATAATCTTTTGATTAAAATTAATAATTATAGTTTGGCAATCACAAAACCTAAGAGCGCTAGAGCTGCAGGTTTAGACGTGGGGCGTGCGGAAGCGCGTCCAACCTGCACTCGTTTTCAAAAAGTGGTATATAGCCCAGTAAATGAACGGGAAATACGGCGATACCGTGTAATTTTCAGGGGTAACTCCGAATTGCATGAAAATTTGATTTTAGGTTCTACTTACCCTCCACTTCAAAGTTGAATTTGTGCCGTTAGTTGCTTTTACTAGGGGGGTGACAGTCACTCCTTCTCGGGGGTGAAAAAACATACCTTCAAAATAAGCGCAGAAATGGATAAACTGACTGATTATAAGCAATGTTTTTTCTATAAAGTTTTTTATGTAAATCAATACTTTACGAGTTATTTTTATTAAAATTACGTTTTCACAAGGTTTTTCGCAAATAAATCAAAAAGTAAATATTTGATCGAAAGAAATATTTTTATTAAAAATGTAGATTAGTAAACAACGAAAAGAGTTGTGTAGTCGTAAAGTCTATAGATCCAGCAAAAGCAAATTTGTAGCTCATGAAAAATACGTTTTTATTCTTCCAATTCCAAATTGATTATTTCATCGTAAGATAACCAAAAAAAAGCACTTTTCGGAAAAACTCCATTTAAACTTTTTTAAAGTGTATAAAAAAGCTTTATTTTAATTGTTTTTAAAAGTTTCTAGCATTAAAAATAAGCGAGATACGCTCAAAATAAAGTTGGTCCCTTTCTTTTTGGTAAAAAATCATAAAAATCTCACGGTGCTTAGCTCCCAAAATAAAATTATTCGTTACTGCTTTACCAACAATTTACTTTAGGTATCTATTTTTATATAATCTGTCAGTTTCACCGGTTTAAAGTGCTTATTTTTGAAAAGGTTATAGTTGAAAGGGCTTGAACGAGTCACTAAACACGAGTGTATGCAATCTTTGAATAGCCATATCTTAACCAATTTTTGCCTTACAGAAAAAAAGATTGAAACTATCGTATTTTTAACAGTGAAACCCTCATTTTTTGACTCTTTGAGATTTTTCGTGTCACTAATACTTTTAAAATTTTTTTTTGAAAAAAGGGAATTTTTTAAAAATTTTTGGAACTATTTTTTTTTATTATAAAACCAAATTTTTTCATAAATAAGCACTTGAAACCGGTCAAACTTACAGATAACATAAATAATAATACATACATTTAAGGCTATGGGTACATAATTCGCAAATATTTTACGTGTATCCCTACTTTTTCTGTCTTTACACGGTAAATTACGTGTAGTAAAATTCACACTGGTATGGATATGTAAACATTACTAGAATGTCATTCTACTTGAAAATGTCATCATTAATTTAAAGAGATGGCTTTTGAATGTTCTTGGATAACTGTTATTTTTATAATTGCAAATTATTAATTCAGTTAATAAATGTGATAATTTTTTCACTAACTATGTATTTAGTGATTGTAATAATTTATTTGTACAACAAAAACTAATACTCAATCGAGAAAAGAGGAAAAGTGTTAAAGTGATTTTTTAATAATATATTGTTATGGAACGCTTACAATTTTGAACATCTTTAACAACAGCATACTTGGATCACAGAATATATTATCCTGATGTATTCTCTGCTTAGATCTTCCACAAATAATACACAATAAATAACTTTTTATTAAGTTCACGTCTTAAATCAATTATTTATCAAATACACTATATATCAATAATATTTAATCAATACCTCAAAATATTCCCGATGCAATGTCAAATATCTAAAATTGTCACTGATTGTCAGTGTCTGACTGACAATATAAGCTGACAATATTATATTCAGCTGAGTGCGTTGTAAGACAAAGATAGATTTGGAAAATATTACCACGGCATTGTGTTCATTTTTTTCAAATCCTGAAAAAACCAATAAATATTTTTGAAAAATTTAAACGCAGAATGAAAGATTAAATTATTACCGAGGGCCGAAAGTCCCTTAGAATAAATAAAAAGTTTATTTTGAATGAGATATTTGAAGTTAAAAATAACACTAAATTTTCTCTTAGTTTTTCACCCCTGTAACTTGTTTAAATAAACATTATAGAAGTTCTCAGGGACTTTCGGCCCTCGCTAATAACGTAATCTTTCATTCTGCGTTTAAATTTTTCAAAAATACTTATTAGTTTTCTCAGGATTCGAAAAAATGAATCCCCATTTGAATAGCATTGCAGCCGAAAATACGTACCGATCCTCTTAAAGTAAATGGTAACTCGTTAACGATTAATTTTATTTAGGGTGCTAAATAGAGGAACATTTTCACATTTTTTTTTACCAAAAAAATGGGGACACTTTTTTTTTCAGCGTAACTAGTTTATTTTTAATGCTAGAAACTTTTGTAAAAGACAAAAATAAAGCTTTTTATAAACACTTTAAAAAATGTCTATAAGTTTTCCCATTAAATTTCTAAATTTTTCGGTGATTTGACGTTGAAATATTCGATTTGGGATTAGACGAGTAAGAACGCATTTTTCATGGACTACAACTTTGCTCTTACTCAGTTTATAGACTTTACTGATACAATATTTTTTAAGTTTTTTTATAAACTACAGTTTTGCTAGGAATATTTTTTTCGATAAAATATTTACTTTTTGAATTATTTGCCAAAAACCGTTTGAAAACGTAGTTTTTTTGTCGAGAAATAAACATTTTCAATCGCAAATAACTCGAAAAGTATTGACTTACGTAAAAATTTCTATAGAACAAAAGTTGCTATAAGAATAAGTCAATTTATCCATTTCCGGACTCACTTTAAACGCTCTATTTTTCACCACCGAGAAGGGGTGAATGTCACCTCCCAAGTAAAAGCAACCAACGGCACAAATTTAACTTTGAAGTGGAGGCTAAGTAGAACCTAAATTAAAATTTGCGTGCAATTTGAACTTGCCCTGAAAATTACACTCCAAAACGGTCATTTATTGGGCTAATACTCACTCAAACGAAGCAATTAAAACCATTTTTAAGAATTTGTAATCATTTTTGAAAATGGCCGATGTACTGTGGACCATATTGT
Source organism: Diabrotica virgifera virgifera (assembly GCF_917563875.1). NCBI lineage: Eukaryota > Metazoa > Arthropoda > Insecta > Coleoptera > Chrysomelidae > Diabrotica > Diabrotica virgifera. The sequence continues at coordinate 188,467,686 of NC_065451.1, forward strand.
TGTGTTATGATGACTATTTGTAAGCTTTATCTATAAAATTTTACAATTTTCAGTGAGAATAAAGCATATCTCTATTCTATTTTATAAATGTGATCTATTTAGGTCACCGGTTTTCAATCTGTGGTACATGTACCACTGGTGGTACATATCATTATTTGCGGTGGTACACAAAACAAAAAAAAAATTAAAATAGTAGTACTTAGTACGTCTTGATAATACAGTCTAAAAATATAGGTGGTACCCAAAATAGTAAAAATAACTGTAGGTGGTACAGGCCTCAAAAAGGTTGAGAACCGCTGATTTAGATCACTGACTTTATAATTATCATCAGCTGTATCAGCTTCATAAATTCCCAATATTCTTATACACTCTATAAAACATCTTAATTATTTATTCACCGAATTGGTTTAAAAATGAACACCATTTTGGCGATGTACGATATTAATAGAAAACTTTTAAAATGTCGGTGATGAATTTTTCAGTGGCTCTTCGAGCGAAAATAAAAACACGAAATAAAGTAAATATTCTCTGAATTGTAATTTTTACCCACTTTATAGCGACTGACATAAACTTTTCTCATAAATTATATCTTTTGCGACGTATACTAGCACGTCTGTTAGAATTCTTTGGGTTATATTATTAAAGAATTTTTAATAAAAGCGGGGAAAAGACTACAATATTGCAAAGACAAATGCACTATTTAATATAAAGGTTAGTTCATAAACATTAATTTTATGCTAAGTTGACAAAACAGCACTATTAAATGGCATAATATTAATACGAAATGGGTCAAAGGTTGTGTTATAGAGATAGTACCTTTCTATCGGCACGTATTATAATATACGAGGGCCATCCAGAAACGACCCCGCACAAACTTTATGGAAAATAGGTCCCAGTGGATTTCGATCATACTTTGGGAAAATACTCTTTGAAGCATCCTGGTAAAAAGTTCTCATGAAAATTTACATGGGACTGTCTATGCTTAAATTTGCGTACCGCACATAGTTGTCAAGATTTAAATTTGCATACCAAAATGTATTTTAATTTTTTGGTCAAACGGTTGCATTTAGAAAAAAATGTTATAAGAGTTTTTGGTTCTACATGGTGCCTTTTACCTATACCTTTAAGGAACGCACTATTTTCCGGGACACCCTGTATTGTTTTTTAGTTGTTAATGCATCTCAATGGCCAGTTCTCTCATAAGCTCTTCATTAACAATTAAAAGTCATATTTTAGAATAAAACATGCCAAAAATTATTATGGAGAGCCTATTGAAAAAAGTCTTAAATTGAATTTAGGCACTTCGTAGTTTTAAAAATTATATTTTTACGTGTGTTTTGAACCTTTAAAATCGTCATTTTTTATTTTTTTTTTAGTTTATATCTCAAAAATGATCAAGTTTAGAGAAAAATTACAAAAGGTCTTTTTTAGTCCCAATGATGCAAGGAGCCTAAAATAACGTCTGCCTGGTCCGAAAAAATTGATTTTTATTATTCGATTAAATTTTTTTTAAATAGGTATTAATAACTCCAAAATTTATAACTCCAATATTAATAACTCTATTTTTCTACACAATTTTATCTTGGGTCATATCAATGTTAATCCCCTTTACCAACATGTCCTGCCTTATCGTCTCCCCCAGGTCTTCATTGGTCTTCCTCTCCTACTCTGTCCAGGAATCTGCACTTCAGCTATTCTTCGTATTGGGTGATTAACGTCTCGTCGTTGAACATGACCAAACCATCTTAATCTATGCTCTCTCATTTTGGTATCAATTGGTGTCACACCTAGACTTCCCCTAATATACTCATTTCTAATTTTATCCTTCTTTGTCACTTCACTCATCCACCTAAGCATTCTCATTTCCGCCACATGCATTCGTTGTTCCTCTTTCTTTTTCACTGTCCAACATTCAGTTCCGAACATCATAGCCAGCCTTATGGCTGTTTTATAGAATTTTCCCTTCAGCTTCATTGGAATTTTTTTCTTACAAAACACACCACCCGCTTCCTTCCACTTTATCCATTCAGCCATGCATCTCCATCTATTTCTCCATTACTCTGCAATACCGATACCAGGTACTCAAAACTATTGCTTTTCAAAATCATTTCACTATCCAAAGATACCATTTTATTTGTAGTAATTCCATATCTAAATGAACATTCTAAATACTCTGTTTTTATCCTACTAAGTTTTAAACCTTTTTCCTCCAGAGTTTGTCTCCACTGTTCCAGTTTTTGTTCTAAGTATCTTTCACTATTTCCTATTAACACTACATCATCAGCATACATTAAACACGATGGAATGTTACCCTGCACTTTCGCTGTTATCTGGTCCAAAACCAATGAAAATAAATAAGGACTAAGGACTAAGCACCGAGCCTTGGTGCAATCCTACTTTCACATGAAATTTATCAGTCTCTCCCACACCTGTCCTAACACTAGTCGTTACTCCCTCATACATATCTCTCACAATCTTTAAATATTCACCCGGGACTCATTTCTTATTGAGTGTCTACCACAGAGGAACTCTCGAGGAACTCTATCACATGCTTTCTCAAGATCAATGAATACCATTTGAGCGTTTGTTTCTTTATTCCTGTATTTTTCTATCAGTTGACTTATAATGAAATTTGCATCTGTTGTTGATCTGCCCTGCATAAATATCAATTACTCTCTCCCATATTTTTCTGGTTTGACTAGTTTTATAGCCCTATAGTTTGTACATTGTTGTATATCACCCATGTTTTTGTAAACAGATACTAATATACTGCTTCTCCATTCGTCTGGCATTTGTCCAACTTCCATAATTCTATTAAATGGATCTGCTAGCCAACTTCTTCCTGTCTCTCCCAGGAATATGATCTGGTCCGACTGCTTTTCCTTTATTTCGGCAAAAACATACAGGGTATTCCATGTTAAATAAGAAAGTTCATTAGATTTCTGGAAAAATGTAATAATACTAGCCACTGTAATATTAGCCGCATTCAAAGACTTTTACTCACCAAAATCTATACAAATCTTACCGTTTCCGAGATAATTTAGGCGTTCTATATAAAAAAACTCACTCTGTATACCAAAGCAATTTCTTTTATACCAACACAACAATAACTCTATGGGTGTTATCGAAATAAATTTTAAATTTTAAGATTGGGACAGTGTCTTTCTATTCTAATATATAAAATAACAAGATCTTAAACACCAGATTACACTTTCTTGATGAATATATCGCGTGCTAAAAACCATTAATATAACTTAAGCTTTATACATGCACAACAATCTAAACATTATTTAGATATCAAACAAGTATCTACCTAATACAAAGTTAGTCTCAATAAGAAAAATTTTACTAAGAAGTTATAAATCTAGAAAAAGACCACAGTAAGATTGCAGTCAAGATTATAATCAAAAGCAATACCTATTTAAAATAATGATTCATAGACCAGGACGGATCTGTTTTGAGGTGGATGTGAGAGGTAGCATTCAAATTTTTGCAGATAAACCTAGGTGACAACTTCAATAATAATTATAATTGACTTATGACTTATGCTCCTTCTCAAATATGCTCGGAACATTAATAAAAAAAAATAAAATATTTAAAAATTTCGAAAAACATCAATTTTTTTCTACTTTAATTGATTATAACTTTAAAACGATTCATTTTGGAACAAAGTTGTAGGGAAATGAAATAAAGATAATTGAATGGTGTATGACACACGACTGGTTCAAAATGTCTTAAATTATTACCCTTTCTGCAAAATAATAATAAATTAAAAATAAGGGGGCAAAAAAGCCTGTTTTTATTCAATGTTTTTCAACCACTGTGGTTGCACTTAGAACCTTCGTTTTTCGTTTAGAAAATTCTTACAACATACTAAACCGTCCACCAAATTCCATTAAAATCGACCTAATAGATTTTGCATAATAATTTTGTAATCTAATTTTTTTTTTGAAAAGTTCACATATTTTTAAAACTTTCTGAACAAAAAGTAGACCATTTAGAAGTTTGCTATTTTTTTTTACTTATAAAGAGGCGCTCTACCTTTATCTAATACACTTTACAGAATTAAAATCAGATTATTTAAGCGGCCTCAGTACTGTTTTAAAATTATAAACAATTTTTAGCTGATAAACAAATACAGTGAGGACATTTGAGTTGGAATAAATTCATTTTCTCGAGAATGGGCGACTCTGGAGATAAATCTCGAAACAGATCGATTTTTATTTTTAAATTATAATTTTTGGCATATATATCATACTAGTGACGTCATCCATCTGGGTGTGATGACGTAAACGATGATTTTTTTTAAATGAGGATAGGGGTCGTGTGATAACTCATTCAAAAGGCTGTTCAATTCTCTATTCACTAATATAAACATTAACACAATTAAATGAAGTAAAGAAACACAGACTTACTCACAATCATTTAATTTACTTCGACGACCGGTTTCGATCTCTACAATATACAGACCATCTTCAGGTCGGAGTTACAAGTAGTTAAATGCTACAATTAAAGAAAGCCAGAGTTCAACATTGTCTGGTTGTATCAAAATGCTAATAGAAAGCCAAAATTTTGAAAGGTATGTAAATGTTGACATTTCAGAACAACAAAAAAATACATACGTATGCATACATATGAGCAAACAGATACTCATAAGCACGCACACGCATACAGATGCATGCGGTTTATGATTTTTGTTAAATTAAATTTAAAAAAATTTATATTTTGATCTGCTTACATGCCGTTACAAGGGAAGATTTGTAAGTTCATCAGTAACATGTTTAAAAGTCCAGATTATGCCAGTAGGAGAACTAGGTGAAGGACTGGGTAGGCGGATATGCTTCGTAGGTCAAAACACAGTGAATTGGAATGGATCCTGAAGGCAGATGTGTGATGTGAAACAGAGATAGATATATCAGTTATGAGAAAGACAACATTCGGATGGAAATGTTCGCAAATGCAGCTAAAGTGTCAATTGACTCTCTTTGCTACTTTGCTTGTGAGTGAATTTTAAAAGTATACTTTCCGATTTGATTTTCTTTTATTCATCCAGAATTGGAAACAGGAAACAGTACCAGATTCAATGCAAGCTAAATATAATTTAGGTTTATAATGTTGAATTTTCATTAACTAATTTAATTACACGAAGAAGGCAACCAGTCCAACTCTGTTTTTAATTTTGTTGTTGCTTTCTATCGCGATATAAAAGAGGTTTGCATTATTTTTTAATTAGCACAAAAATTGAAGCTTTGTGTTTGTGAAAACGGCTAAGCTAGTTTTAAGAGCTATTTTTTAAGATCGCACATATAATATTTAATATAATTTCGCAAGAATGGACGAATGGGAGTAAATAAAACAAAATTCATAATGGCACATCCATGCTGGTATATAGGAGCAACTGCAAAAGATATAAAGGATTTGGAGGTAGAGTAGATGGAGGAAAATTAAGGCTAAATGTTAGTGAAAGTCTAGGTAATCGCTCCACCACTATCTTCCAAGCAGAGAGTTATTCTATACAAAAGTGCTGGAGGAACTAATAGAAATGATCTCTCTCTTCAATCCTGACCTCCCGGAGAAAGTGTAGTGGTCGACTTGATGTCGTGTATTGTCCGTCTCCAAAGATCTCTGTCTCTGGTCATTTCTTTTAACGCATGCATAGGTCTTTTGCATATTCCTGTAATTTGATCGATCAATCTTGTTGATGATTTTCCTCGTGATCTTCGGCCTTCCACCTTTCTTTGTATAATGAATCTTTCCATGTATTTTGTGTTTGCTCTCATAACATGTCCAAAGTATTTTCATTGTTGGAGATGGACTTTACTGGAGAGGCGTTGGCTAACTTTTAGCTCTCTCAAAATTGAATTATTTGTTCTATGGTCGGTCCAAGGAATTTGTAGCATTCGTCTCCAACAGAACATTTCAGTGGCGTTTATCTTTCTTCTTTCCTATTTTCTGAGGGTCCAAGATTCACATCCTTAGGTCAGTATTGGGAATATTAAGCAGTTGATTAACCTCATATTTAACGCTCTTGAAATTTTACAGTTTTTCCATATTGTAGTCATTTTTTCTGTGGCAACTTTTGCTAGATCACATCTACGTTTTATTTCTTCCTGTAGTGACCGTGATTAATGAAAGAAATGATAAGGCAGCATTAAGGGCACTTCAATGGAATCGAATCCAAGTAAATAAGTTTGGAACTATCTCCAGAATCTGATTCAGATCGGAAAAGTAACAATAAATGTAAGAACAGAACAAGTGGGTCGAGGTGGAGGTCTAGGTCGCGGTGGATGCTACTAGTTAAGTCGCGGTCGATGTTGACAGCATATACGCTGTGAGCTCGTATGGTTCATTCCACCAACATAAGCCTGTTTTGGATTATCGCGACAACGAATATTTCAGTGTGCAACATAAGAAGTACGAAAGTAAATGGCTCTAATAATTATTCCATTAAACAAAAATGTAATTTGCAATTTATTTTCGTTCTTCATATTTTGCACAATAAAATATTCGTTGTCGAAATAATCCAACACAGGCGTACGTAGAGAGGATATTTACAAATTCGCGAGCGCCAGTAGTGACAAGTCTGTAAACCTTTACCGGAAATTTGACATAAATGTCAAAGTGATTAATTTAAAATTAAAATTAAAAACATTAATTATAAAAAATATTAGTTGGTCAAAGCTGTGGTATATATTTTTAACTTAAATATACTTACGTTTTAAATACTGAATTTAAGTTTTTTAATGTTCCGTAATATGTAATTATAAATCAATCTATCAATCTTAGCGCCATCTACACGATAATTGTGAAAGTATCCGAAGTAAGAAATTCATATTTTATCAATAGAACGTCAAAATGATTAGCAAAATCTTAAAAAATCGATTACAATTTAATTAATTTTTTGCGTTGTAAATATTAAGCGATAACAATTAAATAATAAATTTAAAAATTAAAGGTGAAAGTTGAATTAGTAACCGCTAGGAGCGACACCAGCGAAGTTCAGAGCGTATAGCAAGGAGGTCACCTGCGCTGTCAGTCGAGCTAGAACCACTATCAAGTGAAATAGTTTAATGAAATTTGAATGACAAAAAGACTGTGCTTTTGCGATGTTGTGTCAGTCAAGTGATGATAGTGATAAAATGTCAGCTGTAAATAATCAGATCCTCCTTCATATTTCAAAAAGTTACTGAATTGAATTACTTTAGAAATTCAAAAATAAACTGAATACAAAAAAGGGATTATATAAAAAGTCAACGTAGAATGAAGTAAACACTTCTGTTGTATGTAGGTATATAAATTTATTAAAAAATTTCTTAAAATTTATCCACAAGGGAGTGGAAGTACAACAAAACGTTTTCGGTCAAACTGACCATCCTCAGTGTAAACGTCCAGTGTACAAGTAATTGAAACTAGCCACTTGAATAGAGTTGGTTGTTAACCTCTCACCTGATCACAACAACCTTGTGCAAATTCCTAGCAAGGATTACATACATCCACATGTGATATATTTTTAATCTTAAGACATCGACTTATTGTCGATTACTATACAGCTCATAATGTAGCAATAATGTTATTTTGAGGTTTTACACCTATTCAAGTGGCTAGTTTCAATTACTTGTACACTGGACGTTTACACTGAGGATGGTCAGTTTGACCGAAAACGTTTTGTTGTACTCTTGTTATCCACTCTCTTGTGGATAAATTTTAAGAAATTTTTTAATAAATTTATATACCTACATACAACAGAAGTGTTTACTTCATTCTACGTTGTCTTAACAAAGGAATACAGCCAACTACAGGGTTTACCCCTTTTAAAGTTTTATATAAAAAGTATCAGCTCAGATAGCGCAGTTAATGACAACTTGGCTTCGAACGGACCAATCACAGGGAAGAATACTTGTAGGCCGCGCAGTAGATATCCATGTAAAACAAATTCATTTTATTTTCAAAAGCATCGATGTAAACCTCCTGGATGGCATCGCACTAAACCTCCACCTCGACTTACCTGCTCTGTTCTCTTCCATTTACTACATAGAATGTGTTTGTTTTACATGGATATCGACATCGACCTCGACCTCCACCTCCACTGCGACCCACTTGTTCTGTTCTTACCCTAAGTTTACTCTGGGGGGCTGTACATTATAAGTACTAAAGGGAACAAAAAAGTGAACCTGCTTGCCAGGGAAAAGGTAAAAAACGGGAAGAGACGACAGAAGCCTTTCTATGTAACTCCCCAATCTGCAGTAAGTCCCATCAAAGCTTAATATTTTTAATAGCGTAGGTATCTGGAATGGATAAATTTTCCCCTTAGTGGGAGTGTGAGCCGTACGGCTTAAATCTGGAAACTAATAAGAAAACACTCAAGGTAAATGATGTTAAACTAATATGTGTGTAGTTTATTGATTAATATATAAAATACTTTTAATTTTAATGTCTGTATTTAAGTAATTTTATTAAAACAGAGCAGGCATGTTTGTTAAAACAAAACAAACATGTTTGTTTTGTTGTTATTTTTTTAAACCCTGTATATTTAAGGAATTATTGTATATTGTAATTGAAAAAAGAAAAGAACAAGAAAAAAAGAAATAAAAAGAGAAAAAATGCAAAAAATAGAGAAAAAAGCAAAAAAAAGCAAAAAAAAATGAGAAAAAAAAAACTAAAAGATGTAAACCTCCGAGATGTTGAATCGGGTTTATGTTTTAGCGTAGTAAAAAAAACAATTAATAAAAAATAATAATAAAAAAATAATGAAAAAACAAATTAAAAATATAATGCAAAAATAATAATAAATATTTACAACCAAAACAGTGTATTATTTAAATAATAATTGTAATATGTTAGTTTATTATGTATTTAGAGTTACAAAATACAGAAAAAAATCCTCTGATTTGAAAAAAAAATTGTGTTTGTTTTTAAAACAACAAAATGTCTGGCTAATTGGCTCGGCCAAGGCAATCAAATTCACAAAAAATGTCGGTGTTGCAGTCGTGGGATTGACGTATTTTTATGTTTTTTTTTTTTCATTTTAGGTAATAGTAGACTGTGATGATTTCCTACATCCACTATTAGTGGAGTCACTGAAGGTGGATATGAAGTATTACCTCCGATTTCGTTGAATTTCCATCGATTTGCATGAAAATTGGTGAGTGGTTAGAGGATATCTCAAGCAACAAAGGTGACATGGTGCCAACTTGCGCTTTTACTCTGGGGGTGGATGCCACCCCTTCTCGGGGGTGAAAATTATTTTATTAAAAATAACCCCATAATTCGATAGGGGGACAAATTTCAAGAAAAATTTATTATATAAAGTTATTAAAATAAATCAAAACTTTTTGAGTTATTAAATATCAAAAATTTTAATTTTTCTTGAGAAAAATGCACGTTTTTAACCAATTTTTCATCAATAACTCAAAAAGTGTAAGTTTTTACAAAAAAGTTATTATTACCAAAATTGAAGCTAATAAAAAACTAAATCAACCCCTTACTAGAAAAACCCTTTAGTGTTAACTAAAAGTGAGTTATAGGTAATTGAATGTATATTTTTTTCGGTGAGTAAAAAACTCTATGTATTCAAGCTGAAATAACGGGAAATTGATGAATTTTATAACATAAACTTATTAAACATTTGTCAAAGTACTTAAAAATATCTATTAAATGAGCCCCCGAAAATGTTGATAGCGTTAAAATTGACGCTCCAACATTTTTTCAAAATTTATCTTTTAAAAATTTTTCCAAAAAATGTTATTGTTTTTTTTAATAACTCCGTTTGGGTTTAAAATATCAGGTTTATCTAAAAACTGTTTGAAAGATAATTCTACGTGCTATTTAAGCACGCTGAACCTAACCTTTTATACCCCTTACTTTTTTAAAAATAAAAGGTTAAATAGCCACGGTTGCATGGTTCCCACAGCAAAATTTAAGATTTAAACGTTTCTATCTCGGTTATTTTTTACCCCATAGAAATAGTAAAACTGGTAAAATATTTGTCACAGAAAAAACTAAAATTGGGTTATATATAATTTTTTACGTATATTGAGTATTTATTTTTGGAGTTATTATCAAAAGAATATGAGAATTACAATAGTTTTAAAAATTATGATTTTTTTAAATTATATCTTTTCTTCAAAAATCTGCATTCTATACCGGTCAAAATTAGCAAAAACATTAGTTATGCTAATATAAAGAAGTTCTTGTAAGGATTACTATAAATTTTAATTTTTGTGTAAATGGCGTATGCTTTATTTTTCACTTTTTCGTAAAAAATTAGAAACGGTTCTTTTATTTTCAGTAGTAATTGCACAAGAGCTCTGATATTATTGAATTTTTCCCGAGTGACACTTTCACAGTTTTAATTTATTATTAAAATTATGTCAAATTAAATTATGTCAAAGCGTCACGAGAGCAAAAATTCTATATTAATTTCAGAGATCGAGTGCAATTTGTTGCGATTATTTCATGAATAAAACTGTTCAAAACCAAAATTTTATTGTAATTTATTTATGTAAGTACCATTAAACACACAGTTTTTATAAATATTTGACGATTGAAAGTCATCACTTTTATAATTTTTAAAACATTAATTGTCATTAATGTCACTGAATGTATTTTTTCGTAGCAACGAAGGGCATCTGACGTAATATACTTAACGGCGGGAGATTATCAAAAATTATCGATTTAATTCAGATTTCTGTAGCTTTCTATTGGTCAGAATCTCCTATGAATGAAATAATCATTATAACTTGCTTAATTTTGACGCTATTACCTTGTTCTGAAGCTCACTTGATAGGTATTCTGAAGTACTTTGACAAATGTTTAGCAGGAATATTTTATAAATTGCATCGTTTTTCCGTTATTTAAGCTTAAATACTTAGATTTGAGTACTCGTCGAAAAAAATACACATTTAATTGCCAATAACTCACTTTTAACTAACATTAGTTTAGTTTTTTATATGAGGAATGTATTCAATTTTTTATTATCTTCAATTTCAGTAATTATAACTTTTTTGTAAAAGCTTATAGTTTTTGATTTAGACGTGAAAAACCGATTTAAAACATGCATTTTTTTACGAAAAAATAAAATCTTTGGTCTTTAATAACTCAAAAAGTGTTGATTGATTTTAATAACTTTATATAACAAATTTTGCTTATAATTTGTCCCTCTGTCGACTTATGGTATTATTTTTAATAAAATAATTTGCACCCCCGAGAAGGGGTGGCATCCACCCCCAGGGTAAAAGCGCAAGTTGGCATCATGTCAACTTTGTTCCTTGAGGTATCCTCTAATTACTCGCCAATTTTCATCGATGGAGGTTCAACGAAATCGGAGATGAAAACCTTCAGTGACTGTGCTATAAGTTAAGAGATCTTATATCAATTACTTTTATTGGGTGCAGTTTCTGTTTCTTACAAAATCAATAAAGTTTGTATGTAAAAAAATAATTGTCGATTTAAAAATTTCCCTCTCAAATTCTCCCTTTCTCACTCTCTTATTACGAAATAGATTAATAGATTACATAATTACATGTAGTAAGATTGGAATTTAAATCGTATTTAGAAAATTGGTTTCTCCCCATCCATCCAATCCGCATATTTAGGGAATGAGACAGCAACGATAGCATATAATCAATTTTAGAAAACGTATATACTCTAATCTGCTATGCATAACTAATGTCCGTGAAAATGTTTTAGTCATAATTCTATTACGTAGGTACCTACACTCGGAACATAATAAGGGAGAATATTTTACAGTAAATAAATTTCTATTTACGGTATGCAAATCATCTTAAAAGATGCTCAAATTCGCTCCGTGCAATATTTAAATTACAACAGAGGGAATTTTTTATGCAAACATCACTAGAGCAAATTCAGCACCAACAGTTAAAAATAACGAAGTTTCATTAGGGAATCACGAAATTTACTTATTTTATCATAAAAAGGCAAAGTAGACGGGAGAAAAATATATTTCATTTCAACGAAAAGTTATGAAATTCGTAAAAAAGACAGAGCTTCAAAAAATCGGCCTTTATATTAATAAAAAATTGTATGTGTAATAATAATACTTCAACTACTACTAAAAATTTCCACAGTGTTCACTGTATTCAGTGAGTGACCGTGGCAGGAGACACTTTCTACTAGTACTCTCGATATCAGTGATATATTTGGAGAAAATGTAAATCTATAGTCCAGTGGCGAATAAAGCAGTTTTCGCCGATGATATAGTCATAGTAGCTAAGGATCTAGGTATGGCAAGAGAGTTGGTACAGGAACTCGTGGCGACAGAAAATGTAGGTTTAAATATAAACATCTCGAAAACAAAAATAATAAAAAATTTGGTACCCAACCAGAACATCAGTATTGGTGGGAAAGAAATAGAACTCGTAGATAGATATAAATACCTGGGACATGAAATTACGATTGGCAGGGATAACCAGACTCATGAACTGAAAGAAAAGAATCGGTCTTGGGTGGGCAGCATTTGGAAAACTGAGAGAAACTTTTAAAAGTGAGTTGCCCACATGCCTAATGCCTAAAGAGAAAGGTATTTGATCAGTGCGTCCTCCCAGTCTTGACGTACGGATCAGAAACACCTTAACTAAAGCCTCGGATGCCAAACTAAGAGTCACGCAGAAAAGAATGGAGCGGTCAATGTTAGTAATAACTCTACGAGACAAAATCAAAAACGAAGAAATCAGGAAAAGAGCAAAGTTGACTGACGTCATCCAAAGGATAGCCATGTTGAAGTGGAGATGGGCGGGACACATATCCAGAATGACAGATGGGCGATGGACAAAGAGGTTATTAGAATAGAGGCCAAGAGAAGACAAGAGAAGCGTCGGTCGACCGCCTACAAATAGGACTGACGACTTAAGAAAGCTAAATAATAAATAGATGAGAGCGGCACAGGACAGATGGGGTTGGAAACGAGGGGAGGAGACCTATTTTCAGCGGTGGACTTTTCAGACTAAGTCAAGTTATTGGTAAGTAGATATGTCATGTAATGATATAGCTGTTTTTTTTTTAATTAATTTGATGGCTTTGGTAGGGACCAATTAGCCAGACAATGATATAGCTGTGATCATTCCCAATTATTGTGCTTAAAGATTGGACTTGCAAGTTTTTAAAAAAGTTTTTATCAATTTAATTAATTAAAATTTCTATTCCATCGAAAACTTAGCTGCTTTCACAGAAAATAAACACACTTTGACTTATTGAACAAGAATAAATATAAAAAGTTTCGGGAAAATTATTAAAAAACCTATACACAAAACTAGTAACAGTAAACCAGCCTTGAATTCACCAAAATCAATGATAGGCAAGGAGAAATATGAACAAAACAATTTAGTTACTGCGAATGACTTCAGTGAAGCCGTAACCCGAACATAAACTATAGGACCTGCACCTGCATATAGTATATCGGACAAGACTGTAGATGTAGATGCCAATATGCAAATAAGTATCAATAGTCTAATAGATTATCTGAAAGTAACTTATAAAAAAAGAAGACCCAAAACACCTGTTAGTGGGAAACGTGTTTCTTGTAGAAATTCTATTGTAGAAGTACAGTTGCTGAAGATATATTTAATTTGAAACCGCAAATATCTTTGAAGAGCTTTAATAATTCTTATCAAAGAACCTGCCAGAAGCCAGCTGTTCAGCTCTTCCATGTCGTCGTAATGATATTTATTCGCCTTTTAGAGTAGTGATCTCGAAAGTAAGCAAGGCATAAATAATAACTACTCCAAATAATGTGGTTGACGATGGAATAAAATTTATATTCCAGTTGTCAAAAATTTGATCACTAAAAACGAAAAGAACAACCTGAATTTTGCCGAAAATCTTAATTTTGGGACCCAAAAAAGAAGCAGAAAAGTCTACTTATTTTCTCTGCCCTAGATGCATTTGATCATATGGGCAAATTATTCTTTTTACAACTATTAAAACAAAAATAATATCTTTAATTTAAAAAATACCGCATGTATGGTTGGTTACCTATCTTTAGTAATACACTTATTTGAACCCCGCTGACAATTGGCTTTAAATAAATTTATTTTCACTTCTTATATTATTCTTGTTAGCTTAATATGGAATACTTTTAATCCCAGCACACGATGTTTATTGTTATTATTGAATTTTACTACAAACAATTTTTAAAACTAATGGCTAGTGTACCTAACTACATTTCAATTCACAAAACTTCAAGTTACACTGTCTGTCTCATACTGTCATTAGTCTGAAACGCTTTCACACCTGTCACCTGTAATCAGTTGGCTTTCACCTTTCTCATTGTGAAGACAGAGAAATCGACTCAACCACCCACATGCTTCGTGGAATAGTCATATGATGCTTTGAAATATCTCTCTAAATTTCATCCATCGCCAGGATTTAATATACAACATGACAATGTAAGACTTTTAGTCGACATTTTAAGGGCTTTAACCCATGTATTTTTGGTGGCTTAGCATGTAGAGCTTGTGAGTATAACCTAATTTTTTATCTTGGTCAACGTTTAAATTTTTTACTTTTGTCTTCACTAATTATGGTTATACTTATTTTAGGCTTAGAACACTGATGATGCTCTCTTTAGAGCGAAAACGTTCTGTTTTTTTTTAATGTAGCCCTTTATTGGTGTTTTCAAATATATATATACCTTTTACACAGAAGATTTTTCTTCAATTTTTGTAACTAATGGTATACAGCCAGCTACAGGAAATTTTTTCCTTATGGATTCTATAATGTTTATTTTAATAAGTTACAGCAGTGGCGTGCGGTGACATTTTCGGAAGAGGAAGCGATTCAAAAAAGGTTTAACAAATATTTTCTTACGAGGGTCGAGATCAAAACATATACCTACTTAATAGGTGTATACCTAATTTATTACCTGTTAACTTATATCGACTAAAAACAAGAACTACAAAAAATTAGGTATAGTGTTTAACCCAGTCTGAGAGACATGCACACGCCTTGAGAATGAGATTCGGGTGATACAAATTCATTGAGGCAAGGAGGATTTACTCTTATAAGCGGGCGTCACTCCATCCGCCCCAATGCTTCATACTATCCACTTCCCCTCCGATAGCACTCTGATGCGCTATATGGGCTCTCTATCAGCAAAGTGCTTATTATGTGGGAGTCCTGGATACAAGGACTCACAAACGAAATCCTACCCCGATCAATGCAGGTTAGTGACTCTAGTGACTTAGTATATCGTATATCTAGTGACTTATCATCGATCTGTACTGCTTGCTCAGGGTCGAGTCCCTGCTCCAGGCTTGATTTCTTTAAACTTAAAAAGAAGAGTTCTATTCAAAATTGTTTTTATATTCCGATTTCGAATCACCTTCCACAACACACAACTTTCAACAATATGACACTTATTTACTTATACTTGAGTCCTATTCTCTTATCAACCAATGCAAATTTTTTGTCGATAGCATCGTCGTAAAATTTTGGATTTTCTGATAATTGTTTAATAAATGCACTCTTTTTCAATGGATAATAGGGCTAACTTGGAAAGTCTGTCTTCACTTGTAAAATTTATTGTAAAACTTTTGATGCGTTTTAATACTAAAAAACTTCGTTTAACTGATGCACTTTTAGCTGGGATAGTTAGTACCTACTACTTAATTCACACAACTTGCCCACTTCACACAGAGACTGATTTAAACCAGTAGTATTCAAAAAATTCAACCAATTCCTAAGTATTTCTTTATCACTAATTTCAGGTGTTTTATAAATGACATTTAACTGAGAATACAAAGCTAGATTATCAAAAAAAAATCATAATTTAATCGTACTGAATTAAATAGTTACATACCTCTGTGGGAGATTTTAATGAATTATAATTAAACATATTAAAATTACATAATTCTACATATTTTATTTCTTTAAAATTTTCAAAGTGATAATTCATTTGTTGTAGAGTATTATCAAAAATTTAGATGCATAATCGTCGATAGGTCTCTCTTTCGCCGACAATATCAATCATCATTATTTTTCTTTTAGGTTCGAAGCCCATATTTTCAGCTATATCCCAAATATTTTTAAACAGCTCATTTTTTTTTAATCATCATAAGTCATCAAACTGTCTTATACAAAATGCAATGTCACCTGACTTCGTCTGTAAAATGTCGTAGGTACTATAAAATATCAGTAAAAGGAAAAATCTCAAAATGTCAAATAAAATATTAGTAAAAATATTAAGCAAAAAATTGAAATCGAGCCATTTGTACCTAAATACCTACCCCTTATAGCAGCAGTAACAGACTCCGCATCTCGTTTTCGAATCGGAAGCGGTCGGACGAGCGCTTCCAGGCGTATCAAAATTCGCGTGAAAGGAACATGACTAGCGAGTGAGGTTATTAAACCCTGACCAATTTTTGAACGGGACAAATGCATGACAAGCAGCGATTTTGAGATGCGCTTCCGTCAGGACCGGACTGAATCGTTGAATTGTGTGCTTATTTGAGACCGTTCGTATGCGATCAAATGTTAATAATGTTTCAATGCCTATTAGTTACATAATAGATTACTTAGATTAGGGAAACATTGTTGATAATTAAATACTAATTAATAATATATGTATTTTCTTATATGGAAGTATAGGGAAGCGGTGCTTCCCCCGCTTCCATGGACCGCACGCCTCTGAGTTACAGGAGTGAAAACAAAAAGAGTAAATTTAGTGTGATTTTTAATTTCAAATATCTCATTCAAAAGAAACTTTTTGGTTATTTTAAGGGACTTTCGGCCCCCGGTAATAATGTAATCTTTCATGCAGCGTTTAAATTTTTTTCAAATGCTTATTAGTTTTCTCAAGATTCGAAAAAAATCATGCATTTAAAACACATTGGCGCGAAATTTTGCACCTACAGCCTTAATTATGTACTAAATTACTCCGAGTTCTTGTGTTTTTTTTAACCTTCCGATGACCCGATGACCAACCTTTTTTGTTACATGGATGACCAAGGGGGGGGGGGGGGAAATGACCCCAGGTCAAAAATGACAATTAACAAAAAAATTAAGTTTTTTTTAATATTACTTTTTTTGGCATGGACTTTATGTCATTCAGCCAGTCACAACATGAGTATTAGTGTCATGTGTAGTGTGTATGTTAAGTGTCTTGTTACTTTGCACAGTCGACGTCATTAGCGTAAAACTACTTGGAATTACACATAATAGACGGTATTTTACTAAACATCAACTTCAGAATATATTTTTTATTCGTAAAATATAGGGAATTTTTTTATTTCAAAATATGAGGATATCTAGAATGATATTAAAATCAAATAAAAAAATAATGAGTTAAAAATTGAAAATACTTTTGAAATTATTAAAGAATTAAAGAATTACGCTGGGCTCACAATTTCCCCCGCTTGGTCATCCGAAGGTTAACTTAGACGTCAATATTATTTTCTGCACCATAACATGTTTAAATATTAATATTTTTTTTTTAATGAGCTAAGGCACCCGTGTATAGTTCTTATGGTGGTTCAGTGGCTAAATAATAAAAATTGCAAACTGTCGCCATTTCGTAAAATTACAACATCTCAGTAAAAAAATATAAAGATATAACATGGAATATATATATCCTATATCCCTCCTATATACCCAAGTCCTTTTCATGGTGGAGAGGCCCTTCACAATTGATTGAAACTACTTAGAAGAGAGAGGAAAGGCAAAAAAGTGGATAATAAAACGATTCTAAAATGTATAATTAATTGCAGCAGCGGTTTTTCTTAGTGTAGAATGTAGAATATACACTTGCAGTAGACTAAGTGCATTAAAAACAACGCTTCATTACAAGATTTATACTGATATAATTGTGACTTGTTTCACTCCGATTCATTGAAGATATACGGCACGTCATTGTAGGACATCAAGGGCAATTTATACTAATAGGATTTGTTCACAGCAGTTTCTAACCCTTAAGGGTTGAAGGGAAATTACCCGATCCGTCTATCTGCACATAACGCTAATTGGGTGGTTCGAGGAGCCTTAAAGGATTCGACAATTTTAAAGGGTAAAAAGTTGCTTTAGAGGATTATGTAAAAAAGTTCGGTTTTCTCGGATTGTTATTGGCCGAGTGCACTCTCATTAGAGAGCTGAGAAAAAAGGGAGCAGTCGAAAAATATTTGTGTGAGTGAGTGTTTTTTGTCATTCAATGGTTTCTATAAATAAGAGAGTTAAAAAGTTTAAGTTACTAACGATGAGGTACAGGGTTATTCACTATATTTTGACCCCCTCTAAACTGCTTTATTTACAGAATTAGAAAAAATGTAAAATACAAAAGTTATTGGATTTTTAAATTATGAATTTTTGACATATATATCATACTAGTGGCGTCATCCATTTGGGCGTGATGACGTAATGGACTATTTTTTTTAAATAGGAATAGGGGTCAAGTGCTAGCTCATTTGAAAGGTTATTCAATTCCCTATTCAGTAATATAAACATTAACATGATTAATTATACAGGGTGTCCAAAAAAAATTTTTTAATTAAATGAATTGACACAAAAAGAAGAATGCATGTAATTTATTTAATTCAAAATACATTCTACTGCTGTCAGAAGACAGAAATAAATGTTTATTGAACAAATAAACATTACTTTTCACTTAAATTCAATGGTCAAGCTGTCGCCCATTTGCCTCTTGTCATAATTTGAACATTGAATTTAAGCAAAAATTAATGTTTATTTGTGCAATAAACTTTTATTTCTGTTTTCTAACAGCAGTAAAATGTATTTTAAATTAAATAGATTACATATATTCTTCTTTTTGCGTCAATTAATTTAATTCAAAAACAATTTGGACACCCTGTATAAATAACTATTTAATGTTTATATTACTGAATAGAGAATTGAATTACCTTTCAAATGAGCTAGCACACGACCCCTATTCTCATTTAAAAAAATAGTCAATTACGTCATCACGCCCAGATGGATGACGTCACTAGTATGTTATATATGTCAAAAAATCATATTTTAAAAATCGAATAACTTTTGTATTTTACATTTTTTTCTAATTCTGTAAATAAAGCACTTTACAGCGGGGTCAAAATATAGTGAATAACCCTGTACTTCAGCGCATGAGTAAACAAAAATATTTACAAGAGGGATAATACAATACTTGGTTCATGTTTGGAGAGATGAAAGATATAAATTACAGTGGAACCCCGATAAGTCGGCCCCCGATATCCCGGAAGTCCGGCTAACCCGGACCAATTTTCATCAGACACATTTCAACAATAAAAATGGATGTAATAATATAATATGTGAGAGATAATGGGTATTTGTGTAATTTGAACTACATATACGATAGTAAAAATAAGTCATGGCACACGACGTTCATTGTCGTGTTATCTGAACAATAGGCACCTGTAGTAACCATTATTTATTTCAAACTTTCTTAGCATTGTTTAAAAAAGACTAAAAGAGTAGGTAAAAGACTAAGCCTATGTAAAAAATTCTTTTTTAAATAATGGTCTTAGTCTTCACTGTTATTAAATAACATAACATCGTTGCGATTGGGACCGTATTGTGTGTAGTACAGTCGTATTGTTCGCTTCCGTTCTGTACTCGTTCGTAAATCTATTTAGATTATGTGTTTGCGTTTTTTTGTCTACGTAATGGCAACAAAACGTAAAAATGTTGTAGTGACAATGGAAAAGATACTAGACGCATTAGGTAGAATTGATAAAGGCGTAATTGATACGTAATTTAGATGTGTACTGTTCATATATATTTCATGTTATTTCAATTATAACGGAGTTTATCTGTAAATATACCGTATTTTATTAATTTTTACCATTTTCTCCGGCTAACCCGGATTTTCGATAACCTGGATCGGCGGCGGTCCAGATTAATCCGAGTTAGCGAGGTTCCACTGTACTCCAAATCATATTGAAAGGTAAAGTATAGAGCAAAAGATCAGTAGGAAGACGCCAGAGCTCGTGGCTTTAAGACCTGAGGAGATCGTTTGACCGCTCATACTCAGAAACGTTTCATGCAGCAGTTTCCAAAGCTACAATTGCCATTTGGATTGCTAATTTTCGAAAGAAAACAGCGCAATAAGAAGAAGATATGTAAGAGTTTATAACACATATTACATTAGTTATATATAGACTTAGGCATATATGCAAATTGCATATTTTGCATAAAATGCATAAAAAATGCAAAAATGTCAAATTTTGCAATTTTTTATAAAAGTGAGCATAAAGTGCATATAATTTGAAAATTTGGTGTTAACTATATATTTTTATATTCAAACTTACAGATAGCAGGAAAACGCCAATATTTAATTTTGTTTTATAATCACTTGGTATTCAAATTCTTGGTATTGTAACTAATAAAAGACAGCGGCTTATAGTTTTGTCAGGTTTTGTCCTGGAATTAAGGGTTTGTGTTTGCCAGTTTATGTCTCTAAGTAAAAATTTTTATTTTGACGGTCAGTTTCACTTGGTTTCACTTTTGTTGTAAAATTGGAGGCGTAAACAACGTGTATTTCTAAATGTGAATAATTATTGTGCTTTGAAAATGCCGAAAATAAGCAATGTTTCAACTTGGATAAAACCTTACAAAGAGCTATCTATGGATATGGATAAAGTTTGTTGCTTATGTTGTGGCAAAACCGTAAGTACATACGTATTATTTTCTATTTTTTTTTTTTTTTATTTACACGGTGGTACAAACAAAGATTTGAAAATTGGAGATTATTGCCCGATTTTACCAATGATACCTAAATATTTAAGAATTACCTAAGTGGGTTTAGGTACTTCCTAACTCTAAAACGGATTTCACTATACGATAAGAATTGCCTAAACCGATTAAGCATTACCTTACGTTAGGATACGGTTTTCGATCTCCCTAAACTTTAGGTATTACTTATCGTTGACAGGCACGTTATATTTTTACAATTTTGACTAATGTACTTGTGACGTTTGTCAATAATTTGCTTCTTACCTTAATATTTCTGTTATTCTGTAATTTTAGTAGTTGTAATTTTGTATTATCTTATAAATATACTAATAATACGAGTATAATATGTGTTGGAAAATATAGAAAATCATTTGGAGTTTTTTACAGGTCTATTGACAAAATTATGTAGTCTACCTACTACCTAACAAACTAGTGTTGTGTTTCAAAAACCCATTCATGATATCACTAAAAGTGTGTCATTAAAAATTAATAATGAAAAGCAATTTTCAACGTATTATTTATTTTAAAATTATTTTATTAATGACAATTCAACTAACTTTAATTTTTCGTCATATGTGAAATTTACAACTCTTTTCTCTTCCTCCATTTCACTGTACATATACAAATAACATACAAAACTATATTTATTATATACGAACTTAATTCACAAATAACTAAATACTAAATAAAATAACTATAACAGTACAAAACTGAATAAAACCAAACTGGCAAACAAACAGTAATGACAAATAATCGAAAAAGTACGGAACTGTCATCTTATTCTTCTTTTTATTTATCAAAAATAGTTCAAACGTATCCGAATTAATACCTAGGAAAGAATTTCCTAGATAAGCAGTTCTTTTAGTTATGAAACGCTATTGTTTTTAAGTATTGACTTAGGAAGTTCCTATCGATAAGAATTACTTAACAAGGCAACTGTTTAGGTATCGTTGGTGAAATCGGGCATTTGTTTAAGAAAAGTACCGACACAAGGCTAGTTCGCAATAAATTGATGTATTTTTTCTTTTTCCAAGCATTTTTTAAACTCCTTGCGATAAAAAATATGAAACCTATTTAAAATTCAAATCATTCAATAGTCTACTGAAAGGTAGCTAACATTTTTTTAACAATAGCAAAGTTTGCTTTAATTTTGCTAAAAACAAAAACGTATCATATATTGGACTTAATTAATTAAGTGCTTTTAATTTATGCTCACAGTATTTGTTCTTTAAATGTAAACAGAAAAGACCAAAAGCCTCTTGTAAATATTTGGAGGTTCTTCCTTCTTACACAGTCATTTCTTGACATTTTAAAGATTACTACACCGATTTTTATTTGATTTAATTTAAATATTTTAATTGTTATGCAAAAACGGTTTAAAATAACCGCGAAACATTTAGCTGAAAAAGTAAAAACTACATCCGGTGAAAAATATCAACCTTCAGTGTCCAAGTGCTTTCAGTCAAGTTCCAAAAAACAAACCGAACAAGAAACTTTTAACGAAGACTTGTGTCGTGCATTAGTATCTTCTAACATACTGCTTTCAAAATTATCTAATGAAAACTTTAGTTCTTTTTTAAAAAAATATTGCAAACAAAACATTCCCAGTGAACGAACTCTAAAGAGGAATAATGTCAATTTGTTATACTCCTCAGTTATCCACAACATAAAAGCCGAAATAGGTAATAATAATTACTTTTACATATGCGTGGACGAGACACGAGACCACTGACTCGTCAGGAAGATACACTGTGCACTTATTGATTGGTGTACTTAGCGATGAAACCTTTCCAAAATCGTATTTAATCTCCTGTAAGCAAGTGGAAAAAACCAACGCTCTAACAATATCACGGTTTCTACAACAAGCATTAGCAAACTTTTTTCTTCCTGCTGCTGTGTCTAATGATAAATTATTGCTTATTTTATCTGATGCCGCACCATATATTATGGTGAAAGCAGGACAAAATTTACAAATATTTTATCCAAACTTAATACATGTCACTTGTTTAGCGCATGGAACAAACAGAGTTGCGGAGGGAGTAAGAAACAAATTTCCACTAGTTACCAGTTTAATAGCGAGCGTCAAAAAGGTATTCCTGAAATCACCTGTAAGAATACAATGTTACAGATATATGCTTCCTGCTGTTCCACTGCCACCGCAACCCTGGTTGGAAGCAGCTAATTTCTATGCTGATCATTTTGTTGATTAAAAATATATAATTAACCTTTTAACGGATGATAGTTGCCAATCTTAATTGGAAGCTAAGCAAGCCTTCCAAAATAATATCCTCCAACAGCAACTGTCATTCATATAATCAAATTATAGTTTTGTCCAGAAAACTATAACTCTATTAGAATCCTCCAAATTATCGTTGTTAGAGAGTACAGTTTTAATAAAAGAATTTGAGTCATTGTGTCAAAACGTTAAAGGTACTATTGGAAAGGAAATTTTTCAAAAATTTAAAGTAACCATGGAAAAGTGGTTTAAGTTCTAGCTGCGACATTTTCCGAAACACTTAATTTAGAACCATCTATTATAGTAAATTTGAAAAATGCCCCAGTTATATCAGTTGATGTCGAAAGAAGTTTTTCTGTTTACAAATATATGTATTCAGATAGAAGCCATAAGTTTTTATTAGAAAATTTTGAACATCGTTTGATAATCTATTATTACCACAATTCAAAATAATATTTATATGTTAAAATAATTGTATATGTTATGTTTATATACAAGCTGATTCAGTGAAACGGTACGATTTGACAACGCTGATGACTACAGAATAGAGGAGCCGCGGGCTTGCGACGTAAACATTCTGAATCTAGAGGGCGGGAAGTTTAGTTATCATGAAGACGTGGTCGGGTGAGCAACGCGCATTTTCTGTGAAAGCTTATTACAAAAATGGTGAAAGTTTTGTCCGTGTACAACGAGCATTTCGTTTACACTACCATTTGCCGCCCCGCGCTGCAGTTCCGTCTGGCATAGCTATTATGACTTGGATTAGGAACTTTGAAAGTAGTGGTTCAATATCACAGAAAAGAGGTGGCAATGTCAGAACTGCTCGCACACCACAGAATATTCAAGCGGGGCCAAATTCATTACATGCGAGTCATCGGAGAGATCTACGAGCACTCGCTTGTAATGAATTTGGCACCGCTTCAATATTCTGTGGTGTTTGAGCAGTTCTGACGCTGCCACCTTTTTTGGTGATGTTAAACCACTACTTTCAAAGTTCCTAACCCAAGTCTTGTAACTTGGTCTTGTGAACGGGACGGCAAATGGTAGTGTAAACGAAATGCTCGTTGTGCACCCGCAAAACTTTCACCATTTTTGTAATAAGCTTCGACAGCAAATGGGCGTTGTTCGCAAGACCACAGATCTACAGAGCATAATAGTATGTATGTATATGTATGTATGTGTGTGGAAAAGTTGAACCGATCTGAATTTTTTTCTGTGTTTCAAGAGGGTATCAGGACCGATTCAGAACCGGTCTATTTTGTGACTTTTGACCACCTACAAGCCAGCTATAGGACTGGTTAGGTACAAAACGGCATATTTTTTGGGGGTATATATCTTAAGTTCAAGAAGATACAGGAGAACCGCAAATACAACAAATCAATAGCGTTGAGTTAAGCTTTCAAATGATGCCTAAGCGGTAAGGATCAGACATACACGCTGCTCAGTATAGCCGAAAAAGTGAAAAACTAAACTTTGAAAATTTTGGTTTTTCGACAATTACTCGAAATTTCTACCTACGAATTGCACCAATAACTGAGCGTTTGTAGAACGATTCTAGACGCTTCTAACGGTGTATACCTTATATCTGGGAAAATTCAAATTTTTAAGTTACAGTAATCCCTCGTTATCCGCGGACTCATCAACCGCGGTTTCGCTTATCCGCGGTTGCGATATTTGTTGAATCTTTAATGAGAATATTTTATTATTTTTATAATTTGACCAGTCGCGTTAAATTACTTACGATACGCTACTTGCGCTTGTTTTTAGTAGTAATACTACGGCAGTTAGTTTATAGTTCAGAACACGGTACACAGAGAACCGGTATGCCGATTGTCGTCGCTAAATTTGGTTTCGGTCGCGCAGCACGTCACGTGGGAACCTAAAAGATATTTGCTTATTGTTTGGATGCATTATTTCGTATGTGGTGGCGTTGAAAGTGAATAGATTGAGGCGGTTTTAAAATATTAATTAAGCTGTTAACGATTGAAGTAATTCTATATTATTTTAGTTACAAATTGTTGTTTATTAGCATAACTGTGTATTTTTAAAACTATTATAATAGAACTATTAGTTTTATAGTAATTTATTAAAACCGAAACTATAATGCCATTTGAGGTGATATTATGCATGTGCAGAATACGAACATATATTAGAATGAGGGATATTAACAGAAAAAAGTTTTAAAAACTGCCAGAGATCCCTTGACAAAAAGATATCTAAATTTTCTAATTTTAAAAAATGATTTTATTAATAGATACTAATTCTAATATTATTAATAAAACTTTTCCCGCAAAACAGGTCGATTTTTAATCTAAGGGGCATACATTTTTACGGTACATACATCTGTCATTTGTCAACACCCTCCCTTCCATTTCCCCCACCCCTTATTTTTAAATAGGGAATACGGGTCGTGTGCTACCTCATTTGAAATTTTATTAAATTCTTTATTCAGTAATATTAACATTGACGTAATTATTTATACAGGGTGTCCGAGAAAAATTATTTTGAATTAAATTAATTGACACAAAAAGAAGAATGTATACAATTTATTTAAATCAAAATACATTCTACTACTGACAGAAAACAGAGAAAAATGTTTATTTGATAAATAAATGTTGTTTTTCGCTTAAATTCAATATTCAACCTACCAAGAGGCAGATGGGTGGCAGCTTGAATATTGAAATTAAGCGAAGAGCAATGTTTATTTATCAAAAAACATTTTTTTCTGTTTTGTGGTAGCAGTAGAATGTATTCTGAATTAAATAAATTACATACATTCTTCTATTTGTGTCAATTAATTTAATTAAAATATTTTTTTCTTGAACACCCTGTATAAATAATTATGTTTATGTTTATATTACTGAATAGAGAATCGAGTAACCTTTTAAATGAGCTAGCACACGACCCCTATTCCCTATTTAAAAATAAGGGGTGAGGGGAGTGGAAGGGAGGGGGTTGACAAATGACAAATGTATGTACCGTAAAAATGTGTCCCACTTAGATCAAAAATCGACCTGCTTCGTCATTTCCTTAAAATCTAATAAATACTGCCAAATATCGAGGTGGACTGTTTTCTTTGGCCCACTCTGTATATGTATGTATATTACAGTCTAATAAAATGTTCGCACTTGAAATTTTTAGATTTCTAACCTGGTTTAACTTAAAATCAACATTTTTCTATTTTGTAAATAAAATTTGAAAGTCATCAAGTAATTGGTTCTATTCATCTAAAACTTCAAATTTCTTAATTGATTTGTGGTTAAATTTTTATTTTTAGTCAAATATTTTTCAACAATCTAGAATAACAGTAAGTAGACACAATTTTATGTGAAACATTTTTACAGACCCAGCAGTAAAGTGAATGTTTATATTATTTCTGTTTTATTTTTTTAATATACTATGGTGAATGTTTATTGGACAACAGATACCTAAAATCTTTATTTTTCAACGGAAATTCATGTTTAAATTAAATGCACATTGGAAAATGACAGTAAAAAGAATATACAATACAATTTCTTATTTAAAAGGCAATGATAGGTACATAATTTTAAAATTCTAACAATATTGCCGCTTCATTTAGCATTGCCGGATGAAAATTAAGGTTCCCATATGACGTCACGTGTTTGCCTTCCATGCGTGCGAACATACCGGTTCTCTGTGTACCGTGGTTCAGAAGGTTTAAAATACCGGCGAATGTAGACGCTGATCTGTGCGTCTTTATTTTTGTTGATATGACTAACTGCTTATTTTATGGTTTCATTTATATATAATGTACATAATTTCATCACATTTCTTTCTATGTACTAATATACGTATCCAAATTGGGATTATATGTCATATTCTTCTTTGGATCGTGGATCCCTCGCCAACCACGGTTTCACCAACCACACCTTTCTCTTCGGAACGTAACCCCCGCGGTTGAAGAGGGATTACTGTATAGGCTTTATAAATATGATCAAATCTATTTTCTATGGGAAAAAATAGTTTTTCAAGCTCAATAATTCCTGTAATACCTTCAGTCATCATACCTGACCTTGGATGCATCAGATGCACAGAATATATTTCAAACTTATGTTTAGTGATCAAAATCAGTTAAGCCGTTTAGAAATTATCGAGCTCCAAAACTATAATCCCGTTCACGGCCCCCGCTACCATATGTGCAAAGTGTGAAATGCACACGGGCGCCATCCTTTAGGGGCGCAAAAATCCAAGATAAAAAATTGCAAAAAATTTGTAAAAAAAAAAACAAAAACCAAAATTTAAAATAAAAGCTGAGAAACTAAATAGTTCAGTTTTGTATGGATGACATTATTAATCTTTAAATTCTTGTTGGATATAAAATAAAAAAAATCCCAAAAAAAAAAACAAACACCCACTCCCTACACCGTAGACAAAACTGTAGATAAGAAAAATACCTAATGCAAAATAAATTGTAGATATGTGCTGATCTGCTGATTTCATGTAAAAAATCCAAACATACGTTGGATGAGCAATATAATAGTGTGTAGGCGACAGGTAGGTAACTTTATTGCCTCAGATTGTGTTGCGCTAAAATGACAAATCGACAAAATTTTAAAATCGCCTATCAAATAACGAATCAACAAGATTTGAGAAATCTCTGGTTTCACTTAAGTCAGGGTAGCTAACAAGTTATTACTGTAATGCTATTAATTTTTGCATCTAAAGTTATTTGTGTTTTGTCAAGTGTTGTATCGTTTAATATTTTGTATACTACTTTTTTTTCTAAAAAAATAAGTGCTGAATACCTGCTGACTGCAATTTCAACGGTTTGATTTTTTATAAAATGGTAAGTTTTCCCTACTTTATACTATCAACATTTACCCTTTATTTATAGGATGGTGCTATTATAACTATTTTTTACCCAAATATCTCTTCATTAATTATGGGGGACTCAATAGAGGACGAAAACTTGCATTGTTTCAGAAAAATTCAAAAATTTAATTTTTTAAAACTCTTTAACTTTAAAACATTAACCCGTTATTTATAGGATAGTGCTTATAATTATCGGTTTTACCCAAATATCTCTTTAATTATAGAGGAGTCAATATGGGATGAAAATTTGCATTGTTTCGGAAAAATTCAAACAAGCTTATATATTTTTCTAAAACTCTTTTTGTTAGTTCATAATATACAGTGTGGAAGGCACTCATGGAATAAAATTATTTATGCCCCTGTTTAAAAAAATTATAAAAAACTCTGAGACACGTCGATTTCTAAATAAAAATGTACACTTTTTAAACATAAATTTAAGTGTACATGGTGATTCATGCAAGTCCGGCAGAGCCCATAAGCTTTATTTTTAATGGAGCACGCTATATATTTTTATATTTTTAAAAGCTGCTTAACAACCTGATTTCAACGAACTATCATGTAGGGTGTATTATGCATAATACAGGGTGAAATTTTGAAATTATGAAGTAACGAAATCGCTTATGGAATAAAATTGTTTGAGTCCTTATTTTAGAAATTTATAAAAAATACTGGGACACGTCAACTTTTAAATTCAAATGGGCACTTTACAAACATAAATCTAAATATACAAGGGATCTTTCGATCCCTTCAATCGCTTAAGCCCTTTCAACTACAACCCTTTCAAAAATAAGCACTTTCACGACAAATATTACAGATCATATAGAAACAATACATAAGTACAGTAACTTGTGAAGCGATAACTGTCAATTTCATTTGGGATGCTAATTAGGAGGAGATTCACGATACTTTTTTACCAAAAAAAAGGGACCAACTTTATTCTGAGCGTAATAACTTACTGATTTTGGATGCTAGAAACTTTTTTAAAAAACAAGAATAAAGCTTTTTTGAACACTTTAAAAAGGTTGTGATAAGTTTTCCCCGAAAAGTGTTCAATTTTTTGGGTATTTCACGTTGAAATATTCGATTTGGAATTTGACGAATATAACCTATTTTTCATTTGCTAAAATAATTGTGCACCTATTGGGTCCACAGAGCTCATATTTTATGTAGGTACACCATTTTTTTCACTTTTTTATAAGCTATATTATTATCTAAGAATAGTTTCTTCGATAAAATACTTATGGTTTAAGTTATTTGCGAAAAATCGTATAAAAACGTGTTTTTTTTGTTAAAAAATGAACATATTCACTCGCAAATAACTCTATGTGAAAAATCTCTATAGAAAAAAAGTTGCTTAGGATTAGTCGGTTTATTCACTTCCGGACTTATTTTGAACGAATATTTCTTCATATCCGCTGAAACTCATCCCCAGGCAGGACAAATGCACGCATCCGTAAATATCACTTTTTTCTTTGACATGTTAGCTATGTGTACCTATGCGTATGCCAAATTTAAATTTTACAATCAATTTTCGTGCTCAATAAAAAAAATAAATATAAACTTAAACCACATTTGTGTATTATAGGTAAAAGTTCTGGATTTGGATTTATAATAGTCTTTATTTGTTAAGAAGTAACCTCGACACCGACCGTAAGGTACAAGAGGACGGCTTAAGTAAGTAAGTTGTTAAGAACTTCATTGTTAATTTTACTTACACATGTTTTATTCAAAAAATTTTTCTTGTCACCTTACGGCTACCTAAAATGCAAGATTACCCAAATTAGTTTAGTAGTTTTTCTGCCTTCGTTTTTGAACGGGTTTAAAGCTGAAAGGGCTCGAATAAATTGCTTTCTACTCAAATATGCAAACTTGGTGCTTATTATTGTGCTACTTTCGAAATTAATTCCTAATTCCCATGAGTACCTCAGAGCTTTTTTCTCAGAATGACAAAAAAAGACCTTCAGGCGCGACGTTTCGCAAGCAAAAGAAACTGAGACTACAAGAAAGGGAAAAAATGGCTGGATCTTTACAGCACTTCTTGCAAAACAATTAAGATTCCACGGAGGGCACGGAGACTCTCGATGCGGCCGAATCTCAAGATTTTGAATCCCTAATATCAGCAACTGTGAGTGGACCATCTGAAATTTCAATAAAGACGACCACAACAACATCAGGTCCTGCAATAAGTGGCGGCGGTTGTAGCAGCAAAACGGCTTAAGTGATGCAGAGCCCGATGAAGCGATGACACCATCCTCGTCTACAAAACTTAAACAATCCAATTCAGGTACCGAAATAGAAATACCTGCTACAAGTGACACTTTCGATGAAGGCTTTAATGAGACTAGTGTCGATATAATTCCGTCCGACCCTGGTTTGTGGTCCCAAAGAATCACCAATGAGATAGCAAGAATATTGGTTAAACGTGGTCCGCCCTTGATTGACACTAATTTTAGCTTTCCTAATAATAAAGACAAGAGAAGGTTTTCATGCAATTACTTTGTAAGAAGTCTAGCAAATGGAAAAAAAGTCGATAGGACTTGGCTTATTATTACTCTATTTCTAAAGATTCTGTATTTTGTTTCTGTTGTAAGTTGTTTTCTAAAACTCGTAACACTTTTTGTGATGAAAATGGATTATCGGATTGGCAACACTTGTCTTTGCTAATGAAGAGACACGAAACGTCAATTTTACACAACAGTTACATGAACACTTGGGTAAATTAAAAAAAAAATGATGGAGACATCTATGACTGTTAAGTTAATGCTCATCACCTGCGGATTTTAGAAACGAAAAAAATATTGGCCCGACGTGTTGGAAAGATTTTCTTTTGATTCAGTTATGAGACAGCACGGTAGCCGTGTGTGTAACTCCCAAAAAAAATCTGTTAAAATGACTCATTATTTAGGCATGCAAATACAGAATGAAATAATTGAATTATTGTCGTCTAATAAAGTAAGAAATAATATTTTAGAAATGGTTCGAAGTTCAAAATATTTTTCAATAATATTAGATTGTACACCAGCCACTAGTCATACTGAGCAAATTAGTCTAGTTCTGAGGTATGTGGTCCTTAACACCACTTCAAGAAAGGTTGAAGTTAAGGAAAGCTTTATTGCGTTTAATCCAATACTAGACTCTACCGGGGAAGGGATATATACATTTATGACTGAAATTTTGAAAAAATTAAATTTAGATATAAAAAATATTAGGGGACAAGGTTATGATAATGGGGCAAACATGAAAGGAAAGCATGTTGGGCTTCAAAAACGCATTCTTGATGAGAATCTGAGAGCACTTTTTGTACCTTGTGCTGCTCATACTTTGAACTCAACAGTAAACGACGCTTCTAAGGTGTCAGATGCTACAATATATTTTTTTAATCTTGTGCAAGAGCTATATAATTTTTTTTCGTCATCCACAAAAAGGTGGGATGTTCTGAGAAAAAAATGTTCCTGGGTTAAGTTTAATGATGATCCTTCAGGTTGTGACCTGAAGTTGTATACCTATATAAAAATTTAAATTTAAATGTACAATTACAATTTATTTTCTTAAATTCAACCTTTCTGTTACTAATTAGTACAACTATAATCATATATTTATGTTTTTATAATTTTCATAATTAGTTGTTCCCAATATATAGGGCGGATCGCGTCGCCCCCATGATTTGCCGCCGAGTGCTTCGCACCCCTTGCACCCCCGGGTCGGAACGGAACGGGCCTGACCCTATATATACATCGCACTAACTATAGATATAACAACTTCATATCAAGAACTTCATATCAATATGATAACATAAATTTCTTTACAACCTTCGACTCATTCCTACCTCAGGTTTTGTCTACTCTTGTCTTGAGTAATATTATATTATGTCGATAACTTCTTGTATTGTAACCAGAGATATACATAATAGATACTGTTATGAATTTATAGTTTAACATTATTTGTAAGTGGGCTTGCCCAATGATAAATAAATAAATAAATATATATATAAAATATGTAAACTTTTTAGTTTTGGGATATTATTTAATATTTTATAAACAACGTGTCTCTACCCCATTAGATAAGTGAAGATGGTTTAAAATGGGTGTGAAACAGAATTTATTTGAATTTACTTTGTTATGATTTTATTCTATTTGTTTCATTTTGTTGATATTTTAGTTTAGTCTACAAATAAAATGATCACTATTATCGCAGTTTTTTGCTTTATTTCAAGCACCTACCTACCTACCTACCTACCTTCAATAAAATATATAAAAAAACATGATCCAAAATGCCTTAAGGGGCACCAAAATCCTGTTTTGCACACAGGCGCCAATAGCCCTTACGGGGGCCCTGATCCCGTTAACCATTATCGCCGAAATGATTTATGTAGTTGTAGTTGTTATGGCGCTAAATTTGACTAAGCAATCCGAGTTCATTTGCCGGCCATCCCAATTTTTTTTTTCAATCTATTTCGAATAGAAAAAAAAATCTAGCGTACATTCGATGGACACAAAGCATTATATTAAAAAAAAGTATGAGGATGGCTGGGATATGAACTCGGATTGCCCTATCAAAAGTTTAGTGTCATAACCACTAGATCATTTAGGAGATAATGCGACAAAGGCGACCATTTACAACGTTTAACGTTTAATCGAGAAACATTACATTCAACTTCATACATTTAATTTATAAAAAAAAAACTTTGAAAAACTCCTGATACAAGAATAAAAAACCGCTAAACGCCGTAAAAATGAGTGGCGCATACAATATTCCAGCTACAAAAGAGCTGATATGAATATTACGTGGCGGGAAAATGTATTTTCATTTAGATGGAAAATAAAATTCTAGTTTTATTTTGAAATTTTTTTTCCATAATATTTGCTAAATTTGAAGTAAAACTCGACAAAAAAAAAGAGCTTCAAAATGCAAACTGTATCAAAGTTACTTTTTTGTGGCGCGTTTTGCTTCAAATTTAGCAAATATTATGGAAAATCTTTCAAAATAAAACTAGAATTTTTCCATCAAAATGAAAATAAATTTTCGCGCCACGTAATATTCATATCAGCTCTTTTGTAGCTGGAACATTGTATGCGCCACTCATTTTTACGGCGTTTAGCGGTTTTTGATTCTTGTAATAATGCATTAGCAGCTTATCAACCAATTTAATATTATTTATCCAATATAATATAAATGATTTCCATAAGCTTATCTCCAAATGTAGCATCAGAGTCTCTTAGGAACAGTCCCAATTCCCAATCCCTACGTACCACAAATCATTCTTGCACCGGAACATATCAGATGCAGTTGTCGCTTTAAGCTTAGTTTATTCACGAAGATGTTGATTGATTTAGTGTTTATTGTTGATAGTTACTGAATGAACTGCCACAATGTAGTATTTATGGACGACAATAAATGTCTCCTGAATCTGATGTGCCATTATCCTTCCATTATGGGCTGTAACTTTTGAGGAAGGGCTATTATCAGTAAATACTGTTTTCGGCTCTTGAGTGATTATAGTGGTAGGTGATTAGGTGCGTTAAAAGTTGTTGTTTTCGAGGACAATAAATGGAAAATAGTATACATTAACATATTTCTTTAATTTATAAACCAACAATTTATACAGGGTATCCAGAAACTCTCCTGATGGACGAAGACTTTAGATTTCTTAGATAATATTATGTACCATTGTTCTTCTTCTTTAGACACAAATCCACTAATGGATGTTAGCGATCACATGTTCCATTAACTCTCTGTTTCTTGCAATATAGACAAGGCGAAAACGGCGGGTTCGTTGGGGAAAATATTCCCATGAGATTTTTTGCATAATCACATTTGTAATAAACTCCAGAATAAGGTTCAAGAAGTCGCCCACGCGAAAAGTGGTCCAATTTGTTTTAACAATTTTTTTAATCAAATTGCAAAAATCAATACTTTTGGCCCGAATAATTTTTTTTAGATTTTTTGGACCATTCTGGACAAAATAGGTTTGTTATATTTTTTCTCTAAAGTTGATCGTTTTCGAGCTATAAACAATTTAAAATTGACAAACGCGAAAATGGTCATTTTCAAGGCTTAATAACTCGGTTAAAAGTTACTATTATGAAAGTCAGAGAGTGACTAAATCAAAGCTTAAAGCCCCCGCTACATGATCCTGAAGAAATATGTGTCATTAATTTATTACTTAACTGTTATTTTTAATTAATAACAATGAGCGGTTAGATCGTATTGACGCAGCTGTAAATGTGAGTGCGAGTAAGATGCACAAGTGGACTGCCGGGTGGCATCTCTCTCGCACTCAGCATTTACGGCCGCCTAACACGTGCATGGCGCTCATTATTATTTTTTAAAAATAACAGCTTAGTAATAAAATAATGACAAAAATTTTTTCAGGACATTGTAGGAGGGCTTTAAACTTGGATTTAGTCACTTTCTGACTTTCATAATAATAACTTTTAACCGAGTTATTAAGCCTTGAAAATGGCCATTTTCGCGTTTTTCTAATTTCGATCAACGATCAGCTTTACGATCAACTTTAGAGAAATAATATAACAGACCTTTTTTGTCCAGAATGGTTCAAAAGACCTAAAAAAAATTTGTCCGCGTCAAAAATATTGATTTTTGCAATTTGATTAAAAAAAATTGATAAAAAAAATTTGGACCAGTTTCTCACGAATGTGATTATGCAAAAAAATCTCATGGGAATATTTTTCCCAACGAACCCGCCGCGCGCCGTTTTCGCCTTGTCTAATATGTATTAGAGATTGTATGTTGTTAATCCTTGTCCATGCTACTGAAATACCGCAAGGTGCCCTTTGCTCCACTTGTAGTTCATGTGGTGATACCGCTCCCGTCTGAAAAAATTTCTGATTCAGTTTCTTTGTGGATTCCTATTCAAAAATATCTCCTTTAAACAAATCTGAAGGGTGGTGGTCGGAATTTTTGGGCAGAAATTGTTTAAACAATTTTTTTTAAACAAATACAAAATATCACCTTTTTTGCCCGAAGAATATTTTTTTTAGATTTGTTTGGGTCATTCTAAACAAGAAAGGTATCATGTGATTTTTCTCAAAAATTGATAGTTTTCGAGTTATAGGCGATTTAAAATCTGAAAAATCCGAAAATACGCATTTTCAAGGCTTAAAAACTCATATTTAAATTAGTATTTTTGAGGTTGCCAAGTACTTGAATTGTAGTTTAGACATTCATTTTCAAGATTCTGCAGACTGATCGGGTCTAACTTCAATTTACACCGTTGTTATTTAATTCTTTATTATGCGTGTCCATCCGATTTTTTGCCGGTGCGGCGCGCACCATTTCCAAAAATCTCATATTTTCCTCCGAAATAGAGAACGGGCGATCGGGCTGCATTAACAACTAAAATAGTTATTTTCCTAACTAGTGCAGAAAGTGATACTTTCACGCACGAGACTGCCGTTGACCCGAACGACGCGATAGCGGAGTTCGGGCAAGCAGTCGAGTGCGGGGAAGACACTTTCCGCATGTGTTAAGAACAATATTTTTTCTAAGGTCGTACATTTGGAAAAAAAAGCCCCATAAAATAGAGTTATATCCATATTTATTTAGAAGTGAAAATACACAAATTAATGCTTTGACAAGTTTGTCAAAACCAAACTTTCAATATAATGAGTTACCACGACGACGATATTGGCTTCCATGTCGACGATTCAAAACCATTATAATTTTCTACTGATCTGACTTTTAAATATTATATCAAAATAATTTTTTTCATCGAATTATCAGTAGTAATTGCACAAGAGCTCTAAAATTATTGAATTTTTCCCGAGTGTCACTTTGACAGTTTTAATTTCACGAGCCGAAGGCGGGTGAAATTATTTCAAAGTGTCACGAGGGCAAAAATTCTATATTAATTTTAGAGATCGAGTGCAATTTGTTGCGATTATTTCATGAATAAAACTGTTCAAAACCAAAATTTTATTGTAATTTATTTTTGTAAGTGTACAAATTAGTACAATTAAACACACAGTTTTTTCACACAAACACAATAAACGTTAAACACAATATTTCACGGTTGAAAGTCATCACTTTTATAATTTTTAAAACATTAATTGTCATTAATGTCACTGAATGTATTTTTTCGTAGCAACGAAGGGCATCTGACGTAATATACTTGACGACGGGAAATTATCAAAAATTATCGATTTAATTTAGATTTCTGTAGCTTTCTATTGGTCAGAATCTTCTATGAATGAAATAATCAGTAGTAATTGCACAAGAGCTCTGAAATTATTGAATTTTTCCCGAGTGACACTTTGACAGTTTTAATTTCACGAGCCGAAGGCGAGTGAAATTATGTCAAAGTGTCACGAGAGCAAAAATTCTATATTAATTTCAGAGGTCGAGTGCAATTTGTTGCGATTATTTCATGAATAAAACTGTTCAAAACCAAAATTCTATTGTAATTTATTTATGTAAGTACCATTAAACACACAGTTTTTATAAATATTTGACGATTGAAAGTCATCACTTTTATAATTTTTAAAACATTAATTGTCATTAATGTCCCTGGATGTATTTTTTCGTAGCAACGAAGGGCATCTGACGTAATATACTTAACGACGGGAGATTATCAAAAATTATAGATTTAATTCAGATTTCTGTAGCTTTCTATTGGTCAGAATCTCCTATGAATGAAATAATCAGTAGTAATTGCACAAGAGCTCTAAAATTATCGAATTTTTGACACTTTGACAGTTTAATTTCACCACCCGAAGGGGACCGAAATTATGTCAAAGTGTCACGAGAATCTTTAATTTTCAACTAAAATTTTAGATAAATAATTGTTTATCAATAATTAAATAACTTAGTAGTATAAAAGCTCTATTTGTATAGATTATATTTCCAGAAGCCGATGAAAATTGAATGAACAGTTTAGCAACAATTTCTATGTTGACTAAAAATTTACGGTCGCTATAATAACCTTGATAATTATGATAGATAAGAATAGATATGATTTTTGTATAAGAAGACACTGTACATATCTAATATACTTTACTGAATTGAAATTAGACTATTTAAGCGGTCTCGGGAATATTTTAAAATTATAAACAATTTTTTGGCCTATAAACAAATAGAATATCTCGGGAAATATTAAATTAAATTAAATCATACCCCCTCCGTGGCTCAGTGGTAAGAGCGCCTGCCTTTGGATCGAAAAAATCCGAAAGGTTGTGGGTTCGAATCTCACCAGGGTCAGAAATTTTTTAATTTATTATAAAATTATAAATGAATATAGTTTCTGTCCTTGTGGGATCGGTACTCACCGGAGGGACCGCAGACGTTCGGATACAATTAGCGTCTCTTTGCAAAGACAATCACGTCGACTTTGCAAAGTAACAAGACACTTACTCAACACACACACTACACATGACACTAGGTACCTAACTGTTCAAACTTACCGTACCTACCATGCCAATGGCCATTAGTTGTCGAGGCAGTAGCTAAATAAAAAAAAAATTAAATTATGAAAACGGTTTTGGAAAAAAAAATCGGCAGGACGCTTCTTCTAAAAGAAAAAACGTTTAATTTTGATTTTGTGGATAAGTGGTTTCTGAAATACAACCGGTCAAAGTTGACCGGCATTTACGGTAAAGATATAAACAATAAGATCATAATTTTCAAACCATCACCTTTTTATTTTTGTCTTCTTTCTCCATACCAATTTTCATATTTTTAAAATACTCATAACGAATATTATTATAATAAAAACTATCGATATTACTAGTGAAAATTGACAAAAATAGCAAAATTCGAAACAACAATTAGGTTGAAGAAAATATAATCTCAAAGTTCAAAATCGGTATACGTTAAAAAAATGCATTTTCTCGGCTTCTCATGGAGCAATTTTCTTCATCCTTTTTTTTACCAAGTAAGTCGAGTAGAGCCATCTAACTGACGTATTACTAAAAGTCAAACTTGCTTTTGTTTTGTTATAATAGATTAATTTATTTATAAGAAAAGAAAACTACATATTTATTCCAGTTGTAGACTTTTTTTTAGATAAACTTACTACAGGTGTACCTTTCAACGTTAAAAATACAAATATTTTCATTTGAAAGCTGTATAATTATTTAAACAATTTTTATTTAAACAAATTAAAAATTGTTGTTATAATAACTAAATTAATTTATTATAACAAAACAAAAGCAAGTTTGACTTTTAGTAATACGTTAGTTAGATAGCTCTACTCGAGTTACTTGGGAACAAAAAAAGAATAAAAAAATTTGCTCCATGAGAAGCCGAGAAAATGCATTTTTTTAACGTATTTTGAACTTTGAGATTACATTTTCTCTTCCATAAAGTACATTAGATAGGTACAGTGTCTTTTTATACAAAAATCATAGTTATTCTTATGTATAATAATTATTGTGGTTATTATAGCGACCGTAAATGTTTAATTAACAATTCAATTGCTGCTAAACTGTTCATTCAATTTTCATCGGCTTCTGGAATTATAATCTATACAAAAAGAGCTTTTATATTACCAAGTTATTTAAATATTGATAAACAATTACTTATCTAAAATTTTAGTTGAAAATTAAAGATTTTGTTGGAAAAACCCGCATTTTTCGGGAAAAATTTTCGTCGAAGTAAATCAAGAAAAACACGTATCTATGCAAAATTTAGTTACGGTGAATTTTATTTGGGTGTTTTTGGAGTAAAGTTAACATCTTTGGAGTTATAGAGCAAAAATTGAAAAAAACACGATTTTCGGGATCCATTTTGTTTATAAAAACAGTAGCACACTATCTGCGGACTTTGCATACCTATATTATTATTATATACAATCATAAGATTCTATTCCAGCAATAAAATTGCTGGTAAATAACTTTTCCCAAAAATGGCTTATTCTCCGATAATCTTCAGAGACTATATGTGCATATTGGCACTGTTTCCTGTTGGATATATTCCGGGATGTACTTATAAGATAATTAGCTGGAAATTACGCAAAATATTTAAACAACCGAGTATAAAGGTTACTGTTCAGCCTTGATAATATATTTACTTGTGAACTAAATAGAGTAAAGCAATTTCTATCAATCAGATTATCTCATCAATGTCTGGCTGCTGTACACTGAACGCCCTCTATATTACTACCAAAATATTACCCTTTGTAACAGTAATTAATTATGAGATTCGTTTTATATTAAATATGTATAACTGTTGATATTTAAATTATGGCTAATAGATTCTAAAATTCACGCAGCTAACTTCAATCTGATCTCAGAATTAATTATACTTTCATTTTGTGCGTAGACAGAACCGCTTATGTTTGAGTTAACCATTCGAAAACAGGAAAAGTAATTAGTTAAGTTCTTTAGGCAAAAGTATATCTTGAAAATTCTCTCCTAGAAACAAAATCTGCTAAAAGGAATTTATGGCTTAAAGTTTCCTAAGGATTATTTTCTGGTTCGCCAAATTTTGACAAATTCTCTTACCTAACTTCTAAGTATCTCACTGATCACAAAACAACTTCGTGAAGGGATGAAAGGGTAACACTTAAAAACTTTCCTGTTACCGCCAGTGAAGAGCAAATCTGTTTTTATTGAATCAATATATACAAAAGTCTCTTTACTTTGTATTCTTGTTTATTAAAACAATCGAGGATTTCGTTAGTGAGTTTTTGTGACAAGAAGTTACTGCCAAAGCTTTTAATGAGAGAAACTTTTACAGTTGACACAATGTGGTGAGATTTCTTTATACACTTAGATTTTTATCTTGTTGGTTAACACTTAAAACTTGAAACTTTGGTAACACAGTAAACATTAACTTGACAGGCATTTAAGCCGTCTGTAACGGAAATATATTTGGTGGTTGGATGCAGTGCCTTTTAGTCCTTAATTAATTATTTGGAATAATAAATGCTACTCCATCTGACTACGTTATATTTTATTTGTTATTCAACCTATTATACAAACATCAACAATGTATCGACCTGCCCCAAGGCATGTTGGAATACTAATAAATATAATAATAATTTATATCACGGGAGGTTCTTTTTATATGAAGCGTATAAAAGCAAAACCAGACATTTGACATATAAGTTGTTTTGAGTAAAACGCAAAAAACCTACCAAAATTGTAATTTGACACCAATGAACATCGCGTCTGAACCAAAATTTTCTATCTTTGATAGAGATAGTTACTACCAAACAAAACATAAATTAGACTTGCTTGTAAAAAAATATTTTGCTTTAAAAGTTAGACATGTCTTGTTTTGCATCTAAGAGTTGCACATGTCTGCTTATGCATCTAAATGAACCTCAACTGATTTTGTATTATTTCTTATAACATTGATAGCTTCGTGTCTGATATTAACAAAAAAGGGTCGTAATAAAATAAAACTAAATTTAAAAAATAATGCTTTTAATGAATATAAAAAAGAATTGTACAAAATTAATACAAAAACCAAATTAACAAGTTAATATCTTCAGTATCAGATGAAGTAATAATACTTTCGTCTTCTGCACCTTCAGGATGATCTTCCGTACACCCAGGATGATTTCCTGTCTGGTTAGTGTTTTCCGGGTAGTTAAGAGCGCTTCTGAAGAAACGAAGACGTTCATCAGCCGCCCATTGCACCCCATAGTGTTTCCATAATAAAGTTGTTATGCTTTTTATTTTGTCTGGTTTTAAAGGCCTCCCTACACTCAATGGTTGTAACTGGATTTGAGTAATATTCTTTCCTTTCTTGCAGATGCTCTTGGGCTTAGAAAGTATATTTTTATAAAATGGTTCACCTATGACATAAACGCATCCGTTCTTGTTTTTTGAAAATGATAATCGTTTAGATGGTTGAAAACGAAAGGATCCAGGAC
Source organism: Diabrotica virgifera virgifera (assembly GCF_917563875.1). Lineage (NCBI taxonomy): Eukaryota > Metazoa > Arthropoda > Insecta > Coleoptera > Chrysomelidae > Diabrotica > Diabrotica virgifera. The sequence goes on from NC_065451.1 coordinate 188,508,284, forward strand.
TTGTAAGAATTTTTTGCACCTCACCTTTCCAGTCAAAAACTGTGCAATCTTCTCCCATCTTCAGCACTGTGGAATAATATTTAATAAAGTTAATATAAGTTTCTGGATCAATAATTATGGTGGCACATTTCTTAACTTTTCTTTCTATTTGAGCAAATACTCGATCAGGGGGAAGGAAAGAATGACCGACTACGGGATATACGAGTTCAATACACTTTATTTGAAGTGAGGCACAGCATTGTAGCCAGTATTGAACCATTCCAACCATTGTGATATTCTTATTCTGGCCCCACAACCATCGGCCACTAAACGCACTTTCTCTACCCCGTCATCAAAATTAAAATTTGTCAATGTGTAATAAACAGCGGAAACAATCTCATTTGAACTCCTCTGGCGATCATTTTCTGTCCATATAAATGGTTTTACTGATTCAGGATTAAGTGGAGCCTTTGAATGTCCAGTTACTACAGTAAAATTGTACAGATTTATTTGCATACTAAAGTAGCAGGCCTGGTCTGTAATCTTTGGCAGTGGTAGATTCTTTTGGCAATCAAAGGAAAATATTGCTAGTGTGGGATTGTATTTTTTTAATAACACATAAAACGCATTACTACGCAGTTTGTATACGCGCTGTTCTGTCATTATCCTTATTTTTTCTTGTGGGTTTGTGATTTTTTTCATTTTTTCTGAAAATTGGAGACACTGTGAACATACTCGTACATCAACTTTTGGTGATCCAAAACCTATGTAGTATTGTCGTACAAAAATGTTCTTTCGTTGTAGAATTATACATCTTCCACAGTTTCGATATATTTAGTTCACAAGGCAAGTATCGTCTGACAACTGTTTTATTCTTGGCATAATGAGTTTCGAAGCAAGTAATAGATTCAATAAAAACGTTTATAGCTTGCTTTTTAAAAGTTGATTTTTGTGAAGTTCTATTAGTCCAGAGCGCATCTGTTTTGAGATGGACGTTGAGAGGTGACTCAAATTTTTTGCAGAAATTGCTTGAAAATAACTCATCTAATAATATTTTAGTTATCCTCCCACTCAAAATGGTCCGGAACATTGTTTAAATAATCAAAATGTCAAAATATGATAGAAAAATTCGATTTTTTATTGGTTTTTTGATTATAACTTTAAAACTATTCATTTCTTAGAGAAGTTGTACTGACATAAAAGTTGCGTAATTAAATTTCCTACAATATAGAATTGCTTAAAAATTTAACAAATAGTCACCCTTGTTGCAAAATAGCAATAATTTCGAAAAAACCATACAAAAACAAGTATTCGCATTTTACGTTTTTCAACAATTTATGCTACACTTAGGACCTTCATATTTTACCCAGAAAAGCTTTAAGATATATTAAAATAACACTGTAAATTTCATTAAGATCGGTTTAATAAATTTTGCAAAATACATTTTGCAATACAGCTTTCGCAAAAAAAAATTCAATTATTTTAAATGTTGCAGCACTGAAAATAAAGCAGATAGCAAGTTGAATTTTTTTTGCTTATAGAAGTGTACTGTACCTTTCATTTGCAATTTGCAAAATTAAAATCGATTAGTTACCACGGCGTCAGGAAATTTTTTAAATAAACCTTAATTTTTGGTGCCACGCGCAGGACAGCGGTGTTCGATTCACACAAGTTGATTTCCACCAAAATTTCTTCCAATCTTTATCTAATGTATTATTTTTTTACTCTATATTTTGTTGTATTTTAATATATTAATTCCACAAAAATCAAACTAATTTTATTATTGTTTGTGAAATATTGTTTAAACAACTGCATATGTTTAAAAATAATAAACTTTTATTCTCTAAGTTAAAATATATCAACAAAGAAAGTTTTTGCTAAAAAAAGTGTTATTTCAAAGGATAGAGTATGTGTTTTTATTTTGCAATAAACAAATTTATTTATTTATATCGAAATGTAATAAAAATTAAAATGTATCAATCATTATCAAAGGTCATTGAAATGCCCAATCAGAGCAAACTATCCTCTGTCCTGCGCGTAGCACCAATAATTAATGTTTATTTAAAAATTTCCTGACGCCGTGGTAGTTAATCGATTTTAGTTTTGCAAATTGAAAATGAAAGGTACAGTATACTTCTATAAGCAAAAAAATTCAACTTGCTGGCTGCTTTATTTTCAGTCCTGTAACATTTTGAAAAAATGAATTTTTTTGCGAAAGCTGGATTGCAAAATTTATTTTGCAAAATCTATTGAACCGATCTTAATGAAATTTAAAGTACTGTTTTACTGTGTGGTAAAGTTTTTCTGGATGAAATATGAAGGTCCTAAGTGTAGCATAAATGGTTGAGAAACGTAAAATGCGAATATTTATTTTTGTATGGTTTTTTCGCAATTATTGCTATTTTGCAACAGGGCTATTTTTTTAATTTTTAACTAATTCTATATTGTAGGAAATTTATTTACCCAACTTTTATGTTAGTACAACTTTTCTCGGAAATGAATACTTTTAAAGTTATAATCAAAAACCGAAGAACAAAATCGAACTTTTTCTTAATTTTTTGACATTTTGATTATTTAAACAATGTTCCGGATCTTTTTGAGAGGGAGGATAACTCAAACATTATTATTTGAGGTGTTTTCAATACAAGCAATTTCTGCAAAAAAAAATTGAGTCACGTCCAAATATAATTTTTACAGATGCGCTCTGGTCTATATCGCCTCCTCTCCTTTTTACTGGCAAAATTCCTGCTTTATGATACTCCTTTAATACCCTTTTAATTCGGTTTTTTTCAATACCCAGTATCGCTACGAATGTTTTTTACAAACAGGGATTGACCCTCTTGAAGTGTTGATGGTGTACTTCACACTGACTGTTTTTAGTTTATTTAGAACGTTTTCTTTAATTTTGGTACCCGGTCGTTTTAAATTATTTGTCAGGCAGTGCTTTAATACAAACATATCTTGATACGATTTTGATGGTTTGCTATAAAAGCTTTCGTTGAATTTTCTAATATCAGTCATTGTCAACGAAGTACCTTGATGAATTTTAGTGTTATGAGCACACCTGGGAAATTCAGGAAGGCACCGCAGAGAATACCTAAAAAAGGAAAATGATATAATGATTTGGACTAGAATATGGTTCGGCTGTGTTTTCGTTTTGCAACGAAATTGAAAATGGTTATTCATTTTTGAAAATGATATAATTCAATCAGTTATTAAACAAAAACTTTAATGTGAATACCTTTGTATTTTTGCTATTGCTCGTTTCCACTGATCCTTATTTACCAATGTTTTTCGCCCTTTACCTGCTGGAGTTGGTTCAATAATAATGTTTTCCATGGTTAATTTACAATGTTTAATTGTTTATTTTCATTAGCACTAATACATAACCTATGTTTACCACGTTTGATCGTAATGTGAGTACGAAGTCAGAACAAAACATAAACCCAATAACAAACAGAACAAACATGACGGCACGTGACTAAGAAGTCGCATCCGGATTGGTTTGAAGGCAAATGTTTGCTTTTGCACGTAAAAAGTGTACACAAATGTCTGCTTTTGCATCTAAAGCTAAATTTAAACTAGAATAATGCCATTCAAATGTGTGTTTATGAATCTAAGAGTCAGAAAATCCCGATTTATATCAATGTTTACATAAGGGATCCATATATACTCATTTTTTTAAAAAATGTCAAATGTCTGGTTTTGCTTTTATACGCTTATGAACTCGATTGATATTGACTGGAGCCTGGAGGAATGCGTGATTAACCAAGAGTATTACAATAAACTCTTGGTTAATAATGCAATACTCGGTTGTAATACAATAAACTCTTGGTTAATCACGCACTCCTCCAGTCAATATCAATCTAGTTCATATTTACTTGATTATTGACATTGAGTAAAGTTTAACGTGAGGTTTAGACATATGAGTATTATAATATAACTACACCTCCACTAATTGGATGCGACGAATTAAATTAGACTAGATTTAGGCGACAGGACCTCTCAGGTTGTCATCAAGGTAAATCCATGCAAAACAAATAAGAATAACACTATAGCTTCGAAAATTTGAACATGGAACGTAAGAAGTTTATACGAGTCAGGAAAATCAGTCCAACTGTGTTGGAAATGTGCAGAATGAAGACTAAGAACATGGCTGATTTCGACGTTTATTACATTACCAAAGAAAACAAAATCCGTATCCTGCAGTGATTTCCGGACCATCCATCAGCTTAATGGGCCATATTTTAAAATTATTTCCAAAAATTATACATCAAGCGCGATATGCTATTCCAACGATGTAGAGACGTAAAATGCGATACCTATGCATACTTCATTGATTACCATAAAGTGTTCGATACAGTAAAGCACGAAAACTGATGGAGATATGACAAATATTGGAATAAACACCTGTGATCTTAGAATTATTAGCAATCTTTACTGGAATTAAACATCGTCTATCCGGACAGAGGCAGGAGAATCAAACGATATCAAAATTAAACGTGGAGTCCGTCAGGTATATATATTATCACCACTGCTGTTCATCCTCTACTCTGAACAAATTTTTCAAGAAGCAGTGGATGATGTTGAAGCCAGAATTTAAATTAACGGAGAATGTATCAATAACCTAAGATACGCAAATGACACGGTGATATTTAACAAAAAATTTGGATTTATAAATTGTATAGAATAGAATAGAAATATGCTTTATTGTCACTGAAAATTATACAATTTTATGGACAAAGCTTAACATAGAGTAACAAAAAAATATAAATAACAATAACAAATACAATTTTCTGAAATTAGATAAAATCATCAATAAAAAAATATATAAACAAGTTAAAAGAGTGAAGCAAAAAACAAAACCAATATATTGAAAAATTACTATAAATTGCAAAATTGAACATACAACATATAATAAAACACAAACAATGAACTAATAAGTTTAAGCTACTGTATGTGACACCCAAATACAGGGTGTCCCGGAAAATAGTGCGTTCCTTTAAGGTATGGATAGAATACACAATTTGGAACAAAAAAGTCCTATACCATTTTTTTCTAAAGTTAACCGTTTCCAAAAAAAAGTTAACATTGTTTTCCATATACCTGTATTTTAATGTTTGGAAATTTTAATAAACTGGCAACATCGTACGCACTACGGAATAATAGCAGATAATAAGAACTCGTTTGTGATTGTGATTTACAGTATTTAAAATAATCCAACCTAATTAGTCCTGTCGCCAGGGGGGGTACAACGGCCTCGTTAATTCAGATGGACTTACCCAAATTTTTTTTATGTATTTTGACCCGTAGAACACGAATTTTTTGGGTAACAGTTGATCCGGATGTCGATAAGATTGTTATAGACCAAGAACTTGAGGAATCAAATAACAGCGATTTTTGGCAAAACAAAACAATATTTTGTATTTTTTGGGTCATTTTAAGCAAAAAATATTTCTACAAGTTTTTTAGTAGGATGCACAGTTTTCGAGATAAACGCGGTTGAACTTTCAAAAAATCGAAAAACTGCAATTTTTAAACCCGAATAACTTTTGATTAAAAAATAAAATAGCAATTCTGCTTAGCGCCTTTGAAAGTTCAAGTCAAATTATGTCGGTTTTGATTATTTGCATTGCTAAAAATTTATTGTGTTATTGCTAAACAAAGCTACAAACAACTAGTGCGTGAGTGATGTTTCTATGATTTCTCATTTAAAATCGAACGAGTAGGTAGAATAGGTACTAGTGCAATCAAGACTATTTCTACGTTACATGCGTTAAAACGCATGTAAAAGCACGGGAAACCCTACGTGTTTATAGCTTTGTTAAACAATAAAAAAATAAATTTTTACCAATGCAAATAATCAAAACCGATATAATTTGACTTAAACTTTCAAATGCGGTAAGCAGACTTGCTATTTTATTTTTTAATCAAAAGTTATTCGGGTTCAAAAATTGCAATTTTTCGATTTTTTTAAAGTTCAACCGCGTTTATCTCGAAAACTGTGCATCCTACGAAAAAACTTGTAGAAATATTTTTTACTTAAAATGGCCCAAAAAATACAAAATATTGTTTTGTTTTGCCAAAAATCGCTGTTATTTGATTCCTCAAGTTCTTGGTCTATAACAATCTTATCGACATCCGGATCAACTGTTACCCAAAAAATTCGTGTTCTACGGGTCAAAATACATAAAAAAAACTTGAGTAAGTCCATCTGAATTAACGAGGCCGTTGTACTCCCCCTGGCGACAGGACTAAATAGTAGGTCATACTTATGTATTTATTATTTGTTTACTAAAATTATTTTCTTTTGAAATGTATTGAAATACCTATTTCATAATTTTAAACGAATTACACATCTTTTAACATAAAAACACATCTTTTAACTGAACTAGTATTATGTATTTAGTAAGGTTTAAATGGGTTGAATGCTGAGTATTGCTGAGGGCTTTAACTGAATTACATAGTTTTAATAGTTTACAGTGGAACTTAAATACACCAGATAATGTCTCAGTAATTTGTTTACTTGTTAACACTGGTTAAGAAAAGAAAAAAAAATAAATAGAGAATTTAGGTTTTGTAAACAAAAATTAGCAGTGCGTTCCGGCACTGCTAATTTTGCCATGACACCACTGCTTGTGAACTGAAATAACTAAGTTGTACTTACTTGAAAATAATTATTATACCGAATAGATGTTTCAAGTAACCTTTTACAAACACCATTTCACAAAAACCAAAACATTTTGAAAGAAATTAGTTATAGTATGCCTCTCCATTTAGTGATCTGCCATAAATAATCAACGTAATAACGTAATAATAGGTAATACACTCACGATTCGAAAACATTTTCGGCATTGACACTAAACAGGATTCTTTAAAACTATCTGTTTACTATCTATCTTCTATCTATTTACATGGGACTGTCTATGCTTAAATTTGCGTACCGCACATAGTTGTCAGATTTAAATTTGCGTACCAAAATGTATTTTAATTTTTTGGTCAAACGGTTGCATTTAGAAAAAAATGTTATAAGAGTTTTTTGTTTTACATGGTGCCTTCTACCTATACCTTTAAGGAACGCACTATTTTCCGGGACACCCTGTATAGACAAATATACTTTAGTTACTTATACATTGCTGTAATTTCTTAGTATTCATTAAGAAACTCTTCTACTGAATAATATGGTCTTTTAGATAAATGAGCTTTTGTCATTTTACGGAACTTGTGGAAAGATCTTGCAGATTTAAGTTGTAAAGGGAGATGGTTGTATAGTTTTTTTGCGGAATATATTATAGATTTAGCTTAAGATACAGACAAGCTTTTCTACAAAATCACTGAAATTATAGTCCACGTCCGTAGAAGGAAAATGCCGGTCAGAAGTTAAACATAAATTTTGGAATTTATGAAAATTCCGAGCGGAAAAAATTCTACCTAAACGTCGAGTTTTCGAGGAGGGTTTGCTGTAGATGTTAAATTTCGTATATACTGCTTCATGCACTTGTATGGGAACAAGGGATGCTGTATTCGGCTTGAAAGCGGTAGTCCAGAGATCAATAGACATGAATTAGTGCATGTAATTATGTATTCAGACTTTGACATGGCATTTGATATGGTTCAATATAAACAGCTTGTAGTTATTAAAAGCAAAAATATTGACAGTCGTGATATGAACGTTATATCTAATCTATATTGGAATCAAACTGCTAACGTGAGAGTTGACAACTAGAATACCCGGGATATTAAAATACAGAGAGGAGTCCGCCAGGGTTGAGTGCAGTCGCCATTACTCTTCAAGGTCTACAACATTTAAAGAAGCGCTCTCATATTCCATAGAAGGTATATCTATCAATGGAGAAGTTTTGAATAACTTACATTTTGCAGACGTCATGGTAATAATTACGGAATGTAACAGTGATTTACTGAACCTAATGCAACGCCATAATGAATGCTATCATGAATACGAATTTAATATGAATTTGAAGAAAATGAATGTCTAGTTACACCAACAAATCTTACGTTCCAGCTTAGACCAATTCAGCTTACAGATTTAACTTATTTTGCTTTACCGAATGAAGTTTAATTATTTTGCACCATAATTTTCGATTCTTATCGATCCAATGGTATAATAATAGTTTGGGCAGATTATCGGAGAATAGGCCATTTTTGGAAAAAGTTATTTACCAGCAATTATATTGCTGAAATCGAATCTTATAAGTGTATATATTAATAAAATAGGTATGCAAAGTCCGCAGGTAGTGTGCTACTTTTTTTCTAAACAAAATGGCGCCGGAAAATCGTGTTTTTTTCAATTTTTGCTCTATAACTCCAAAGATTTTAACTTTACACCAAAAACACCCAAATAAAAATTTACCGTAATTAAATTCCGCATAGAGACGTCTTTTTCCCGATTTACTTCGATATAAAGGTTCCTCGGAAAATGCGGGTTTTTCCAACAAAATCTTTAATTTTCAACTAAAATTTTACATAAATAATTGTTTATCAATAATTAAATAAGTTGGTAATATAAAAGTTCCTTTCGTATAGATTGTAATTCCAGAAGCCGATGAGAAGTGAGTGAACAGTCTAGCAACAATTGAATTGTAAATTAAAAATTTGCGGTCGCTGTAATAACCACAATAATAATGATACATAAGAATAACTATGATTTTTGTATAAAAATGCACTGTACCTATCTAATATATTCTACAGAATTGAAATTGGACTATTTAGGCGGCCTCAGGAATATTTTAAAATTATAAACAATTTTTTGGCTTATAAACAAATAAAATATCTAGAAAAATATTAAACTCAATTAAATCATGAAAACGGTAATGGTAAAAAAGCGGCAGGATGCTTCTTTTATAAGAAAAAACGTTTAATTCTGATGAGTAATTCCTGAGATACAACCAGATAAAGTTGACCGGCATTTACAGCAAAGATATGAACAATAGGATCATAATTTTCAAACCGTCACCTTTTTATTTTTGTCCCCTTTCTCCACACAATTTTCATATCTTGAAAGTACTGATAACATCTATTATTATAATAAAAACTATCAATATTACGAGTGAAGTTGCCAAAAAAAGCAAAATTCCAATAAAAAATTAGGTTGGAGAAAATGTAATCTCAAAGTTCAAAATCGGTATACGTTAAAAAAATGCATTTTCTCGGCTTCCCATGGAGCAATTTTCTTTATTCTTTTTTTGTTCCCAAGTAACTCGAGTAGAGCCATCTAACTAATGCATTATTAAATGTCAAACTTGCTTTTGTTTTGTTATAATAGATTCATTTATTTATAAGAAAAGAAAACTACATATGTTTTCCAGTTGTAGACTTTTTTTAGATAAATTTACTACAAGTGTACCTTTTAACGTTAAAAACACAAATATTCTCATTTGAAAGCTGTATAATTATTTAAACAATCTTTATTTAAAAAAATTAAAAATTTTTGTTATAATAAATAAATTAATTTATTATAACAAAACAAAAGCAACTTTGACATTTAATAATACGCCAATCAAGTTAGGTTTTTACTAGACATAACGGAAAAGACGAGGTTTGACAGTTGAAATGTGTAGTATGAGATATTACAAAAAGACTACCATCTTTGGATTCAGCAATTTTTTAGTGGAACATTTTTTAAATAAACAATCAAAACGTCAAACTTAGTTTTTTACTCATAACTTAAAAACTTGTTTATTTAGAAATATGACGTCCACAGGTAACTTTCTCAGAATACAAAGATACATCGAATGAGATACGCTAAATAAAAATCGGTTAATAAACAAAAAAGTTATTGCAAAACGGATGACAAAATCACTGTTTTGGAATATAGTTAATAACAATTTGATTGTTTGTTAAAATACGTTTTAATATACCCAAAATTGAGGGCACTATGGTGTTTGAATGGTGTGCAAAAAATGGTCCAGATCTGTTAAATAGTTTTCGTAAAATTGAATTTGTTTATAAATTTTTTTGAAAAACGAGCTAATTTCTGAGGCTGGTCCAGTTAATATGGCTGAATGTATCTCAATAATCCGGGGCTCATTTCCTTCGTTAAGATGTATACTAACAGCTTATGAAAAAAAAAAGTAAAAAAAATTACATATACGTACACAAAATTATTTGTTAATAAATAGCAGTTTTTAAGCTTATAAACAATTACAATAATTTCGTAGAAATTAGATCAAATTAAATGGCAATAAAAAATACCGAAAGCTGGTTAAAATACACAACTTTCAAAAACAATTTTTAGGTCCTACGACCCTTGGGGTCTGAGATAGCCCCTTTTTTGAAAAAATCACTGTTACCGTTAATTAACAACACTAAGAGCTGAAATTAACCAATCTTTTATAAGAAAAGTCAAAGTTTTTAACAAAGTTTTTAGTAAGAAACAATGTTAAAAATTGTTTAAATAGGAGTGTTATAAACACAGAGTATTTTGCGTTCCGACTAAAGTAAAAAATAGCGGGCGTAGTCGACTGACTGAATAGTGGGCGCGATTGGCGACCGGCATGCGGCAGCAACTATTAAAATTAAGTTATCCCGACCACAAACATCCACTTTCAGGTGAATGACAAATTTTCGTCATTCCTTATGTTTTCGAGGTCTCTGAATCCGAATATGGAGTTAATTTTTTTCTAGAATTAGTGGAACATGTTTAAAAATCAAATTTTATGCAAAAATGCGAAAAATCAATTTTGATGATTTTTCAATTTTAACTCACTGTATTTTTGGTCGCTGTAAATATTTCCTTTTGAAAATTTTACTGTGTTATCTTCGAAGCATTTAGATAACAATGAGATTTGTCCAAAATGACTCAACACGTTAAAAGAGAAGTTGTTCATTTTTAAACATTTTGTCATCAGATTTCGTTAGTTTCATGTTTACTTAAAAAAGTTGAGTGACAAACTTTTTAGTTTATAATTTTAATTAACACAGAAATAAAATATACTTTATGAAGAAGTTTTCCAAAAAAAAATTAATTTAAAATATGCAAAAGGAAAAATGTTATGTGGCTTTATAGACGAGCGGCACACCCCAAAAAAGCTTATTTCTCGAGATACTGATACTAATTTTGGTCATACTTTATATTTTTGATGGTGCTCAAAACTAAAATTAGGGTTGTTTTGAATTTTACGTGGGGGAACATTATCAAAATCGCAACTTTACCCTAAAAATAAAAAAAAATCACGTTTTTTGAGTTTAATTTGCTACAACTCTGTTCCATTGTAATATTTTTTTCTGATATTTTTGTAGTATATATTTCTCACCTTTCTGAAGACAATGGGACCTGCTTCAATATTTCTGTCTTGCCATAAAGAAAGTTATAAATTGTTTGAAGTAAAAGGTGCAGATTCTTGAATTGCAAAGTTTAATCGCAAAAGTTGAGTAACAAAATTTGAAATTTAGCTGTTTAATTAATTTTAAGTTAAAATCTAGAGTACAGAGAACAAAATTTTTTATAGAAAAAAAATGGTGTAACTTTTAATTTTAAGAAAAACGTGATTTCATCTTTTTTTTATTTTTAGGGTAAAATTGCGATTTTGAAAATGTTTCCCCATCTAAAATTCAAAATAAAACTCATTTTCGTTTTCAGCACTATAAAAAGTATAAAGTAAGACCAAAATTAGCCATTCACCACACCGTGGTTGATATCTCGAGAAATGAGCGTTTTTTTTTACCACTCGTCTATAAGGTGGCGTAACTTTTTTTCTGTTGCATATTTTGACTTTGTGGCCTTTTTATTGTTATTTTTTAAATTTATTTATTTAAAATATAATTTTACTAAATAAATGTGCAACATAATAATATTCATAAAATTCAAGTTTCTACCAAAATATATAAATATAATATTAAGCTTTAAATCCGGTATACTGTCAATGTTAAAAATGAGCTGCAACGGTCTAGCGCTAGCGAATGCTAGTCCGCGAATTTATTCTCATTCGGCTGCGCCCATCATTTTTTTTTTACTTTAGTCGGAACGCAAAATACTCTTTCTTTATAACAATACTGTTTAAACAATTTTTAACATTTTTTTCTTGCAAAAACTTTGTTAAAAACTTTGACTTTTCTTATAAAAGATTGGTTAATTTCAGATCTTAGTGTTGTTAATTAACGTAACAGTGATTTTTTCAAAAAAAGGGGCTATCTCAGACCCCAAGGGTCGTAGGACCTAAAAATTTTTTTTAGAAGTTGTGTATTTTAACCAGCTTTCAGTATTTTTTATTGCCATTTAATTTGATCTAATTTCTACGAAATTTTTGTAATTGTTTATAAGCTTAAAAACTGCTATTTATTAACAATTAATTTTGTGTACGTACATGTAATTTTTTTTACTTTTTTTTTCATAGGGTATTAGTATACATCTTAACGAAGGAAATGAGTCCCTGATTATTGAGATACATTCAGCCATATTAACTGCACCATCCTCAGAACTTAGCTCGTTTTTCAAAAAATTTTATAAACAAATTAAATTTTGCAAAAACTATTTAACAGATCTGGACAATTTTTTGCACACTATTCAAACACCATAATGCCCTCAAGTTTAGGTATATTTAAACATACTTTAATAAACAATAAAATTGTTATTAACAATATTCAAAAACAGTGATTTTGTCGTCCGTTTTGCAATAACTTTTTTGTTTATTAACGGATTTTAATTTGGTGTATCTCATTCGATGTATCTTTTTTTTCTGAAAAAGTTACCTGTAGACGTCAAATTTCTAAATAAACAAGTTTTTAAGTTATGAGCAAAAAACTAAGTTTGACGTTTTGATTGTTTATTTAAAAAATGTTCCACTAAAAAGTTGATGAATCCGAAGATGGTAGCCTTTTTATAATATCTCATACTACACATTTCAACTGTCAAACCTCGTCTTTTCAATTATGTCAAAAAACGGCTTAGTTTTTACTAACTTGATTGGTCTATAATGCGTTAGTTAGATGGCTCTACTCGAGTTACTTTGTAAAAAAAAAAAGAATGAAGAAAATTGCTACATGGGAAGCCGAGAAAATGCATTTTTTTAACGTATACCGATTTTGAACTTTTAGGGCCGGTTGTTCGAACGCTAATCAAAAATGATCATTATCAAATATTTAATCACTGTCACCAACTGTCAATGTCAACTTTGTTTGGGTTGTTGAAAACATAATTATGGATTACAATTATGAAATTAGTTAATCAATTATGTTAATAATTGTTATGTTAATTGATTAACTAATCTCATAATTATAATCAATTATGTTTTCAGCAACCCAATCAAAGTTGACATTGACAGTTGGTGACAGTAATTAAATATTTGATAGTGATCATTGCTGATTAGCGTTCGAACAACCGGCCCTGAGATTACATTTTCTCCAACCTAATTTTTGATTGGAATTTTGCTATTTTTGGCAATTTTCACTCGTAATGTCGATAGTTTTTATTATAATAATATAGGTCTGGATCCCGCGTATGAAAAAAAGTTGATTAATAACAAGCTGAAAATTTGTTAATAGCTTAAGGGTGTCTAGTCGAATAAACTTTGATATATGGGAACACTGTAACAGGGGCAGTTTTAATTGTGGAACAGGTTAAAAATTTGGAACGGTCAGACCACGAAAACGGCACATTTATTTTGTCCGACAGAACAGACTTAAACTCTCCGAACAGAGATTAAACTCTCATGCAGAAATCGGACTGCTATTTATCACCTGTCATAATTCCTGTCATTTGACATATTCTACATCTTCCACTCATTAAAACGCCCATTTGGTGATAAATAGCAGTCTGATTTTTGCATTAGAAATTAATCTCTGTTCGGAGAGTTTAAGTCTGTTCTGTCGGACAAAATACATGTGCCGTTTTCGTGGTCTGACCGTTCCAAATTTTTAACCTGTTCCACAATTAAAACTTCCCCTGTTCCAGTGTTCCCATATATCAAGGTTTGTCCGACTAGACACCCTTAAGGTATTAACAAATTTTCAGCTTGCTATTAATCAACTTTTTTTTTCATACGCGGGATCCAGACCTAATAGATGTTATCAGTATTTTAAAGATATGAAAATTGGTGTGGAGAAAGAGGACAAAAATAAAAAGGTGACGGTTTGAAAATTATGATCCTATTGTTCATATCTTTGCCGTAAATGCCGGTCAACTTTGACCGGTTGTATCTCAGGAACCATTCATCAGAATTAAAAGTTTTTTCTTTTAAAAGAAGCGTCCTGCCGCGTTTTTACCAATACCGTTTTCATGATTTAATTTGGTTTAATATTTCCCGAGATATTCCATTTGTTTATAAGCCAAAAAGTTGTTTATAATTTTAAAATATTCCTGAGGCCGCCTAAATAGTCCAATTCATCGAGGTAAATCGGGAAAAACACGTCTCTGTGCAAAATTTAATTACGGTGAATTTTTATTTGGGTGTTTTTGGTGTTAAGTTAAAATATTTTGAGTTATAGAGCAAAAATTGAAAAAAAACACGATTTTCTGGTGCCATTTGGTTTATAAAAAAAGTAGCACACTATCTGCGGACTTTGCATACCTATATTATTAATATACACACTCATAAGATTCGATTCCAGCAATAAAATTGCTGGTATTTAAATAACTTTTCCTTGTATTTTGCTAATTAGCCCAGAGTATAACGCGTATGTTTCGTAAGCTTAGCTTAAAGCACGTCTTAAGCTTAAGATTTGTTGGTGAAACCAGGCATAAATGCATGATAATGACTAAATCAGTAATTGATACAAACATCAAACATCCAATTTATTATTGAGTATACTGTAATTGAGAATGTGGACATCTTCAAGTACTTCGGATCATAACGAAAACTTATGGATAACATCAACAAATGACTGTCAAAAATATTCTTTAAATTGTCCAAAAATACAGCATCCATATCCAAATGAAAAATATGTTACCAAATTATCCTATTGCAGCCTAACTATATAATTAGTTAACTGTAATGTTCCTACTAATGTTCCTATATGTTCCTACTTAATAGAAAATATTACTTTTTTCGTCTTCATTGCAGAGTTATTCCTATTAGATAAATTCCAGCCAATGTTTTATTGTTTACCTTTGTATGTCAATTTCCCAGATAATAATAGCTACCCTTACACGATCGCTTTAACGGGACCTGTTAAAAGTGTTAGTTAATTGAACTTTTACCCTTATTCTATTTTTAGACGTGGCGTTAGGGCTCAGAAATGGAAAGGACATCGATAGCTGACAGAGCAACAGACAACGGCAATTAGTGATTAAAAACGGAATATTTACCACGCCATAGAACAACGTGATTTTGTTTTACTGTAGAAGAACTAAATACCATCACGCAACGAATAGGCTTTCTAAAGTGACGAAAAATACTCGTAGCATGCTACAGGGAATAACTGGTGATTTATGTACTGCGAAGTGTAATACACTGCTCGAAAAATTCAGTTATATCGAGTTGTGCGTTTAAAAGATATAGACCTAGTCGTAAATTTCGTTAAACGTTATATTTATGGGCTTGTCGAGGGAAAATGTAAATATTTGCTATAAAATTTGCATAAAAATTCTAATACTTATTTTGATATATCGTGAAGGTTTGTGTAAGATATAATTAAAATTGTTCATTTTCTAGAATAGGGATAGGTATACATACTGATGGCAAAAAAAATTCAACAGTTTGTGTATAAATCACAGTAATGGGACGTGATTTGACCACCGGTGATTCAGTTGGCGTGATTTATAAATCACCGATAACTGCTGTTCCTGGCCAACTTCGATAACGGTGATCAGGAACCAGATACATCAGATATCAGTTTTAGGGTAACTGTCTCAAAAAACTGTCGATAAATATTACGATATTCTCGGTTAACGCGACTTGGGGAACGGCGATTTACATCTGAAGATCTACCAGCTGCAGTTTAGGAACTGTGAAAAAATACGAGGTATTTTATACCATTAGGTAATATGTATTGAACATTTTTTTCTTTCATAAAACATTCTTAAAAGTATGTTATTCCTCTCTTACAGAGGAAGCGACGTGAGGGTCTAGACGTCCTAGAATATTGCAAGGCCGTCATTTGCTCCATCTTAGACTTATAGTGGCAAGTGATATTATGATTTAGTTGCACCTGCAGGAAAGGTAAGAACAGTGACAAAAATCCACGAGGAAAATAAAATTCCTGTAGCTGGCTGTATACCATAAATCACAAAAATTTTAGTTGCTCACGCATGCATGCTATTGTAAGTATGACCTCTATCAATTCTTAAACTTAGTCAACTTTTACAATATTGTCTTTTTCGTACTTCCGGGCCTAAAGTGACAACTTCACTCCCTTGTGACAGGTACTAAAGTGTCACATTTAATCCCTCCGGGATTAAATATTGACGAAACTCCCGGAACGATTAAATCACAAACAAACGAATTTAAGGGATATTTTATTGAAAAATATAATTAATTAGAATGGTAATTAACGTTAATATTCAAATTAATATTGTGACAGTTCGTCATCTATATATCATCGAAGTAGACTAACAGCGCATTTTCAGTAGGTTGTCTCACATTTTTTAAGCGGCACCACTTTTTAAAAGCATCGTACTGCTGCTCGTATAGTTTTCTAGATTTCGGTGGTAACAATTCTTCACCTACTTCGGCTGCTCTTTTATCAATATCAGATACACCTTCTTCACTCATGATACCAATAATTATCAATAACAATGTTTCTTTACAATGACACTAGTAATGACAATGTTTCTAAATTATAACTGTCACAACGCAATGTTACTATGGTAACTTATTTTAAAGACAGTTTATTAAATGAGTTGAAGAGAGAAAAAACTGATTGAAATTATTGAAATAATTAATAAAATCATACCGGAAGTACGAAAAGTATCGTATATACCTTGCGACTGAAGTACATTTAATCCTTCAGGTAAATTATGGCCCTCCCTGCGGTCGGGCCATAAACTTTACCTTCAGGATTAAATGTACTACTTCAGTCCCGCGGTATATAATGTACTATTATTAATCAAGTTATACTTATCATTTTAGGGCTTTTAAACACTGATAATGGATCAATTGTTAATCCGAAAACGTTTTGTTTTAGTGATGTAACCCTTAGTGGGGTCTTTAAATATACCTTTTACAAGGATCCAGTATTTTTTAAGAACAGTTAAGCAAAGATCGACTTACCGTTCGCTTTTGGTGTTACCTGTGATACCACATCATAAGTCTCGACGCTTAAGGCCTGTACACATGCGGGCGCTGAACGCTGCGTTTTACCTAATAAACCTTAACAAGTTTCAAGTTACCAAGGAACAAATTGTATCGTACACATGCAGGCGCTAGTTTAACAGGTAAACAGGGGTTTTAAGTGCCCACATGTGTGCAAAGCCTTAGGGTACGTACATGCCGAAGATAAATGGATGTGCGCGGTTTAGGTCACGATCGCGGTCCCTACATTGATTTCAAAACAAACCTTCATTTTCTTATGAGATCGCATGTACCAAGGATGTATCACTCATTCACCCTCGCGACCTATCATCGCGGTTTACAGCGATGTCGATGCCAAAACAAAATAGTTTGTTTTACATCGTGATCGAGCTGCTGATCTCGTGGTAAATTAAAGTTTATTGGTGGTTTTTAAACCATGTGACATTCGTCGGAGATACGGCTGGTGCATTTATTCATTCTTTGTTGTAATCAGGTTAAGACAAGTGTTGGTTATATGTAAACCGCAAATAACACTGTTTCAGTATGTTTAAATCATTTGTTTGGACTAATAACAATTAGAAAATTAGTTAGTGAAGAAGTCAAATCAGGTAGTTTTTTCAGTCGGCTATCTACGATTTGTAAGTTAGTATTTAAGTCTCTCCTATTTAGCTATTTATATATAAAAAATTGATAATTGTCAGTGTCAGAGAAAAAGTAATAAAAGTTGGAAAATTTGTAAAAAAGAACTAAATTTGATTGCATTTCTATTATTTAGTTGCAGCTAACCTAAGTTGATTAGTTTTTACTTCGAAACCTGGCAAGTTAAGGAGTAGAACGAGATAAAGAAGTAAAACTAAAGTAAAAGTTATCTTGTTCGAAACATTTTGGTGCCGAAACCAGGGAATTGAAGTAATTAAGAAGAGGTTAGCTGCTCTCCAGAGGAAGGAAACAGTCATTTTAAGTTCAAAAGTAAACTACTATTTACAACGATGTCAGCAAGCGAAGGTGAAAGTAAGCGTATATCAAGACCCCCTCCAAGAATGACATACACCGAGTTTGGAAATCCAATAGATGCCCCAACTCCAGTGAGAGTAAGACAACCAAAAGTCAATTCAAGCCGAAGAAGCTCATTGTCACGAGCTTCATCAGTATACTCAACAAGCAGTAACCAATCCGTAATTGCCCTTGAAAAAGAATACGCTTCAAGAGGCAAACACTCCGAGACAAAGAAAAAGATTGCTGAATTACAAATTAAGATCATAGAAGAAGAAGAGAAGGTTGAACAATGCTCTGAGGACTTTTCAACCCTAAAAGAGATCTCTCCAGAAGACCTGAGTGTAGATGATGCTGAGAAGCTAGTCAATGTACAAAAAAACCTGCAAGAAAGTAAGAAGACATTGAGGCACCTTCAGCTAAAACTACAAGGCTTTCAGTCGTTAAGTTTAGTTCAAGAAGAAGAGCTTAAGGATCTTGAAGAGCTTAAAAAGAAAAAAGCTGAAGCCATTCGACAATCAATTGCCGAAGACCAGTATTTAGAATCTGATGATGATGGTGAAGTCGTCGAAACCAATCCTTCAAATGAAGTAAACATACAAACTGAAGTGGAAGAAATACCACAAGTGAAGTGTCTACCAGAATCAAAAAATGTTCCAGTTGACCCAATCGTTTTGATGGTTCAAGCGATTTCACAGGTGTCTGCTACACAATCCCATTCTCGTAAAGAAGAGAAACTGCCAAAGTTCAATGGTTGTTCAGAAGATTGGCCACTATTCAAAGCTGAGTTTGATCGATCAACTAAAGAGTACAAAGTTGACAATTCAATCAACATTCGAAGATTAAGAGAAGCTTTGAAAGGAGATGCCTTGGAGACAGTTTCATTCCTGCTACCAAACATCGATAATGTAGAAAGCATCATGAAGACCCTAGAAGATAGGTTTGGACAACCAAAGTTTGTGATTGAAGGGTTATTAACTAAAGCAAGAGCAGCCCCTTCTCCATCAGTAACCAAACCTGAAGCAACAATCAAATTCGGAGTCGCTGTTCAAGCATTAGTGGCAAGCATCACGTCTTATAAAAGTAGCCAGTATCTATATTCCATTGAAATCCTGAGCACTCTGGTCAAGAAGATGTCGATAGAAATGGAAACTGAGTGGTACACCTGGCTTCGACAAGACACCTCAAGAGAAGAGAATCTGAAATATTTTTCACAATGGATTTCTATAAAACAGTCTGTAGCGTATCTTGTGTCAACTCCCACTACAGCTTCTGAAAATACAAATGACAAAGATAGAAAGAAGAAGCAGACTAATCTTGGAACAGTATCAACGAACCCCAAGCCGGATCGAAAAGAATACTGTGTGTACTGCAAAATTGAAAATCATCATGTAAGTGACTGTCGAAAGTTTTCTGCACTACCAATTAAGGAAAAAGACGAGTTTGTAAAGAAGAATCGTATGTGCTTTCGCTGTTTAAAGAAAAATCACACAGTCAAAAATTGCAAATTAAGAATGACTTGTAAAGTTGAAGGATGTAGAGGAAGGCATCATACATCCCTACATGATAATTCAAGATTCGATGAAGTTCAAGAAAATGGTGAAGCTATCCTTCAAGATCAATCAAAATCTCAACCTCCTTCAGCCCCACCAGCTACTCATATGCACTACCATCAGGGATCAGCAGTTACAGATACAGACGATGAAGTTGAAGAAACGTTATTATGGTATGCCCCTGTTCAACTTAAAGGAACTAATGGAACCACAATTTCCGTCATTGCTATGTTTGATACGGGAGCTCAAAAGGCTCTCATTCTGGAAGAAAATGTGAAGAAACTTAGTATAGATGGTAGATGGCGAGATCTTTCAATTGGATGGTTCAACGGACAAGATAACACGGACCCATCAATGACAACGAGAATAGAGATCTCAGGCGACTTTCCAAATGCAAAGACTTACATTTTGAAGTGTCATACAGTCCCAGTAATGAACTTGCCGTCTCAGACCTATTCTGCTTCAGAGCTAAAGAAGAAGTATCCGTACTTACGAAGAGCACCTTTCCCATCACTGAAGAATGCAACCCCATCACTGATAATTGGAAATGATAATATCTCCTTGTTCCTGTCACGAGATTACATTGAACAATCTCCTGATCTACCAATTGCTGTGAAAACAAAGTTAGTATGGACTCTTGCTGGAAATGGTGAATTGGTAACTGTAGAAAAACAAGGAAATTTCTCTATTTTCACTTGCAAGAAAACTAACAACGAAGATCTCTCTGAAGTCATGAGTGACTTCATTGCAGCCGAAGATTGTACAACATTCAAATCTGCGACACCGATGTCAAAAGAGGATGTGGAAACTTTGAAGATTTTGGAAGAAACAACGATTAAGAAACAAGGCTGTTGGGAAACAAGCTTACTGTGGAAAAATGATGTTCTACCTTTACTTTCGTCTGAAGAAATGGTAAGAAATAGACTGTTAACCATGGAAAGCAAAGCCGATAAGGATCCAGCTTTTGCTAAGTTATACACTACCAATTTCGAAGAATATATCTCAGCTGGATTTCTCCAGAAGGTTAAAGTATACCCTAACGAAAAAGAAGACAAGCGATGGTACCTACCTCATTTCTTTGCCTTTCACCCGAGTAAAAAGCCAAGTCTTGTATTTGATGCAGCTGCTAAAAGTAAAGGAAAGTCATTTAATGACTTCGTTTACACTGGACCCGATCTGCTACAACAACTTGCTGCTGTTTTTATGAGATTCCGAAGACATCGATTTGCTATTTCTGGAGATATCAAGCAGATGTTTCACCAAGTTGCACCGAGAAAAGAAGATCGACCAGCCCAAACGCTTTTGTATCGTGGAATGGATGGTAATCGAGAACCTGATTCGTATGAAATGTCAGTATTGTTTTTTGGATGGACATACTCACCGACCTCTGCAATCTATGCCAAGGATCTAAATGCAAAGGAACATATAAACCAATATCCAGTTGTAGTTAATTCCATCATTAAAGATACATACATTTACGATTTCTTGAGTGGAGCTAAAACGGAAAAACAGGCAATACAAATGCAGAAAAAGGTTAGAATGATTCATGAGAATGGAGGTTTTACCATCGTCAAATGGAGAAGCAATTCGGTGAAAGTTACAAATGCAATTCCTTCAGAGCTACGAGCGGAAGGAACGATCCAAATTTCATTAAAGTCAGATTTAGGAATTGAAAAAACACTCGGAATTTTTTGGGATCAAGTAAAGGACTGTTTCATATTTGAGCTGGATACGAAAAGGATACCCAAGTATATTCTAAAAGGACATAGGAATCAGACAAAATGTCAACTAGCAAGTTTCATAATGAGTATTTTCGACTCGCTAGGATTTCTCACCCCATTGAAAGTGAAAGGAATCATCGGGCAGCTATGTTGGAAATTCAAAGTAGACTGGGATGATCAAGTACCATACGTTATTGACATCCGCTTCAAGGACTGGTTGGAAGAACTTCGAGTAAGTCCTGAGTTTGAAGTTCTAAGATTCTACGATGTGGATTTAAGTATGGAACTCCAACTTCACATATTTTGTGATGCTAGCGAAGAAGCGTTTGCACCCGTTGCTTATGTACGAGGTCATGCGAGAGGGAGCTTAAGAGTTTCAATCATCGCAGGAAAAGGAAAAGTAGCATGGCCAAGGATTTCGACATTACCAACTGCTGATAACAGTCAACTTGAGAAACGGGCCATAATCAACTTCATTCATGAGAGGGAGCCGTTATATAAAATGCCTGTTCCGGATGTCAAGAAGATTGAAAATTTAAATAATTATTTAAATTTCATTCATTTCATTATTTTTCATTCATTTGGTTGTTATTTGTGATTCATTTTAATTGATTGTAAATTTCTTTAAGATTAATTAATCTTAGAGAGGGAGAATGTTTCAGTATGTTTAAATCATTTCTTTGGACTAATAACAATTAGAAAATTAGTTAGTGAACAAGTCAAATCAGGTAGTTTTTTCAGTCGGCTATCTACGATTTGTAAGTTAGTATTTAAGTCTCACCTATTTAGCTATTTATATATAAAAAATTGATAATTGTCAGTGTCAGAGAAAAAGTAATAAAAGTTGGAAAATTTGTAAAAAAGAACTAAATTTGATTGCATTTCTATTATTCAATTGCAGCTAACCTAAATTGATTGATTTTTACTTCGAAACCTGGCAAGTTAAGGAGTAGAACGAGATAAAGAAGTAAAACTAAAGTAAAAGTTATCTTGTTCGAAACAAACACTGAAAGGAAGGTATCATTGGTATGTTCTGCCCGTCATCGATGTAAACCTCGACCGCGATCGCGACCTACACCGCGCTCATCCATGTATCTTCGGCATTTTCGTACCCTTAGAATATTATAGAGTTCGACAAAACTGGAATGGCCAATGGGGTTTTGTTTGCTTCAGTGATGAATCGAGGTTTTGTTTGGGTGTGACTGATGGACGCATAAGAGTAAGACGTTTTCGAGTGAGAGAAGAAGAACATGTAAATTATACACTGTGTCCGTAAAGTATGGAACAAATTCTTTTTTAGCTAAACAGAGCATTTTAAGAAATAATCCTGAAACACGTCGATTTTTGATTTTAATTTACCGTATTTTAAAATAATATTTTAATATACAGGGTGAATTACTTTCAAGTAATGACGTCACCGTCATTTTTTTTAAATGGAACACCCCCATTTTGTTTCAATTTTCGGATTACTCTAGCTGAACTGATTCCAAAAATGTATCACATGTTGATGATTCAAATTGGTACAGGGTGGACAAAAATACAATAGCTTTGTGTGTGTTCATAAAGTATCGCGTTAGTTAAATTAACAATATTATCAAAAATACTTATTGTATTTTTGATATTTTAATTAATTTTTGATTTTAATTAATTTTTGGTATTGTTTAATTTAATATTTTAATTTAATATCAAAAATTAATTAAAATTTAATATTATGAGTACACACAAAACTATTGTATTTTTGTCCACCCTGTACCAATTTGAATCAACATGTGATACATTTTTGGAATCAGTCAGCTAGAGTAATCCGAAAATTGAGACAAAATGGGGGTGTTCCATTTAAAAAAAATTACGGTGACGTCATTACTCGAAAGTAGTTCACCCTTTATATTAGAATATTATTTTAAAATACGGTAAATTAAAATCAAAAATCGACGTGTTTCAGGATTATTTCTTAAAATGCTCTGTTTAGCTAAAAAAGAATTTGTTCCATACTTTACGGACACAGTGTATAAACAAACAAGGTGAGATTTACGCGAGTACATAAGAAATTACTGTAAAATTATTTTTTGTCGTTATCTAGTACACGTCTTGCGTGATAAGTACACAACCAAACTTATATGGAACCATCTGATAGTTTTTATTATTTCGTGCGAATTTAAAAAAAAACGAACATACGAAGTCAAACATAATTTATTTTAAAGCAATTAAATAAAAAATGCGTAACAATTAAATAAAACAACAAACAAACAAATTGAAACTAGATGTTTTAAAGTCAATAGAATAAAAAATTTCAATGTAAAACTAATAATACACACGGATAGCAGAACACAAAAGGGCTTTCAACAATAGAAAAACAGACACTTCTACATACGCACTTCACCTTCTATATCATAATCATTCTTTTAATGAACAGTTTCAAATTCTGCATATTCAAAATAAAGGTCTTAAGCTATCTTTATTAGAATCTATGGAAATTCATAAATTGAATAATAAAGATACAATTCTGAATGACCAACTCGAGACCCCACTCCTCAACCTCTTCAGTTAAAGACTTTAAAAAGGCAAACAAATAGTAAACTAAATCACTTGAGAAATGCACTCTGCCGAAACAGCTGTAGTGAGATAGTTGTAATAAATTTTGTGGAAGCATAGAAAACAAACGTTTTCAGTGTTTTATTGTTAGATAAAATGAACTTCCATCAAGTAACGGTCGAATCCATCAAAACTAATAATGTTTAATTTGTTTTAATTTATTTTTTTATTTATTTTTTTTGTAGTCAGTGTTATCACCCCTAGTCCTATGTAAGCTTCAGTTTGCGTGGGCACGCTCCTAATCAAATTTAAACATTTTGTTGTGGTAGGTTGTTCCATTCTCCAAGAGCAGCTTATACTAGCCATGCGGTGTTTTCTGGATTATCCCGGCGAGCTCTAATTTTTCTATTGAGTATATCCCATAAATACTCTATAGGTTTAAGCTGGGATGAGCAAGCAGTCCACTCCAAACAAGGGATACCTTCTGCTTCAATGATGTCTCTACTCACTCCAACGGTATGTGGACACGTAGAGGTCTATTATCATGCATGAAAATTAAATTTTCTCCTGTTGCATCTCTCCAGAGCCTAACTACAGGTTATCAACATACCTGTGAGCAGTTAAAATTGGTTGGATGAAAATTAAAGGAGTTTTTTTACGGATCATAATTCCTCTCCAGAACATTATACTTCCCCTTGTATATTTGTGAACAGATCTGACAGTTTTCGTTCTTGCTTGTCTTCTTCGACTTCTAAGTACATGATTTCGTGGGTCATCTGATTTCACACCAATCCTGACTGTTTCTGAAAATAGCACATTTTGTCAATTCCCAATGTTCCAGTTTTGGTGGTGAAGATACCAAGTTCTGCGATTTTGCGTTGCCTGGATAACTTGGGACCTCATAACTGTCTCCTGCTCTATACTTCTTGGCACGAACTCTTCTTCTTATCGTTTCAACTGAAAAAGTTACACCTGTAGCTTCCAAAAGCTGCCTTCGGAGCTGCAGATGAGAAGTGATTGGGTTTTTCCAGCTGATTGGACAATTAAACGATCGTCACGAGCCGTTATTACTTTTTGGCGACTTTCCCTTGCTTTATATTTAAGCTTTCCTAGTTCCTGTTACCTAGCATAGGTTTTGGACAGAACGCCCTGTATTACGCATAGCTCTACAGCTATGTCCCTCTGAGAACAATACTTGCTCCACAAGACCAATATCTTTCCCCGTTGTAAGTTCCATAACCCCACGTGAAGCATATTTTCGTTTTTGGACGCAAAAGTTAGTTTATTTATTTTCGTTCAATTTGCAACTCAAACAAAAAACCTATACGCCGTACCAAGCTGTACTATCTGATTGTCTTATATAGATTTGTTTATTTTCAATAAAATCCTTTATTCTTCGCAACAATAACAAGTTTTTTCAAAAGACTTAAATATTGCTTTGAAATACCTGGTGATTTCATATGTTTTATTGTGTGTATTTGCAATGATTACAATATAAAATTTACTATTATCTCATATTTTTAAAAACGTAGATGGATCAGTATTTTGTCCGTGAGTTACTTAACAACGAATCCTAACAACGGATTCTCCAAAATATTTCCGCTTGCATATTCTTTACAACTTTTTAAGAAACCCAGAGGTAAAACGCCGTTCCCTCGAAATTAACTTAAATATTGAATGATTCTTTAAACTTCCTCGGTTCTATTTTTTCCGAATGTACGGCAAAATCGAAAGCAATTTTATCGAACATCTGGAACTCCTTATGCAATATTGAAATGACTGCCTAAATCTGTTGTTATTGGATCAACAAAACAAACATCCAGGCCTTTAGCACTACTTATCTATCCCCATATGTTGAAGAACCAGGAAAACCCAGGAAAAACCTCCTGGTCTCTCCTCGTGAGTTACTATGGAATCACTAACACGAGAATTTTACTGTCATCGTTGCATATGGATGTCTTTTTAAAGACAAATCACATGCTATGATATTTTGTGACGGATATTCTTAAGTTAAAGTTGATTTCATGTAATCGAATGAACTATCTATCAATAAAGTCGTCCCAGGAACGTAACTCATAAATATTGACAATATCATTGTAAAGTCTTCTACTTTAAAATGTATATATAATATATGTCTGAATTGCCGATTTGAATGAGCCAGATTGAATTAGATTATTAGAATAATTTTTTACTAAGCAACAACATTTTTGTCTAATTTATTAATATTTTATATTTTGACAACGAAGTCGAAAGTGGAAGTCGAAGCGTTAATAAAATTATTTTTTGAAGGTAAATTGTGGCTTATTTCCCAATTAGAAGAGTAAATTACAAAAATGCCACCAAGAAATAGCTTCAGAACAATATTCACCAATAATGAATACCTCAACATATAGGTTAATGCATCTATCATAGTAACAAAAACTTTGAACTTTGAAAGCTTACAAATACAATTTAAACGAGGAAGCGATTGTAACACTAGGAAGTACAATTGGAAATAATACTATTTGGTAATTTATTCAGTTAGTTTGTAGGAAGTTTAATAAACTCTAGTTAAGCTATCAATCGGTATGTTCCACAATTATACACATGAAACTATAAAAATTTAGGAAGTTAAGATTAATGTGAGATTACAAATTAAGGGATTAATTTGTGATTTAACAGTCGTTATCTAGCAAATGTTTTATATGACAGCTATTTACAATATTTAATGTTGCAATAAACTATTCTATGTATTATTTCATATTTTTTAATAACGTTGAGAAAGCAGTATTTTGTTCGATAAGAGTTACTTAGACATTTCCTAACAACGGATTTGCTCAAAATATTTCCGCTTGCATATTCTTTACAACTTTTTAAGAAACCAAGAGGTAAAACGCCGTTCTCTCGAAATTAACTTAAATATTGAATGATTCTTTAAACTTCCTCGGTTCTATTTTTTCCGAATTTATGGCAAAATCGAAAGCAATCTTATCGAACATCTGGAACTCCTTATGTAATATTGAAATGACTGCCTAAAACTTTGTCTCAAGCAAAAACCAGATTTCATTTTTTAACCGTTCCACGGGAGCTTTTATAATTCTAAAATTTGATTGAAACTTTGTGTACCGGTAGCTTTTCCTCGGAACTTTTCGAAATTAGTTCGTGACATCGGTTAATGTCAAAAAATAAGAAATATCAGGCTAATTTAAACTTTACCAATGGATATGTATCGATACTGAAAAGTTTTTAACTTTTTGACAAGGTAATCTCGATATCAGGCAATTATCTTTCAGGGAAAAAACATCACGAAAATGTGAGCAGCTTTTTAAAAATGTTTTAAAACTTGTTTTTAATGAAACAACTTTTTAGTCAAAATATTGTGTATAATTAATTACTTACAAATTATATCTACCTTAAAAGATGGAAGCTGTGAGAAGAAGAGAACTTATACTAAAATATCTTAACAATATCTAAATTAGTATGGTCTAGAACAGTGTTTTTCAATCTGTTGAGGATCTTACACAAAAAAAAACAATTTAAGTTGGAAGGATGTGCTTATTTATTTTTCAAAAGTTTGTCAAATTGTGGTACTATTTTTGAAACGTTAATAATCAAATCATTTTCTATTTGCAGTCTATTTCTCTGTTTAGTTTTAATGTTTACCATTGAAGAAAATGCCAGTTCATACAAGTATAAAGTAGCGAATTGCACTAATAGTTTAAGAGCTTCCATTGCCAGCTGCGGATAGTGGTGTTTCCTTTTCATCCAAATACGTCGAAACTTTGCGAATAAAATTCCATTTTAAGCATGCCATCAGCACCTAAATCTAGAAAACATTCTTTCATTTTTGTGGTGACACCAGCCAAATCTATTGATTTCTCCAAAAAAGGTTTTAACATCCATCTACGCCCATTATCAGCTTCGGAGTGCAAGTTTGGAAAGTATGTCAAAAGGTGCTCCTGTAAACTATATGCAAGCTCTGTATCATGCAAGGAATGTGAGCCGATACTGCAAAACTTTGGTTTTTTGCATTATCTTAGGGAAGTTGGCTACAAACACAAATTTTCCTGAAAAGCTTTTACTTTAGCTTCAGCTATTAAAATATTCCCTTCTCTTCCTTGAAGGTTCTTGTTGAAATTGTTAAGGCGACTAAAAATATCTGCCAAAAATGCTAATTTTAAAAGCCAATAGGGTCAGAAAAACGGTAGGCATTTAGATTTTGCATAGTGTAAAAACAATAAAAATTCAGCTCTCAGTTCCAGAATTCATGTCAATACCTTTCCTTCGGATAGCCACCTGACTGTGTAATAAAGAAGATTTTGATGAAGTGAGCCCATATCTTCACAAACGATTCTGAATAGCCGGGTTTGCAAAGCTTTACCTTTGAGAGAATTCACAATTTTTATTACGTCCTTGCGCACGTCATTTAAATCAAAAGGTGCCAACTTAGCAGATAGAGCCTGTCGATAAAGAAAACAGTATGTCCAGGATATGTTTGGCATTATCGAGCTTATTTTGCAATGAGTTCCCTACTTTTGCCAGTAATAGCTTTAGCACCATCGCTACAAATAGCGATACATTTTTTCCAATCAATATTGTAGTCACAAGTGTTTTCCAAAAACATATCGTACAAACACTTGTCAGTAGTGTTTGCAGGAATTGCTTTGCAAAATAAGCTTCAAAGCGCCCACATGCTACAAACTGTGCACAGTCGGAAACATCAATAGATTCGCCAAACTGCAAAACAAAATGTTTCTTTAATTCTTGCCCGCGTGAATAACTGATAAATATACCAAAATATGAAAAAATTATTACTTAACGTATGTAGTCTTTTAATTACATTATTTCTTTAGTTTCCTATGACACAAGGGGGTCGTCAGAATATTTCAACCTGTAAAGGGGTCGCCAAATCAAAAATATTGAAAAACACTGGCCTAGAAGGTGAAGTGCCTAAGTAGAATCTGTTTTTCTATTATTAAATGCCTTTTTGTGTTTTGCTATACGTTTTTTAAAGATTCTTCTGGGTTGAACGATGTAACTTTTTGGTAGTTACATGTAAGTTTATATACACCACTGTGTAGGTGCTTTTCCTTTTGTCCCTTCTTGTTCTTATTATATTTGCTTAAATTGTTGTTTTGTTCTGAAATTTGGCGTGATTACTTTCCTAATTCAGGCGAAGTTAAACTTTACCAATGGATATGTATCGATACTGAAAAGTTTTTAACTTTTTGACAAGATAATCTCGATATCAGGCAATTATCTTTCAGGGAAAAACATCACGAAAATGTGAGCAGCTTTTTAAAAATGTTTTAAAAGTTGTTTTTAATGAAACAACTTTTTAGTCAAAATATTGTATATAATTAATTACTTACAAATTATATCTACCTTAAAAAATGAAAGCTAGAAGAAGAGAACTTATACTAAAATATCTTAACAAGCTCTAAATTATTATGATCTAGAACAGAGGTCGGCAACTTGCGGCCCTTTGCAACTTTTTGTGCGGCCCGCCAAACAAGAGCGTCATTTGAAATTTTGCTAGGGGGAGGCAAACAGTATATATGTTACAGTTCAAGTTGATTCTCAGTTAGAGTTGACTCCAACTAGTTGGAGTCAACTCCAACTGAAACGAGCAGTAAAAGTTGATTTTAAAAATTTAAATCAACTTTTACTAGTTGGAGTTGACTCTTCCTGGATCGATTCAGTAAATGTTGATTATACGAGAATCTCAAGTGCATTTTTGATGAGTGTGCGTTTCTTTGTTTTGACCGTTTCAACTACTTATTAGTAATGCCTGTAACGTCGCCCCCGTTAGGTAAATTATTCTGATTCGATTTTTTGCACAAAACTTACTCAAAGAAATACATCCGTATAACAATCCTTATAACAAATACACAGGGTGTCACGCGGTACCGCGATCGAAAAATTGTTTAACCAATTTTTGTTAACCAAATTCACAAAAATAATTTTTATCTACTCTATCTCATATTATGTAAAGCAGCGGTTCTCAATCTGTGGTACATGTACCACTGGTGGTACATATCATTATTTGCGGTCCTGCCAAAGACAAACCATTTTCATTTCCAATAATGACACGAGCCGTCTCACCGTGCCTCGGAGAGCACGTTAAGCCGTCGGTCCCCTTCGGCTAGTGTACATCGACACTAGTTATTACTTGAAACAGGGTTAAAGATGTAATTGGCGCCGGAACTGTCCGAAAGGCAAAAATGCCATACGAAGCCGTCGGTCCCCTTCGGCTAGTGTACATCGACACTAGTTATTACTTGAAACAGGGTTAAAGATGTAATTGGCGCCGGAACTGTCCGAAAGGGAAAAATGCCATACGATATTATATATTATGAAAGTCAGAAACTAAAAAAAAAATCAAAAATTAAAGCTACCTCTATAAGATCCTGAAGAAATTTTTGTCATTACATATTTCATTAATAAGATATTATTTTTAATTATCAACAATGAGCGCTAAGCGTGTATTGAGGCGGCCGTCAATGTGAGTGCGAGTGAGATTCACCATTGGACGGCCGGAATTGTGCATCTCTTTAGCACTCACCATTGACGGCCGCCTAATACGCACTTAGCGCTCATTGTTAATAATTAAAGATAAAGCGTAGTAATAAAATACAGTCATCTCTCTCTATAACGATATATCTCTCTATAATGATACTGTACTAAATAACTTAGGTTAATTTTCTCTATTGCCCGAGTTATCGATAACTTTACGCTTTTTCGAAAACATCTTGACTGTTCACAGACCGAGATACAACCGAAATTGAAACTTAGAAGTCGTCAATAGAGGACAACATCTGTGTGAAAACAGTTAAGGCACACCCCCTGAACGATAAAAGCGTGTACTAATTACTCAACTTTCGGCACATTGGATTGAAATTTGAACCACCAAATTTTTGCTAAATTGGAGCCACAAAATGAATCACTCACTAATCACTTTTTATCAAGTTACACCTACGCAAGTGTTATTCCCTGTGTTTCAATTAAGTGTTATCTTTAATTGGTAAAATTCTCACGGTTTAGTTATCTTAGTTATTGCCAAACGCAAATGTTTATCAGTTGTTTCTTGAAAAGTAAGGTCATCGAATATTGAAAAGTTATCAGAGAACGATATCGGTATAGAGAAAGAATTAATTGTCCTTATGACGAACCAAACAATGTTTAGTATTTTGATCGTTATAGAGGAATTATCGTTATATAGGGAATCGTTATAAAGAGAGACTACTAGTGACAAAAATTTCTGCTGGATCTTGTAGAGGGGGCTATAAACTTTGATTTGGTCACTTTCTGACTTTCATAATAATGGATTTTAACCGAGTCTTGAAAATGGCTATTTTCGCATTTTTCAAATTTTAAATCGCGTATAACTCGACAACAATCAATTTTAGAGAAAAATCACAAAATACCTTTTTTTACTCAGACTAACCCAAATGATCTAAACAAAAATTGTTCGAAGTAAAAAAATTATTTTTCTGAATTTGTCTAAAAAAATTGTTTAAACAATTTATCGATCAAGGTACTGCCTGGCACCCAGTAGATTTGTTATAAGGACCTCTTTTTGAGTAAGTTCGTGCAAAAAATTCGAATCGGAGTAATTTACCTAACGGGGGCGACAATACAGCCTAGACTAATTTGAACATATTCAGTAACATTTAATTTCTAGAATCGGCTGTTTGTGTGAATCAGAATCAACTTTTACTAAATGGCATTGGGAAGAGTATACTTTTCCTAGTTGGAGTCTACTTTTACTAGTAAATGTTGAATATAAATCTTCATTTTATATTTATAATCAACTTTTACTGAAACCAGCCGTTAGAGTTGACTCCAACTAGTTGGAGTCAACTCCAACTGGATAATCAACTTGAACTGTAACATATATACAATACATTATATATGCAAACATAATACAAAATTGATCTATTTTTGTAAATTCAAATCATTTTCAGGGTCAGGGGGGCAAATGCCCCCCTGGCCCTATCAAATGACGCCCCTGCCGCCAAAGCACTAATACAATTTTAGGAAAAATCAACAAATTTATGAAAAATAAAAAATTAAAGACAGAAACACAACAGACGATTAAGGACACCAAGTTTTATGGGCCGAAATTCAAAAGAAAATAAGAAACTTAATAAGGCAATAAGAAAAAGAATAAGACAAGACATATAATAAATAATATAGAGAAAAACAAGAGTTTAAAAGTGTTAAAAACTCTAAATAAGTAGTAAAGACCGACAACAAATACACCAGATAAAAGATAAAAATGGAATCACTAAAACGACAAAAATAAGATAATAAAAAATATTGTTGAAGATTACTATTTATACAGAATTATATACCTACTCATTCAGCGTAGCAAAACCAGAAAACCACGGTATGGAAATATTAATGTAGGATCTGAAATACTACCAAATTACTAACGAGGACGTTTTAAATGTCTTACAGATGAAAAATAACTATACAGAGTGAGTTTTATGAATGGAACACCTCAATTATCATATAAACGGCTCGCACGATTTTTATAAATTTTGGTGTGTAAAGGTCTTGTGATACAGCCGATATTATGGTGGTATTTACATTGTTGTCAGATCTTCCGTTTTTCTGAAAATCTAATGAACTTTTTTATTTCAAATAGGACACCCTGTACATTTTTTGCGTTTT
The DNA here is from genome assembly GCF_917563875.1 of Diabrotica virgifera virgifera. Taxonomy (NCBI): domain Eukaryota; kingdom Metazoa; phylum Arthropoda; class Insecta; order Coleoptera; family Chrysomelidae; genus Diabrotica; species Diabrotica virgifera. Next base: position 188,540,906 of record NC_065451.1, read on the forward strand.
GAAGTACTTAAAAAAGACTGATTATTTTTATGTAATACTCCCTATACCTAAATGCGGCAAAAAATGTTCTTTAAAATTCTTCTCTAAAGGTATACACAATTTAATTCTGAAAACAACGAACGTTTTTGAGTTATAAACAATTTAATACAGACAACAACGAAAAATGACGATTTTCAATGCTCAAAAACATAAATAAAATAGCTATTCGTATAACAAGGGAGGAAAGTGCTACTTTTCCTCCCGAAAATGAAGTTTACTGCCCGACGCGTAGCGGAGGGCAGTAATCATTCAAGGGAGGAAAAGGCACTTTACTCCCATGATATACATATGGTTTTTTTACCTTCCTCAAATAACAAGTCATTTTTTCATTTTTACTTAATTTATTTATGTAACTAACCAACAAAATTTATTAGAACTAAAACTAACAAGTAGGTACAATATAACTGTCAACTGTCAAATATAAGTCAAATTATTAATGTAAACATTGTTAAATCAGAATAACAATTTACTGCTTTTTACCATTCTGCAAAATACAGAGTGTTTTTAAATAAACGTTAAAATGTATAGATACTTACGTAATAGAAAATAGATATTGTACAGGGCGTCAATAAGTTATATTTCATGATTGTAATACCATGACGTCACTTTTACTTTTCCTCCCTAGGGAGGAAAAGGACAACTTTGCTCCCTACAATCAGGTCCGGAAAAGTATACTTTCGGTAGAGGTAGGTGGAAAAACATTATTTTTGAAATCACGAAGAGCCTAAATCAAATTTGAAGCCTTCTTCTATCAGCTCCCCATGAGAATTTTTGGCATGGTTTATTCTAAAATATTATTTTTAAAAAAGAATCTAAATGAATCGCTTATGAGAGAACGGGCGATCATGCTGTATTAACAATTAAAAAACAATCTTTTAAAATGAAATAAGCCCAAACTGCGTATAATAAGGTTTGAACTTGAATTTAGGTTGTAATTACAAAAGTATAATTGTTTACTTGGGATTTTGAGCCTTGGTAACCGTCAGTGGCGACGCGTGACTTTTTCGAAAGTGTTACCAAAACCAGATGTAAAAAAATCTTATTTAAAAAGAATATTTGGAACCTCCCAAATATAACTTTTTGTTTTTAATCCTGTGGGATAAAATTAAACAAATCACTATTCCCAAATCATATGTATGTAATTATGTATATGTAATAGGCATAACAATAAATAATAAACAAACTAAACAGATTATTCTACCATAAAATTAACATAAAGAAATTAACAAGTAGGAAAGAGAACATATTTTGAAAACTATTGTTTATATTTTAAGTCTTCGATTTTCAATAATCCCATTCTTCAAAATTATATATAAAAAAATATACAAGGAGAATGACTTTTCAAGTAGTTGATCGATTACGCAATACGCAACAACACTCTTCCATGTTTAAATGCACGCACACTGTAATCTGTAATAGGTACTAAACGACTAATTCTCCTGCGTTACCATACCCAAATGTGGTAACAGCATATAATAACGTGCAACGGATTCACATAATCTCGCCAATATTTTCGTGCATCTAGTTGGCTATTTACTGAATTAGGTACTATTAACAAATATTTCTGTTAGTAAAAAATATAAATGGAATTATTCCATAGTAGTCATAAAATATTTATTTGCAAAATTTTTAATTGTTACCAATGGTAACAGTGGTTACATGGACGCTTCGCCAGTGCTGAGTAGGCAACATAGAAAAATAGTCACTGTCATTTTGACAAATATCAAGATTTTTAACTGTTACCAATGGTAACAGTGGTTACATGGACGCTTCGCCAGTGGTAGCCGTCATTTTTGGTTTATTTTTCAGTATAAAATTGTTTATAACTATTTAAAAACGATCGATTTTAGAGAAAAATTACAAGGGACCTTTTTAGTACATTCTTTCACGGTTTTTGCTGTGAATTTTAAAGAACCGCTTGGATTTACATGAAAATTGGCATACTCACAGCCATAGGCGTAGCGTGACCTAATAATTTGGGGGGGCACGGGGTCTACGGGGGGGGAGTGGTGGTCCCGTGGAAACTTTTTTGAAAACTACCACTTAAGAACTAAAGTAAAGTATATGTGTATTTTTGTTAAACATTGGTTTTAATCAATTTTTACTATATTGATGGATTGTAAAAAGACTCAATTTCAAAATATACAAGTTTATTCTATTCTAGACATAACTGCATGGACATTTATAACACAAAAACAAATTTGTGTACAAGACAAAGTTTTAAGGTGAACAGAACTACAGTAATGGTTTTCAACGAACCAATTTTCGTTAGTTCTAATGAAGCATTAGCCTCCTATCGGCTAGATTTGAAAATCTGTCAACTAACAGATCTAGTTTTTGATCTTTCATGTATTCAGACGTCAATTCTTGGGCAAGCCCACTTAAGCGGTCTTCTGTCATGGTGCTTCGAAGAAATGTCTTTAGCCTTCGTAGTGTAGAAAACGATCTTTCTGCGCTTGCTGTTGTGATAGGCCACGAAAGTGATATTTCTAGTAGCTGCCAAACATCTGGTGCACTGGCTTGAAGATCATTCTCAATAAAAAAATCAGCCAACTCTTGGAACGTTACTCTTGTGGTTGCTTTGTCTGTTTTGACAAAATTGTTCTTTGCATAACAGTGAAAAAACTTAAGATGTGCAGAGAAACTTAAAGACAAGTTATAAAACTTTTGGATTGCCATAACAGCGTTGTTGTCAATTTCGGTCCAATTAAATAGTAACTGGGCAATGCAGTTGATTTTATCATAATCGTTCTTGGAAAACGAGATTGCAAGTTTACAATTACTGTGTCTAAAGCAGCAAAGTAAATGTCAGTCTTGAACATCTGTTCAGGTGATTGATGAAATGCAGCATCTGAAGAGCTACTACTAGCTTCAAGTTTTTTCGGAATCTTCCGTTTGCGTGGTAGTGAAGGCCTTTCAACTGACAAACCTTTCATACCATATTTGTTACACTGTTCTTCTGACTCATTCCACATCTGAATAAAGCCATCATCATTTCTGTCCAGTTTTAAACAGTCAATGACTGATTCAACTTTTGCAAAAACCTTAGAAATGTCAAGAGATTCACTCTGCAGTTCTTTGGAGAGTATATCAGTCTGACTCAAAACGCTGTGCAATAGTTTTAAACTGAATACAAATTCAAATGTGCTGATTTGTTTGGCTAGACCATCAGCTTCGGCTGCAATTTTACGATTTGATACATCGTTTGCAATAACTTCCAAAGTTTCGTACACTTCAGGGAGCTGCTCTAGAATTACATGGATTGCTTTGTGTCGAACTGTCCATCTAGTTCGAGACAAGCTCACCAGTCTTTTCATTTTTGTTTCTCCGCTTTGCTTACATATTGATTCAAATATTGAAAACCTGTTAGCTGATGCATTAATTAAGTTATACAGGTTATTTACTATGGATAAGCAATTCCGAAGCTGTCTTATTTCTTCACAAAATCTCTGAACAGCCAGATCAAGCAAGTGGGCATGGCAGTGTGTGTACAAAGCTTTAGGCTCTTCTTCTTGGAACCTTGAGGCAACACCTTTGAATTTGCCGCTCATGTTACTAGCTCCATCATATGCCTGGCCGTGCATTTTATTTAAGCTTATACCCAACTGCTGCAGATACTGTTTAATAGTGTGATGTAAATTTTCACCAGTAGTGTCTGACACATCAACGAAGCCCAAAAACTTTTCATTGATTTTAATGTGTCCATCTATTTTAGTAATGTATCGAATGCAAATGCTAAGCTGTTCACGGGTTGAAATATCCGTAGTTTCATCACAAATAATTGAGTAGGCCAAAGCCTCACTCACCTCTTGGACAATTTGTTGAAGCATTTCACTTTTTATGCAATCTATTATCTCATTTTGTACCTGGGCACTTTTGTATGAATGGACTGGGGATTTCATTAATGTTTGGATTCCTTCCTCCATTTCAGTAGATCTCAGTTCTAGCAGTTCTATAAAGTTCCCCCTGTTAAATGAAGCAGTACTCTCATCATGTCCTCTTAAGGCAAGATTCTGTTTTCCAAGGAATAGGATGTTTTCAATTATGAATTTTAAATACCTCCTATTCATCTCAACCATTTTAGTATGTGCCGAGGACAACGAATCTGCTACCGTGCTTCCTGCTTTTCTATACTCATTGAGAAACTGTTTAGATTTTTGATGCATTTCACTCTTCTCATGTTTCCTGAATTTTTCCAAAGCTTTCTTCCAATTGTTCATGCCCAGTTTAGTGAATGACTCCTCCCCGCGACCAGACTTATGTTGACAAAATAGTCGGCATGGGTAACAAAATGCAGCGTCTGTAATGGGGCTATATTCGACCCAATTAAATTCACTGTACCAGGATTCTTTGAACTGCCTCGATTTGGATTGAATCTTGCTTACCTTGAAACAATCAACAGGCTGAAATGCTCCTTTTGCAATATCTGCACTTTGTACTCCAAATGAAGGATCTCTACTTTCGCCCTGGAATGTAGCATCACGATCTGGGCGTAAACAAGATGGCGATTCATCACCAACGCTACCTCCAGTGCTACTTCCCGCTAAATGTCTATCTTCATTTACACTTTCACTTGAATTTCCAAGTTTTTTAAAGAATGTTAGTACAGAGGACTGTTTCTTAGACATGATAACAAACGAACATCCGCAAAAATTACACAAACAATAGCAGCTCAGCTAGTAACAATAAGCTTATTGAACGAATAAAACGTGGCGACCACCTACACAACACAACACACGCGCACTGAGCTGGTATGATATCCCTCCGCCAGGCGTCGGCTGGGCTCGGGTGCATTCGATCGGCTGCTCCAGCTCGGGCGCAACCGGCCAGAGTCGGCTCACCGGCACTTGTAAATTTAGTTGTAACACGCGCATACTTTACACACACAGAATCAAATTAGATGCATACAGAAAAATAGACTAACGGGGGATCTATATTAGTTATTCATTCGTAACTTTTAGTGTATACATATACGTAATTTAAAGATAATTTATATTATTTTTTTCTTTTTTTGCATAATGTTGGGGGGGCACGTCCCCCCCCCCGGCCCGACGCCACTGCTCACAGCTACCATGTCAAAGAAAAAAAAGTGAAATGGTGCCGATGTGTGAAAAAATATATGTTCAAGATAAGTCCCAAAATGGATAAACTGACTAATTATAAGCAACTTTTGTTTAGACGGTTTAGACGGAAATAACCACGTTTTTAGACGGTTTTTCGCAAATAACTCAAAACGTAATCATTTTGTCGAAAAAAATATTCTTAGCAAAACTATAGCCTATAAAAAAGTGAAACGGTTTATATATTTATTAAGTGTATATACCCAGCAAAAGCAGATTTAGAGCTAATGAGAATAAACTTACGTGCATAGAAATCGGCCCACTTAAAAATTTGGTCATTTTTAATGTCGCATATTTCTTAAGCCTGTTGGCCGATTTAAGTGATTTTTTGAATATGTTATAGCCTGATTCCTTAACAATGCCACTGTAGTAATATTGTTGTTAAACAGGTAAATTTTAATTGTATACCAGGTGTACCAATCAAACTGTGTTTTTTACTCAAAGTTCGCATCACCTTGTGGACTATTCTTGCGTTTATAAAATACTGAAATTAAAATCCAACCATAGCCTCAGGTTTTCTTAACATTCTTCTTTTTTATTCATTCGTTTATGTTGGATAATAAAAAAGTTAGGTACTTTAACAACTAGACATGTTCTTCATCAAACATGGTGTTTCTAAATAAGCGCGACAAACTTTAAGGGGTAATTCTGCATGAAAAAATAATGACAGTTGACTTGATAAAAGTATGTCCTCAAATGTCTCGTTTCCGAGATACGGGATGTTGAATTTTTTCTTACAAACTGACAAATTATTTATTGCTTTAAAACTAGTTAAGATATGCAAATGAAGTTTGGTGGGTTTTAAGAGATAGTTATTGCGGATTTTTTGACATAAAGTTAAGAATTTTATATTCACCATTAGCGTGCATACGGGTAATATGATCGGTCATATTACACGTATGCGCTAGGTCATATTACCTGTTTAGCAACAATAGTATTACAGTGGTATTGCTAAAGAATCAGGCTGTAAAATGTTCAAAAAATCATTTAAATCGGCCAACAGGTTTAGGAAATATGAGACATCAAAAATTACCAAATTGTTAAGTGGGCCGATTTCTATGCACGTAAGTTGCATATTCGGCTGTTATCATTGCTTGTACAGCTGGTTCCAAAAAAAACTGATACGACTCTTAAAGCGTATTTTGTAGAAAATTGAGCAGTGTACTTTCTTCTTCTTCTTTTTCTTTTTGGTCTCGCTGCAAGACAATTACCAGCACGATTTATAGGCGATCTTGATGTAGTCTGGCTCTAAGCCATATCAAAATCGCTGACTATGTTCTTGTAAAAAGCTATTGATGAGGTGTGGGTGTGATATAATGAATATGAGTTTAATTATATTTAATTTATGATTATTATTTACATACTGTTACTGTCACTGCCAAATCTTAGAATTTGTCAGATAACTTCAACCTCAAAAAATGGCTGTTTGTTTGTTTATTTTATTATTTGTCTGTCATAATAAATATAATATTATGTCAGACCAATCATACACTGCTCAAAATGATCAAATCTTACTAAGAGTCGTATCAGTTTTTTTAGGAACCAGCTGTACCATAAACAACTTTAAATTTAGTGCCTACGTAACCAACATTTCATAAAACTTCACGTTTCATTGAAAATTGTTGTCCTGACATCAGACAGATTCGCTTTTGAAATCTCATCTCTTAGTTGCCTGTCACCTAGTGGCGTGCGGTGACTTTTTCGAAAGGGGAAGCGATTCAATAAGGATATAAAAATATTTTCTTAAGGGTCGAGGGTCGAGCAACTTTCCACCTGATAACACTCTGATGCGCAGAGGCTCTCTATCAGCAAAGTACTTAATTATGTGAGACGTCCTGCGTACAAGGACTCACACACTAAATCCGTGACGCGTGAATGCGTGAGGCACTCTATTCCCGCTATTTCTAGTGACTAGTGACCTATAATTGATCTGTATTGCTAGCTCGGGCCTTGAGTCCTCGCGCCGGGCTTGGTTTTCTAAAGAAGAATCATATTTAAAAAAAAATATACTCCGAGGCATTTTCCACAACACACAACTTTCACTAAAATGACACTTATTTATACTCGAGGTCTATTCTCCTATCAACTTCTGATAATTGTTGAATGCAGTCTTTTTTAATGGATAATAGGGCTAACTTTCAAAGTCTGTCTTCGCTTGTTGAATTTCTTTTAAACTCTTAATTTGAAACTTTTAATGCATCTTAATATTGCAAAACTTCGTTCAACTGATGCACTTGTGGCTGGGATAGTTAGTAGTACTAATTCACACAACTTGACCACTTCACACAGCGACTTGTTTAAACCAGTAGTTATAAAGAAATCCCAGATTTCTGGGTATTTCTTTATCATTCATGTCAGTTGTTTCATAAATGATACTTAACTGAGAATGCAAAGTTGGGATATCAAAAAATTTTCATTATTTAATCGTAATGACATAAATTCCTCTGTGGGAAATTTTGATGAATTATAATTAGAAATATTAAGATTATATATAATTCTACAAATTTTACATCGTTAAAATTTTGAAAGCTAGAATTCATTTGTTGTAGAATATTATCAAAAGGTCTCTTTGTTTCCTCTGTCTCCGAAATTATCAATCTTCATTATTTTTCTTTTATGTTCAAACCCCATATGTTCAGTTGTATCCCAAATATTTTTAAACTGCTCTCGTTTTTTAATTATCGTATTAATAAAGTCATCAATTTGTCTTATACAAAATGCAATACCATTTGATTTCTGTAAAATGTCAAATAAAAGATCAGTAAAAGGAAATATCTCTGCAAAAAATTTAAATCGAAATATTCTTTAAGCGAATATATGTAATACCTAAGCACCCCTTAGCAGCAGTAACAGTCGGAGCATCTCACTTTCGGGAAGGCGATACGACTAGCGCTTCCATGGCATACCAAAATTCGCGCGACTAGTGGCTGCGGTCATTGAACCCTGACCAATTTTAAAAGGTACAACTGCATGACAAGCGGCGATTTTGAGATGCGCTTCTGCCAGGAGTGGACCAAATAGTTGAATTGTGTGCATATTGAGTTCGTTCGTACGCGATTAATTTTTAATATTTTTCAATGCCTATTGGCTAGGTAATATGTAGATTATTTGGATTGGGGAAAAAATGTTATTATTAAATATTAATTAATAATATATTTTCTTATATCGACGAATAAATAGGGAAGCAGCGCTTCCCCCGCTTCCATGGACCGCACGCCTCTGTGTCACCTCTTGTAACATAATGACCTAATTATTACCTATTGACCCACTTACCACGTGTGGGAGTCATATGTTGCCTAGGGCCGTAGCCATAGAAATTATATCCATCCTTTGGATTTTGACATGTTTGCATCTATATGAGACGTTTAGTCTGTTTTTGAAAGGCTTTGACCTTTGTATTTTTTGCTTGGCTCCATGTTCTTGTAAGTATAACCAAACTTTGCTTTTACCTTGGTCATAATTTTAACTGTAACATTTTGCTTTAATTAATATGCTTATACTTATTTTAGGTAACACTGATGATGCTCTTGTTACAGAACGAAAACGTTTTGTTTCTATGTTTGTAGCCCTATAGGGGCTTTTTAAACTAATGTACCTTTTACCAAGACAAACATTTTTTATTAAATTTTACTTTTCTTAAAATATTTCATCTACTCACTACTCTATGTCATATTATGTATAAGTTTTTAGTTTGTGAAAACTGTCATTATAGATAGCAGTGCGTGAAGGATTTAAAGTGTGCGTGAAGTAACAATGTATTTTAAATGGGATTTACTTTTTCGCACTGTTTGTAACTTTCGAGTTGTCATGGTGACAATCTTTAACTTTCGCGTTGTCATGGTGATGACAATATGAGCAATGAATTACAACAAAAGTTTTGACAGTTTTGTGGTTTGAAAGTAGTTAGAATTTTTAAATGTCAAAGTTCTAAAAATGGTAGAATAGAAATGAATTCCAGTGACGAAGAGTTACAGCTTTTTTTATTTGTTTATCGTATATAAAATATTGTATGAAACTGTGCGTGAAGTACTTTTTGCGAACTTACGCGATTTATAGCATTCGCTCCTTTGTCGCTCGTGCTCTAAAAATCGCGTGCGTTCGCAAAAAGCATACTTCACGAACTGTTTCATAAATAACTATTTTAATCTTGAAATTTGTCAGTTTTGTTTTAATATTGTGAACTGTCAAAGCGTATGCGTTTGACTTGACATTGATTATTGCGTATGTGCCATCTTCGATACAAAACGTCATTTCTCTACTCTACAGTCATTGAAATTGATCAATTTAAAGATTAAAGTACAAAAGTAGAAAAAGCAATATTAAAAATATTCCTTATACTTAATTACGATAATAAATTGCTTATTCTAGGAACAGAATTCTCTTAAATACCGACATTATTTCATTAAATCAAGGAATTTTTATATAAGCCCACGCCAAGGGAATATCTAATTAACTTGAGATATTTCATTCGACTCTAGAACCAAATCACGCATTTTGCTGAGATTAATCAGATACCTAGCAATCCGTCTTCAGTAGCATTATTTGAATACTGAATGCATTGTGGGGTTTAAGGAGAGGAATTTCATATAATCGCCTCTAGAATTTCATTATCTTATTGGACGTAATACTAATTTTTGAGGTCAAGGTGCGATTATTTATGCGAATAAGTCAACAAATTGAAGCGAAATTAAATATTTGTAGTTAGTTTTTCTATGGATGCTATATAATGTGCAACTTATCTCACTACTTACATACATTCAAAACGAACAATTTCTCATACAGTGAGAAAAGTCGGCCATTGCAGTGAGAAATATTTTTTCTCACCGGTTCTCGTACGGTTTTTCATATACGATCGCCGTTTCCATGGTAACATGCACAATACAAACACAATTAATGTTGTTAAATAAAATGTGTTGGGCCAAAATTGACCAGGAATTACCTTTCAAAACTGTTCAAAAATAACTGTTAATTAGAATTTTAAATAAATAACGTAAGTATATAAGTTTTAATTATAATATAGTAATAAATATTAAATACCTACATGTATATTTATGTATTTTATTTTTATTTCAATTTATGTATATGTTACAGTTCAAGTTGATTCTCAGTTAGAGTTGACTCCAACTAGTTGGAGTCAACTCCAACTGAAACGAGCAGTAAAAGTTGATTTTAAAAATTTAAATCAACTTTTACTAGTTGGAGTTGACTCTTACTGGATCGATTCAGTAAATGTTGATTATACGAGAATCTCAAGTGCTTTTTTGATGAGTGTGCGTTTCTTTGTTTTGACCGTTTCAACTACATCGACCGTATACATCCGTAATCCGTATAACAATCCTTATAACCAATACACAGGGTGTCACGCGGTACCGCGGTCGAAAAATTGTTTAACCAATTTTTGTTAACCAAATTCACAAAAATAATTTTTCCACCTACCTCTACCGAAAGTATACTTTTCCGGACCTGATTGTAGGAAGCAAAGTTGTACTTTTCCTCCCTAGGGGGGAAAATATTTTTCGTCCCTAGGGAGGAAAAGTAAAAGTGACGTCATGGTATTTCATTCATGAAATATAACTTATTGACGCCCTGTATAATATATATTTTCTATTACGAAGTATCTATACATTTTAACGTTTATTTATAAAACATCCTGTATTTTGCAGAATGGTAAAAAACAGTAAATTGTTATTTTGATTTAACAATGTTTACATTAATAATTTGACTTATATTTGACAGTTGACAGTTATATTGTACCTACTTGTTGTTTTAGTTTTAATAAATTTTGTTGGTTAGTTACATAAATAAATTAAGTAAAAATGAAAAAATGACTTGTTATTTGAGGAAGGTGGAAAACCCATATGTATAACATGGGAGTAAAGTGCCTTTTCCTCCCTTGAATGATTACTGCCCTCCGCTACGCGTCGGGCAGTAAACTTCATTCTCGGGAGGAAAAGTTACACTTTCCTCCCTTGTTATACAAATAGCTATTTATCTACTCTATCTCATATTATGTAATTGTAAAGGTTTTATTGTGTGAAAATTGTAAATATAGATAGCAGTACATAAAGGGTTTAAAGTGTGTCTGAAGTAACAATGTATTTTAAATGGGTTTAACTTTTTCGCACTGTTTTTTAGCACACTGTCATATAATTAAACATCCTTAACTTTCGCCTTCGGGAGGAAATCAGACACGCTCTTGCAACGGCACCTGAAATGCTCACAAAACAGCGACCACGGAAGCAAAGATGGATGACAGAGGAAATATTGGATTTAATGGATGAAAGAAGAAAATGAATATTACCATCCTTGGATTATGAGCTTTCATTTGACGCATCATTTGTCATATCGGAAAAGAAATGAAAGGCAGAATTTACAAATCAGTCATCAGACCAATAATGACATACACGGCAGAAACACAACCCGACACAGAGAGGACAAAAAGATTGCTCGAAACAGCCGAGATGAAAACCCTTCGAAAAATCGATAGTAAGACTCTATGGGACAGAGCTAGAAGTACAGATATACGACGGAGATGCAAGGTGGATAACATTAATAACTGGGTAAGAAACAGAAGAATAGAATAGAATGTAGTCAGGACAGCGAGAGACGGTTCCCCAATAGGAGGACGTTCAGTGGGAAGACCACGAAAACGATGGAACGACAACTTACTAGAGGCACATTGAAAAAACAGACAAAGTAATGTCTATACAAAAAGAAGAAGAAGAAGATTTGTCATTCTACCTGTTATAATGACGGAGGAGTTATATTCGCGGACGGGCGGATAGACAGCCTAGGTTAAATTTGTCACCTTTAGTACCATCCTTGGATATTAATCTTTCCTTTGACACCTCATTTGTCATTCTACCTGTTATAAGTAACGAGGAGTTATACTCGCTGTCGGACAGATGGTACTAGGCAGTACCGTGGTCGAAAAATTGTTTAATAGTTATTTATGTACCAAGTCAGTAAAGTGGCTCTTTATCGAACGAGTCTGATATTACGAGCAGAGGAAGCGAAGCAAGCAACAGACTCGTTCGATAAAGAGTATTGAGGTGGTGCGTACAAAATTGTATCGTCAATCATAAAAAACATTAACACTTACTTACAACTTTGAGGATATTTTTTTAATTTTGGACGAAATAAAAAATTCGTATGACAGTAATGACAGATGACTTTTGCACGATGGCTGGTTTTGATGTTTAATCGATAGTTATCAATATTGTATACCTACCTAATTACTAAATCTGTAAAGTTTTGATTTATTTTGTATGAATATAATTGCGAAACACTACAGAATTTTATTTTTTGACATAAATTTTATTAATAATAAGATAAATTTTGTACAATATTTTTAATAATTAAAGTAAATAATTTTTAATTTCACTCAAATAAATAATCGATTGCTGCCATTGACCACTTACATTCAATCTCGGTTAATTTGATTAATAATCGCGGCAGGTAAAGTAACATTCTTCTTTCAATACAACAAAGTGATACTTTACTGCCGAAAATGAGGGCAAATGAGTACAATAATGAATGATTTTAGTGACGTTTGGCGATAAACAATGATTTTAAACAAATTCGCAAAAATAATTTTTTCACTTCGAACAAATTTTTCTTAGATACTTTGGGCCTTTTTTCTCTAAAATTGACTGTTGTCGAGTTATTAGCGACTTAAAATTTGAAAATCGCCAAAATAACCATTTTCAATGTTTAATAACTCGGTTAAAGATAATTATTATTGTGAAAGTCGAGCGAGCGGCCGTGGAGTAACGGCATAATAGCTGGCCTCATACGCCAGTGCACGTGGGTTCGAGCCCTACCAAAGACAAACCATTTTCATTTCCAATAATGACACGAGCCGTCTCACCGTGTCTCGGAGAGCACGTTAAGCCGTAGGTCCCCCTGGGCTAGTGTACATCGACACTAGTTACTTGAAACAGGGTTAAAGTTGTAATTGGCGCCGGAACTGTCCGAAAATACGATATTTTATATTATGAAAGTCAGAAACTAAAAAAAATCAAAGATTAAAGCTACCTCTATAAGATCCTGAAGAAATTTTTGTCATTATTTCATTAATAAAATATTATTTTTAATTATCAACAATGAGCGCTAACCGTGTATTGAGGCGGCCGTCAATGCGAATGCGAGTGAGATTCACCATTGGACGGCTGGAATGGTGCATCTCTTTAGCACTCACCATTGACGGCCGCCTAATACGCACTTAGCGCTCATTGTTAATAATTAAAGATAAAGCTTAGTAATAAAATAGTGACAAAAATTTTTGCTGTTATTAAGTTATTAAGCCTTGAAAATGGCTATTTTCGCATTTTTCAAATTTTAAATCGCGTATAACTCGACAACAATCAATTTTAGAGAAAAATCACAAAATACCTTTTTTCTACGAGCGTGCACAAATGTCTACTTTCGCGAACGCGTTTTAGTTTAGAAAGTTTTACTTTTCCGCACGCTTGTTACTTTTCCGCACGCGTTTTACTTTTCCGTACGAGTTTTACTTTTCCGCACACGTGTTAATTTAGATATGTTAATATGGCCTTAAAGTAATAATAATACATACAATAAACTAATATTTAGATATTATTTACTAATTTATTTCAAATGTATCTTATTGTGTTCATGTTTTAACGAAATTAACGCGAGAATTCGATGAAATAAAATAATTTTGACATAATATTCGAAAGTCAAATCAGTAGACAATAACAGTGGTTTTGAATCGTCGTCATGGAAACCAATATCGTCGTCATGCTAACCAATTATGCTGAAAGTTTGGTTTTGACAACCTTGTCAAAGAATTAATTTGTGTATGTATTTTCATATTAATTAAATTAATTGATTAAGATTTTGTCATTTTTTAAAGACTCGTAGAAAAAATATTGTTCCTAACGTTTGCAGAAAGTCTCTTTTCCGCACTCGACTGCTTGCCGAACTCCGCGTCGTTCGGCAAACTGCAGTCGCGTGCGGAAAAGTATACTTTCTGCACTTGTTAGGAAAATTATTTTGTGAAGTGAAAAGATTATTTGTGTGAATTTGTCTAAAAAAAATTGTTTAAACAATTTATCGATCAAGGTACTGCCTGGCACCCAGTAGATTTGTTATAAGGACCTCTTTTTGAGTAAGTTTGTGCAAAAAATTCGAATCGGAGTAGTTTACCTAACGGGGGCGACGATACAGCCTAGACTAATTTGAACATATTCAGTAACATTTAATTTCTAGAATCGGCTGTTTGTGTGAATCAGAATCAACTTTTACTAAATGGCATTGGGAAGAGTATACTTTTCCTAGTTGGAGTCTACTTTTACTAGTAAATGTTGAATATAAATCTTCATTTTATATTTATAATCAACTTTTACTGAAACCAGCCGTTAGAGTTGACTCCAACTAGTTGGAGTCAACTCCAACTGGATAATCAACTTGAACTGTAACATATATAATATACCTAAAAGCACCTATGTAATTTTTTTATTTAAAAAAGACAAAGTCGCATCCACCCGAAGGTTATTAGCGACATTTCTGTAACATTTGTAACAATATTAAATCAAAAATTGGTAAAAACTAATTACAATTTGTAAACAATTAAACCTTTGGAACAATAATTGGATTCCACGCACTAACACTTTATTTTTAAAATGAACTTTCAGATCGCTAGCGACACTCCGACACTCTCTTTTTGATACATCATTAGTATGTAATAGCATTACGCGCACTAGTATTCTGCTTGTTCATATTTCCTTCTATGCCTATGTGGGATGGTATCCACAGGAAGTGGATTCTTCTGAAACTTTCTTGAGCTTCCATTAGTTCGGCTTTGATTCTTTTCTCAATGGGGTGTTTATGGTATATATTTTGCATAGCTTTGACTATGCTAAGAGAGTCGGAAAGGACTAGATAACAAGGGAGGTTTTTAATATTTACACGTTTGATGGCTTTAAACAAACCAAACAGCTCTGCAGTGTAGATGCTGGAATTTAGAGAAAGACGTTGGAGCATAAGATGTAGAACTTTGAAACACACTCAGTGATCAAAAGATCCAAGGTTAATGTCTCGAATGTTGTTTTTTGATTGGAATGTCTCTAAAGATATTCAACCTCTCATCTTTACTGATGAGCCTAGAGAGGTTGAAGAGGGCGAAACACATTTCTAAGAACTGGTGTTTGGAGCTTTGATTCTATTCGAAAAAATTTTCCCAGCCCGAAATGGTGGATGTGTGAATTGTTCGTAAGGGGATTTTTCCACATTCTCTATTTCATCTGTTTGATTACGTTGGAGCATAGCAAGGCGATGGAAAAATCTATCAATATTGTTTTGATGTAGAAACTTGAATCTTAATGTTGACTTAATTGAGATGTGTCACTTTTCCAGTCCGATGTCTCACTACCAAGGTGTTTATAAATATTTTTCCTTAAGGATGTGAATTTGCGTTTTATAGATCTTTCCTTTAAATGGGGGTAAACTTCAGAAAGCATATCGGTCAAGGCTGATAGGTCTGTGGTATATTCTTGAATCGTGGCTATAGGATCTGTTGATCCCCTGATATTCGTTAGGAGCATGTTAAGTTGATCAAAGTTTAGAGGGAAAGGTAGAGGGTGATTTCTATAAAGTTTTTGGCAGGGTCAAGTAAGAGAGAAAATGAGCGTTCAGAAGTGCTTGCTGAACTAATTTTAGCTTTTTTAGATTTTGCTTGGATTTTAGGTGGTGGAAAAATGTTACGTTCTTTTGAAGATGGATCTGCTTCAGGTGGAATAATTTCATCAAAGTTACGTTTTGGTTAATTAATTATGTGACTGTCCTTATTTGATGCATCTACTTTGTTCGGTATCTCCGGGACATTAGAAATAGACATTTGTTCACACTGAGAAGGGTTTGTATCATTGGGTGCTTGCGAAGATATATTTGTTGCGCTGGATATCGATGGTTCATTGTTTTGGTTGGGGTTTAGTTGAGCTAGTGGTTCGGAGCACTGTAACGCAATGTGACCTGGCTTCTTGCATCCAAAGCAAACTAAACTGTCTTGAGAAATGAATATTCTATACATCGTGTTGTCAAAAAATAGAGTAAATTACTCTGGTAGTGTTAGACTGTGAGGACTAATATAGATTTGTCTTCGAAAGCTGATGTGATTTTACTCAGACATAGAAGCACTAATTTTGAGGAATGTCATGGGGGAGCCAGCAACTATGCCGATTTTTTGTAACTCATTGATTAGCAAGTCGTGCGGTATTGAAGGACATACGCCGGAGAGGACGAGTCGTTCCGCTGGTGTAACTAACCTTCTTGCTCTGACAATTTCACCTTGTATTTCTATTTGACCATGATTATTCATAAAATCATCCACTATTTGTTTATTGGATAAATACATTCATATGCGATTATTAAATAATCTAGAAGAAAATATTATATTTTTCGGTTGAATTATATTTCCAAGTGGGAGAAGGTAGTCTTAAAGTTAGGTGTTTTCTAAGGCACTAAAGATAATTGCCTTGGGACTTTAAAGGAAATTGCACTCTCGGCGCTGCCAAAGAGTATGACTGTGATGCGTTTATTTGACTTTGATGGTCTTGTATTGTATAATTGTTGTGTGATTCCATGTTTGAATTCATTTTGATAAACGTTAAGTGAAAAGTAAGTCCGACCCTGTACACCTGCTAAAACAGGTATATCGGTCTTTACTAAAAGCGGTTATTTTGCTGGTAAAACTGGATATGTTTATTGACAACAATAACAAATAATTGCAATTTGCTGACTTTAATGCTAATTGAACTGGATATTATACATTTACAGTTTATTTCAATATATCACTGAGATTCACAATTTATAACTTATATTAAACTTTGTTAATATTAAAAATATTCGGATCCCACATTAGAGAGATTTTGCACCTCTTAAAATAACCGCTGATTTTTTCTCCGCTATGGTTAACTTTATTAAGCATAACGATTACGGCAACGTTAAAAAGCAGAGTTTTTGCAGCCTGTCAAGTAGGTTTTTCGTGTCATCGTTATCGTTATTTAAACATAACCTCACTTCACAACGTTATTGTAATTTTAAGCATATACTTGAACAGTTTTTGATATTTTAATTTATAGGTCATCAAAATTAGAATCTATGTAAATGTAATTTTACTGTTTTTTTTTTACATTCTGGCAACAAAGCAATTTAACCATTACTGTAACGATAACGATTAGCACTACTTTAAACCTCCGTAAATTACGGAATCCTTTATGTTTAGTAACGATAACGGATCATATATTCGCTACTGCGCAGACGTAGTATAACGATATCCATAACGGGATTGCAAAATAAGAGGTGCAAAATCTCTCTATTGAATACAACATTATAGTTATCGATGCAGGACCGGTCTCCCATATATGTAAATTATTAAGTTTATTTTGCAGTATTAATTAATTTTGTAGTTTGAACTATTGGCAAAACCGCATCCATAGAAAAAGTACAGTGTACAATACATGAGAAAATGACATATTTCTCCTTCGCTTGATTTGCGGTCCTACGGATATCCTACAACAAACTTCATGCTTTAATTTATTTACTACCAAAAACCGAGACTAAGTGTATATAAAGTATAAAGCAGCAAAGATTGACACAAAAATGAGTTGAGAATGCGAGCATTATCATAACGAAAATTTTGTTTACGGTTATCATTTTATGTTTATCATTTGCTCGAAAAATTCGATTTTTCGATTTTGGGATCGGTTACATTAAATTTGGATCCAGATATCGAACTGGCAATATGATATTCGTAATCTTCGAATTCGAAGTTGAAAATTTTATTATTCGAGAGAAATGAGAAGTCCCAGATCTAAACAATAAATCTGAAAATTCTCGTGGAACCACTTTCTGGTAGCATCCTTAATCTCTGTCTTTTACCATTTATAAGGCAAGGAAACGACGAATAAACGAGATAAAAGAGACTCTACAACATGCAGTCACATTCCGTCTATTCGTGTAGGAAAAATTCCAACCAAAGTTTATTCCGTGTACTTAAGATATGAGTAAAATGAAAAATTAAAAACAGCTTATGTTTCATTTGAGTTCAGAGGTGATCCACCATCCCCATACGTCAGTTTCGATCTCACCAGACCTCTTCAGTGGGACTACATGAACACCTCTAGAGAGGTGTGGGAGGTGTTCATGTAGTCTCACTGAAGAGGTCTGGAGAGACCGAAAAGGACCTACGGGGATGGTGGATCATATCTCAATTTAGTGCAGCCGATATGTGAAACAATTGGGCATTTAATGATAGAAGTATATAATTTGGACCAAATATACTACACATATAAAAGTTAAAATTCAGATACCAGGCCATCTCAGATTTTGCCTTTTACAAAAATGGCGGGCATTCAAAATGGCGACTATACTATGTGACTAATAGCACGATAACTGTTGAACGAGATATAGATTCTTTTTTTGATGAGTAAGAACGAGGACTTAAACCGGAAGAATCGGTGTACCAGAAGTTGTGGTTTTACTGTTTTTTTATGTAAAAATATGTTGTTTCTTTTTCAATTCTTTCACACTGTATATATAAATTTTTCAATAAGGTAATACCGCCATTGAGAAGAGTGTAAAATATTTTTAGGAAATATTTTGAACTTTTTAGTTATATTAATTACCATTTAATAAATGCATAACGTATGTTCACATATACCTATGGGCGGCAGATTCATTTTGAATGCCCGCCATTTTTGTAAAAGACAAATGTATGTATTTGTATGTGTAGTATGTGTGGTCCAAATTATATGCTTCTCCCATAAATGCACAATAATTCTTATATCATTATTTGCACAAATCTGCCGCACATAGGTGCCTATATGTGAAGATATGTTATGCATTTATTAAATGGTAATTAATATAACTAAAGAGTTCAAAATATATCCTAAAAAATATTTTTACGCTCTTTTCAACGCCGGTATTATCTTTTTGAAAGTCGGACTTTTCGTTTAAAAGTTATCGTGCTATTAGTCACATATGTATCGTCGCCATTTTGAATGCCCGCCATTTTTGTAAAAGGTAAAATCTGAGATGGCCTCATATCTATTTTTGAACCTTTATATGTGTGGTATATGTGGTCAAAATAATATGCTTCTATCGTTAAATGCACAATTCTTATAACATTTGCACGAATCTTCTGCACTAATTGAAATAAAACATAATAAGCTGTTTTAGTCAATTCTGAAATAGAATCGACACTGCTCCAGCGATTCGTAAAATTACATAAAGGAGAAAATCGTAGCAGTGATCTTCTTTACAAAAGAAAATCAGGGAAAGTGATTAAACCTTTCTGATATCATTTGTCGTTGATTCATATTGAATCATAAAAAATTTCGTTAATCCATTGTTTCCCTTTTTATAATATATGATTATTCTCTACCTTAGGTAAATGCTTTTATATCTATATCACGTCACATTTAAGTTTTAAGTCTTGATGCTTTAGAATTAAATTTAATGTGATATTCTCGGTTTTATTTCAGTTGCTTTTAAGTACTTTAGATACTATAGTCTACTTGTTGATTTTCCTTATATGTCGCAATATACATAGTCAAGTCAAAAGTAAAAAACCAACGTGTTCCAGACTGAACGTGTATATCCAGTCTAACTTTATGATGCCCTATATGTTATATACGAGTAGAGGTCATCCTATATATGTGCAGAAAGCAACAAAGTTCACAGCAAAAATCGTGTTTTCTCAATGTACAGCTAGTTCCAAAAAAACTGATACGACTCTTAAAGCGTATTTTGTACAAAATTGAGCAGTGTATTTTGAAGGATAAATACTTATTATTTACATACTGTCACTGTCACTGACAAACCTTAAAATTTGTCAGATAACTTATTCTGTTCAACCTGGTTCAACCTGGTTCAACCTCCAAAAATGGCTCCACATGCTTGCAAAGAACTAAAGCAAGAATTGTAACGAAATTGGAAGATGGTTGGTCACTATCTGCCGTAGCGAACCATTTTAACGTAAGCAGAACATAATATTAATAAAAGATGGCGAGAACAAGAAACTCTCGAAAAAAGCAAGGTTCTGCAAGACCAAAAATATCTACCACTCATGAAAATGATACGCTTTTGGAGAGATTAGAAGAGAATCCTTTTGAAGATGCGAAAACTGCAAGAATTATGTCACAATTTCCTGGAAGAAAGACAACAACTTGGCGCAAAATTAAAGCATTGCGTCTTAGATACCGAACTGTAGCAAAAAAATAAGCTCTTACACCACAACAGAAGCAATCAAGACTTTGCTTTTTGACAAGCTATTTGCTTTAAACCATCAGCTACAAAATCAAGATTTTTGGGACAGGGTAATATTTACAGATAAGAAAATTTTTCAATCTTCTAAAAAGGGCGAAATTGGGGTGTATGTGTATTAGTGATGTAAGAAGAAAATATTCTCAAGAGAATATTTTTGAGAACGGGAATATTCTCGAGAATATTCTCTTGAGAGTTGATGCGTCCTTAATCGTGCTAAGACGATACATAAAAAAGAAAAATGAAAAACGGAAAATGTGGATACGGCTTTTCTAAGTAAACGCGAAACAATGAGTAATTTAACTATGGAAATAATGCTAAACCGTTATTTCTTTAAGAATTTTACAAGAATGGCAAAAAGTGATTTAGAACTATTAATAAATAATGATAGGTCCAAGAATAGAGAAGAAATATCAAACATGAGAAATGCAATACCAATCTTAACAAGATTAGCCATTGTTATTTATATATACTAACAGTTTTAGTTTATTGCGTTTGTTCAGGGTACACAACTCTTCCATTTGTCTCATAGTTCCAGAAGTATGCCAAGTTCCACAACTCTGGACGTAAATGTACTGCATTAATAAACCTTATTGTGATTTCATTTGACCACGCATTCATCTTTTCTTTGTACGTTTTGACAAAACCAAATTAAATTTCAACAGAATACAGGAAAAAAGAGGAAATACAGAGCATCATGCAAAATTTTCCACAGCAGTTCGACTTTATCGGCAACGCATCAGACACTGCAATAGTGTTCAAATACCAGTAAAATTTCGGCCACCTGGCTCAGACAAACTGCGATGTTTTCATTAGATGGCTGTAATGTTGCCAGAAACATACCAAATATATACTTATTTTCGGCACCATATTGCTTCAAAAACTAGCCCGTCTAAATGCCCCTTTAGACGTAGACCAATCCATGACTGACCTGACGACTCGTGAAAAATAAAATCCCACAACTTCTCATCAGTACATGGAAATGCAGAATGTAGATGCCTAGGAGGAGCTTATGATAGAAATAGATTCTGAACCTGGGACCTCATGTTTTTCTGATTAAATCCCCACATCCATTACTTGCATTATTTGTTGTTAAGAAGAAACTTTAATTTTTTTATCAAATAAATTTTGTGTTCTCTGTTGTTTTTGTATCTTGTTTATATATAAAGAACACTGTTGTTTAGTCTCATAATTTTGTATATGATTTCATGATTTTTAACACCCTATTTCATCTTCAACAATATCCCTAAGTGCGTTGTAGGGTTCATTCTCAGAAAATTCTCGATATCGAGAATCTTCTCGAGAATATTCTTGAGAATATTCTCTGATTTTTCATTCTCGAGAATTTTCCAACACTAATGTGTATAGACCAGATAATAATAGATTTAATCCTCTACATGTTGATAGATATCGAGCAACAACATCGAAACCTTACTATGGCCCAGCTACAGATTTAAACCCAATCGAGAATGTGTGGGGGGTTATTATAAAACGGTTGTATCGGCGTAATTTTTTACCTCAAAATGCTGAAGAGCTGTGGCACGGTATACAACACGGTTTGGGAAGAGCTCTCTGAAGAAGACAATTTCATAGTTCTTTTCACGCAGATGGGCCGAAGACTACAAGCTGTTATCAATGCTGATGGAGATATTATAAAATATTAATTTTATTTTTACATACCTAAATTTAGTATAGTTTTGGTCTTCTAGACCCTCGCTTTCTTTCGAGAGTTTCTTGTTCCCTCCATTTTTTTATTTTAACTATTTATAATGGGAAATGAGCCACAATATTATTAAAAAATGATTTTTATTAACGTTTCGAAGCCCAAATCGGGTTTCGTTGTCAAAATACAAAATACTATTAAAATAAACAAAAATGTTGTTGCTAAGTAAAAAAATTCTTCTAATAATTTATTTAATCTGACTCATTTATATTGGCAATTCAGACGTATATTATACATTTTAAAGTAAAAGACTTTAAAATGATATCGTCAATATTTATGAGTTGCGTTCCTGGGACGACTTTACTAAAAGATAGTTCATTCGATTACATGAAATCAACCCCAACTCAAGAATATCCGTCACAAAAAAATCATAGCATGTGATCTGTCTTTAAAAAGACAACCACATGCAACGGTGACATTAAAATTCTCGCGTTAGAGATCTCATAGTAAATCACGAGGGAAAACCAGGAAAAACCTCGTGATACTATCCCGACATCCTAAGTATTTGGTCTTACATTTAAATTTACTCTCAAAATTAATACCAAATTCTGACTTTACTATAATTTTGTTTAAATTATAAATAATATCAATAATACATGGATATATAAGTAATATTAAAATATAAAATATGTACTAACTCGACTATTGACTTACTAATTGTGGTATTTTCTTTCTATTGACTTCCTCTTTCAGTATGGGTATCCACATCCTACTGCATTCCACCGGGGAATTTGCGACACAATTGGTTTCGTTTAGCATAATTAGAGCCGCTTCTTTGATTTTTCTCTTTTTACTATATGTTTCTTTCAGGACTATACTTGAATCTCTCCACTGAACTCTATGTTCATTATCCCATGCGTGTTGACATATTTGAGATCTATCAAATTCTCTATTTTTAATATAAGATTGATGTTCACTTATTCTAACGTTTAATGGTCTTGATGTTTCACCTATATAAAACTGTTCGCATTCACAAGGTATCCTATAAATACAATTCTTTGTCCTTTCTTGTTCATTGTTAGGTTTAGTTTTAGATAGAATAGATATCAATGTGTTGGTTGTTTTGAATGTTGTTGAAATGTTGAATTTATTTCCTATTGTTTTAAGTTTCTCGGATAGTCCTTTTACGTATGGTATTGATATTTTCCTCGTATTATTTCTTGTGAATGTTTTTTATTACTAGAAAAACTGTGGTGATGCTTACGTTAAAATGTTTTGCAGCATCTGAGAGTGTCCAGTTATCTTTTAATTTGGTTACAATTCTTGCTTTAATATATTGTTGAGTTAAGTCGTTTTGTTTTATTCCTTAATAATAATAAAAATAATAACAACAACCCTATTTTATTTAAAAACTATCATTTATATACTCTTTATAAATTTCAGGAATTCAAAATAATATCAAAATTTAGACCTTAATAATTATTACAATTTATGAATTAACATATTATGGTAGGGGAGACCAAGCGGGGATTTTTGCAGTTACTCGAGCGCGTCAGATTATTACATGGGGAGAAACCTTGTACCCTGAAAATGTACCTCTACCATATATTGGCTCTTAATGCAGGGAAGTTCGTTAAGGGGGATAGGTGAAAAAAAAATATATCCTTAGAAAAGCTCAAAATAGTCAGATTAGGATAAGGTAAGTTAAGTACATGCAAAACAGTGTATATTTCAAAAATCTGACGATTTGAGCGGGGCGTAAGAAAATGGGTGAATCTTAAAGTTTCACAAGAAAAAAGCGAATATTTCGCGAAATAAATGACACATCGAAAAACTAAAAAATACGTACTTAATATTTTTCAAAAATCTATCAACTGATACCAAACACGACTTGCCACGGAGAGGGGTGGGGGTAAATTTAATATTTTTAATACGAATCCCGCGATATTTCGCGAAATGAACATCAGATCGAAAAACTGAAAAATACACTTATTAAATATTTTTGAAAAATCTATCGAATGGCACCAAACACGACCCCCCACGGAGGTGGGGTGAGGGTTACTTTAAAATCTTAAATGGGAGCCGCCATTTTTTTATTGCAGATTTGGATTCCTTACGTAAAAATAAGTAACTTTTATGCGAGACATTTTTTCGAATTATGGATAGATGACGCTATAATCTAAAAAACGATTGTTGGAAATGGAAAATTAAATTGAAAATGGACAAATCCTCACTAAAATGGAAAATTTTACTTAACTTTTTTTGGTTTTAGGAGCTACTCTTCACAACCCAATAGGTCCCCAAAGCGCTCGAGTGACTGCATATTTAGCATAATTTGCTGCCCTACCATTATACAGTGAGCACGTAAAGGTTGGAATAAATTCATTTTCTCGAGAATGGATGATTTTAGAAAAAAATCCTGACACAGGTCAATTTTTATTTTTAAATTAGGACTTTTTGGCATATATATCATACTAGTGCCGTCACCCATCTGGGCGTGATGACGTCATCGATGATTTTTTTAAATGAGAATAGGGCTCATGTGATAGCTCATTTGACAGGTAATTCAATTCTCTATTCAGTAATATAAACATTAACATAATTATTTATACAGGGTATCCAACAAAATTTTTTTTGATTAAATTAATTGACATAAAAAGAAGAATGTATGTAATTTATTTAATTCAAAATACATTTTACTGTTTTCAGAAAACTGAAAAAAATGTTCATTTGAAAAATAATCATTGCTTTTCGCTTAAATTAAATGTTCAAACTGTCACGAGGCTAGTGGGTGGCGGCTTTAATATTGAATTTAAGCAAAAAACAATATTTATTTGCCAAATAAACATTTTTTTTTTCTATTTTCTGATAGCAGTAAAATGTATTTTGAATTAAATAAATTACACACATTCTTCTTTTTATGTCAATAAATTTAATTCAAAAATGTTTTTTTGGACACCCTGTACAAATAATTATGTTAATGTTTATATTACTGGATAGAGAATTGAATTACCTTTCAAATGAGCTATCACACGACCCCTATTTTAATTTAAAAAAATCATCGATGACGTCATCACGCCCAGATGGGTGACGTCACTAGTATGATATATCTGCCAATATGTCGTAATTTAAAAATAAAAATTGACCTGTTTTGGGATTTTTTTCCAAAATCGTCCATTCTAGAGAAAATGAATTTATTCCAACCTTTACGTGCTCACTGTATAGTCAGTTGTTTGTTTGATTATTTTATTATTTGTCTGTCATAATAAATATAATATAATGTCAAACCAATCAAATACACTTCTCAAAATGACCAAATCTTACTAAGAGTCGTATCAGTTTTTTAGGAACCAGCTGATTTCTGTTCCCATATCCGTAGTTTCCTGTTTTGGTTTCGCCTTAAGGCTATGGGTACATAATTCGCAAATATTTTACGTGTATCCCTACTTTTTCTGTCTTTACACGGCAAATTACGTGTAGTAAAATTCACACTGGTATGGATATGTAAACATTACTAGAATGTCATTCTACTTGAAAATGTCATCATTAATTTAAAGAGATGGGTTTTGAATGTTCTTGGATAACTGTTATTTTTATAATTGCAAATTATTAATTCAGTTAATAAATGTGATAATTTTTTCACTAACTATGTATTCAGTGATTGTAATAATTTATTTGTACAACAAAGACTAATAATCAATCGAGAAAAGAGGAAAAGTGTTAATGTGATTTTTTAATAATATATTGTTATGGAACGCTTACAATTTTGAACATCTTTAACAACAAAATACTTGGATCATATAATACATTATCCTGATGTATTCTCTGCTTGGATCTTCCACAAATAATACAAAATAAATAACTTTTTATTAAGTTCACGTCTTAAATCAATTATTTATCAAATACACTATATATCAATAATATTTAATCAATAACTCAACATATTCCCGATGCAATGTCAAATATTAAAAATTGTCACTGATTGTCAGTGTCTGTCTGACAATATATGCTGACAATATTATATTCGGCTGAGTGCGCTGAAGACAAAGATAGATTTGGAAAATATTACCACGGCATTGTGTTCATTTTTTTCGAATCCTGAAAAAGCCAATAAATATTTTTGAAAAATTTAAACGCAGAATGAAAGACTAAATTATTACCGAGGGCCGAAAGTCCCTTAGAAAAAATAAAAAGTTTATTTTGAATGATATATTTGAAATTAAAAATCACACTAAATTTTCTCTTAGTTTTTCACCCCTGTAACTTATTAAAATAAACATTATAGAAGTTCTCAGGGACTTTCGGCCCTCGCTAATAACGTAATCTTTCATTCTGCGTTTAAATTTTTTAAAAATACTTATTAGTTTTCTCAGGATTCGAAAAAAATGAATCTCCATTTGAATAGCATTGCAGCCGAAAATACGTACCGATCCTCTTAATAATAAGACAGCGTACGAAGCATAAACTGTCAACTTTTTGATCTAACTTTATGTAACAAAAATACATTTTGTTAACAATAGGATATAATAAACTGTTCGTTTGGCTTGGTTCGTATTACTCAATTAACGCATAACATGCTTGAAGTTACGGCACCCCCTGTTGTTTTTTCCTTTCGTAGGATGTTAAATTAGAAACCTAATTTGACGATATCGACGTATCTATATGGTAATGATCCATTTCATTTCCAGTTCGAAAGTTAGATATACGATATCCCGCATTAGATTATTTACATTCACTTAATTGTGGCGATAACATATAGTTACCTTACCACCCTCATAAAGAAAATGGAATATATATTATAAATTCAAAGGTGGTTAAAGCTGAAATCCAACGGAACGTGACGTGGCACGCCTTGAGAGTAGAAAATATGTAATAGAAAAAAATAGCTATATTTTCCACAAAATTTGTGATTTACGAACCTTTGGGATTTGGGATACGACGGAACCCTCTATTTATGGCCGGTGAAGAGTGATGTGTGCTCTCCCGTCGTTGGACGGTAAACAAACACGGTTCAAAGAAAGTCAGAAGCTAATACAGACCCTTCCGACTCGGCTAACAGCTGGTACATTCAATGACGTGGTAATTTTGTTGATATAAGGACTGGAATTCGGACTTTCATCATTGTATGAATTAACCAACTTACTAAAATATCTACCGCCATCACTGGTGGTGTACTCTCGATACTCGAGAGGACAAGCATGGTCCGACCGATTTTATCAAAACGTAAATATTTATTAATTCCGTAGTAACGTGGAGTGCCAAGAATGCTCTCTTTTCTTTTCTCTATTATATATCTTTTATTTCTCTTTGCCGACGTAAACGGGCGAAGAGTGCCGCGCCACAATTCATTGAATCCAGGCTTTATAAATTCAAAGGTGGTTTAGAGTGCTATCGAAACCGTTTAACTGAATAGTTACTTATCTGTAAACTACCATCGGGGGATCAATAATTGGAACATAAAAATTGGACGAGTATCCCAATAAAATGAGTGACGGCTTATTTACTACGTTTTTCAGGTTAATGATGCCCATTTCGTTAATGTTAATACGAAATAAATGTCAGCCTGTTTTACAGGAAGTTATTAATTGACTGAGCAATTATGGATATAACGTGCTGGCTAGGATATACCGGGCCAGCTGACAAGTCATTTGTTAATAAGCTTTGGAACACCTAACTAAATAAAAAAAACAGCCATGCTAAAATGCTCCGGCCAAAATATGATCTAGCTCTGGAGGTAGTGTCAAATTTGACCAGAGCAATTTAGCATGGCTGTTTTTTTTTTATTTAATTCGGTGTTCCAAAGCTTATTAACAAATGACTTGTCAGCTGGCCAAAAAATGGGGCTTTTAGGCAAGAAAAGATAAAATATGAAAGTAGATGGAAAAACCCTACAACTTATAATATAAGTACTTCGACCGAGGTACTTCGAAAAGTTACGTAGCATCAAGTATATTTTTATGTTTTATTGCCCATGTTCAAGCGCCCATTCGTGGTGTTACATTATAAACCTAGCACTAGGGATGGCAAAAACAAATTACACATCAAAATACGGTATACTTATAGATAAAGTCCGTTATAATTAAAATAACATGAAATATATATGCACAGTACAGATCTAACTTACCTATAGTTGTATAGTATAGTGAGTATAGATAGAGTATTGTTCATTTCTAGGTAAAAAAATTCAGTCAGTTTCGGTTGTGTCAATTTAGTCTGCCATCGGAACAATGTTATGATATTTTAGAACAGTGGCTCTTTCATTGTTTAAAAGACCATTGTTTAAGAAATAATTTTTTAAAAGACAGTTGGAAATAAATAAAGGAATAACAGGTGCCTGTTGTTTGCGATAGCCCGAGATAATGAACATCGCTCTGCCGCCGGCGCCGTGTGCCACGACTCATTTTTACTATCGTATAGTTCAAATTACACAAATACCCATTATCTCTTTTATGGTTGAAGCGAAGTTTTATCAATGAAAGTCGATATTTTTAAGACATTCCAGAAGAGGCTACAGATAAAATGTTTTAACATAATACATACATTTTTATCGTTGAAATGTTTGTCTGATGAAAATCGGTCCGGGTTAGCCGGACTTCCGGGTTATCGGGGGCCGACTTATCGAGGTTCCACTGTACTATTTTAGTTGTGAACAAGCCACAATTTAAGTTAAAAATTAAATTTATTTGACGTTTCGATTTATACTTCGGAAATCGTTATCAAAATACAAAATATTAATAAATTAAACAAATTTGGTTTTTGTTGTTGGGTAGAAAAATCGTCTCTAATTATTTAATTTTATCTGATTCATTCATATTGACAATCCAGACATTATGAATTATAAAGTACATTTTGGGTGTAGCCATTATTCATTAACGTTTTATTAAATTAACTACGACATGCTAGGACACAATATTCACGCTGTTCTCAAATGCCAAATAAAAAGAGGAAATAAAACTAAATAAAAGTACCTGGACAAACCCTCGATGGTCGATATTAAAAAATGAAAACATTCAACACATCTTGAGTTTTATTAAATACAATGCAGTTATAAAATTTCACAGAAATGTGAATTTTATGATGGTTCAGTTAGACAGTTTGTCCTTCCTATTGTACTACAACGGTTTTACTACTTGAAATTTCGGAAACCATAGGGTAATATTATTCAAATTATGTAGATATATACCAGTGGTCGAAACATCTTGTTTGTAGATTATTTCTTCTGCAGAGTAACGATAGTATACAGAGCATTCCAAAAATGTAAGGATTTAATTTATATTTTAAGATTTCATTAGCACTTTATATCGTGACAATGTGGTAATATACAGGGTGTCCAGAAACTCTACCGACAAACGGAAACAGGAGATTCCTCAAATAATTTTAAGACAATTTAACCAAATTCACCTAGTCCGAAAATGCTTCCTAAGGGAAATAGAGCTCTTTGAAGATGGCGTCTTTTAATTAGTTTTTCTTAAATACCGCCAAAACGCTTCTAGTTAGAAAAACGAAAATTGGTACACATATTTATCTTCCAGAGATAAATCGATTCCATACATTGTGAATTTCTATTACCAGTCATAGGCGTCCGTTTTGAGTGGGGCAACGGTTATTTTATCGCATGACTGTTTTGTCTTTAACTTTTAAGCATTTTTGATACTGGATTATTAAATTGTGAGGTATTCTAGTATTAAAATGTACTCTTGCTTTAAGTCGGTAGCAGACACCGTTTTCTAGAACAATCGATTTGAAAAATTTTCGTTTCCTGAATAAAAAAAAATGAAAAAAATTTTTAATAAAAAAAACTGTGTATTTTACCAACTTAAAGCAAAAGTAACTCTTAGTACTGGAATATCTCATAATTTAATAATCTACTGTCAAAAATTCTTAAAAATTAAAGACAAAAAAGTTATGCGATAAAATAACCGTTGACCTACCCAAAACGGACGCATATGAGCGGTTCTATAAATTCGCAATTAATGAAATATATTCATCTCTGTAGTATAAATAAACGTACCAGTTTCCGTTTTTCTAAATAGTTTTCGTTTTCAATTTATTTTTGATATTCAAAAAACGAAAAATTTTCAAATCGATTTTTCTAGAAAACGGTTTATCCTATTGACTTAAAATAAGGGTACCTTTTAGTACTATAATACCTTACATTTTAATAATCCAGACTCAAAAATGCTTAAAAATTAAAAACAAAAAAGTTATGCGATAATATAAATGTTGCTCTACCGAAACGGACGCCTATAACCGGTACTATTTAGAAATTTGCAATGGATGGAGTTGATTTATCTCTGGAAGATAATTATGTGTACCAATTTTCTTTTTTCTAAAATATCGATATATGTTCCGATACATCAAAAGTTGAATATCGATATAAAAATATCGATAAAATTTTAAAATATATCGATATATTTAATGTATCGATACATAGCTGCCATCCCTACCTAGCACTAGAATAATGGATCGTTACTTGAACTTTAACAGTCTTCATTCCCATCTCTAATCTACTACTGAAAAACGGACAGAAAACGTACAGTCCCTTTTCAAACTAAATATTTTAAATAAATTCAGACGTTTCTTTTTTAGTTCGATTCGATACGCTCGATAAAAATTCCGGCGTATTTGTTTAGATTCAGCAGCGCTGAATTCGGTTTTATTATTCGAGTAAAAAAATGTAAATTTTTTACCATTCACCTTTCCAACTTGGAGCTTTTGCATTACAGATTTCTTCGTCGTTGAGGTTTTGCTAAAACAACATTTTTCTTTCGGTTGTTTAAAGCTGTACACTACACGATAAAAAATTTACGATACAACGACTTGGAACAAATTGTGTGATTGAAGGTGTAGGTAATGGTTGGAATTTTTTAAAGGTGAATGGGACTGACCAACGCTAAGATTCAGAGAAAGAAGATATCTGTGAAAAACATAATCAAATCATCAAAAAATAAATTTTAGAAAAATAAGAAATTGTATAATAATATGGACAAAATTATTGATAAAATGGTAATAATTAAATTGTGTGGAGGATAATTTGTTTTAGAAGAAACAGTAAAATCCTGTATAAAAGATATTTAAAATCCCTCAAAAGGGCCACATCAAAATCACCTAACTAGTTTGTGACTGGTTTACCAGTCATCATCAGTGCTTACGTGCAATGTACATGCTAACCACCTAGATATTGGCCCCAAAAGGGCCACATCAAAATCACATAACTAGTTTTCGACTGGTTTACCAGTCATCATCAGTGCTTACGTGCAATGTACATGCTAACCACCAAGATATTGGTTACTAGTTATGTGATTTTGATGTGACCCTTTTGAGGGATTTTAAATATACCTTTTGTACAGGATTTTACTGTTTTTTGTATTATATGGTATACAGCCAACTACAGGAAAACTTTTTCATTGTGGATTTCTTGTTCTATAAGGTGTTATAAAAGAACAAGCTGAAAATGCGAGCATTATCATAACGAAAACTTTGTTTATTTACGTATTTAAATTCATAATATGTAAAATTGCTACAATGAAAAGTTGTTTAGAATTAAAAATTATGTTTTAATGTGCAATTATATCATTCTAATTTAAATGTTGTGAACTATAAAGGTACTATTCGCGGTGTGCAAGTACTTGGAAGGAAATTGAGAAACGATCGTGCGCGAATAGCGGGGAAATATTGCAACTTTCTTAAGTAATTTATATTATCAATTGAAATTGTCAAATTGACGTACATTTCATATCTACTGTCATTGAAGAAGAAAACTTATATGTTGCTCCACAATATTGATATGATATGCAATTATTATATAAAGGTAAATTTAGTTAATTGTATTTTGCCTGCAGTACTGCATTTTAATAACTAATTTTATTTACTACATACAATTGTTTACGTTTTAATAACATAACATGAATTTTATTTTTTCTTCTTATTATTTTTTTGGACTATGGCCTTGACAATTATCCAGTAACCAGGACTAATATAATTGGCCAATATAATTAAAAGTGCGAATAAAGTTGCAGAGCGTAGAAATAGGTGTCGCTTTGCCGAACTTGCACGGTCCCAATACTTTTGATCGAAATTAATATTTTTTATATACCTCGTATGAAATTAATAAAATTTGACATATGATGGTTGCATCATAAATCTTAGACTATGTAGAACTTTTTATGAAGAATAACTTTTCTTCATCAAATTAAAAATAAAAGAGTTATAAATGAAAATGGTGATGGTATCCATAATTTGAGAAAAATCTTCAAATATTCTTTCCATTAGAAAGATGTAATTGCATATGTCAGAACATAATATTTTATTCCAAACAACATTTCATAATAACAATTTTCAATATTGTGAAATAAATAAAGATACTTTTTACTGATGAAGTGTAGTAAAGTCTTTTGAATCGTCAACAATAGATGGAAATGGAACAGTCCATTTATCATTAGGTATTCCCATTAAAGTGGAAACCGTATACTCGTACAAATCTTTTTAAAGTTGTTAATAAAATATTGCTTTGAAAATATACTCAAATTGTATTTTTAAACATCTTATTTATTTTTTTTTTAATTATATCATTTATATTTTACTAACTAATTTAAAATTTAGTTTGACATTCACGAAGTGTCAAACTCAAAAAATGTAATGAACCCATTGACATATTAAGCCTAGACTCGGAATACTCACCAAAAAAGCGTAACGTGGAAACAGCATGGAAACAGTCGATCGGTGGTCTATCTATCTGGTTTAACCAAACTATCCCGCGCATGTGACTGACAAAGATGGCTAGACCGTTCAATCCTATGTCGACGTTACACCCGATGCATTGAGTGGCATATCCCTGCCAAGTCTATTCTTGACATGTTTCTGAATTAACCTATGCTTGCTTAAAAAATTGAGATTAAAACTAGTCTACTTACCAGCAACAATTTCAGTTGACGTTTACGCTGTGAGCTCGTACGTAGAGGGGATATTTATAAATTCGCGAGCGCCAGTAGTGGCAAATCTGTAAACGTTTACCGGAAATTTGACATAAATGTCAAAGTGATTAATTTAAAATTAAAATTAAAAACATTAATTATAAAAACTATTAGTTGGTCAAAGCTGTGGTATATATTTT
This sequence comes from Diabrotica virgifera virgifera, assembly GCF_917563875.1. NCBI lineage: Eukaryota > Metazoa > Arthropoda > Insecta > Coleoptera > Chrysomelidae > Diabrotica > Diabrotica virgifera. Next base: position 188,574,129 of record NC_065451.1, read on the forward strand.
TACCTTAAATATACTTACGTTTTAAATACTGAATTTACGTTTTTTTAATGTTCCGTAATATGTAATTATAAATTAATCTTGCGCCATCTACACGATAATTGTGAAAGTATCCGAAGTAAGAAATTAATATTTCATCAATAGAACCTCAAAATGATTAGCAAAATCTTAAAAAAATCTGTTATAATTTAATTACTTTTTAGCGTTCTAAATATTAAGCGATAACAATTAAATAATAAATTTAAAAATTACCGGTGAAAGTTGAATTAGTAATCCGCCAGGAGCGACAACAGCGAATCTCAGAGCGTTTAGTGTGTCGGCAGAAAATAAATATTTGTGACGTCACATTTTAGATTTTGAGGTCGGTTATCTCGAAGATGGTTAGAGATATCGAAATGCCGTTTTCAGATTTGGAGTCAGAAGACAAAACTACATGAGATTTCATCAGTAAATCGGCTCTTAGTATTGCAGGAGCGACGAAGCACAAACGAACGAACAGACTTTGCGAATTTATAAACGAAAAGTTTTCCTTGAAAATTTTTTATGCGATCAGTCATACGGTTTTATGAGGAACTAAAAACACTAAAGAGCAATAAGATAAATATTCCGGGATTTATACAAGATGATAGAGGACAACTTCTTACGTAGATTATGGATATAAGCCGATAATAGAGAGAGTATTTCAAACAACTGTTAAATACTGAAAAGGCAACAACAATATACTGTCTAACCAAATTCATTTTTTATTTGAGATTTAGATGCGCACTGGTGTTGACCAGGAGCATCTAAACAAACATTCCGTATATGTATTTGGCACCTAGGAGTTTTCTATTGGTTCTTTGCAGCACGTGTCCATATTTCAACCAATAGGCGGCGAGGTGCTAAACACGTATACGGAATGTTATTCGGTGCGAAATTCATATACGGAATGTTAAATGTTCGTAGGCCGAAAAAGACAACTTTTTATTAGAATCAGTTTGATTTTAAAATACTTGTTAATGTATTATTAAATAAAAATAAAACAACTATAACATTTGGAATGTTATTTAATACGAAATTTATATGAGGAATGTTAAATATTCGTAGGCCAAAAAAGACGGCTTTCTATTAAAGTCAGTTGTTAAAGAAGACTGATTTTAAAATATTTTGGTAATGTATTATTATATGTAGATAAGGACACACCATTAAACTTGATAAAAATAATAAACTTAAAATAAAACCCATAACTAAATTAAAATTCATGGTGACGTTTCAATTATTACTTTAATCATCGTCAGAATAATAAGTTTCTTGAGCGGATGCTTTAAAATAATTTTAAAGGAACAAACAATAATTAATGAAAACGTAAAAATGACATTGACAATCATTGGGTTAAGTCAATAATTTCAAACACGCCATGTCTTGTTGCGTGTTTAAGGGTGGCTTCAAAAGAAATATGGATAATGCCTCCTTGATGCTGAGTTCCTTTGGAGAACTTGCATGACCAATGATTGAGAAGTCCTTACGACTATTAGGATGGTCAGAATCAGTCATATGTTGGAATACAGCTGAATTTGGAATTGTTCGCGTGTAAAAGTACGAAATTCACATACTTTTTTTACTTTCTAAAATAAAAAGAACTGTACCAATTGTTTTGAAAATTTGCATGAGCATTGCACCGTGAAAATAAAAACAGTTCCACTGCTGCAGTGATTGGGACTAATAGAGACCCTGAAACATGAAATTTCAAAGTTATTATTGAAATATAAGTTATTTTCTATATTCTATACCATCAACTAGGGGTATTTGATCGGATAAATAATGTCAATTTAGCGGTTTCTGAAACTGCTAATGTTTTAGCTAATTTTAAAAAAAATTTAACACTTCGTCATTTTCCCAAATTTTAATATTTTTCAAAAATCATAGTTGAGAGTATAGGAAATAACTTATGTTTTGTATTTTCACGGTGTCAGTATCTGGCGCATAAATCGTTTAATTTTTAATATTTTTTAATGAAAATTGTTTTACTTCTTTTTATAGTACATGCTTATGAGAATTTTCAAAACAAAAAAAAGTACTTATATGAATGCACTTTTACACTAGGATAGCCCCTTAAGTTACTGAACATTTCCAAATACCAATAATATAACTGAAGTAAGGATCACATTATATACTTACAATTAATTAATCTACTTTTTAGGACGATAAAATATACACTACTTACTTTACTCAACATTTTTTATTTATTCATTGCCCTATACAGTATAGTATACATGATATCGCAAGCAACAATATAATGTTTATGTTCCGTTTCTCAAACTTTGATTAATTTTACTAGATGATGCATTCTTACAGTCAAACCTACCTACAGTTCATACAGTGTGTCAATTTTAAAACTTACAATGGCTATATCTCACGAACAAAAGCTTAAAACGAAAAATGCTTGAAACCGTTTCTAGGATAGTAAGGGGGAACTAAAATGACATTAAAGAGAACTCACCCCCATCAACCCTCTAGGCCCCACCCACCACAACCAAAAAAGTTTAAATTGCAAACCCCTACTTGTGATACATCATTGAAAAGGCTATAAAAAATGCTATCCAATGGTATAAACAATAATTATACAGGGTGAAGCAATAGTTGTGAAACTTTGGCTTAAATGAAAAATTTAATGAGGTTTTGTTGAACTGCAAATTTGATAAAAATGTCAATTAAATAGATGTGCAAAGTGGGTTCCATTGTTTTGTAAACAATCATACAGTCTATTTTCAAATTCTGCACAAATTTGGCAAATGTTTTTTTAGTAATAGGGCGACATGCTTTAGTAATTATTTCTCGCAATTTCCCAAATGACGCAAGTTAAGTTTTATAAACAACTGATTTAAGGCTAAAATAGCAAATTAAGTTTTAATTCAACAAAAAAAGTTCGAGCGGACATTTACCCTTTAAAATAATAGTCCGGGAGATAGCATTACAAATACAAAAGTCATAGTAAGCCAGCTGATATTAACACCCTGTATAATTATTATTTATACCATTGGATAGTACTTTTTATAGTATGATAGTATATTACTTTTTTCTATGGGGTTACCTTAAATCAGTTGTTTATAAAACTCAACTTGCATCACTTGGGGAATTGCGAGAAAGAATTACTCAAGCATGTCGCCCTATTACTAGAACATTTGCCAAGTTTCGTGCAGAATTTGAAAATAGGCTGTATTATTGTTTACCAAACAACGGGATTCACATTAAATATTTACTTAATTGACATTTTTAATCAATTTGTAATTCAACAAAACCTTAGTAAATTTTTCATTTAAGCCAAAGTTTCACAATTATTGCTTCACCCTGTATAATTATTATTTATACCATTGGGTAGCATTTTTTATAGCCTTTTCAATGATGTATCACAAGTAGGGGTTTGCAATTTAAACTTTATTGGTTGTGATGGGTGGGGCCTAGGGGGTTGATGGGGGTGAGTTCTCTTTCATGTCATTTTAGTTCCCCCTTACTATCCTAGAAACGGTTTCAAGCATTTGTTGATATCAGCTTTTGTTCGTGAGATATAGCCATTGTAAGTTTTTAAATTGACACACTGTATAGTATAAGAGCTAGTGAATCCTCCTACTAACGGTCTTCCTGTAAGGCTAGAAATTTTTCTAGTGATAATTCATAGCAAACCAAGGCTACAAACCATGACCTGCAGGCATCAGCGGTGCACGTGTATCTACCAGGTGAATCGAAAAGTGCAAATTTAGGGGGTAAAATAAACTTTCTCCTGTAAGGTTTAAATTTAAGTATGTGTTTGAGTAAGTCATTTAGAAGAAATGTGTACAATGACAGGCGATTCTGAAGAGCATAAGACCTTGCCAGGCGAGGGGAAAGATTAGGTGTTTTTCCTAAAACTGTTCCTTTTGCATCGAAAAAAATTTTTTTAGGCTTTTTGAATCATTCCAAACAGAAAAGGTATTTAGTGATTTTTCTCTTAAGTTAATAGTTTTTGTTATATAAGCGATTGAAAATTTTGAAAATTGCGAAATCGGCTATTTTTAACCCTAAATCGGACATTTATCTAAAAATTTCAATGTTGACTAGGTACGTAGCTATTCTTTAAACATTGATTGATGAAGTCCCGAAGAGTTTTTTGCAATAAAATATCGAAAACCCCTTTGTTTTTTTAATCGCTTATCAAGCGGGCGCGACACTGTAGTATAAGTGAGGACGTTTGAGTTTGCATAAATTCATTATCTCGAGAATGGGCAAATTTCAAAAGAAATACTCAGACAGGTCAATTTTTATTTTTAAATTAGGACTCTTTCGCATATATATAATACTAGTGACGTCATCCATCTGAGCGTGATGACGCAATCGATGATTTTTTTAAATGAGAGTAGGGGTTGTGTGATAGCTCATTTGAAAGGTTATTTTATTTACTAGTATAAACATTAACATATTTAGAAAAGAAAATAATCGTTTTCGTTTTGATTCAATTCGAGTCTCTTGCCATCCTCTGACACCGTGTTTCGGGGTCTCTACCCCTTATCAAAGAGGCTATGCAAGTAGAAATTTATTTTTATTTATTAACATATTTATTTATACAGGGTGTACAAAAAAAAATTTTTATTAAATTAACTTTGATTAAATTTGACAAATAGAAGAAAAATTTTTTTGTACACCCTGTATAAATAATTATGTTATTGTTTATATTACTGAATAGAGAATTAAATAACATTTCAATTGAGCTATCACACAACCCCTACTCTTATTTAAAAAAATCATCGATTACGTCATCACGCCCAGATGAATGACGTCACTAGTATTATATATATATATGCCAAAAAGTCCAAATTCAAAAATAAAAATCGACCTTTTTGAGGATTTCTCTTGAAATTTGCCCATTCTCGGGATAATGAATTTATGCAAACTCAAACGTCCTCACTTATACTACAGTGTCGCGCCCGCTTGATTAGCAATTAAAAAAACCAAGGGGTTTTCGATATTTTATTGCAAAAAACTCTTCGGAATTTCATCAATCAATGTTTAAAGAATATCTACGTACCTTGGCAACATTGAAATTTTTAGATAAATGTTCGATTTAGGGTTAAAAATGGCCGATTTCGCAATTTTCAAAATTTTCAATCGCTTATATAAGAAAAACTATTAACTTAAGAGAAAAATCACTTAAGACCTTTTCTATTTGAAATAATTCAAAAAACCTAAAAAAATTAGTTCGATGCAAGAAGAATAATTTTAGGAAAAACCCATAATCTTTCCCCTCGCCTGGCAAGGTCTTATGCTCTTCAGAATCGCCTGTCATTGTACACAGTTCTTCTAAATGACTTACTCAAACACATACTTAAATTTAAACCTTACAGGAAAAAGTTTATTTTACCCCCTAAATTTGCACTTTTCGATTCACTTGGTAGATACACGTGCACCGCTGATGCCTGCAGGTCATGGTTTTTGGCCTTGGTGTGCTATGAATTATCACTAGAAAAATTTCTAGCCTTACAGGACGACCGTTAGTCGGAGGGTTCACTAGCTCTTAGACTAATAGAAACAACAATGTACGTTAATTCCTATTCCCTGACAAAGTCCCTGCGGCTCTTTGTTTCTAGGAACAAGTCTTGCTAACTTTTCTACATCTAAAGACCGAGCTCTTTCATGTTCAATACTAATTACACTAAGATCACACAGTCTAGTATTGGACATAGAGTTCCTTAAGTAGTTCTTTATTATTTTTAGTTTAGAAAAAGATATTTCACTACTTGCAACAGTTACGGGTAATGTAAGAAACATTATTAATGCTGTACTTACGTTTGGGACACTTGATGCAATAAATTTATTCCTAATCAATAGATCAGCCAAGTGGCTGATTTTGCTTATTCTATTACTTTTTATATCGTCTTTGACTACATTTCTAAAGCAAATTACTTCATTGGTCAAAGCATGAGTCACATCAGATTCATATTTTTTACAAAACTCAGAGGCTGACTTTACCACGAATATTTTAATATAATACCACGAATATTTTTTTTACATTTTTTATTTTCGGGAAGCTACAGGGAGTTTTGCTTCAACATATTTTTTTGCTAAATTTTTTCCAGAATATCAGTTTTTTGCGCCCCCTAAGGCCTGCGCCCCAATGCACCGCATTGCTTGCATTGGCGTTAGTTACGCCACTGGACTTGAAATTCAAGTCAAACTTGTGCAACTCTACTTATGATAAAAGATTGATTCACCATCCGCTCTAATGGTCAACAAAAATAGTAAAGGTAAATGGAAGATTTGTTCAACAAAAATGTAGGAAGATGAACAATAAATTAGGACGGCGATCTTACTACCATTTATAAGCAATGTAATAAATTACAACTCGAAGGACCACCCAATAACGTATATAATATACGGAAATAAAGAATACAAATATTACCAAATATATAATTTAATTTCTAACTTTGTTACTATAACTAAATTAATATCTGGTTAAAGTTTTAGCTTAAACTTATTATATTTAAACCGCCGATTTAATGTCTAACTTATACTAGTCCGCGACACACCACACGAGAGCACTGTTAAAGTTTAAATGTCACTAATTTGAAAATGAACCAAGCCAGTTTTCTTGAGTACCTATTAATAAACTTAATTAATAATAAACATTTGCGAAACATGTGGCTTTTAAACTACAAGCTAGACATAAAATAACTATATAACATACGCGACAGTTGAAAACTCTAAACAATAAATGCGTCGACCCGACTAGTCGAATACTAAAATGATACTTTTTAATACAGATACGCGATAGTTCACAAAACTCTAAAGTAACTAAAGCTGCGTCCAGCTGCGCTGGCTAGCAAGTGGATACTGACTAATTAAAATTATAATTGCAATGCTTAGCCATGTCCAAGGATTGGCAGGAAACAACTTCGAAATTTCTATAAGTATATACGTAAAACCACACCTTTTGAGTATTTGTTACACGGGATTTCCCGGGAACTTGCTCGGTAGGTCTAATTAAAGTAGAAATTATTTGCTACCAGTTGCGTAACAACTCTTGGATAAATTTCTGCTTTACGCAGCATCCTATGTTTGCGTTTACTACATCCAACAGCCATTTTTACTTGTATTTAAATAATATCATCTGTAATCGTAGGTTTTACTAGCCATTTTCCTATAAATTGTACTAGGACTTCCTTGTATGATTCAGCTCAATTTTGTGGTATGTTTGCCGTAAGTACTCCTGTATTATGAATACTTTCTTGAAACAACAAAAATAAGAAGAAAAATATCAAACCTAACGAAGTTTAAACATGTTAAACAATACAAAATGAATGTGGATAATATACACATTGAAACCGTTGCGAGTGAGTATAGAAGACAAATGGCTCATGTTGGAGAGCCCGGAGGCGGGGAAAATGTAGAGGAATTACAGACAATACCGTCACCTCAATACTACAACTAGATAACTCTAAAATTTTCATTTTTGAGATAAGTGTACCAATAGATGTAAATATATCATCTTTATGTTATGCTACAACCAGACAATTCACAAAGCACCATATGAGTCAATATAACGAACTTTCAAAAGTAGATAACTTTATAAATCATCCGTTGTTTAATACTACAACTCGATATCTCAAGTTATCTACTTGTTGCAAATTCCAATGACTAAGCTGCTGTCACACAACTATAAAATTACACTTACTTAGTTGTAGCACGTAAGTAAGGTCACTTGAAAAGTGCGATTATTGAGTTGTTACCATTGACGAAGATTTTGCCCGTTGGATATTTTGAGGATTAATTTGTTTTGAAATGTGAGTGCAAAATAATTAATAATGTGGCTATGCAAAATATTAGTCGAGGGTAATAAGGTTTTTTCCATGACATTCGAGCAGCCAGGGTACTGAAGCGTTTTTTCGACAGGTAATACCTATAAGAGCAAATTGTAACGATTTCCTGCGTATGATCTGGCGGCCATTTTTATTTATAAACAATTAAGTTATAAAAAGCTTTAAAATGACGTATTGCAAAGTTTGATATAATCATTTATTGTTAATATAATTGCGAAACAAGGTCGGAATTGCAAAAAAAATTATTTTCGCAATAACTGTTTTAAAAATTAGTGTACAGCTTTGAAATTTATGTCAAGTAAGGGTTTTTTGGTGCTTAAGGTGAAACAGTAGCGATCAACAGGTAGCGAAAACGCGTTCCAAGATTGCGGCTGTAATTTTGAATATTTTTTCGAGATATTTGGCACACGTATTCGTAATATAATAAAGAATGGCGGTACAGAGCCCAATTTGAAAAATATATTAATATGTGGAAATTACACTGTAATTAAATACAATATTAAAAAAACGAGCCTGTACCGCCATTAAGAAGAACAAAAAAATACACTTTCTTCAAATAAACTTTTTTATCCGATGCCTAGATTTTGTGTCATTTTGGAACTAGTAATGAAATAAAAAATTTTAGTAGTTCCAAAATGACACAAAACCTAGGCATCGGATAAAAAAGTTTATTTGAAGAAAGTGTATTTTTTTGTTCTTCTTAATGGCGGTACAGGCTTGTTTTTTAATATTGTATTTAATTACAGAGTAATTTCCACATATTAATATATTTTTCAAATTGGGCTCTGTACCGCCATTCTTTATTATATTACGAATACGTGTGCCAAAGATCTCGAAAAAATATTCACAATTACAGCCGCAATCTTGGAACGCGTTTTTGCTACCTGTTGATCGCTACTGTTTCCTCTTAATATGTGATACAAATTTCAAAGCGATTCATTCAATTGTTTAAATTTAATTCAAATTGTTTTTCCCAGAGAGCATTTTTTTGCAATAACATAAGTCAGAAGAAAATGACGTTAGAACCATTCCACAGGTGTCAAATGAAAGAGCATGAGCTATGTTTTCAACTTGGTTTAAAAAAAGTGAATAAAAATGCATTTATTAGTAATAAATAATTATGCAAAAGTATCGTAAATCTTTCCTTATAAACTTTTTATTTTGTTATATAAGAAATTATACATATTAATTACAATTTTTTATCAATTACGATATAGATAACATTACTTGGTAGTTGTGCACTTAAAACAGGTTAAAAAGTTAATTTTTTTAGAAAAAATTATTCAAAAAGTTTATAAAGAAAAATTGACGATACTTTGCATAATTATTTATTACTAATAATTGAATTTTTTATTGACTTTTTTAAACCATGTTGAAAATGTAGCTCATGCTCTTTCATTTAACATCTGTGGAATGGTTCTAAGGTCATTTTTTTCTGACTTATGTTATTGCAAAAAAAATGCTCCCTGTGATAAACAATTTCAATAAAATTTAAACAATTGAATTAATCGCTTTGAAATGTTTACCACATATTAAGCACCAAAGAACCCTCATTTGACAAAAGTTTCAAAGCTGTACACTAATTTTTACAACAGTTATTGGGAAAATATTTTTTTTGCAATTCCGATCTTTTCTTGCAATTATATTAACAATAAATGAGTATATCAAACTTTGTAATAAGTCATTTTAAGGCTTATTCCATAATCTCAAAGATATTTGTACTATAAAAATCGTAAGTTTCACTGTTTTCCATTGATTTGAAAAAAGGGGAAAATGCCATTTTTTGACAGTTAATTGTTTATAAATAAAAATGGCCGCCAGATCCTACGCAGGAAATAGTTATAATTTGTTCCTATAGGTATTACCTGTCGAGAAAACGCTTCAGTACCCTGGCTGCTAAAGTTTCACAAACAGGGTTTGTCTTATTACCCTGGCCTATATATTATGTAAAAGGTACATCTCATGTCAAATCACTCAGGCAAAAACTTTTCGATCTCCGATTTTTCTGAAACTTGGTGTGTAGCTTCTGCGGGACTTAAAAATAAGATATTTGAGGTCAAAAAATCTTCTTCTTCTTTTTTTCTCAAAATGTTATTTTATGCGATTTTACAGTGATTTGGTATTTATTTAAAGAAATTTGCATTTTCTATCGTAAAGTATCAATGGAAAAAATAATATTTTAATAGAGAGGACTCAAAAATGTCATTATATGGCATTATAATAAGTTATTTTGATTCAAAAAAGTTTTTGATCAAATTTTATAGTGTAGAAAACGTTAAAATACCGTTTTTTACATTTTCCTCCGTTCCCAAAATACATCATAATCGATTTGGCTGAAAATTTGCACACAGATAGCCAAAACATAGGACTTTAAGTGGATAGAAGGATTTGAATTATATTACAAACAAAGTTGCATGAAATAATATCAGACTCAAAAGTATATTAGACAATTCGGAATAGCATTTGACATTGAAGGCCGAGCTGCCCAAAATTTTATTTTTCTAATCTTTAAGGGGATCAATAGTAGCCTAAATTTAAAATCACGAATGAATTCCTCCGTTACGTCAGCCGCCATCTTGATTTTAAAGGAGAACCGTTTTTGCTCAATATCTCCGCCATTTTTAACTTTTCGACAAAAATGGTAGGAACTGAAATTTTGTGCCAACTAAATCACAATTTTTTATTTACGATTTACAATTATTACAATTTCTTTTTAACAATTTTTGTCGTGAGGTCGACATTTTCCGAGTTAATTGTGCTTGCAGTAGACACCTATATTTTGACTATGATATTGCATGTAACCTTTTTAGTATTGTAATATAATTTAAATCCTTCTAACCACTTAGAGTCCTATATTTTGGCTATCGGTATGCAAATTTTGAGCCAAATCGATTATGATGTATTTTGGGAATGGAGGAAAATGTAAAAAACGGTATTTTAACGTTTTCTACACTATAAAATTCGATCAAAAACTTTTTTTGAATCAAAATAACTTGTTATAATGCCATATAATGACATTTTTGAGTCCCTTCTATTAAAATATTATGTTTTCCATTGATACTTTACGATAGAAAATGCAAATTTGTTTCAATAAATACCAAATCACTGTAAAATCGCCTAAAAAATAACATTTTGAGAAAAAAGAGAAGAAGAGGAAGAAGACAATTCGACCTAAAATATCTTATTTTTACATCCCGCAGATGCTATATTTTCAGACAAATTTTCAAACAAATAGGAGATCCAAACGTTTTTTGATCCAAAATTGAGTGATTTGAAATGGAATCACCCAAAAACATAATATGTAATTGAGAAGGCAAGAGAAATATCGAGGAAAACCAAAAGGAGTGGTTTGACAATAAGCAACCGATAACAAAAATAGAGTATAACTTAACCCTTAACCACTTAAAAAACTTTAAAAACTTTTGTAAAACTTGTTTTACAAAATATTTATGTTTATCTTCAAGTGGTGTGTAATTGTATCTGCTCCCAACTGCTGCAGTTTTATTATGGTTTAGTTTTTGAGCTACGTTGACGTCCAGTTTTCTTGCGGTCTCAGGTACCGCATGACAGTGTTTAGGTTTCAATAGTTAAAAGCAGTCCATTCAGTACTCTTTCGCTATTAGCATGGCAGCAAGTTCATCCACTTGTTCTACAAGTGATTTTTGTAATACAGTTTTTAGAACCTCCACCATTTTTTTAATATTGTGCATGCGTTCATAATTTCCTTGAAAAACTAAAGTTTATTCTATTTGGAACAGTATTTTATTTTACAGCAGTGTGAAGAAACATTCTGTAGTTAATGTAAAATAAACATACAGTGATATAAGACAAATTCAAATTGAAACCAAGGAGAATAGGCAGCGGTACATACCATGATACAATAACTAAAGATATGACATGGAGTCGGTGGGCAGGGCCTATGTATCTACGTCACTCTGTGAGTAGAACAGCATTAAATTCATTGTTGTCGTATAGTAAACGGTGTTTATTTTTTCTTTTTTTTTTTTTTGTTTAAGGTGAATTTTACTTATAATTTGTTAAACTTTTATTAAAAATGAGGTGTGCCGTGTTTGGTTGTCATGTGGAAAATCAATCACAAGGTTTCGATACGAATATCAAGTTTTTTAGTTTCCCAAAAGACGAAAAAGTGCGATGTGTGTGAAAACAATTATATAAACGTAAACGTGCAGACAATTTTAACGTTAACAACAACAACGCTCATATCAGTTCAACACATTGTAACAGCGACGATTATGAACGCAATCTGAAACACAAGCTGCTTGGATATTCTCCTAAAAATTTTCGATGCCTTAAAAAAGAAGCTATTCCATCCCAAAATTTAGCCGAAGCGGGAAAAGGCAAAGTGGATTCTGGTAGAGAGCAACTAACTATTTTTAATGGGAAATAAGCCACAATTTTACTAAAAAATGATTTATTAACGTTTCGACGTCCAAATCGGATGCCGTTCTCAAAATACATAAAATATTAATGAATTAAACAAAACTGTTGTTGCTTAGTAAAAAATTCTTCTAATAATTTATTTAATCTGACTCATTTATATCGGTAATTTAGACATATATTATACATGTTAAAGGAGAAGACTTTAAAATAATATTGCCAAATTTTAATTCGATTACATGAAATTAACCCCAACTCAAGAATATCGGTCACAGAAAAAAATCATAGCATGTGATCTGTCTTTAAAAATACAACCACATGCAAAGGTGACAGTAAAATTCTCGCGTTAGAGATTCCATAGTAAGTCACGAGGAAAAACCAGGAAAAAACCTCGTGATACTACCCCGAAATCGTCAGTATTAGGTCTTACTTTAGTTTACTCTCAAAACTAATAACAGATTCCAACATAATACTTACGATAATAATAGTGAGACCTAATACTTACGATGTCATGCTAGTATTACGAGGTTTTTTCCTGGTTTTCCCTCGTGATTTACTACGGAATCTTTACCGCGAGAATTTTACTGTCACCGTTGCATGTGGTTGTCTTTTTAAAGACAGATCACATGCTATGATTTTTTTTGTGACGGATATTTTTGAGTTAGGGTTGATTTCATGTAATCGAATGAACAATTGGCAATATCAGTTTAAAGTCTTCTACTTTTAAAGATATATGTCTGAATTGCCGATATAAATGAGTCAGATTAAATAAATTATTAGAAGAATTTTTTATTAAGCAACAACATTTTTGTTTAATTCATTAATTTTTTTTGTATTTTGAGAACGGCATCCGATTTAGACGTCGAAACGTTAATAAAATCATTTTTTTGGTAAAATTGTGGTTTATTTCCCATTATAAATAGTGAATTACAAAAATGCCACAAGAAAATAGCTTCAGAACGACAGTAGAGAGCAACGCTGTGTATTATACAGTATAATATATAATGAGACGTATCTTGCCTAATAATAAGAAATCATAACTGAGTAGGGAGCTGTGGAAGAGTTTTCTATGAACTCTAAGGACCTCATTGCCTTCTTTATGTATGAATAGAAAACAAAAAGTTGTGACTGGCTAATTGACACCCAAGTCTATGCCATAAAACAAAAAAATAAAAAATCATGTTTGTAATTGATTTCTATTATTAGATTATGTTCTCAATAATTATATTTAATCATACTAAACAAAACAGCACTTCTCGAAAATTTCACAACTGATATTAAAAGCTAAAATCCCCAAATCATAATGGCAATGCATTCGAAATGTAGAGGATCTACTCACAACGTGACGTCATGCGCGACCTGAACGAAATTAGGAACGCTGCGTGTCGTATCTTGGGTTATTGTATCATGGGTACATACCGCATGTCAGAGTCTACGTCCTGAGACATCCACGTCATTAGGTAAGGGTTGAGACAAGTCAAGCAAGATACACAAGAAGAGCAAATGAGAAATACCAGATGTACGAAGAATAAAAAGATAGTAAAAACGGAAGCAATTTGCGAAAAAGCAGTTAGAAAGCATATTAGGGCTAAAAAATAGAAACTAAAAATTTCTAAATAAATCTGAAAGCATTAAGAACATAGTTTAAGCCACGAACAGGGAGCTATAATAACATGTTCAAATCAGTAGATAGCAAAAAAAAATATTTACGCAAATTAAATCAACCAATTAAGTTAATTAACCTCGAGGAGATATACAGTAATCACTACAGTACACCTCCCAGTGAAAATTCTAATCGTCATCGCGAAATAAATACCCACCGGGGCTAAAATCCGAACCGGGAATGTACCCAAATGAAAAAACAATACTCACACCATCAACATACCGTCAATATTTGTTACGAAACTCGATAAAAGCATCGGACGTCACGTTTATCCCTTTTTTATGCATTAGCAATCGCGCCCGCGCCCGTACCCTCGACCCATGTGGTCCATTTAAAAAAACGAAATCCACTCTCCCCATAAACACTCTAAAATGCATTCAGCATTGCTGGGGATTACAAATAATTCCATTTCTACAGCACGTTTGAACATTGAAGAGTTCATTATAATGTTAAGGGTTCAGCATTCAACGAGCCAGAAGAGACGCCAGGGGATGAGAATTCTTCATTTGTTGTCAGAACCGGACTTATGTGAAGGGTTGCAATAGGAAATGTTATAGTATCGAAATACTAATTACGCTAAAATAATATTTACATGGTATTTTTAGAATATTAATTATAAAAATGTATAAACATTCTCAATTTCTTTGCAACACGAAAATGGAGCAGCCGCATAATACTATGGTCAAATCTGAGAGTGCAGGAAGAGTATATACCGGTTTCGGGGGTTGTTTCCCCCTCATCAGTAGTCCCATATCCTCCCCTCTCAGATTCTTCCAAGTACCACACTTTGGGCTTTTCCGAATAGCAAAGAAAGAAACGTCACGGATGAACTAGGGCCATCTACCGAAAAACAAAGTAAGTTATCAATCGAAGTAGCACAGAAAAGGGCAATAAATAACGTCTCCATACCACCAGATTGACAAGAGGTGGAATACTTTCTTTGGTTAGAACCTCCTGAGATTTTCAAAATTTCTAAATCATACAGGATGCCGAGGAAATTAAGATAAGAGAATTTTAAATAATTCACAACTCATCTGCTCAGCGTGGTAAAAGCTCCAACAAGAAAGATTCCTTAATACTCAAACAAAAGAGTAAATGAATTAAAAATGTATCAACATTGTCAATTTCTTTGCCACACGAAAATGCAGCAGCTGCATAATACTATGGTCAAATCTGAGAGTGCAGGAAGAGTATATACCGGTTTGGGGGGGGGGACAACCCCCGAAACCGGTGTAGACTCTTCCTGCACTCTCAGATTTGACCATAGTATTATGCAGCTGCTGCATTTTCGTGTTGCAAAGAAATTGAGAATGTTTTTACATTTTTAATTCATTTACACTTTTGTTTGAGTATTAAGGAATCTTTCTTGTTGGAGCTTTTACCACGCTGAGCAGATGAGTTGTGAATTATTTAAAATTCTCTTATCTTAATTTCCTCGGCATCCTGTATGATTTATAAATTTTGTAAATCTCAGGAGGTGTAACCAAAGAAAATATTCCACCTGTTTTGAATCTGGTGGTATGGAGACGATATTTATTGTCGTTTTCTGTGCTATTTCGATTGATAACTTACTTTGTTTTTCGGTAGATGGCCCTAGTTCATCCGTGACATTTCTTTCTTTGCAATTCGGAAAGTCCCAAAGTGTGGTACGTGGAAAAATCTGAGAGGGGAGGATATGGGACTACTGATGAAGGGAAAACAACCCCCTAAACCGGTATAGACTCTTCCTGCACTCTCAGATTTGACCATAGTATTATGCAGCTGCTGCATTTTCGTGTTGCAAAGAAATTGAGAATGTTTATACATTTTTAATTCATTTACTCTTTTGTTTGAGTATTAAGGAATCTTTCTTGTTGGAGCTTTTACCGCGCTAAGCAGATGAGTTTTGAATTATTTAAAATTCTCTCATCTTAATTTCCTCGGCATCCTGTATGATTTATAAATTTTGAAAATCTCAGGAGGTGTAACCAAAGAAAGTATTCCACCTGTTGTAGTTTTCTGTGCTACTTCGATTGATAACTTACTTTGTTTAATATTATTTATGTTTAAAACTATATATTTCAGAAATATTAAATGTTTTATAGGGACTGCCTTACTAATATTGATAAATTTTTGAAATCATTGATAACTACCTGATAAATTTTTGTGAGGAATTATTTTTAAGTTTATGTCGTAACCATTACATATAATGAAGAAAAATCACCAGGAACAGAAATAAACGGGAATGTTTTTAATGCTTACTGGGCCAGTTTTAGAACAGAAATAGAACGCCACATAGAACAAATTTCATTCTCTGGAAAAATAGATAATGATATAAATAACTTTAACAAATGCATTATCTTCGCTGCTTACCTTTATATAGGAAAAACTATAATAACCACAAGAAAATTAACACCTTGATGGAATGAATAGAAATACAAATATAAAAAAGAATACAAATCTGCTCTTTATAACCACCGCCGAAACCGAAGTGAAGATAACCTTATTAGTTTTAGATAACTTAGAGCCAAGGCAAGATATATTTTAAAACGAAGTAAGAAACACTTATGGACGAACTATATATCCACTTATCCACTATACGCTCTGAGCTTCGCTGGTGTCGCTCCTAGCGGATTACTAATGCAACTTTCACCGGTAATTTTTAAATTTATTATTTAATTGTTATCGCTTAATATTTACAACGCAAAAAAGTAATTAAATTGTAATCGATTGTTTTAAGATTTTGCTAATCATTTTGACGTTCTATTGATGAAATATTAATTTCCTACTTCGGATACTTTCACAATTATCGTGTAGATGGCGCTAAGATTAATAGATTAGTTTATAATTACATATTACACAACATTAAAAAAACTTAAATTCGGTATTTAAAACGTAAGTATATTTAAGGTAAAAATATATACCACAGCTTTGACCAACTAATATTTTTTATAATTAATGTTTTTAATTTTAATTTTGAATTAATCACTTTGAAATTTATGTCAAATTTTCAGTAAACGTTTACAGACTTGTCACTACTGGCGCTCGGGAATTTTTAAATATCCTCTCAAGGTACGAGCTCACAGCGTATAACTCATAATACTCAAGTCTGGACGAAAATTAATCAAATGCGGGGAAAATACACATAAAAGAATTCCAGCTTATTTACATAAAAATAATCGATTATTAAGAAATCGTTAATGCAATTGTCGAAAATTTCCATAAACTGTTTAAAACCAAAATGTATGTATTCAAACACACAAACACTCCTGTACAATATCCTTCCCAATATCTGAAATTTTATTCTACTGTCTTAAACACTTCTTTTATACTTCAGGGGCTCTTAAATATTCTTTCAACTTACAAGAATTCCCCGTTCACTCCAGAACAAGCCACAAAATACTACTTCCATACTTACTACAAGACACTAATAAGCTTACTAAACTCTTCAATATACTCTTTAGAATAGCCCTAAAATCCACCAAAACTGTAGGAAAGTTGTTTTGAAAGACCAAAACTCCACTGAATCCTTTAGAACATACCAATGTTGTCTATAATATATCCTGTGCAGAGTGCAACTACTGCTACATTGGCCAAAACAACCGATCTCTTCAAGGTAATGTAACTTCTCAAAAAAGTGACCTTATACGTCTAAACCCTCTTGTGTCCTAGCACAATATGCCATTTCAACTTAACATCAAATCGACTTCAGAAACATCAAAATACTGTCCAAACAACAAAATTATCGTAAGAGAACCCTCCTTGAAATGTGGTGTATTCTCAAATATCAAGCAGCTCTAAATAAAAGAATTGACATCGTTAATTGAGCCAGGTTTATAACGTTCTCATCATACACAATAAATAAAAAGTTATTTCGTACCCCATATTCCGTGTACTATACATCAAATTCAAGCACATAGGCAGATTCTAGAAAAGTCACTAGAATATAACATAGATACCCACTATCTCTTCGTCGACTTCAAAGCAGCCTATGATAGTGTTAAAAGAAGTGCATTATATAATGCAATGATAGACTTTGGGATCCCACCTAAGTTAGTGAAGTTGACCCAACTAACAATGCAAAACGTGTCCCTAAGACAGGGAGACGCGCTGGCGTGTCTCCTCTTTAATATTGCCTTGGAAAAGGCAGTCAGACAATTAAATATTAGAATGGATGGAACTATTTTTAATAGATCGACGCAAATTCTCGCATTCGCTGACGATATAGTTATAGTGGGCAGAAGTATGAGAGACATGGTGCAGTGTTTTTCAAGGCTTGGGGACGCGGCAAGTGAATTAGGACTTGTGTTAAACGAGGAAAAAACCAAATATATGTTGGTTTCTAAAACCTCCCGAAATATCCAACAGAGAATTCAAATTAACAATCACACCTTTGAGCAAGTCAAGGAATTCACATGTCATGAATCGCTAGTAAACTCAATAAACACGACAAGCGATGAAATAAAAAGAGGCATAGCAATTAGAATAACAAATAGCAAACAGAACTGTTCACGGTCTCCATAAACATTTAAAAAATAAAAATATAAAACGTGCAGTAAAGCTCAATATATACAAGACCTTAATAAGACCGGTTTTGATATATGGAGCTGAAACGTGGACCCTATCTCAAAGTGATGAAAGACTTCTTGGTATTTTTGAGAGAAAAATTTTAAGAAAAATTTTTGGGGCAGTAAATGAAAATGGGCTATGGCGTCGAAGATACAACTTTGAACTGTATCAGTTATACACCGATCCAGATATTGTGAAATTCGTTAAAGTGCAGAGACTTAGATGGGCTAGACATATTGCTAGGACGTCAGATCACGAATACACTAAGAGATTAACATTTTCAAAACCAGAGGGCACAAGAAGTAGAGGACGCCCACGAAGAAGATGGATTGATGATGTGGAAGAAGACCTAAAGATTCTAGGGGTCAGAAGATGGAGGGAAGTTGCCAGGAATCGACAGGAGTGGCGACTTCTTTATGAGCAGGCCAAGATCCACAACGGATTTTCGAGCCACTTATGATGATATTCCGTGTTCCGACAAACATTCTAATATTAGTGGGCCTTATAAAACACCCCATCAAAAAATTTTTTCAACGAACCCTGTATGAGTTATCGTCAATGCCCTTTCGACAATCTCATAGATCAACTGACGACCTCCCACTTAGCTTCAGAATAACACTTAAGTGATGTAATATATACGAACATAGCTGAGGCTCTCGTTTTCTAAACAAAAGTTTCTAATGGGAATTCGCAGTGTCTCTTCATTCTAATTATCTTCACCAACAGCATAGCTAAATAAAGCCGTTGATGAAATTTAAATCATCGGTAAAAGCAAATTAATGAACGTTAATGCCCAGTTGAATGTATTTGTTTTTTGTTAGGTTATTTGCTGTGAATGATAAGTAACCATGCAGCTTTTACAACGTCCAAAAAAACCTGTTTTATAAGTACGAATTACACCATTGTAGTCGACTACTTATACACTTGCATCAATATTTTTGTACCGAACTGAATATAATAATTATTATTCTCCAACACAAATTTATAGTAACCTGTAAGCCTATACTGTTAAAGCGCGTGTAATAAACTATCCCCAAATAGACTAATTAACCCTACTAACTCCTATCCTGCTTCAAGTGTTTGAATTCTTGGTATATTCCCCTCTCGTTTCAGATCGCAATGCATAATAAGCCCAGGTTTGTTGTGATTTAATTAAAGCCGAAATGAGAAATATAATTCTGTCCGATATTAAATGCATTCAAACTGCGATGTTTGAAATTCCCGTCTCTCGCAGTTACTTTACTTTCGACGTCAGTAGAGCAGAGTGCCGTAATTATGTTTGTTTCGATAAGTTTCTCTTTTCTATTCTCTCCTCTTCGCGATGCGTCCTCGTCTCATCATCACAAAATGCATTCCTGACGTTTTGCTCATGTTTGTAACATTCGTTGAAAAATTCGTGTTTAAAATAGCGTGCCATTTTAGAGAAAGTTTTATCATACTTTATGTATCTGTCCTCTTAACTTGAGAGGTGTTGCTTTTTACTTTATTTTCATTCAGATTATTTTAATACAATTTATAAAATAATAAATTTAAACAAAAATTCTGCCTGTGTTAATTCTGGGGTGATCGGTTCACAACATAATGTAGCTCTACAACCGATACAGCTGGTTCCAAACCCGAAACTAGAAAAGATAAAGGACTAACACCCATATAACAGACCAGAATTCAGCTAACCCGGCTGATAGTATTCTGTGAGCGTCCCTGGTTTATCATCATCATCATCAATGGTGCTACAGCCCTATGAAAGAGCCTCGACCTTCCCAAGTCTATTACGCCAGTCAGTCCTATCCATTGCCAACCGTTGCCAGTTTGCTGCTCCTATTTTTCTCCCATCCTCATTTACACCATCTTTCCATCAAAGTTTTGGCCTACCCCTATTTCTACTTCCCACAGGTTGTGACATAAGGATTCTTGTAGGACGGTTGTTATGCTGTGATCTTGCTAGATGTCCTGCCCATCTTAGTCTTCCTATTCTTATGAGATACTACGTCTTTACCACCAAATATATGTTTATATCTGTGGTATACCTTGTAGTTGTACTTCCTCCTCCAAATACCATTTTCACAGATGCCACCGAATATTCCTCTCAGGATCCTTCGTTCAAATATAAGCAGAAGGTTTTCATCTGCCTTGGAGATGGTCCATGTCTCCGATCCGTATGTCAACACTGGTTGTATAAGGGTGATGTGTTCCACAGGGATGTGAAACTCATCCATGGCTTCATACAATTTATTTCTTAGGACACTATCATAGGCCGATTTAAAATCTACGAAGAGATGGTACGTGTCGAAATTGAATTCATTGGTTTTTTCCAGTATTTGCCAGAGCACAAAGATCTGGTCTGTTGTTGATAGACCAGGCCTAAAACCACTTTGATATTCTCCAAGCAGCTCCACTGAATTTGCACTTAGGCGACCATATAAGATACTCGAAAATATTTTGTAAGCTCTATTAAGGAGGGTTATTCCCCTATAGTTTCTACATTCCAATTGATCACCCTTTTTGTGTAGCGATTACTATTAGATAGATTACTATTTTAATGTCACTTCTGGGACAACTGCCATATACTCTTTCTAAGTTATCATAGCATTCGTCTTTTTCTTCGTCTTTCTTGTCCTCTGTTGGGGCATGTACATTAATAAGACTAATATTAAAAAGCTTGCCCCTGATTCTTAAGCAGCTCATTCGTGGATTAATCGGCTTAAAATCTATAACCAAATGCTTGACTTTATTATTGACTATAAAGGCTGTCCCAAATTCATGTCTAGTTCTATGGCAGCTATAGTATATGTTGTAGTTTATTTTTTGGATTATGTCATGACCTGTCCATGGTACTTCTTGTATCGCAGTAATATCGGCGTTATATTATGCTAATATGTAGCATGGTTTGCGGATGTTTCCAGGTTCGTTGAGTGTGCGAACGTTCCAGGTAAATACTCTAAGATCATTGTCCTTATTTCGTTGCATACGTC
This sequence comes from Diabrotica virgifera virgifera, assembly GCF_917563875.1. Lineage (NCBI taxonomy): Eukaryota > Metazoa > Arthropoda > Insecta > Coleoptera > Chrysomelidae > Diabrotica > Diabrotica virgifera. Next base: position 188,595,533 of record NC_065451.1, read on the forward strand.
GTCGTTGAGATTTCCGCCAGACATCTTAAACATAAGATTTCGTAACTATGGATTTTTACGGGGTTGGGTAGTTAACCCAACGCCAAGCCTCCTTTTCGGAGGGCCATTTCACCCGCTCTCGTCAGTTCCCGACCCAACTTTCCACCCGGGATTGGATACCGGATCTCCAGATTGGGTTGCTCGGTTAACAGGGGACACCAACGTGAAGGTGAGAGTCGGATTTGAGTAGAAGAGGGTAATTGTAGTAAACTGGAATCAACTCAATGTTTTCGCATTCTACCCCTTTATACCCCAAGTCTCGCAAGTCCTGAAACACAATCGGCATATGCGAAGAACACCAGACAAAATTACCCAGCCCTACAGATCGGTGGAGGGTAGACGGAAAGGGAAAATGGGTGAAATTGTCCCCCTCCCACAAAATAAAACAAAAAGGTCGGTAGGGAATTTAGACACTGGGACTGTCTACCGTTACTTGAAAAAATTATGACAACGAATCCCAGATTACAGGAAATACCATATCAAACAGACTAGACCAGTGACTCTTCTTCTCCTTCAGCCTGTTTGCATCCACTCCTGAACAATGGCATCCCCATGAATCCTCAATGCTTCTCTGTTTTGTGCTATTTGGTGCCAGTTTCTACACATTTTTGCTTTGATGTCGTATAGCCATCGTTTTTGTGGTCTTTGTCTACTACGACTGTGCTCGCGTGGTTTCCAATGTACAATGTTTTTCGTTCGCCTTTCGATGTTTTGTCGTGCCACGTGTCATACCCAGTTCCATTTCACTTGCGTAATTCTTCCAATTACATCTTCCACCTTCGTCCTGCTTCGCACGTCCTCGTTTCGTATATGTTCCCTCAGAGTTATTTCTAACATAGCTCGTTAGATCGCCCTCTGTGTCGTTCTCAATCTATTGGCTAATACCTCTGTAAGTGTCATCGTCTCCATTCCATAGGTCATAACTGGTAGAATATAACTGTTGTACTGTTGAATACCCTTTTCTTTAGATTTATTGGTATCTTTTTGTTTTTCAACACAGCCAG